>NW_024412401.1:18522515-18696766 GCF_014898765.1 Herpailurus yagouaroundi | reverse complement strand
GCGGGGCTCGAACTCACGGAGTGCGAGATCGTGACCTGGCTGAAGTCGGACGCTTAACCGACTGCGCTACCCAGGCGCCCCTAGTTTTACTTCTTTTATCTCCACAGAAAGGGATTCTAGTCTATTTTTGACTCCAACTAATATTCTTATTATCGTGATTCTAAATTCTGGTTCAGACATCTTGCTTGTATCTGTGTTGGTTAAATCCCTGGCTGTCATTTATTTGTGGTCTTTCTTTTGGGTTAATTCCTTCATTTCATCATTTTGAAGGGAGAAAAGAAATTAATAATGTAGAAAAATTAAAATTAAAATATTAAAATTTTAAAAATATTAAAATTAAAAAATTAAAAACACACACATAAAAAATCGAATAAATGATGCTAGATCCTAGGTGTGTTTTGGCTTGGGTAAACAAAAATTAAAGGAAAACATTTTTTTTTTTATAATTTTTTTTTCAACGTTTATTTATTTTTTTGGGACAGAGAGAGACAGAGCATGAACGGGGGAGGGGCAGAGAGAGAGGGAGACACAGAATCGGAAACAGGCTCCAGGCTCTGAGCCATCAGCCCAGAGCCTGACGCGGGGCTCGAACTCACGGACCGCGAGATCGTGACCTGGCTGAAGTCGGACGCTTAACCGACTGTGCCACCCAGGCGCCCCGTAAAGGAAAACATTTTTAATAAAAATTGAAAATAAAAATGAATTTTTTCTCTTTCTGTATTCAAGAAAAAAAAAGGAGTGAAAAAGAGAAAAAAAAAATTGAATAGATGGACCTGCTGATAGATTGAAATACGACTGAAATTACCTCGTTTTCCCCTAGAAGTCAGATTATGAAGTGCTTTATAGTCCATAAACTAAGCAGGTGGTGAGACTTGTGTTCTTGAAGAGTGAGGTTGGCCCAGTTGGGCGGGGCTTAGTGTAATGGCTCCATTCTCCACTAGATGGCGCTGCTAGCCTACTGGGGTGGATTGTTGCGGTGCTCATAGGTCTGTATGCTCATGCGCGGGAGCAGTGAACATGGTGTCACCCAGGTACCCAGTCTCTAGTATTGGAACTCTGCTTTTCCCAATCAGCAGTCATGCACCCATACTCTGTCTTCAGCTTTCGTCCAGTTCCCATTTTTTCACTGTCTGTGACCAAGCTCCAGGCAGCACCTCTCTCCTGAGTTTTGTCTCAGATGTGGCTGTTTTCCCCGGCTCCTTACTTCTGAAGGACTGCGACTTTGACCCATTCCGCCCCTCTGCAGGAGGGTCTCACTGATCAATGGCCGAATGTCAGCTGCACCCAGGAACGCTTGCTGGACCCTGCTGCTGCTGATGCCCTGAGCCTGTGGCCAGGTGCCAGCCCGCCCGAGAAAGTTTACGAGATAGTGTAGCAGCAGCGTTTCAGGGATTGTTTGAAAATCACAACACACATCTGGCACCAGGCTTCACCCTTGATGACCTTGTTCCAGCACTAGCAAATGAGGCCGTTCTCTGGGGTCTGCTGGGCCTCAACAGTCTGTACCAAATGTTGTTCCAACAGTGGAACCGCTTTTCTGTGTGTGGCCCAAGAACCTCCCAGACCCCACTGTGCTCCTGGGGATTCGCCCTTCCCACCAGAGCACCACCCGGTATTGAGCTGCGGAGTTGCAGACTCTGTGCTCTCCCTGTTTACAGTTTTAATGGAATTTAAACTCTCTCCTTTCTCCTTTCTCCCTTTTTAGTTTAGTTCCTGCGGCTGTTTCCAATTTTCCCACTTTCTCTCCAGCTGCTTTTGGGGAGGGGTGCTTTTCCTGTATTCTCTCCACCGTCTCTGTCCTCTCTCCACCCTCAAAAGCGGCTCCCTGCCTGCTGTGGCTTCTCGCTTCCCAAGTTCACCTCTCTGTGCCACGTACCTGCTGAATTCTCTGGCTTAGGTTGTGCACATTGTTGTGTTAATCCTCACATCAGTTTTCTAGGTGTGCAGGATGGTTTAGTGTTGGGCTGGCTGTATTTCATGGATGCGAGACACACAAAAAACTTCCATGTTGTTCTGTCATCTTGGCTCCCCCCCCAAGTGTCCTCTTTAATGTCACCCATTAAGCCCATCCCTCCACCCCAAAACCCCTCCAGCACCCCTCAGTTCTCTGTATTTAAGAGTCTCTTCTGTATTTATTTATTTATTTATTTATTTATTTATTTATTTATTTAATGTTTATTTAGTCTTAATTTTTTTTTTCAACGTTTATTTATTTTTGGGACAGGGAGAGACAGAGCATGAACGGGGGAGGGGCAGAGAGAGAGGGAGACACAGAATCGGAAACAGGCTCCAGGCTCCGAGCCATCAGCCCAGAGCCTGACGCGGGGCTCGAACCCACGGACCGCGAGATCGTGACCTGGCTGAAGTCGGACGCTTAACCGACTGCGCCACCCAGGCGCCCCTATTTAGTCTTAGAGAGAGAGACAGAGTATGAGTGGGGGAGGGACAGAGAGAGAGGGAGACACAGAATCTGAAGCAGGCTCCAGGCTCTGAGCTGTCAGCAAAGAGCTTGATGCGGGGCTCAAACTCATAGATCATGAGATCATGACCTGAGCCGAAGTTGGTCACTCAACCAACTGAGCCACCCAGGCGTCCCAAGAGTCTCTTCTCTTTTGTCCCCTTTGGTATTATTTTTGCTTCCCTCCCTTATGTACATCTGTTTTGTATCTTAAATTTCACATATGAGTGGAGTCATATGATATTTGTCTTTCTGTGACTAATTTCACTTAGCATAATACACTCTAGTTTCATCCACGTTGTTGCAAATGGGAAGAATTCATTCTTTTTAGTGCCGAGTAATACTCCATTGTGTATATATACCACATCTTCTTTTTTTTTTTTTTTTTTTAAATTTTTTTTTCAACATTTATTTATTTTTGGGACAGAGAGAGAGCATGAATGGGGGAGGGGCAGAGAGAGAGGGAGACACAGAATCGGAAACAGGCTCCAGGCTCTGAGCCATCAGCCCAGAGCCTGACGCGGGGCTCAAACTCACGGACCGCGAGATCGTGACCTGGCTGAAGTCGGACGCTTAACCGACTGCGCCACCCAGGCGCCCCATATACCACATCTTCTTTATCCATTCATCCATTGATGGACATTTGGGCTCTTTCTAGACTTTGGCTATTGTTGATAGTGCTGCTATAAACATGGGGGTGCATGCGCCCCTTCAAAACAGCACACCTACATACTTTGGATAAATGCCTAGTAGTGCAATTGCTGGGTCATAGGGTAGTTCTATTTTTAGTTTTTTGAGGAACCTCCATACTGTTTTCCAGAGTGGCTGTACCGTGGCTGTACCAGTTTGCATTCCCACCAGCTAGTTCAAAAGGATTCTTCTTTCTCCACATCTTCACCAACATCTGTTGTTGCCTGAGTTGTTAATTTTAGGCACTCTGATCAGTGTGAGGTGGTATCTGAGTGTGGTTTTGATTTGTATTTCCCTGATGATGAGTGATGTTGAGCATTTTTTCATGTGTCTGTTGGCCATCTGGATGTGTTCTTTGGAAAAGTGTCTTTTCATGTCTTCTGCCCATTTCTTCACTGCATTATTTGTTTTTTGGAATAGCTTTTATTATTTAAAAAGCCTTCATTATTTTTAACATATCTAAGGACTTATTTTATTTATTTAGTTTTTGAGAGTGAACTAGTGGGGAAGAGGGGCAGAGGGAGAGAGAGAAAAAGAATCTTAATCACATTCCATGCTCAGTGCAGAGCCTGACATGGGGCTTGATCCCACAACCCTGGGATCACAAGCTGAGCTGAAATCAAGAGTCAGAAGGTCAACAGACTGAGCCACCCTGGTGTCTTTAAGGTCTTATCTTGTCAACAGGTTATGCCAGAAATTTAGTCAATTTGCAAAAGTCATGATTGCATTTCCCCTCAGTAACTTAGCTTCTTTTTAATCCCTGCCACTCCTCCCTACTGTGTATAGTTGACTTTAGATTCAGGAGAAGTTAGGGGAATAGGCACACTGCTTTTTCCCCTTTTCTTACTCCCAAGACTAATGGGAAAATATGTTTGTCTTTGTTTCCCTCTTCAAATAAAGAAAAGTAGGGATCACATGGGGAGACACTGGGTTGGGATGACATTGGCAGTTTTGCAGAACAGTCCTGACAGTGAAACTCATCTTTTCCGTACAAAGTAGCCTGCACATCTGGCATTCACATACTGATCAAGTCCTAATGTTTCACCTTTGCAAGGGGCTCTGTGGCTTGCCAGGTTCAACAAACCAAAGCATCACTGACTTCTTATATGTATATAAAAAGCAAATTGTGAACTATAAAGCAGTGCAAAAGTGATCTTCTTTTAGTACACCATCGTTGTTTTAGTACACTGTCATTCTTTAAAAATATCTCATCTTGCATCTTGCAGGAAACAGGGTTTCCTATGTACCCTTGACTTGGGGCCATTCTTATGTTGATAGAGGATATTTTCAGAACCTGGTTTCTGAGAACTCTCAATTGTTAGATGTTCAGGTTGCTATTCACCTGTTCTTCTCTTTCTGATTCTGACTAATGGGGAACACACATAAGGAATGAGAGTCAGAGGGACAAGTACCACTTGTTTCATAGGTAGACAAGCTTCTGATACCCACAGTAAACTTTGGCAAAATCTGGATTGGAGAACCTGACTCTGGTGTGAAGTTGAAGTGCATGGTCTACCACTCAGCCCAAATCTCAGTCGTTAGATTCACGTACTCAGCCACATGACAGAGTGAGTCAGCGAGCAAAGGCCTGCAGAGAAGATATAAAGTCACTTATCTAAGCATCTGCATAGCAGGATCAAAAGCCTGCTACATTCACCCCGTCAAGGGGTTGAACAAGATGAGTGGCAGACTTGACCCACCTACGAAGGACTGCCCAGAGGTGCTTGCCATGTGGAGCAGAAATGGAACAGTGGTCTTTGATACAGTAATGCTGCCCACCAGTAATGCTGCCCACCATCAGATAGTCCACTCAGTTAGTGGAAAGTGAATCAGGGGTGGGAAAGTCTACAACATTCTATTCAATCCTCCTAAAAGAGGGGAAAGGGGATGGAAGTCCCTTCAGCTACCAGCTTATACAAGTCTAAATATTCCTCTCCTCAACAGTATCAGTTTTGAAAAGTAATGTTCTCGTGCTATCCCTTAGAAGATGTTTCATTTGTGATCTAATCCAAGGATTAATGATTGGGGAAACAAACTTTAAGCTGGAAAGATGGTGAAATTTTGGAGAAAAATGTTATGTTTGGAAAACTCCCCACGGAACATCTGTATGTCAATCCTTGGTTTATGCAAAGCAGCACGTGTGCCTCTGTGCTGATGGTGCAAATGTAGTAATTAACCACACAGAAATGCCAGCCACAACTGGGATTTGGGGAGAACCTTCTTCCTCTCCAGGAGTGGGGGGTTGGGGACTCCAACTTAAAGAGAAACAAATGTATGAGAGACAGGTGTGGGAAGACTGAAAAGTTTGTGACTACCTGGCTTGAGAAAATTGCCTTTGTTTCCAAAGCAACGTTTTTGGGAAAAACAAAACTTTCCTCAATTTGAGAATTTTCTCTTTGTTTTTGTATTTTCTATTGGAATACACTATGGCAATGTTAAAAAACCATGAATGAATTTTGGAAATTGCAGAATCAGGCTTAGCATCTGGTCTCTTATCTATATGGGGGACCTTGGCCAATTTACTTAATTTCTCCGAGCCTCAGTTTCCTCCTTTAGAATGGAGATAATCATACCTAACAGTCAGGGTTGTTGTGCAGATTAGAGATATTAAAGGTACAGTACCTGGCCCAGAATGAATTGTGATGATGATGGTATATATTTTTTCTAAATACTTAATTTTGCATCACAACAGGTGGATTTGCAAGCTTTATTTGTATACAACACTAAATCCAGGAGGATATTTGTTCTTTTATGTGCTCAGAAATACTAGATCAGATTTTAAAGTGGGAATTAGGAGACCATGTTCCAGATAAATCCTTTCTGGTTTGTGTTATTGATTTTCCCAGAGAATTAGATCATCCAAATGTTTGCAGATTCATTGACGTCTGCATTACAGTGCCAGATATGGTTATTGTGACAAAATACTGCCCAAAGGGAAGGTTGGTGGATGTTCTGCTCAACAATGACATTCCTGTCAACTGGAGTTTCCAGTAAGAGCCAGGCATTTGAGTGGTAGGAAACATAAACTAGTGAAATTCTACAACAAACCCTATTTCCATCATTATTCCCAAGGATCTACTGTCATCTGAATGCATTATCTTGAAGGAGGATTTATGTTATGTCTTGGGGCATGGATGGGAATGGGTGGGTCATTATATCTAGACAGGGAGGGGTAGGAAGGATTTTGAACTAGGTGCATCCAATGGTGCTAGAAAAGATGTAGCTGGAGATGCTAGTAGAAAATCCTGTTTCGTATCTAAAGAGTACATCTACAAGCAAGAGCAAGGAGTCTTTCCAAGTAGTAGGCACATTCTAGGTCTAATTAATTTACCTAACAACTACTGTGCTGGACACTTAAGGCTACAAAAATAAATAAGAAATATTCCCTGCCTTCAAGAACATCTTGTTCTGGTGGGAAAGACAAATAAGCCGAGTTATAGAACAGTTGATAGAAGTCTTAAGAGTGTCATGTGCATGGGAGTAGCATCTAGTCCAGATTGGGTATGGGGAATGGGCCATGTGGAGATGAGCTGAGAAGGAGTACAAGTTTGCTAGGAAAAAGGGCCAACAGAGGTAATTGCAAAGAGAGGGAAGAGTGTGTGTGTAAAATCTAAGAGAAGATGGTCCCATCTAGGATTGTTAATAGGTTAGTATGGCCAGAGCTCTGAGATGAGGGCAGAGGTGAGTGGTAGGAGTGGTGAGAAATGAGACAAGAAAGATAAGTAGGTAGTCCTGAAATGGGCCAAAGTAAATAAGATAATTTAGTATATGAAAAAAAAAATGGAGTTTCTTTTTTTTTATTTTTAATTTTTTTTTTCAACGTTTATTTATTTTTGGGACAGAGAGAGACAGAGCATGAACGGGGGAGGGGCAGAGAGAGAGGGAGACACAGAATCGGAAACAGGCTCCAGGCTCTGAGCCATCAGCCCAGAGCCTGACGCGGGGCTCAAACTCACAGACCGCGAGATCATGACCTGGCTGAAGTCGGACGCTTAACCGACTGCGCCACCCAGGCGCCCCTGGAGTTTCAAATAAGTGAAGAAAGGGGAGATTGTTGGAATAAAGGATTCAGGATGACTGTCTAACCATTTGGCAAAAATAGTATTAGACCCCCAGTGCACACCTTTAACCAAAATTAATTTGGGGTTAGCTTTAATTTTCCGTATGAAAACTGAAACTTTAAAAGTACTAGAAGAAGGGGCACCTGGATGGCTCAGTTGGTTAAGCGTCTGACTTTGGCCCAGGTCATGATCTCAGGTCATGATCTCTGCTGTCAGCACAGAGCCTGCTTTGGATCCCCTGTCCCCCACTCTCTGCCCCTCCGTGGCTTGTACTGTCCTTCTCTCTTTCTCTCAAAAAAAGAAAAAAGTACTAGAAGGAAGCACTTTTATGTGATTATATAATACCATAGTGAAAATTAACAGGCATATGAGTAATTGGGAATAGTATTTCTAATATATCTCTTACTAAGTATAACTAACAAAAGGTTGATATCAATAGACTCGTGGATATCAGCAATGTAAATAGCATAACACATAACTTCTTGTCTGTTAATTTTAGATAAGTCTATGAACATTTACATTTATTTTAAAACGTGATATGTACATGTGAATCAGATTTATTTGGAAGAAATATTCACCATTTTCTGGATAATTATGACCTCATAGCATTCACAAATATGGGTATAGCTGAGCTTATCTGAAATATTATCCCCACTGTCCCTGAAAACAGTGGCTCTGCAATCTGTGTGGATTTTTAATTTGCTCTAGATGAGGGATTTCACATCAAAATGACCTGTGTGTCTTTTTGCAGGTATGCCATCATTTTGATTGCCTCATGAAGTGACCCAAGCTTGGGTAAGATTCTACTGAACATATTTTCAAGTGAACAATCAGGGAATTTGCTTCTCCATTGCTCAGCAATGAACAGTGTATCCTACCCTAGCAGAGAACAATGTTGTGTCTGATTTGCTCATATATATAAGAAAGAATAAGATGAATACTGTCTATCTATCTATCTATCTATCTATCTATCTATCTATCTATCTATCTATGTTTGAATAGCTTATGGTTTTGAAAACGCACTGAACAAAAATTCCATACTGTAAAGTGTTCTGGATATTAGGGTGAGTTTCCCTATCCAAATCTAGGCATATTGAGTTGAAGGACAGCAGAACTAAAAATACTCTGGCTGCATCTGGAACACAGGGATCCTCTGGGATTTGTTTCATTTGACCATATTCCAATCATAATGATGTTGAGTGTGGATTTTGTTCTCCAGGATGTTGAGTCCTTAAATAAATTCTTCTCACCCTAGATTTGTTTATTTCTTTTAAAAAATTTCCCTCCAGGTTTATAAATTCCAATAGATCAAAAAAATTATACATATTTTCAGCAGAGATTAAAACTGTCATAAAGATACAGTCTATAAGAGAAATAGGAGATGAATGAGGGTGGGGCATGGTTCCTTGAAATTATTTTTCATTTCACAATTTTAAATGTAAAACCCTTGGGAATTGTATATATTGACCAATAGTTTCATGTTATTCTGAATGCTGTTTAACAAATCAAAGGACAAGGGAATTTCAACCAAAATGATCGAACATTACTGACTGTTCTTGGTATGTTTAAATAAACGGAAAGAAGAGCAGAGGGAAAGATTATAGTATATAATGAGAAAATCTGCCTCAATTCTCAGATCAGAGGGATCATGAAATTTTGATGGTAATGGAGAATTTACTTTATACCAATAACTACACCGCTTGACTTCATACACTATTCCCATTTCCCCCAATTATCTCATTACTACCCAGCTTTGATATATGTGTAAGTAAGCTAATTTTCAACAACAACCATGCAATTTAAGTGTAATCCTACAGAGACTAAAAACGAAACCAAACAACAAACTACTGTTCTTCATGGGAATTGGCTCATACTAGTCACTAGATTCATAAATATCTAAAAGTGGACTCTCTTAGACAAGTGCAAATGAGCAAGGTCTTTTCTATAATGAGCACTAACCATATATGGAACTTGTCTATGCCAGGGGCTAGGCTGATGTCACTGTCCTCTGCAGAAGTGAGCCGAAGATGTGTGTGAGGGAGAGAGGGTGTGGGTTGTGCAGGGCAAAGGGGGATAAAGGGCCTAAGCAGCATTGTTAGAGCCGGTCGCCCCATGTTGGGGAGCACTGGGAATGACTGGATGACTAGGATGGGCTCTTTGGTGGAGAAAGTCACACTTGATCAGAAAGAAGCAGCTCTTAAATGGTGGGAATGACATAATAGAATGAAGAGAGAGACAGGTATTGGTGGCAAAATTGAATTTTCTTTCCTTCATGATTAATTAGGGCAGTTAATAAGGGCTCAAGACTAGATCTTATAAGGAATGAATAACTCACCGTGTAATTCCAAATATTGTTTAACAGATGAATTGGTACACGAGTTAATTTGACCCTTTTTACTTGTCAGATGGAGGCCAACGGGTTGAATCAACCATCTCAGTTTGTCCCAAACTGGAGCTATTAGGTGGAAGTCACCTTATAGATTATTTATTTGTGCCAATTCATTTTCAGAGGAGGCAACTGAGACCAGAGAGATTGATAAACCTGTTTAAGGCTCAAGCTTGCTCTCTTATTCCCATATAGTTCTCTGGTAGAAGGACACAGGTTCAGTCCTGGGCTCTCTGTTCCTCTCTCTTCAATCCTATTTCCATTAGAATTTGGGTGACCTTAGTATCCATTAGGAAGATGTGTCCTACTCTGTCAGTTCTTTGACCTTCATCTTCTCCCATGATCTTATATTCTTCACCTGCTTCAGCTGCCCATTTCTATATCATTACCTATAACTGGATCCCTTCCATAATCTCCATGTCAATATCTTACTCTTTGACCTCCACCCCATATTTTTTTTAGTGAATTCCCTTTAGTTTCCCAACTCTACCAGTGTACTAGTTGGGACATCCAATCCACTGATCTCATGATCTCACTGTACTTCACTTTCTCTCATACCCCATTTCCTCCTCACCTGGCTTAGATTCCATGGTCCATCACTGATAAAGATTCATTTGCCTAGACTCTTCTGCTGTCTTATCACAAACTGACAAATTACATATATTTGGTGGATTGCTATCTTTTACCTCTGGATATATGTTCCTTGAGGGCAGAGTCTTTGTCTGCTCTGCTCCCTGCTATATTCCAAGTGCCTAGAACATGGTTGGTACATGGTAGGTACTCAGTAAATATTAGTTGAATGAATGAATAAATAAATCTGTGAAAGTGAGGGTAATTTTCAGAGGGTTAAATTATATTTTCCTCTACAGAGTGTGGCACATGCTTCTGTTTTGATTATTTCTAACGCTAGGTTGTTTTTATTTTTCTTCAATTCTCTCCTCCCACAGAAGGAAGAGGCTTCTTCTGTTAGGCATTCCAGTGTCTCTTGAGGAGCTAATTACAGGGAAGCCTGAGAATCGCTGTCTTTGCCCTTCAGAGTATGCAGAGGTAAGGGGTGAGGAGAGAAAGGGGACTTGATCATCATCTGAAGCCATCACATCAACTAAGCACGAGTCCATGTTATGTCTTGGAAAGAGATATATCAATGAGTAATCTATTGCATCACGTAACAACTTCTTGGCATTTTTCTGGCTTTTCCCAGTCTACTTCCAAATAGAGATGATACAGTAGGCAATTGGAATATGTGTTGGGAACTTGGAACAGATGCTTATATGGAGATGGAAATTTGGGGCCCACCACTATCTAAGGCTGTAATGTAGCTATAGATGCAGAGGAAACCTTATAGGGAGATGTGGGGAGAGAAGAGAGAGCAGAATCCTGAGATGGCAGCTCAATTGTATTTCTGTAGACTTCTGGTGCCATTAAAAACACTATGACAAAGTGATACATATGATGATGAAAACACGGCAAGCGTGTTCATATGCAGCATGCCCCATCCACAGGTACAGCTATGGAGCCACAATACCTATCACTTTGGGATTTAGACATGTATATGGGTTTATGATAATTTGTGTAAATACTTTACTAAAACAAAAAATGAGAATTGTGACTTTGAAAGTTTTCACAGGACAGTGGTGGAATGGAAATGTTCTGCCAGTGATGTTACAGAGTCTGATCTAGCCCAAGCCACAGCGTTATTGAAACTCCAAGCCTCTGGCATCCTAGTATATCTGGGCTTTAGTTTCCTTATCTTTAAAAATAAAAATGTATCTACTACATCAGTGGATACAAGGGGGTAGACACAGGTTGCATATCAGAACTGGGATGGTTCCCCTGTAAGAACGAGTTTGGTATGTGATCTGAAAAAGTATATTGAATTTTATCATCAAAGTTCATATTTGTAAAATTTACAAAATTCACATGTATAAATTTAGTAGTTCATGCTACTGAATGTAAACCTCAGTTAAATCTTCCTGGCTGCTAATCTTCCTAACATTAACAAAGATGGGTAAACCTGGGAATAGATGATTCTAAATTGTTCAATTCTGCAGTTCTTTTCAGAATATCAGTAAATCACTGCATGACTGTTACTCTTGATCACTAGAGTTGATTAGGAGGTACAAGAAAACAACCCATCTCAAAGACCCACCTTTGAACAAGCTTTTAGAAAAGATGAATTTCCTAACAAAGTCTGATAGAATTGACGATGTCTTTGGCAAGTTTGGGTCACTTCCCAGTCCTCGCTAATTGCACCTGTTTAGGTATCTATTTATCACAGCACCAAGGGCAGATCTCACTGGTGCACCCTTTCATAGCTGGTGTGGTTACTGGATCCTAAGGGGATGATAATTATAAGTGAAGAACCCCCTGTGGAAATCCCCCTGCCTTCTAGGTGCTTTCAAAGAGTCAGAGATTAATACACAGGGAGCAAAGTATTCCCATGAAATAACTTCTCTTTATGGTGGATGCTTAAATGGAGAAGTACAGTGAATATGGAAGTACTTATGGCAGAAAGGATCCAAGACCTAATGTGTGATAAACAAAAAAACCACCACTTGCTCTATAGTAAGTAATGCCTAATTGAAATACAATGTCAGTAATAAAAGCTGATTTGATTAGCTCATGCATTTCTATTTAACTTGTTTCTCTTTCTTGAGAACTAATTGCTGAAGGCAAGGAAATCACACTTTTACATCTTTGATTTTGAATTCTGTGTTCTGCTTGCATGGATTTTTAAGGGTCAGTTTTCATTTGCACTAGGATTTTGGTAACTCTAAGTGTCTTTAACAGAAGTAAATGTGCATTGAAGGTAGAAGACAAATTTTTACCTGTAATACCAAGGAAAGGGTTAAATGTCCATACTGGATCTTGGGCAGCTGTGCATGAATCTTGCAAGGAAGTGTCCAGCCTAGGGGGAAGTGGGGTTGAGAGAGCAGTCCTCCTCAGAAGTTGCAAGGGAGGTACTCGGGCAGGTAGAGGATTCCAACTCCAGTAATGCAGTATGAGGTAGACGTGGTTCAGAGCTTCAGCTCTGGAGTTAGACAGAAGTGGATTAGTGTCCCAGCTCTGCATTTTCCAAGCTTCATGATCCTTGGGAAAGTCACTTTATGAGCTTCAGTTTCTTTGTCCCATGAAATAGGGTTTAAAAACTGTACCAGCTTCACAGGAGTGTCATATTAAGTGAGTTAATGCATATAATGCTCTTAGCAAGTGCCTGGTATGATAAAGAGATTGATAGATATAATGATGATGGTGATGATGATGTGAATAGACTAGGATCTTTATTTGAGGGATCTGCCAAACCAAGGAAGCAAATAACTGGCAGAGAGGGTGACCATTAATATCCCCTAGTTTAGGTACCTGGGCAAGGTCCACCATCATCCCAACATATTGTTCTCATTACCTCAAGGACCAAAGTTTTCTGTCCTCTATCCTACTGGTTGCCCAATATGTACCAAACATGGAGGTTCCCCATGTGGTTATCTGTGGAAAGCTCAGTTCCCTCTAGCACAGCCCTTCTCAATCGTGGCTGCATATTATAATCCTCTGGGGCTTTCATAATAAACTAATGCCTGGGCCCCACCTCTTGGACATTCTGCTGTAATTATTCAGGAGGAAAACTCAGGCATTAGTATTTTAAAAGCTCACTGGTGGATTCTAATGTGCAGTGCTGCTTGGAAACTACTGACTTAGCAGTTTAAAAAGTAAACTAAGCATTGTTTTAATGCAATGGAATCAGTAAACACCTAGCAGCAAGATAATTGCCAAACCCATAATTCTTTAATAGCTAATTGGAGTAATTGGTTCTTCCTCTGACCTCTTTCCAGCATTTACACCACCTACTCCTCCCTTCTTTCTGAAGCTCTTTCCTTACTGGATTTCCCTACTCCCTCTTTCCTCTTCACCTCCTACTGCCCACCCCGCTCCCTCTCAGTCTTTCAGCAGCATTGCAACCTTCACACACACATTGAATGTTTGTAGTTTACTGGAGTCTATCCTTGGCGTGCTTTTCACTTGTTCTAAACCCTTTGTGATATAGCTCCCACTCCCAGCTGCCACCATACCTGTATGCCGATGATTCCTAGTCCCAGAGTTTTAACTCTCCATCTGTCTTGAGATCCAGGTGTGTAAGTTCTAGCCATTGACCTGGATGTCCTGGGCTACCTACATTACAGCTGTGTTGCAGTCTTTTTACTTATCCTTAACTGCCTTGAAGGCAATTCCTAACTTTTACTATTTTATTTACATTCCTTCTTTTTTTAAAAAAATTTTTTTAACGTTTATTTATTTTTGAGACAGAGAGAGACAGAGCATGAACGGGGGAGGGTCTGAGAGAGAGGGAGACACAGAATCGGAAACAGGCTCCAGGCTCTGAGCTGTCAGCCCAGAACCCGACGTGGGGCTCGAACTCACAGACCTCGAGATCATGATCTGATCATGACCTGATGAAGTTGGAGGCTTAACCTACTGAGCCACCCAGGTGCCCCACTTTACATTCCTTCTTAATTTCATCTGTCCTTTCATCCACCTGATCCAGGTGGATCACCTTGTTCTACTATCCCTCTTCCCCAGTTATAGGCTCTAAAGTGTGAAATTGACCAATGTCCCCCCATTTCCAACTATTACTAAACTTATCAATTAAAGGCCCGTCTTTACCTTGTTTCTTCTTTTCTCAGAGGAAGGGCTGTGTTGTTTGTTTTTCCAAGGCCAACCTCTTCATTTGGGTTCTGGATCCCATTTTGCTGACTCTTTTCATTTAGAGATTGAATCAATACTTATTATTTACTATGTGCTAGGCATTGTACTAGGTAGGTAATACAGCAGTGCGTAAGATGGAGTCTCTGCTTGTGTGGAGCTCATAGTCTAGTAGAGGAAGGTAGAAAATGTACAAAGTAACAAATGTTATATGATGTATCAGGTGGTGATAAATGCTAGAAGAAAAATAAAGCCAGGTGGGGAATGAGAGACTGAAGGGGACTGCAGTTTTCTGTGGTGTAGTCAGAACCCTGAATGAAGTGATGGGCATCTGGGGATAGAGGAAACAGGAGGCACATAGGCAGGCACGTTCTTGGAGTTGGAGGGACAGCATGGGGATCAGTAGAGTGGGACAGTGAGGCAGAAAAGTAAAAGATAAAATAGAAAGTAAAAATAGGGGCAGGCTTATGGCCAGACACACAATACAAACAGTACCTTATTCTAGCAGGATTACTTATGTGTGGGGATGGAATTTTGTTCATCTTTGGGTCCCCAGTACCTAGCCCAGTGCCTGGGTCATGGGAGGTACTCTGTATTGATTGCCTGACTGCATGTTGTATTCCTCAATTAACAACGAATACAAGAAATAACAATATAGCTAGGTCATGCTGCATTTATAAGTATTTACCATATTACCAGGGTAGATTGTGAATATGTATCAAAAATGGACGATTGACACAGAATTCCTGAGGGAAATACAAAAATATCACCCTATTTCTTTCACTGAAAAAATACAGATTTGATTCCACCACTATTATTAGCCTCCAATAAATATTCATCCTTTATCCCTCCGGGGGGGGTCCCAAGCTTTCTGCAAGTGAAATGAGCACTAAATTTGCCTAGTAAATCACTCGATTATTTCTACCCTGTAGCCAGAATGGATATCTTAGTTGGTTGTTTCTTCCAACAGCTTAAAGATTCAAGTAATGTTAGATTTTTTAATCTCCCAAACCTGGAGGAGTCAGGGTAAATTGTCCATGTGACACCAAACTCCTTGTGACGAAGGTAATAGCCTGATCTTCCTGAACACCCCCATCCCCCAATCCCACCCAAAGTTCAAAGTCCTAGAGCTCTCTAACAATACTCACTGCTTGTACCAGCTAAATTGCAAATCCCTGCAAGGTAGCAGCTGGGCCTGCTTAACTCACCTTGACAGGTCCAGGATCCCATAAGAGTGTCTCTAGTTAGGGGAGGCATCGATCTCAATGACCAATTGAGTAAAGCTGAGTGTGAATGAGATCACAGGCAGAACTTCCGTTCCTCCAATTAACTCTCCTGGTTTCTCTGTCCCTCACAGCACCCATGACCTCATCTCCACACTGGTACCAGGGGCTCCAGGAGCTCCAAGGGCTCCAGGTTAGGGAATGTGCCTGGCTTGGTGTAAATCCTTCAAAGCCAGCCAAACAATGCAAACAATACCCTCCTCTGTATATGGAGCACAGAACAACAGAGAGTGTGAGTGGTGACAAAGGAAGGTCCAGACAGGAAGATTGGGCTCTGTGTGTCCTTTCCTTTGAGGATAATTAACTGTTCTAATTCATAGCTGAAAACAGGCACATTACCAGAACAAGTTGCTGATGACCTAAGACAAAGCCAACCTTGCCAGACTCAGAGTAACCCGGGTGCGTCCATCTTTTTCAGGTAAATTAGCATACCTGGAGTTAGGATTTCAACTCAAAAGGCAGAAAGATGGAGCAATGTACAGTATTACACAAGTTGTGCATGACTTTTAGTAGGTGGAGAGCAATTCATATCCACAAAAGAAGAAAATGCAGGTGTTTGAGTAAAGTGGCAGTGAGCTTAGCACTTAGGCATGCTGTTAATACGGTATGTTGCTGTGATTTGGTTAAGTCCCTCCACCCCCACCACTTTTCTTTTTTTAACTTAAATCAGTTTCTTAGAACTAAAAGACATCCAGTTTAGCAAAAACAGCAGGAAATTGCTTTAGAAAGATATACTTCTTCATCTTAGGGAATGTGTTTTAAAATCTGAAGTAAATAGGCCATATATATATATATATATATATATATATATATATATATATAATGTTCTTCCCTTCCATATTGAAGGATACAGTGGCCACATCAGCAATGAGGCAGAACTGAGGTCATCTTGCCTGGGGTCAAGCTTTGAAAGTATAATGAAAAACCCTTAAGTCAAAGTTGTAAATTTTAAGGTTGAAACATTCTAAACATTTTGCACAAGAGCAGTTTGGTGCAGGCAGTCAAAGCAGTCAGTCCCTAACTGGTGGCCAAGGGATCCTCTGTGTTTTACAGATGGAGAAAGTGAGCAGAGATTTCAGAAAGGCTTAGAGTCATGCCCTGTCACTACTGAAGATGCTCTTCTGGGGTGGGGAGTGGGAGGCAGAGGCAGAAAGCCTCTTTCTAGCAAAGAATCTGGTATAAACTCAAAGTAATTTATCTGAAGAAATGAAAACACCCCTGACATCCAAGAAATGAAAGATCTAGAATGCATGTAGGAATGAGGATAACTGGCAAGCAAATTAACCTCAGCCTGGGACTTCTCTAAATGAGTTTTGCACAGCCTTCTCAATCCTTGTAAATCTCTTGTTATGTAAACCCATTCACTTGATCAACAGAAACAGGGAGAGTCCAGATGTTAGGGGATGGTGTTCCAATCAAACAAGCTGCCCTAGCTTTGAATATACCAACACAGTCTGAAGCAACGCCAAGCAACACAAAAAACAAAAGCAAAAGTCTCCCCTAAACCAAAACAAAACAAAAAACCAACCAGACATATCAAAAGCAACTAAGAATATTTTCTAAAGCAATTAACTGGCCCATCACTATCCAGTCTCCCTGGCTTAGAATTCTGAGAGCTTCACAAAATTGTGCTGAATAAGGAGGTACCATTGCTTAATCAGGTCTTGCCAATTATTTTGCCTGATTTAACTTTTTTCTACCTCACTGCCCCTTTCTGTGGCATTGTGGGCTTCACTCAGCTTTCTAGCACCAGCCCTCAGTATAAGGGAGTGGACAGGCTGCACTGGACAAGTGGATACACTTGTTCCTGAACAAGCTGCACACTACCTTTGATACAATTATAGATCATTATGATGTCTACAAAATAGGGACAATCAGAATTGTGTGTGAGTAGCTGTTGATGAATGGGCAGTCCCTTAGACATAGAACGATATTAAATTGCAGTGGAACAAAGCTAGGAATTAATGGAAGTGAATAGTTTATATAAAAATTCTAACTTTCCTGAGTCATAATCTCCTAGGAAGCAAATCTTAGTAGCCTCCATTGTGCCTTTGACTTTTTCATAGTGGACACCTAGAAAATGTCTATTGATTTGGTTCAAGAACCATTTTTATTCAATAATAATGGAAACAAACTGGTTTTATAGTTTTATTTTTGGGGTCAGACTCTCAGGCACCTAGCTCATTGACCTCTAATCCCCCATTTGTTCACACTGGTATTTCCCCTTTCCCCTTCGCTAGTGAGGGAAGGAGGAGAATCTTTAAAGGGGGTATCAAATATGGAATAGTAATTAGATACAGTGATATCAATAATCATTACAATTTCAAATTTCAATTTTAATTGTACAAATTGAAACAAGAACAATGAAATGTTTCGTTAGCCATCAGACAAACTGAAAATAAATTTTAAAATATTTCTCATTAAAAAATATGTACAATTCATCTATTCAGTTCATAATTGTTGAGAATCCAGTATGTGCCAGACTCCATGTTAGACTGCAGTTCTGGAGGTTATAAGGCTGAACATGAAGACAGGACTTCTACCCTCAGGGAACTTATAGTCTAGTGATAAATAGACTGAGATCAGTAACCACACTGCAGAAAGAGTGATGCTTTTCCCATTTTACCTTCATTACTTGGCCTACAGCTCATGTAGTTCACTGCATGCTTCACTGTGACTCACACATGCCTTTTATTTCCACTCATTACTGAAAAATACTGCATTATGGAGTTAATGTTGATGAAACTCTTATGCTCGTACAATTGGTTTTTTTTCATTACTGTAAAACACTGCATTACGGAATTAAAGCTGTTTTCATACAAGTCTATGCCATTAACTCACATTTGCTTTGCATTTAATTTTATCTCTGGTTGGGCTTCTCTTCCCTGTACCTCTAATTCAGAATCAATGAGCAAGTGTTTAGACCCAAACATACTCCCAGTAAATGATGAGGATATTTAACAGATCTGTTTATGGGTAAATATGGGGCACTAGATACTTAGTAAGCAGGGATGCTGATTTTCACTAATCCCTATATTTAAAGGATTTTCCTTCATTCACCAAGGGTAAGCTCATTATACAGAAATGTGAGTGAGGTCATAATACTATCTCTGATGGCCCTACTCAAGAAAAAAAAGAGAAAGTGGAAATAATCTTTAGGCTGAATTTGAAGTCGATTTTGCTTGGAGTTGATAAAAAAAATGGATTAAGTATTTAGGAATCTAGGTTCTGCTCTGTTCTGCTTTAGAGAGGTGCTGATTCATTTGTGTGTTGATCAAGGTCTGATGTGATGCTGAATCTTCATACAATGATATTTTCTATTTGGTTATGTGTCAGCGTGAACTTGTATGCTTATCGCATGTATTACCCCAGCACCAGACAGCAGTGAATGCCACACAGTAGAATACAGAATATACATCTACATAAGGGTAGCTTAAAAGTATTAGATTCTCTCATATATTTATTAATAAGGATTGACAAATTATTCACCTTTGAGTTTGGCCAGTGGAATTATTTGGAATGGTGGTCTTGGGGCTAATAAATTCTGCATTATCTCACAACATGTTAGAGCTGGAATACTAACAGTAAAACCACATGTATCTAATGCTTAACCATATGCCAGGCATTATGCTAAGGGCTTCACATGGATTATTTTATTTTATTTTATTATTTTTAAATTTTTCATTATTTTTTAAATGTTTATTATTTTTGAGAGAGAGAGAGAGAGAGAGAGAGAGAGAGAAAGAGTTCGAGCAGAGGAGGGGCAGAGAGAGAGAGAGAGAGAGAGAGGAAGACACAGAATCGAAAGCAGGCTCCACACTCTGAGCTGTCAGCACAGAGCCCCATGTGGGGCTCAAACTCACAAACCGCGAGATCATGACCTGAGCCAGAGTCGGACACTTAACTGACTGAGCCACCCAGGTGCCCCCACATGGATTATTTTATTACAGTAAATATCCTCACAACATCCCTATGACCTATATATTATAATCCCCATTTCCCAGATGAGAATGCTGAGGCTCAGTTACGTGCCCAAGGTCACATAGCTAGCAAAAGCCAGGACCCAAATCTGTTTGATTCTAGAGCTCATGCTGCTGGCCATTCAGAAGAAGCTGCTATGCTTCTTCTCGTGGCTGGCAGAGAATTTAGGGGTTTACTCCAACTGAAGAACTGGAGGCCTAGGAAAATTGACTTTAGCCAAGTCAATGTGCCTCTTGTTAGTGGCACATTTGGGGCCATGACCTGGATCTCTTCATGCCGTTTTTGCTCATGATGAAATAGAAGAATTGGGCTGTAGGGGCCTTTTCTTTTATCAATGTGCTAAACTCTGAAGTCACCCTGTATTTTTCCTGACTTTTTTTCTCTTATATCCAGTTGGCCAGCAAATACTGTTGATCCTTTTAACATAATGTCTTACATGAGGTAGAGCTCATTTGATAGAATGGTTATGAGTCAGGCTCTGCAGTCAGATTTGAGCTCGTTTTATTTTTTTTATTTTTATTTATTTATTTATTTATTTATTTAATTTTTTTTCAACGTTTTTTATTTATTTTTGGGACAGAGAGAGACAGAGCATGAACGGGGCAGAGAGAGAGGGAGACACAGAATCAGAAACAGGCTCCAGGCTCCGAGCCATCAGCCCAGAGCCCGACGCGGGGCTCGAACTCACGGACCGCGAGATCGTGACCTGGCCGAAGTCGGACGCCTAACCGACTGCGCCACCCAGGCGCCCCTGAGCTCGTTTTAAATCTCAGCTCTGCCACTTGCTGGCTGGGTGACTGGGGGCAAATTAATCTCTCTGTGCATCGGTTTTTTCAACTGTAAAATGGAAATAATATTGTGTCTACCTTTTAAGATGGTTTAAGATGGGGCTCAAACTCACAAACCGCGAGATCATGACCTGAGCCAGAGTCGGACACTTAACTGACTGAGCCACCCAGGTGCCCTGCCTCAGGGAGCGCAAGAAGCTTGACTCTTGTTCTTAAATCTTTCCCATTGAAAACAAAACATCTTTGCGTGTTCATCAAAGGAATTTTCAGTAGTCGATTGGTATTGTTTTGTTCTGAAGCCCAGGATATTCTTTCAACCTGTAAACCCCTTGTTTCATGCCCTTCTAATTCTAGATGTTTGGGTATTGTGAGTATGTTTTAAAGCGTCTGTGACCAAATGAAAATAAAGCAGGGACCATGAACATTAAGAGAAAAAGTGGGGACGCTTGTGTGGCTCAGTCCATTAAGTGTCCATCTCTTGATTTCAGCTCGGGTCATGATCTCATGGTTGTGAGATCAAGCCCTGTGTTGGGTTCCACGCTGGGCATAGAGCCTGCTTAAGATTCTCTTTCTCCCTTTCCCCCTGCCCCTCCACCACTTGCTCTCTCTTTCTCAACACACACACACACACACACACACACACACACACCAAAAAATTGTGTATGAAGTATTCATGATGCCTGGTGCAGCATATGCTCTCAATAAGTGTTATTATTCCATTTCCCTTTCTTAGCCTCAGCCCTGGTCCAGACCTTCATCTTCCTACATCTGAACAAGAAAGAGTCCCCTCACTAGTCTCTTTGCCTCTGTCTTTTGCACTACTGTGAGATGAAACTATACTTTGCTTATCATGTTCTCTTGTTCAAGAACTTAATTGCCTACAGCATGTGTCAAAACTGCAAGCTTGCGGGCAATGCTGCACATAACTAAATTCTTCAGCCTTTGCCCTGAGTTTCACCAACTGTACAGCTTGAGGGCATAATTCCCACAAGACTGTTGTTACTTCAGATATCAGGTACAAGTTTGGTGGTCTCAGGACCACCTGCATTTCAAACTAGCTTGCTATATATCTGAGGGTCCCCATAACTACCCTCAGTTTTGATAATTTGCTGGGATGACTACAAAACTCAGGAATGTTATACTTACTGTTATAGCCTTATTCTAGCAAAAAAGATACAAATTAAAATCAGCCAAGGAAGAGACACATAGAGCAGAGTCCAAGAGTGGTTCAATGGCAGAACTTCCTGCATTCTCTCCCCATTGAGTCATGGACGGCAGCACCTCCTCCCATAACCATATGTGATAATACACACAACGTATTGCTAGCCAGGGAAGCTTACTTCAAACTTGGTGTCCAGAGTTTTTACTGGGGCTCCATCACATACTGCTTGTGTGGCTTTCAGTCTCCAAGTACTCCTAGAGGTTGGCTAATATCTTTAGTCTCATTTCCAATGGAGGTCAGGACATACTGCATGCCCCGGGGGCTCCATCACAAATCTTATTAGACTGTCAGTGGCCAAAGCTCCCAAACAACAAAGACTCACCTATTAGGCAAGACATTCCAGAGGCCTAGAGATCAACTCCTAGTAGCTGAGGGCAAAGGCCAGACCTCTTTTTGGGTAAGGTTAATTCTTCACTACACAGCCTTATTTCCCATTGCTCTTCTGTGGCACATGGTTGGCCAAACAACGTAACACCCAAACCATCCCACTCTTTCCTGCAGGTTTTTTTTTTACTTCCCTTTACTTCCTTTACTGTACTAGTTCTTTACTTCCTGTGTGCTTAAATGTTATGCTTTTTATGAGGCTCAGCTCAAGTCTTACTTGCCCCCTGAAACTGTTTGCCCCAAACTTTCCTAATCACCCATTCGTCTAACTAGTTGGTTGTTTGTCTTGTGTGGCCCTGTAGGCTGGCTTATATTTATAGACTTCCCTGAGCCCAACTGCCCACCATAAAGTAATTGCTTATTAATAATAATTATTTTCCTGGTATCTAAGGCATTCAATGAAATCAGGCACCATTATTAGCTGTTTCTCATTATTTCTGATTACTTGGGCTCCAATTTAGATATGTTGCTACCTAAGTGAATCATTAGATCCTAAGATAATCAAATTCAAATTGAGCTTCAGAATGTTTGCAAGTGAAAAAACAAGTGGTAGATTGACACTTGTGGACCTTAATGTTTTCCCCAAAACAAAATGACCAAAAATGTTTCCTGGAAACCAGAACTTTGTGCTAGTCTGGTTCAGTGGTTATTTTTACTGTAGCTTAGTCCTTATGACCCCTGGTGGGTAAGGACCTAGAAGAGGCAGACAAGCCCCATTCAGAGAGCCCTTTTGAAAAATAATTGATGCCTTAATTAATTAATTAATCACAAGATCCCAGGAGTAGCACTTAGTTAGGCAGGACCACTGTCTTCTGGGTAGACAGATGGAGGGTTTTTCTTTTGTTGATGTTGTTGTTGTTGTTGTTGTTGCTGTGTGGACAAATTCCCTCACTCCCATCAAAACAAAAAGGCTTTACCAAAATGTCTGAATTACTGGCTTCATCCAGATATGGTCTCGATGTGTTTTTCTTTAGACCATGCCTCGATTGTCATGACAACCATGTGTGTGTGTGTATATGTGTGTCTACTGAATGGTATCTGGAAGCAGCACCTCAACATCCAGGCAGAAATAAAGTGGGTGTGCTGAGCAGAGAGTGTCTCCTTAGCTATTCAAACAATAATGTTAGAAAAGGTTAAAAACATCGTTTAGCATCACCTCTTAAATTAAAATTCTAAACAGTCAGCTATTCTCTCCAGCAGAGCAGAACAATCATACATTAAATGTCAATGTCTAAGTTCTCATTCTTTATTATATCAATGCCTATTAATGATTCCACCATGTTCTGATCCTACTGACCCTTCTTTTTTTTTTTTTTTTTTTTTAATGGGGATATTACAGTCCCCATTTTATTTTATTTTATTTTTTTTCAACGTTTACTTATTTATTTTTGGGACAGAGAGAGACAGAGCATGAACGGGGGAGGGGCAGAGAGAGAGGGAGACACAGAATCGGAAACAGGCCCCAGGCTCTGAACCATCAGCCCAGAGCCTGACGCGGGGCTCGAACTCACGGACCGCGAGATCGTGACCTGGCTGAAGTCGGACGCTTAACCGACTGCGCCACCCAGGCTCCCCTGACCCTTCTTTATCAACCTTCTCTCCTCCAACTTCTCCATCCTCATCTCTTGGAGGAATCTCTAATTCCCCCAGAAGAGAGATCCACTTATAGATTATACTGTTTGGAGCTTCTGAGATTTGGTCACATTTCTCTAAAGAAGGTCAGCTTTTTCAAGAGAGGTCATTCATCTTTGATCCAGGAAATCTACTTTATTCACGTTGAGCCTAGCACTTGATCTTTATGAGTTTTCTATATCTTTGGAAGCTCCACTGACTCTTCCAAGCTACTGGGCTGCTATTCCATAAGTACCCTTCTGATGGTATAAATGGTCTTGTGGAAGTCTAAGAATTAATGTTTGATACATCATTTCATTATTTCTCATGGCCCTCTGTAGCTTTTTCCCTGAGTTCCTGTTCTTGGTGTGAAAGGTAGATATAAACAATTAACTCAACTATGGCTGGTTGACCCAAACTATTTCTCTTGTTTGTTGTGAAACTGAGTATGAGAGGACAAGGCTATTTCAGAGAGACAGAGAAAACCAATGCTACTTGAATATAAGAAGCATTGACCAACAGTTGCCAAGAGGCAATCTATTCACATTGTGGACCAGAAATATTTTTTGGATCAGTTCATGTCCAGTCCACACAAGCTTGGTGACTTTTGCTCTTAAAGACCCATTTCTGGGAATTTTTCTGGACCCTGTGCCCTACATGAACTTTCCAAGCTACAAGGAAGGTCCACGTAAAGGTTTGAGATGGCAAGCCTCTATTAGTAGCCTTAAAAACTCAGTATGCTTTAGTTAACTCAGTTTGTCATTATTTCATGTGTTTTCAGAGAGGGTAGTATCTGAGGTGCCCATGCCCACTGGGATCCTCCACACTGGGGAAGTAGTAAGCACAGCCCTAGACCAGGTTGTTGTGTGTAAAACCTTTGAAATTCCACACAGACCCAATGTCCAGCTAAAAATGTGTGATGGGATCCACTCAGGTTAGGAAGATAGGATGTTGAAGAGCTTACCCTGTACTTCCTCCCATACCCCATTATGTATCAGTTTTCAGGGGAGACAATGACCCATCTATTCAGGAAAAAATAATAATATTTAAACTCCATGACTGTAATGTTTACATTCTGCCAAACATTTCCCTTGGAAATAAAAGCAAGGGAAGTAGATGAGAAACATTTATTAAGCACCATTTATTATGTGCTAGGTATAATGCCAGCAGCCATACATTTATATAACCTCATTTGACTCAAGGTTGAAAAATTATTATTATTTGCTTTTTACTTAAAAAAAGTTTATTTGTTTACTTTGAGAGAGAGAGAGTGAGCAGGGGAGGGGCAGAGAGAGAGAGATAGAGAGAGAGAATCCCAAGCAGGCTCCACACTGTCATCCCAGAGCCATCGTGGGGCTTGATCTCACAAACTGTGAGACCATGCCTGAGCTGAAATCAAGAGTCAGACGCTTAACCAACTGAGCCACTCAAGCATCCCACTTTTTCCTTTTTTTTTTTTATTGAGGTAAACATACATATAGCAACATGTGCTAATGTTAATCACATAGTTTGATGAATTTTTATTTATGCATACATTCATGGAACCAGCTCCCAGATGAAGACAGAGAACAGCTGCAGCATCCTAAGACTCGATCATATCTTTCTCCCACCTCTGCCTCCTTATATCTGTCAATACCACTGACCCCTGCTAGAGGTAACCACTTATCTGACTTTTATCTCCTGAGATTAGTTTTGGCTGTATTTGAATTTATATATACTTTTGTTCCAAATGCATGTGTTTCCATCCCCTATGTTTTATTGCCTGTAGCTGTAAAAGATTATTTTTTTAAAGAAAATCAAACATCCTTCAGGCTACAGTGAAGCATTCTACATCATGATAGTGATTTGATTGATCTTGTCTGCTGGGGAAATCAAGTAGATGTACTGCTTAGAGAAAGCCAAATAGTTCTTGTATATTTATATATATAGTACATTAGAAGATAGTACATAAAAATACAATTGAGTATTGCACGTGGAGAGAAGCTACATAAGTCTTGGTGATTCAAACTGTAATGATATTCATTTATTCTGGGTTCCAGTTACTTAAAGAAGTGATTCTTCCCAAACCCTAATTTGAAAATGGGAATACATGCATTTAGGACAAAATTTAAAGGATACTAAGGTTTGTCTGCAAGTGTTAACAACATGGTTATTTATAATAGCTCTGAACTAGAAACAACCCAAATATCCATCAACTGGTGAATGGATAAATAAATTGTGTTATATCTATACTATAAATTATTACTCAGCAATAAAAAGGAATAAAATATTAATTCATGCAATAACATGAGTGAATTAAACAGATACTAAACATAAAGGTCAAATGCTAATTACTATATGGTTTTATTTGTATGACATTCTAGAAAACACAAAACAATCGTGACAGAGAGCAGATGAGTGGTTCCCTGGGGCCCTGGTAGAAGGTGGGGTTGACTGGGAAGGAGCAAAAGGAAATTTGTAGGGTGTTAGAACTGTTGTATATCTTGGTTTAGTAGTTACATGATTACATTATTATATACATTACCCAAATTCATTAAACTATGTACCTGAAAATGGGAGAATTTCAGTGTATATAAAGCATACCTCAATAAATCTGTAAAAATTTACAACCATGCAAAATGGTATAAACAATGAAAAGTAATTCTCCCTCCACAGCTGTCTTTTAACTCCTTTGTCCCTTAGTCTATGTATCCCCACCTACCCAACCCTGTTTACCTTTTGTAGTGGTTCTTTAGATTTACATAATGGGTTCCTGGGTAATTTGAAAATTAGGCTAAGAATATCAGAATTCAGATGTCAAATTTTGATTACTGACATCATAAAGAGGTTCCCAATATTATTTGACCGTGTGCTGAGAAGGCCAGTCTGTATCTTGGTGCCCCTTACTGAATGCTTGCTATGGAAAAGCCATTTTTTGCAAGGCTTCTCATTCCATTGTCACCACAACCCTCTGAAATGTGTATTTTTTTTTCAACGTTTTTATTTATTTTTGGGACAGAGAGAGACAGAGCATGAACGGGGGAGGGGCAGAGAGAGAGGGAGACACAGAATCGGAAACAGGCTCCAGGCTCTGAGCCATCAGCCCAGAGCCCGACGTGGGGCTCGAACTCCCGGACCGCGAGATCGTGACCTGGCTGAAGTCGGACGCTCAACCGACTGCGCCACCCAGGCGCCCCTGAAATGTGTATTAATATCCTTGTTTGATAAATGAGGAAACTGCAGCCTAGACACATATAAGTAAAAATGTTACCAGCTACTGAATATACAAGGTTACCCAGCCAGTAAGGGGCAGAGCTGGGGTTCAAATCCAGATCTGTCACAGGCAAACACAAAGTTCACAATCCATAACACACTGAGCAATGCTGCTGTCTTGATTTGGAAGGGTGAGATGAAGGAGGATCCACTGGGTCAACAGAGTAGTCTGTGTGGTCTCCTTTCTAAATCCTATAGTTGTTTGAGCTGAAACTCAGAACAACTTGACCTCTTCTATCTTTACTCCACTCCCCTTCAGATTCTTTGATTAGTACTAGTTCTCAAAACAGGAATATTTTAATTTAGTCTTATTATATGAAATTCCTTGGGGTGTCAGCTGTTTTCATCTTTGTTTCTTATTCAATGAAAATTAATTCTACTGCAAAAAATAAAGGTCTTACTTATGTGTGAAATGTCTTTTTCAGTCTACATTAAAACTATATCAAATTTATTTTCCCCACTCTCTGCAGCAGGAATAGGGGAAAGTTCAATAATGAAAAAGCTCTTCTGTTCCAAGGAGCACCTTCTCCTTAAAATAGTACCCTCAAGGGACACAGGCAGGCAGACACGCTTACATTGGCCAAAAGATCAGCTGCAAGAGTTTTAGCAAAACAAATAAATCTTCTGAGCCCTATGGGTCATACCTGTTCTTTTGCTTTAATCTCTCTTCAGTTGAATCTGGCAAAGACAAGGTCAGATATTGGCACAATATTGAAAATGACTTCAACTTGTAAAGAAAAAGGAAGGAATGCAGTGAGACTGCCATTGCCAAAAACATTCCAATGCTCTTTTAAATTCTCTGGTATTACGCTATTCTCCCCTGCCCTCTTCAGTCAGTGGTCTGGCCTCACTCCTAAAGCAGTGCACTACAATACAATGTCAACTCCAGGAAATTCATGTCAAAATTTCTATAGCTAGTTGAGCATCCGTTCTGAATGTGCTTTTGTTCATCAGTGGGTGTGTGGGACGAGCAGACAGCTGGAATATTTTCTAAATGCAAAGTTAAATCTGTACTGTCAAAAAGTGCCAGCAGCCTCATATTGTTCAGATTAAGGGTCCGCCAGCCTTCCAGCTTCCATGCTCCATGAGCAGAGATAGTGTCACAGTTGCTATTGTATCCCTGGTGCCTTAGCTCTCTGTCCTGCACATAGAAGGTGCCCCCAAATAAAGCAGAGCTGAAACAGATGACAGAGCCATCTAACCCAACTTGGTGCCAGAGGGGAAGTGTCCTCCTGTATGGGCTGGGCAGGAAAGGAAAGAGGCCAGCTGAGACTTGGACAGCCTGGGGAGTGTTTGCCCCTTTTCAATGTGGCAGCAACCACTTAGGTCATCTGATGGATGCCACGTGGTCCTGGCACTTCTACATTTCAAGTTTTTGAGAGAATTCAGGAGTCTAAATTTTTATGTGAAATTTCTTGAATTATGTTATGCTATTCAGGCAAAATATTTGTCTACCAGCTGAATTGGACTTAAAGGCTGCCAGCTTGGACTCCTTTCTAAGTATTTAAAGGATCTAAAGATTTATTTTGGTCAAAAACCAAAAGCTTGTTTCATAGAATAACTTAAAATAAGTTTTAATCACATTTCCCCCAAGTGGTGGTGCTTTCACTAGAAATGGGGCTTGGTACTAGGAGCTCACAAACTGGTATGGCCCCATTTGTTGAACTTACAAATTTTCCTTAGTGCCCACACCCCTTTCCTTCTCTTCCCTTTCCTCCTCACTGGGATGGTGAACTCTGGCGTGCTCTGAGACCCTTAGGGTTTAGTTCCTACCCCAGAGGTGACTGGAAGCCTGTGGTCCATTTCAGGCATAGCCTGGCCGACATTATATCCTTTTCCTGCTCCCTTGGCCTCCTCTCTCTGATGGCTTTTCCCTACCAGCCTTTAAACATGCTTATGTCTCTCTAAACTTAAAACAAAGTAAAACAACCCTCCATCAAACCCCACATTCCTATCCAGCTATGGTCCAAGCTCTTTGCACCCTTCATCATCAATCTTCTTGAAGGACTGTCTACACTTGCTACCTACACATCCTTCCTCTATTGACCCCTGAAATTTGGCATTCATCCCTATCACACCTCTGATAGGAATTTTGCCAAGGTCATCAGGGATTGCCAAAGATATTTCCCAGGACTTCTGGTCTTGATCTTTCAGTATCATTGACTTTGTTGATTGATTCTTCCTTCTTCATTTACCTAGTTTTCCTTTGACTTCTCTGATTGCTCATTCTCAGGCTCCTTTGGTGTTTCTTCTTCTGGGGGCTTAATACTGATGACTCTCAGAGTTCTAAGCCTCCTTCTCTTCTAACTACACACCTCCATGGATGATCTCAACTTACTCCCCTGGCTTATGCTGTGACCTATATGCTAGAGGCTGTGATGGTTTAATCACTAGCTCAGATTTCTCTCCTGAACTCCAGGGGGATTATCCCACTCCCTCAGGCACCTGCACCTCAACATGTCCAATACTGAACCCCATACTTTTCCTCTTCCAGAACTGCTCTTCTTCCTCTGGTTTTCAGAGAATGGCACCCCTATCTACCTGGTGGCTGAACTCAGAGACCTGAAAATCATTCTTGACTCCTTCTCCTTTACATCCCTCTCCTATCAGTCACCAGGTTCTGTGACTCTATCTCCCAACCATCTTTCAGATCTCTCCCCCTTTCCCCATCCTGATAAGACTCTGGGGAAGGTCACCATCATCTCTTGCCCAGATTATAGCAATAGCCTCCAAGTAGGATCCTCTTCCTCTAGTTCGTCCACCCCTCCTCACCACTCCTTTATCAATACTGTAACTAGGTTGACCTTTACCTTTATTTTCTTTATATATATATATATATATATATATATATATATATATATATTTAATTATATAAATTTGTATCAGAGAAACTGTAACAAAAATCAAATCCAACCATCTTGCTCTTTTCCTTAAAACTCTGTGCTGTCTCTACTAACATGGTTTACAAGGCCCAGGATAGCCTGGTCGGGGGTTAGCCTCTCCAGCCGGTCTCCATCCTCTATGCCAGGCCCACCCATACTAACCTCCTCGTAATTTCTGCTTTCTTAGACCTCTAGGCCATTGTGCCTCTTCCTCCATTCAACACTTTCCTGGCTCTCACTTTACCTGGCTGGCTTCTGCTTATCCTATTGACTAGGAGAAATCTCTGATGTGAGGTGTCCTCCCTGGCCTTCCTTGTCATACTGCTCTCCCCACATGGCTCCTCCCTTACAGTGTTGTAATGGCTGTTTAACTGTCCATTCCCCTCCTAGATTATAATCTTCAAGGAAGGAAGAGCCATGTCTCTGTTCATTTTTTAAAATCCCCTTTCTACAGTAGATGCTTGGCCCATAATAGAGTAGACTAGGTTTTTTTTTTTAAGTTTATTTATTTTGAGAGAGAGAGACAGAGCACACAAGTTGGGGGGGGTGCAGAGAGAGGAAGAGAGAATCCTAAGCAGGGTCTGTACTACCAATGCAGACACTGATGTGGGCTTGAACCCATGAACTATGAGATCATGACCTGAGCTGAAGTCAAGAGGCAGACTCAACTGACTGAGCCACCTAGGCACCCCTAGATTGGGTGTTTGATGTGTGTGTGTGTGTGTGTGTGTGTGTATTAACAAATGAATTCCCAAGAACTCTTGAGTGACATTCTCGGATAAATGTCCAGTGGCGTATTGATTCCTGAAAGCCAAATGTGCTTTTGGTGATGTCACATTGGTAGCTTGAAGTTAATCATGGTGGATGTATTTATACCATGAAAATTGGTAACCATTATAAATCAGGGCTCTACTCTCCTCCTCACCCTGTCCCTAATGGGTTTACTGGCATACTGCTATATATATATGGCTTTATATATATATATATATATATATATATATATATATATATATATATATTGCTTTAGAACCCCTTAGCAATGGCTTGGAAGTGATTCATTGTCCCAAACATACAATTTGACAATTTAGTAATATAATAATAATAAGAAGAACAAATACCATTTATTTTTTATTTTTTTATTTTTAAATATTATTTATTTTGAGAGAGAGAGACACAGAGAGAGTATTTGTGTGTGTGTGCATGTGTGCACACCAGGGAGGGGCAGAGAGAGAATCCTAAGCAGGCTCTAAGCTGTCATCACAAGCCCAACTCGGGGCTGGATCTTATGAACCATGAGTTTGTGACCTGAGCCGAAATCAAGAGTTGGACACCTAAGTGACTGAGCCACCCAGGTGTTCCTAACAACTACCATTTAATGACCATTTAATGAATTGTATGGTACTGTGTACCAAACCCTGTGCTTAGTACTTTACGTACTCAATCTTGTTCAGTCTTTGTAACAAAGCAGGCAAAGTGGATATTATTAGCCCACTCTACAAAAGAGGACACTCAGAGTGAGATTTATCCACTCAGCTGGCAAGTCGAGATGGAGTTGGATGCCAGAGCTGACCACTGAGCCAGTGATCTTAACTCCTCTCTGCTCAGCGTTTCACAGCTGGTGCCTGGAGCTTCAGTTCATATTTCTCACCCTCATTTCTCCAAAGCTGTCCCTGGGGTTTTGGCTGAATCTCACAGCTAACCCTCTAGTTGATTGGAAAAATCAACCACCACCCATGAATAATAATCTTGCATTAGGCTAACCGAGATCTTGACAGGCATTTCATCCAAGATTGAGAAATAACGAGGGTTGTAAGAACTGGGTGTCAGCAACAGTGGTATTTTGAATTGAGACAGTGATTTTAGTTTCTTGATGACATAATGGTGGAAATTGTTCTTAAATAGAACTTTTCCACCTGCTGGGATAATATGGTCAGTAAGTGTATTCAGGGTTTAAGTGCTGTAGGGAAGGTGCCAGCCAACCATCAAACATATGACCTGAAGCCATCTCCCCAGCATCCCTTCACAATAATGCTCTAATACTTGGTGGTTGTAGAGTGGTGGCTTCTAATGTGGAATCTAGATAATGTCCATACACAAAAGCCTGTCTATTTGCAAGGCTCCCTGAAGAGGGCAATGGGCACACTGGATGCTGCCAATGCTGCTTTATAATCACAGCCCAGACCTTGTCATTGCTTGAAGCTGCTTTTTTTATGAAATCCCATTAGCGTCCACATACTACAACCCTCCTCTCTCCCCTCACTAAATCTCTTTGTTCTTCAGCTGCATCAAGGCTCCAGTGTAACTGTTCCAGTCTAACCAGCTTTCCTGGCTTACTTTCTTTCTTTCTTTTTTTTTTTTTTTTTTTTTTTACTTTTCATCTTTTTTTATTGCTTTTTTCCCAATATATGAAATTTATTGTCAAATTGGTTTCCCTACAACACCCAGTGCTCATCCCAAAAGGTGCCCTCCTGAATACCCATCACCCACCCTCCCATTCCTCCCACCCCCCATCAACCCTCAGTTTGTTCTCAGTTTTTAAGAGTCTCTTATGCTTTGGCTTTCTCCCACTCTAACCTCTTTTTTTTTTTTTTTTCCTTCCCCTCCCCCATGGGTTTCTGTTAAGTTTCTCAGGAACCACATAAGAGTGAAAACATATGGGATCTGTCTTTCTCTGTATGGCTTATTTCACTTAGCATAACACTCTCCAGTTCCATCCATGTTGCTACAAAGGGCCATATTTCATTCTTTCTCATTGCCTGGCTTACTTTCTGATACAGCCTTAGATCCATGGTCAATCTCTAAGATGGTTTCTTACCAAGAATTCTCAACTGCCTGGTTTTTCTTCTGTACTTGCTGTACAGTTCACATCTCTGTTAGTCTAACAGTTTCCACTCTCTTCTGCACAGTGGAGACTCTTATATAACCTTGTCCAATGACAATGGCTCCACGGAAAGAGCTGGTTTCCAGCATCTTCTAAGTTTCTCAGTGCTACCCTTGAGGTCTTTTTTCCCAGATACCTTCCTTTCCAAATTCCCATTGTTGGCTGTTTACTGACTTCTCATCTCTTCTTTGAGCCCCATCCCCATGCCCTTCAGTCACTGCAGGGAGGACTAGATCTTTCCTTTTTCAGAGGCAATAGAAGTCCTTAGATGTGAACTCTCCCTTTCACCTTTAAACTTGTCTATAAAAGTATTTCTTTCCTTCTTTCCTGTTTTAAAAAAAGAGCTGCCCTCTCACCCCTATAAAGCTGATTCCTTCCCCTGTCCCATTTAGTTTTCTTAATTGTTTAAAAATGTAAATATGATGATGTCATTTCTCTGTCTGACTAGACATTCTGATTTCTTGGTCAAGTATTTTTTAAAAAACCACCCAGGTGAAACACACTGTACACACTGTATGTTAGCCAATTTGACAATAAATTATATTTTTAAAAAAACCACCCAGGTGATTTGCCGTGTCTTTTATGGCACTTCATTCTGTTCTCCTCCTTGCTCTGCACCTTCACTTCTACTCTCCAATCTTCAGAAGTCTACCTCTTTTCCAAACTTCAGGTTTCAGTTCAAATGTCACTGTCTATTGGAGGTTGTTTTCTGCCCCAGCACCCCATTTGCTTCGTTCATGATACATACTACGGTTTATGTTGTTGGACTGTTTCCTTGTTTTTTCTACCTGTCTTCCTACTGCTAGGCTGGAAGCTTCCTGGGGTGAGAGCACCATCTCTGTAGTTCACCACTGAATCCCTAAAGCCAAGCAGAGTCTGACATATTTGCATTCACTAAGGATGTGAGGAATTAATAATAGGTAAGAAATTGCTTCTGATCCTGCCTTCTTATGGGGGCTTGTACCATTGATTTTCTTTTCTTTCTAGGATCTTTAGGTTTTCTCCGCTGATCCATTTTCTCAGTATAGAAACATACTCAAAACCTTTCCATCCAAAATCAAACATATATAGGAAATTTGTCTTGGCACCCCTCTTTACTTAACTTTAGTCTTTTCTTTTTTCTTCTACGAAGAGAGGAAATTTAGCCTGAGGACTGGAAAGTTGGGGTCTGAAATCAGATTGCCTGGATTCAAATCCTGATGTTACCTACTAGATTTGAGGTCCTGGGCAAGTTCCTTCACTTCCTTGTGCCTCATTTTCCTTATCCATCAAATAGAGATAGTAATAGTACTTTTCCCAAGGAGTTGCTATCAGGTACTGTATACCTCACTTGGGTTCTAGTAAGCAGTCTGTAAATATTAGCCATTATTATTACAACTCTGGATTCCTTAGAGTCATCATCTCCATTGACTGTTTCTACCATCTCCAGCTTTCTGGAACCCCTCAAACCATTTAAATTATTCTTTGTCCTGCAGCATTATCTAATTCTCACTTCACTTGATCTGGTTGAGGCAGGGGACTCTACTGAGCATTGTCACCATCTTTCCCCTTTTTCTGCTTACAACTTGCTTTTCCTTACTCCCACCTTTCTGAATGCCCCTTCCCCAGGTTTCTTCACTCATTTCTTCTCGTCTCGTGACTCCAGAGCTTTGTCCTCAATCTTCTTGTCTTTTCAGTTTTTGCATTGTCCTTGGGCAGTTTTGTCCACTTCCATGGTTTACAAACAAGTCTTTGCTGATGAAAACTTTTAAATCATTACCTTTACCCCAACCTTTCTCCTGAGCTAGAGACCAGTATTGACAAGTGTCCCTGAGTCACCTCCATTTGGATGTCCTACATGGACATCAGATTCTCCATATCTAAACCAAACACCTTAACTTGTCAGCACAGTCTCCTTCAATTTCTATCTCAATACTTACTGTAAGATGTTTGCTCTCTGAACCATAAAGCAAATCCTCTGAATGCTAAACAAATGGCTGCATTTCTTTTAGGAACAAAGGAACAAGAATTGAAGGTTATTAATTACCCCCCCCCCCCCCCAATTAAGTATAGTGTTGTATAGTGGAAAGAGAAAAGACTTTGGAATTAAATAGACACTAGTTTTAGTCTTAGCTCTAACTTCTACAAGCTGTGCGATTTAAAATGGGGATGATAGGGGCGCCTGGGTGGCGCAGTCGGTTGAGCGTCCGACTTCAGCCAGGTCACGATCTCGCGGTCCGGTCCGTGAGTTCGAGCCCCGCGTCAGGCTCTGGGCTGATGGCTCAGAGCCTGGAGCCTGTTTCCGATTCTGTGTCTCCCTCTCTCTCTGCCCCTCCCCCATTCATGCTCTGTCTCTCTCTGTCCCAAAAATAAATAAACGTTAAAATGGGGATGATAATGCTTACCTCTCAAGGTTGTTAGGATGAGCAAATAAAATGAGAGTGCAAAGCACTTGATACATAATAGATATACATCAAGTGGTAGCTTCATGTTTTCTTACTTTAGACTTACAACCTGCTTCATATGCTTATGTATTTTGAGTTCATAAATTTTCTCTGACCAGGGCCAGTGGTTGATGGAGTTGTTGGCATCAAAATGCCTAATTATTGTCTATTTGGAGACAACTGTGAACACAGCCTCTTGAATGGAGTTAACCAGCCAAGGTGAGATACCCCCATTGGCACATTTTCTAAGGGATTAATTAGTGTGTTTTCTTACACATCAAGTTACATGGTAATTCCTTTGCCTGCTGCCTTGTAAAACAACTCTTTGAAACTCTTTCCTTTTAACTTTCCATGTTAAATCTAAATGCGTCTAGTTCAGTACATTGATGTCACAACTGCTCAAATGATAATCAGTGTAGCTCAATGGGGTGGAGTGGGACTTAGGGGGTAGAGAATGTTCACTGGGGTGTACAGAAGCCAATGCAAGTTGGATGGAAATTTTGTGAAATGTAAGGTTGTTGTTTTAGTGAGCTGATTGTGATCTGTATGTTTTTCATGGTCTTAAAGATAGTAGGGTCCCAAACATTTCCAGGTATGTTGTATTTGAGTTCAGTGCAGAGGGTGTTTGCATATCAAACCAAGTGATCCTCCAATGAGTAGAAAGTCCTGGTGATGGTGTTGGGGTGGGGTGGATGTCTGGCCAAAGCTGAATGTGGTGCTTTTTCCTATGTTGGGATGCTTTCATTACAGTCTCTGCAACAGCTGGTCACAAGGAAGTGGAAGACAAGGGTCTATAATGTATAGTACCTGTAATAACCACCAAGCACTCACTTCTAGCTCCTTATCTTATAAGAGAAACTGCAGTCCCTGGGTCACTGCAAGTGCAAAGCCATTGCCAATGTAGAAAGGATGGGTTAGCATAGGTTATTGTGAATCAAAAATGTCAAAGAAAATTGCACCAGATGGAGTTAGACAGACAAGGAAGACTTTAATCAAAATGACTGTAGAGAGAGAGAGAGAACTCAACTCTGCTGAAACAAAAGGGGGAGAGTTTTTAGTTCTGGGATGAGTTAATGTAGGAGTACTGAGGGTGTTCGAAGGGAAGTTGGTTCAATGTGATGGTGTTTGCTAGTTGGTGCTCAAGGAAGTTAGACTCCAACTCTCCCACAAAGACTAGGAGATAGGGGCATTATCTTTCTGGATGATTACATTTCAAAGTAATGGCTCCCAGGTCCATGATAAAGACTTCCCTGGGTTGTATAAGTGGCAAGAGGCTGTGAGAAGATGTGCATCTTCTCAGAGAAAGAATTTATAATTACAAGTTTTCTAAAGTAAATCCTTTAAGAAAAGGGAGGTCAGGTAGAAGCCTATCTAAAGTTTAATCAAGCTGAGGGGAAGTTTTTTTTTTTTTTAATTTTTTTTTTTAACGTTTATTTATTTTTGAGACAGAGAGAGACAGAGCATGAATGGGGGAGGGTCAGAGAGAGGGAGACACAGAATCTGAAACAGGCTCCAGGCTCTGAGCTGTGAGCACAGAGCCCGACGCGGGGCTCGAACTCACAGACCACGAGATCACGACCTGAGCCAAAGTCGGCCACTTAACCGACTGAGCCACCCAGGCGCCCCAAGGGGAAGTTTATTTAAGGCCAACTTGGTAAAAAGACAAACACCAATTGGAAATTTTCCAGTTGGAATGTTACGATGCATTACCACTCAGGTTATTCCAGTTTCTAAAAGAAAGAAAGGAAGGAAGGAAGGAAGGAAGGAAGGAAGGAAGGAAGGAAGGAAGGAAAGAAAGAAAGAAAGAAAGAAAGAAAGAAAGAAAGAAAGAAAGAAAAGAAAAGAAAAGAAAAGAAAAGAAAAGAAAAGAAAAGAAAAAAGAAGAAGAAGAAGGATACTCAAGGGCCTGCGTTCTTTTCCAAACCACTTTCCTTTATTCATGGAGGCTCTTTAAAAGACTCTGTAGCAAAAGATTAGAATTCTACTAAAAACCTTCTTTCCAATCTTCTACTGGGTTAGTAAAAGCTTAAAATAAAGCCTTCCTTTTAGGAAAATGTATTCTCTACTCTATACAGACTGTAGCATTTCAACGACTTCATTTTCTACTTCCCATGACTTGTCTTTATGGGGGGAGGTAATTTAGGATTTAGGATAATATTATTGAAGTGTTTAATGCATTAGCTTTTGGATCCTGGCTTTGAAATTTATAAACTGTGTTCTCTTGGGCATGCTTTTAACATCCTTAGCCTCAGTTATCTAATCTATAAAATGGGGGGAAAGTCTATTTACCTCTTAGAGATGCTATTAAAATCTTGGCACAAATGCCAACAAATGATAATAATTATTAATATTTTGCACAGTTATGGGGCTTCAAAAGGGAGTTTTAATGTAAAAATAAAAAACAATAAGTGCTGTTTCAAGTTTATGATCTGCTTTATGGAAAGTTTTCATTATTTTTATTTATTCATGATTGGGTTGCACAATTAACACAATTATTCAGGGACCAATTATTCTGGTTGGCATTATCTAAATTTTGCTTCTCTTCCAGCTTAATGAAACTTAATCAGGTGGGCAGGGTAATAAAAACACAAGTTGGGGCCACTCAGTATTATAACTCATTATCAGAGTTTAGGGTTGACTGAGTCAGAGGAAAACAATGATGTCTAGATCCTACTGACTGAGGAGAACCACTTCTGAGCCAGGAGGACTCCTTTGTCCCATAGCTCAAGGCTTAGATGAGGTAAAGGCATAGTGAGGCCTCCTTGGATCCTTTCCCCCAGTACAGGATTCTAAGACTGTAGGTAAGAGAAGATCCCAAAAGACCACAAATGGGAACAGAATCCTTTTTTGTAAAGCCTCGATCAGTCTGGCCTCCGTGTCCTCTCCATGACCTCTCTAGGTTCTCCCTGTTTTTTTGTTTGTTTACGAAGACCAAGGGTAAATGTGGGTCCCGATAAATGGGAGGCAGCCTCTGGCCTATATGACCACTTGGTACAGTGGGAGAGAAGAGAGGGAGCAGAAACAATCTGTGAGAGATCTAGAAAAGGGGTCACTTCATATCTAGATGTAACCCCTTTGGTTTAACCATCTAAAGTTCCAGCCTCTATTGACTGCTGTGGCCCAGTTTGGAGCACTTGAATCAGAGCTCCTCCTTGGTGATATGTGTGTAGAAGGTGGTGTGTGTGTGGTTATGTGTGTGTGTGTGTGTAGAGGTATGGGGGAGGTCCATGGGCTTTCCTTATAGCCCTCATCTCCACCTGTGGGGTCATTCTACTAGGTGATCTTAGGTGGTCAAAGGACAAGGATTTAAATATAGTTAAATCACATCATGAGAAAGTTATCATGAGAAAGTTTCAGTTTTTCTCACAGCCATTCTGATTAAGTCAAGGAGAAAGAGGATTCATTTTTGTACTGGGCTGCTTTTAACTCTATAAACCCTTGCGCCTCTTCATTAAAATATTTAAGTGCAAATTGGTGCAGACACTCTGGAAAACAGTGTGGAGGTTCCTCAGAAAATTAAAAATAGACCTACCCTATGACCCAGCAATAGCACTGCTAGGAATTTACCCAAGGGATACAGGAGTACTGATGCATAGGGGCACTTGTACCCCAATGTTCATAGCAGCACTCTCAACAGTAGCCAAATTATGGAAAGAGCCTAAATGTCCATCAGCTGATGAATGGATAAAGAAATTGTGGTTTATATACACAATGGAGTACTACATGGCAATGAGAAAGAACGAAATATGGCCCTTTGTAGCAACGTGGATGGAACTGGAGAGTGTGATGCTACGTGAAATAAGCCATACAGAGAAAGACAGATACCTTATGTTTTCACTCTTGTGTGGATCCTGAGAAACTTAACAGAAACCCATGGGGGAGGGGAAGAAAAAAAAAAAAAGAGGTTAGAGTGGGAGAGAGCCAAAGCATAAGAGACTCTTAAAAACTGAGAACAAACTGAGGATTGATGGGGTGTGGGAGGGAGGGGAGGGTGGGTGATGGGTATTGAGGAGGGCACCTTTTGGGATGAGCACTGGGTGTTGTATGGAAACCAATTTGACAATAAATTTCATATACTGGAAAAAAAACTGAGAATAAACAGAAGGTTGATGGGGGGGTAGGAGGGAGGGTGATGGGCATTGAGGAGGACATCTGTTGGGATGAGCACTGGGTGTTATATGGAAACCAACAATAAATGTCATAATAAAAAAATAAAAGTTAAAAAAAAACCAATTAAGTGAATCCATTCAAAGAAAAATGTTAACTCAATAATAGTATAGGTTGTGACCAAAAAAAAAAAAATAAATAAATCATGATTTGGAATGCACCTGATAAGGTAAATTCCTACCATTTTGGATGTAAGGAATCGTTAGATGACAGGGTTTTCAGGGAATTTTATATCTTTATTCTTGATCTGAGCACCCACCTCAGGTAGTCAAAAGCTGGCTGCTAGAAGGAGGTATGATGAGATAAAGGGCAGATATTCCTGGATAACTGTCCAAAAAGAGTAGACATCAAGTTTCGTCTAGAATAGGCAAGGTTTTCCCAGGTCAGCAGCCCCTGCCACATAACTACTGTGGGAAAAGCTAGTCAGGTGTAAGATACTATGTGAAGCATTTCAGGATGTTTGCTGGGATGTGCCCTGAGGCACCTCTTTGGTGGGTGATTCTTGGAGTTGAATTTCCTTAGTCAAGCTTTAGAGTTGCTTGATTTTTTAGGGCAAAGCAAAAGCAGGCAATGTTGACTGGGTTAATGTAACTGTGTTACTTCCTCTTCTGTCCTTTACCTCTGAAAATCCACTGTAGTTCAGGTGCATACCAACCCCTGGAACAAACTGGAGATGATATGCTGGTGTGCTGTGGGAATTTTCAAGTCAAGGTAGCTATCAGCTACTTGTATCTATAGAGGCATATGGGTAAGGGGAGCACTACAAGGAAACTAGTCATTAACACCCTGTCAGTCACTACTGTCAGTAAACTCATTGGTAGAATTTGCAACATTGCACATGCTGTCCCTGCCATAGGGGGAAAAGTCGCAAACAAACTTGGAAATCCTTTGACTTTTGATCAAGATACTAGGTTTTTGGATTGTGCAGCTACTTAAGGGCCACATATGTTTCTTTTGGCTCATACAGTAGATGTTTTCTTCATTCCTGACCCATTATGAGCTGATCAGACCTTTCTTGGGACACTCCTTTGGGGTTAAATTGGAGAGAGTGAGATATCTTTGCCAAAATTGTGAAACAGCCAAACTATGTCTGGTTTTTCACACATTTCCTTTCCAGGTCCTTTCCCCTGATTTCAGCCTCCTTCTCGGTCCCTGCCACTAGACTCAGTCCTCTTCTATTGCCTGGGATTCCTCTTTATAATAGAAGTCCATTCATGAACTTATTCCCACTGAGATACTCCCAGGCAGGATACTTCCCTTCTAAGCAATGTTATATTTAAAAAAAGAATTTATTCCTAGAAAAGGCAATGAAATTAATTGTATTAAAGTCATTGAAATTAGTTTAGCTATGGTTATACCTGGGGCAGAAGGTGGGGCTAGCTTAAGGGGGAGAAAGATTTTCAGTCCCCAAATCCTTGACTCCATCCATGGGGGAGATGAGCCTGGGGAAGGGATACTTCACCAGAGCCAGATTTGTTATCTGTTCACATCAGCTGTGGTGTGACCTGAGACACTTTACTCTCCTCCAGCATCCCCAGATGGAGAGTCACAAGAATAACGATTGTGTGACTTAGAAAATCACAAAATTTAACCTGCTATACAATAATGTGAGATGTATGTGCATTATTTGTGGGTGGTTTCCTCCAGACATTGTCCAAATAGTTTCTGTGGTAGTTTTGTATATTTAACTATGATTATATTCAGAAGGAATGCCATGGTAACCCACATGGAAAAGCCCAAGGAAAAGCAACTCATTCCTGTGGCTTATCTCTGAAATTAATTTTGCACAGAGTATTGCCTACATGAGTGTTTCTCTATTGAAGTGAATCACGATTAGTTCAGTTGGATTTGATCAGCAAATATAGGCAGATAACGTTTCTTTTGCAGAGTCTATAAATGTGAATCTTGAATGAAAGCTTCTGAAGACCAGTTTTCATGTAAATGAGAGGCTGGGGCTCTGACCCCTGGGTTGGGAAGGTATAATTGATCTGCAGTTGATGGAAGGACACTAATTTTTCACATGGGGATACTATCTGCTTAGTGACCGTCTAAAAAGAAGATGACAGTCCTCAGAGTTACTGGGTTATCATCTTCTTTTAGCTATGCTGGAAGGGCCAAGTAGCTGCAGAGCTCAAGTTGTCTCTCTCCTCCTGGGATGGCAGCACACGTGGGATTTGTTAGCCGTAGCAGCCTCAGTGAGTTTGTGCGGGTGACCGTGACTCATTAGTCAGCCAGCGTGTCATGGTGCCCAAGAAGCAGTTGTCTCTGCCCTGAATGCAGGGAGTGCTCTCTGCATCAATGTGGGGAGCCAATTAAAGAACAGTCTTTTGGGGATGCCAGTCCCCAGGGACTCCAGGGTTCCCTGGCCTGGCTGAAAATGTGCTCTGTCATGTCCAATGAGTTGGTCAGTCTATCACTGGATGGCTTCTTTCCATCTGAGCTGGCTATTTCTTCCCTAATGAAACATTTGTGTTTTTCCTCCCCAGGGGAAAGGGGGAATGGTCACCTACTGGCTGGAAGGAAAGACATTTGCTGCAGTCCCCAAAGACGTCTGTGGCACTTCTGTCCCTATTTAAGGACCAGAGTGAAACTCTTTTAATTTAATTCCTGGAATCATTAACAACAAATATCTCTATAACTCAGCTTAAAGTAATTTCTCTGTTATACATGTGGTTTTTGACTCTTTCTAGCCATGTAGCCCATCACAGTCTTTTCATGAAACATAGAGGGGCTTACAGTTTTAGAATTTTAGTGGCATCTTGGGCCAAAGGGAAGGGAGACATCTACACACTTCAGATCATCTGAAACCACAGAGAATTAAAATTGAAAATGGTTTATTTCTCTCTGTTTCTTTTTCTCTTTCCTTTTTTTGGGGGGTGGGGAATGAGTGAAGAGAGGGTAGGGGTGTACATGCAGGCAGAAGGAGAGAGCACCAAGTCCGGTGGCAGTGAGGATCAAGGTTATACTGTTTGGGTGGTAGATGTTGGTTTCATTAAGCATGCTCAGGGCTGATCTTCAAGATTTTGAGATTGGCAAATTTATTCCCTAAGCCCCTTTACTCCTTTTCTATACCTGCTTCCTTTTTTAATGTGGTCCCTACCCCACTCCTTCCCCACCGTGTACTTTTCCTTGCCTCCCACTCATGGCCACTCTCTCATCCAGAGTTCTAGATCATATCCCTCTCCATGCTCCTAGTCAAACCCAACTATTCTGTGGAAACTCATTAGTGACTGGCTTATTGTTAATTGAATGAATTATTCTTGTTGAGATATTAAATTTGGATAGGAAAAGTGATCTCTTTTGCATTTTAATAGGGATCACCATTGTTTTATCTCTTAGAAGTAACACATAGTGAGAACCTAGGTTTGGGGGCAAGCCCCATAGAAGGGGATTTTTAGCAATCAATCTTCAATGACTTCCAAAGAGGAAAGTGTTTGTCTGTCCTTATTAAGAATTGTACATCCTTTTGGGGCTCCTGGGTGGCTCAGTCGGTTAAGCATCCGACTTCGGCTCAGGTCATGATCTCGCGGTCTGTGAGTTTGAGCCCCGCATCAGGCTCTGTGCTGACAGACAGCTCAGAGCCTGGAGCCTGTTTCAGATTCTGTGTCTCCCTCTTTCTCTGACCCTCCCCCGTTCATGCTGTCTCTCCCTGTCTCAAAAATAAATAAATATTAAAAAAAAAAAGAATTGTACATCCTTTTATTTATTTATTTTTTATTTTTTTATTTAAAAAATTTTTTTAACGTTTATTTATTTTTGAGACAGAGAGAGACAGAGCATGAACGGGGGAGGGGCAGAGAGAGAGGGAGACACAGAATCGGAAGCAGGCTCCAGGCTCTGAGCCATCAGCCCAGAGCCCGACGCGGGGCTCGAACTCCCGGACCGCGAGATCGTGACCTGAGCTGAAGTCAGACGCTTAACCGACTGAGCCACCCAGGCGCCCCTGTACGTCCTTTTAAACAAGATCGTTGGTTTCCTTTCAGTCTTAGTCTTAGTTCAGGATACAGAAGGAAAACTAGAAGCTTTTAGAGGTCAGTTTTCCTTTTGATATACTGAGAGTTGCTTTCTAGCTTTTGGTTCAGGCTGGTAGAGTTTCTTGCCATAGGTATTAAATCCTTTTCAACTTCCTCTACATTTTAATTAGGCAATTTGAATAAGGAGGAGGAATCAGAAGGAATGCACCTATTCACATGCTCTGGGACCCCCTCAAAACCACCACATTTATCTTCAGGGATAGAGGTCCCTCTTTCACAGCCCAGAGCCCTGGCTTACACTGTGTTTACCTCCCACACCCACTTCTCCACCTCCACTTTGTTCCATCCCTTATAGCTTGCCAGACTTAAAATCTGGTTCTAATCTTGTCACTCCTGACCTCAGAGAAGCTCCCCTAGCTCTTTGTCCTAATTGAATACAGACACTTTACTCTAGCATCTTAGACCCTCCATGGTAATAAAGTGCTGCATTTGCTATGTGCCATGCATTGTTCTAAGCAGTTTACACATATTAATTGATTTCATTCTCACAACCCTCTGAAGCAGGCCACTATTATTCTCCCTATTTTACAGCTTAAGAAACTGAGGTACAGAGAATTTATCCTTAAAGTCACAAACCTAATAAGAAGCAGAGTGGGGACTTGAACCCATGCAGTATGGCCCTGGGAGTGCATACTCTTTAGTACCATAGTATGGTGGACCCTACATTCCTCTCCACATACCTTTCTCACTGCTTGCTCACTGTACATCCGATGGAACAAAATGGCTCATTGTTTCCAGAACACCTGCCCTTGCTTCCTGGGAGTCACACCTTTGCCTTTGCCCTTCCCTTCAGTCACTATACTCTCCTTAGCTCTGTTGGTTCAATTTCTTAAAACACCAGCCCCTCCATGAAACCTGAACCCAACACCACCTTTGTTTGAACCCAACACCACCACCAGAGTTACTTCCTACTAAATACTCAGTTTTGGTCACCTTGCCAGATAGTCAACAGCAGGCACTGACCTTGAACAACAGTAGGTGCTGAAGCCCCAACACAGTAAAAAATTTGAGCATAACTTTTGACTCTCCCCAAAATTAACTATTAATAGCCTACTGTTTACCGGAAGCTTTACCTGTAACATAAATAGTTGATTAATACATATTTTGGGGGGGGGGGGCGCCTGGATGGCTCAGTCGGTTAAGCCGCTGACTTCAACTCAGGTCATGATCTCACAGTTTGTGAATTTGAGCCCTGCATGAGGCTCTGTGCTGACATTTTCTTTTCTCTGGCTTACTTAATATAAGAATACAGGATATAATATGTATACCATATAAAATAAGTATTAAAAGGTTTTTTTTTAATGTTTGTTTATTTTTGAGAGAGAGACAGACAGAGTGTGAACGGGGTGAGGGGGGTAGTCAGAGAGAGAGAGGGAGACACAGAATCCGAAGCAGGCTCCAGGCTCTGAGCTGTCAGCACAGAGCCTGATGCAGGGCTCAAACTCATGAACGGTGAGATCAAGACCTGAGCCAAAGTCAGCTGCTTAACCGGCTGAGCCACCCAGGCACCCCTGAAATATTTTTTTTTCTGAAAAAATATTTTTCCCTGTAAAACTGTACTAAGTGTGCTTAATTTGTTCCCTAATCTTTCATTAATCAAATAGTATGTTACTGCCAACCTGAGGCTCAGATCAGCAGGAACAAATGCCACTACCTCATGGAGCTGGGTTAACTCCAACAAAGACATAAGCACTTTAGTTAGCCAATGTGGGTTTATTGAGAAGAGTGTACCTTTTGTCATCAAGTTTTAATATAGAATGAAATAGTTCTAACCCCTCACTTATATACAGACCACTGGTCAAGTTGGGTAGAGGGCTTGTCAATGTTTTGGAAGCCTGACCCAAGTCAAAATCAAATGGACTTCTGGGCTGTATCCTGTCTTCACCAAGGTTTATGCCTTGTCTGTCTAAATGTGCCAGTATTGGAGGGTTGTTAACTGGCAGATGTTCTGGGGCCCATTCAGACCCCCTGCCATATATTAATATGAAGCCAGCACCTAAGGAAACTCATGAGGGGTTCTACCTAGAATTCTGCACATCTCTTTTTCTAATCATCTTATCTCTGCTGGTCCTAATAATTTACAATTTTTGTATAGGGAGCTTCACCATCCATCTCTTTTGAGAAGGGAGATAATGTTTATCTCATAGAATTGTGTTAGAGTTCCCATACCTCACTGAAGTACACATGAATCAATTAGTATTTTATTTCTGAGTAAAAGAGGAATATCAATTATTATCAGGGCAAGTGATAAGTGTAAACTAATGGGGTTGGCAAATGTCAGCATTATTGGGCCATGCAAGGGCTAGTAGAAAGGAATAACCAGATGTGAGAATTGTTGTTGTGGGAAAATGGAGAGGATTTGAGGATTGGTCGGATGAGGAAGCATGAAGAGAATGGAGACATTAAAGGTAACAAGAGAACTGAAATTTCCACAAATGCTGGAAGTGTTGACCCAGGGCTGTGGGGTTAGGAGGTCTGGTGACACATGTTGGGAAGAAAGTGGATGCCCGTTCCAAGGCGGAGAGTAGGAGAGAACTGTGATTTTCCCTCAGAATTTTCTTTAATCCATATTTACTTTGTAGCAGGAAGAGGAAGCCATGCAAGTTTATTGAGATATGTGGGTTAAAAAATAGTTTTCAGGGGTGCCTGGTGGCTCAGTCACTTAAGCATCTGACTTTGGCTCAGGTCATGATCTTGTGGATTGTGATTTTGAGCCCTGTGTCGGGCTCTGTGCAGACAGCTCAGAGCCTGGAGCCGGCTTTGGATTCTGTGTTTCCCTCTCTCTGCCCCTGCCCCACTCATGATCTCTCTCTCTCCCTTTCTCTCCCTCCCTCCCCCCAAAATAAAGAAATGTTACAAAAAATAGTTTCCAGTTAGACATCAGATGGGAAGTTCAAGCAGTTTAAGGAGAGACAGTGATAGCTGTAACAATATTGATAATTATGAAGATATGCTATACATTATTCTCTGCTTCCTTATTTCTCCTGGGGGAACAATATCTAACTGGCTATATAAGATACTGTGAAGATGCTACTCCTGAGTGTCATAATATGTTTCTTCTGCTGGGGATGTTTCTAGATTGACAGAACCTGTGAAGGGATATGAGCTGATTTTCTGTTGGGGATAATCAGCTGACTTTTGAGTATGGCAGGCAACCTACAGATTGGCATCTTGTGTGAGGCTGGTGAAGGACCTAGTGACTGCACTATTTGCCATCTATATCAGCCACTGGAGAAAGGATGAAGGTGTCAGAAGCATGTACTCAGAGCTGACTGTCATAGGTTGAGATCCTTAAGATTTTGGGAAGGGGATAGTAATTAAACATTAAGTGACTAAGCATGAAAGTTTTGGAATTTTTTTCCAGAGGAAAAGATGCATGTATATGAACACACACACACACACACACACACACACACACACACACACACACACACTTTTATGGAGTTTGGTCGTGGATTCCAACTTGAGAACTCATTATGTATGATACACTTTCTAGAGTTGTATGGATTCTTATTAGCTTTTGGAGGAGAGAAATGCTTTGTAATAATCTCCATTTAGCTAAAAAAAGGTAATTTCCTTTTCCTTTTAAATAGACTTTGTTTTTTAAACATTTTATTTATTTTTTTTTGAACTTTATTTTTTAGAGCAGTTTTAGGTTCCCAGCAAAATTGAGCAGAAGGTACACAGATTTCCCATATACCTCCGCCCCTACACATACATAACCTCCTGCATTATCAGCATCCCCCACCAAAGTGGTACACTTGTTACAGTTGATGAACCTATACTGACACATTATTATATAACCCAGAGTCTGTAGTTTACCTTAGGGTCCACTTTTGCTGTCGTACCTTCTATGGGTTTGGACAAATGTATAATGACATGTATCTTTCATTAAAGCATCATGCAGAGTAGCTTCACTGCCCTAAAAATCCTCTATGTTTCATCTATTCATCCTTCTTTCCTCCTAACCCCTAGCAAAGACTGATCCTTTTACTGTCTATATCTATAGTTTTGCCTTCTCCAGAATATTGTATAGTTGGAATCAGACAGTATGTAGTCTTTTCAGAATGACTTCTTTCACTTAGTGATGTGCATTTAAGATTCTTCCATGTATTTTCATGGTTTGATAGCTCATTTCTTTTTAGCGCTGAATAATATGCCATAGTCTAGATGTACCACAGTTTATTTTTCCATTCACCCACTGAAGTATATCCTGATTGCTTCCGAGTTTTGGCAATTATGAATAAAGTTGTTACAAATATCTGCGCATAGGTTTTTGGGTCATACATTTCAACTTTTTCAAGTAAATACCAAGGAGTGCAATATAGTAAGAGTATGTTAGTTTTGTAGGAAATCCGCAAACTATTTTCCAAAGTGCTGTACCATTTTGAATTTCTATCAACAACAAATGAGAGTTTCTATTGCTCCACAACCTTCTCAGCATTTGGTGTGGTCAGTGTTTTAGATTTCTTTTTTTTAATTTTAATTTTTTTTTTTTTATTTACTTTAGAGAAAGAGAGAGGCACAAGTGGAGGAAAGGGGGAGGGGCAGAGGGAGAGAGTTTTCATGTTCAGTGTGAAACCAGACTAGGGGCTCGACCCCACGACCCTGGGATCATGAGCTGAGGCAAAACCAAGAGTAAGACGCTCAATCCACTGTATCACCCAGGTGCCTCTCTGTACCTTTTAATATGATCACCTGATTTTTCTTCTTTAGCTTGTTGATATGAAGGATTACATTAATTGCTTTTTGAATGTTGAAGCAACTATGCCTACCTGGGGTAAATACCACTTGGTTGTGTTGTGCGATTCTTTTTATATGTTGTTGGATTAGATTTGCTAATATTTTGTCAAGGATTTTTGCATCTATGTTCGTGAGAGATATTGGTCTATAGTTTTCTTTCCTTTTGAAGTCTTTGTCTGGTTTTGGTATTATGGTAATTCTGAGTCATAGAATGATTTAGGAAACATTCCCTCCCATCAGAAAGAGATTGTAGAGAATTGGTTTAATTCCTTTCCTAAATGTTGGTAAGAACTTATCAGTGAACCCATGTGGATCTGGTGCTTTCAATTTTGGAAGGTTATTAATCATTGATTCAATTTATTTAATAGATATTGGCCTATTCAGATTGTCTATTTCTTCTTATGTGAGTTTTGGCAAATTGTGTCTTTCAAGGAATTGGTCCTTTTCATTCCAATTATCAAATTTGTGATAGAGTTGTTCACAGTATTCATTTACTATCCTTTTAATGCTCATGGGATCTGTAGTGATAACCCCTTTTTCACATCTGAAATATTCTGCCTGCTGGATCTGCCTCTTTTTGATAGAAGGGTATTCATGTCTCCAACTATTTCTCCTTGCAGTTCTGTTGGTTTTCAACTCATGTATTTTGCACTATGTTGTTAGTTGCATCCACATCAAAGGTTGCTGTATCTCCTTGGTGAATTGATCCCTTTATCATTATGTAATGTCTCCCTGTCTTAGTATGGGCTGCCATAATGAAATACCATTGACCAGTTGGCTTAAACAACAGACACTCATTTTCTCAGTTTTTATATCAGGCTGGGAGTCTGAGATAAGGGTGCCCGCATGGTTAGTTTCTGGTAGGGCCTCTCTTTCTGGCTTGTAGGTGGCTGCCATCTTACTGGGTGCTCACTTGCTCTCTTCTTTGAGCACATTTGGAGAAAGAGAGAACAAGCTCTCTGTGTCTCTTCTTAGGACACTAATCCTACTATATCAGTGACCCACTATTAGGACTTCATTTAGCTTTACTTCCCTCCTTATAAGCCCTATTCCCAAATGTAGTCAAATTGGGGCATAGGGAGTCAACATACAAATTTGGGAGGACACAATTCAGTTCATAGAACCCTCTTTACCCTGAAAATTTCCTTTGCTCTGAAGTCTGCTCTGTCTGAAATTAATATAGTTACTCCAGCTGTCTTTTTAGAAAAAAAATTTTTAAATCTTTATTTTTGAGAGAGAGAGAGACAAAGTGTGAGTGGGGGAGAGACAGAGAGAGGGAGACACAGAATCTGAAGCAGGCTCCAGGTTCTGAGCTGTCAGCTCAGAGTCTGACGCGGGGCCTGAACTCACAAACTTCGAGATCATGACGTGAGCTGAAGTCAGATGCTCAACTGACTGAGCTACCCAGGTGCCCCTCCAGTTTTCTTTTGATTAGTGTTAGCATGGTATATTTTTCTCTATTCCTCTACTTTTAATCTACTTTGTATTTATAGTGGATTTTTTATACACAACATATAGTTGAATCTTATTTTCTGATCCACTTTGCCTATCTTTGTCTTTTAATTGGTGTGTTTAGGCCATTGTTTAAAGTGGTTATTGGGGGCGCCTGGGTGGCGCAGTCGGTTAAGCGTCCGACTTCAGCCAGGTCACGATCTCGCGGTCCGTGAGTTCGAGCCCCGCGTCGGGCTCTGGGCTGATGGCTCAGAGCCTGGAGCCTGTTTCCGATTCTGTGTCTCCCTCTCTCTCTGCCCCTCCCCCGTTCATGCTCTGTCTCTCTCTGTCCCAAAAAATAAATAAACGTTGAAAAAAAAAAATTTAAAAAAAAAATCAAAAAAAAAAAAAATAAAGTGGTTATTGATATAGTTGGATTAATATCTACCATATTTGTTACTGTTTTCTATTTGTTGCTCTCATTCTTTATTCCTAATTCTGTCTTCCACACTTTTTCTGCCATTTGTGGTTTTATTTTTATTTTTTTATTTTTTAAAGTTTATTTATTTTGAGAGGGGGAAGGGGCAGAGACAGAGGGAGAGAGAATCCCAGGCTGGCTCTGTGCCATTAGCACGGAGCCTGATGCGGGGTTCAAACTCACGAACCATGAGATCATGACCTGAGCTGAAATCAAGAGTTGGACACTCAACCAACAGAGCCAGTCAGGCACTCCTGCCATTTGTAGTTTTAACTGAGCATTTTCATTTTTCTCCTTTCTCTTAGCATATTGGTTATACTTTAAAAAACAACAACAACAAGATTTTTAGTGGTTGGCCTAGAGTTTGCAACACACATTTATGACTTACCCAAGCCTACTTTCTAATAACACTACACCACTTCACTCGCAGTGCAAGTACCTTATAACAAAATATTCCTAATTTCTCTCTCTTGTCCTTTGTGTCATTGTTGTCATTCATTTTTCTTAACTATGGGTTATAATAATCAAGTACATTATTGATATTGTTATTTTGAATAAATTGTTATTTGTTAGAGCAATTAAGAGTAAGAATAAGAAAGTTTTTTATTTGATCTTCACTTATTCCTTCTCTAATGTTCTTCCTTTCTTTATTAGATCTAAGTTCCTTTATGTACATCCAAGTTCCTAACCAAGATCCTAATCATTTTCCTTCTCTCTGAAGAATTTCTTTTACATTTCTTGCAAGATAAGATGCTTTTTAGGATCATGTCCCAAATCAACTATTTGTACTCAAATACTTGGCTCTGGTCTGCTTCTAGGGGAACTCAGCTGAAGACAGTTAATTGACAAAAAAAAATCCTGTTGGATAGAAAGAGTTATAAATTGCCTTTAATCCTCTATAGAATGTAGTGAAGTATAAATGAATAAAAAATAAGTAAATGGTAGTGTTGACTTTTATGTAACTCAGTTTTTATAACTTTTAGTTTTGAAATAATTTCAAGCATACTGAAAAGTTGCAAGAGCAGCACAAAAAATACCAACATACTTTCACCCACTTTCCCATGTACCCTTCAACCAGGTTGCCACATCTGCCTTATTAGTCTTCTGAACCTTTTGGGAGTAATGTGCAGGCATGATACTTCTTTCCCTCTAGCACTTCAGTGTCTAAATCCCTAAGAATGAAACATTCTTTTGAATGACCATAATACAATTATCAAAATCAGAAAATTAACATGGATATAATACTATTATCTCCAAACTTTATTAAAATTTTTCTAAGTTTCCCAATAATATTTAACAGCTGTTTTTTTCCCTCTGATCTAGTACCCTATCCAGGATCACACATTGCATTTGGTATCATGTCTCTAGTCTTTAATCCAAGACCATTTCTTAGTCTTTCATGAACTTGACATTTTTGAAGAGTACTGGCCAGTTCTTTTGTAGAATGTCCGTTGGTAGATTTTTCTGATGTCTCCTTATGATCAGATTGGGGTTATTCATTTTTTGGCAGAAATACCATCAAAGTAATGATTTGTCCTTCTCACTGCAGAGTATCAGGAGGCACCATTGCTGGTGATATGAACTTTGGTCACTAGTTAAGATTATGTCTACCAGGCTTATCTACTGTATAATTACTGTTTCTCTTTTTGTAATTAATAAGTGTTTTATGGAAACATCATGAGATAGGAAGTAGTGTTTGAAATAGGATGGAGATATGCCACAGGGACACGAGCAAGCTTCAAGGAATTTCCCCCTGGCCAAATCTGGGACAATTTGAGCTTTAAACAATGATAGTAACAGATTATAACCCATGCATGAAATAATCCATGACAATTTGATAATTAAAAATTGATAGAAACAGATTAGAACTCATTGCATAAAGTAATAATCCATGAGTCCATATTTGTTTATAAGTAAGTAAGTGAACAAATAAATGGAGAAGGAAAAGTTCTTTCTGAGAGTAGAATTCCAACTGAGAAAAGTATAATGAATGAATAAAAGTGAATATTTAACAGCCATTATGGTAATAGTCAATTAGGCAGGAATCCTCAGTGGATGCTAGAACTTTCGTCATTGGATTATAATCAGGTTATAATTATATGCTATTATTATATATATTAATAAATATGTAGTGAATGCCAAACAGAAGGTTTATGTCCTCCCTGGACTTTAAATAACCTGAGATCTTGTAGAGAAGGTGTACACAAATTATTACAACACAGAGAAGAAATTGATGGTGTATCACATAAAATGAAGAGGAATATGAAACTATCTAAGAAAGAATACTAGACAGAATGCACAATGTGTCTGACCCACTGTGGTAATTTCTTTTGTATTGCCATCCCCTAACATCAGATGTTTTCAATGAGCAAGAAAACAAGCTGCTAGTCCTTTGGACTGATGAGTGAGGAGGGAGAGAGATGTTTTTGCAGACAGCTGCTTCTTCGGTTTCCAAGGGAAACAGTGGTAGAAGCTGCATCAGAAAAGGAGTGGGAAGGCTGTGGTTTAGCACAGATGGGCCATTCTATCAGGTGTTTATACATAAGTGGTTACCTGGACTTCCTCAGTGACACAGGATTGTGGAGAATATTAAAATGTTTGAATAGTGATAAACAACAGATTTTAATTTTTATTTATGAATTTCTTAGAAAAATCTTTTTTCTTGGAATTCACTTTTCCCATAATCTATCAAAGCCCAAGTATATTGCTCTTTCAAGGGCATAGTATATTTTTCTCTTCTACACAGTTCACGTATCTCAGTCACAGGTAGGGAAGAATAAAATTAGCCATTGGGGTCTGTGCACTTACAGCATGGCTAAAATAGTACAAAAGAAAATAATAAAGTAAACCACTGTTTATTCTAGCTGATTGGGCAGGCTTTCAAGATCTCTTGTGAAGTCTCTATTTCAAAGTCATCATTGGAACCTGGTTCAGATACCTGTCCCATGTCCCAACACAGCTGTGAAGTATCCTGCCGGGGAGCTCAGGAGTGGCCTGGCAGGGAGAGGAATCAACCAGGAATGGTTGGAACAAACTAGATCATGATGGAATTGGCTTTTACCAGGCAGGCCAGGAGTCTAAAGAGGGACATCATATCCCTTGTCACTAGTCAAAAGGTCTGGTTTTGGGGCACATGGTCTCTGTAGGACTTGGAGGCAGGCAGAAAGGGTCATGAGTCCAGTTGAGCAAATTGGGCTCCAGTTTCATCAAGGAAGGGGGGGAACACTTTCTAAAAGTAGATCTTAGGGATTAGACAAATAATTATTTATTAATTCAAATTATTTACTGAGTGCCTATTATACACCAGTCATTAGATCCAAATGCTACTGCATGATTGGTCCCATGGGTCTATACTAAACTTATGGCTATAAAACCAATTGAAAGCTCAAGTAGTGGTGAGGAAGCAACCAGGAACCATCACCATTGGCATCATCTGAGAATTTCACAGTAATGTAAATTCCACTGAATCAGAGACTCTGGGGGTGAGTTCCAGCAATCTGTATTTTAACAGTCCCTATAGGTGATTCTGATGTATCTTAGAGTTTGGTAACCACTGGACTACCTTGATGATATTTTCTCAGGTCTTGAATGAGGCTGAGAATGCTAGTCTTATGGGGATGGGACTAGGGAAGGCAGGGATTCCAATTTCCCATGGGTTGCTGGTGCCATAACTTACTTCTTCTGTATCATAAAGCTTCTTAGAACTCTTATAAACACTCCTCACCAATTTCTGGTATCTAGGACTAATTTAATTTCTGAGTTGAAGGCAGGACCTGGCAACCTTTTTTGAGCAAAACTTGGATACCTAGGAAATTAGCGTCTGGAGGCAAAATATGTCTGGCAGATATATCTTTGCTCTGGTCACCCAAATTCTCCCTGCTAAGGGAAGAGTAGTTTGTTAGAGGACTGTTCTTGGGTAAATGGCAAGGGCCATGAACATGAGGGTAATTCTGGAGATTATGTAACTTCCTTCTCTTTCCTTTGACTCTTTATTTTGATTTCTGAAAATTTGTCTTCTTTTTCATGATTAGTGCTTCTAGATTTAGAGATTAGGGCAAGATTTCACAAGGCTAGTCCTGAGGACAGCCCTACAGAATGCTGCAAACTCAGTTCCCTTCTTGTATATCACAAAGCATGTGAATAAATAAATGGCTTTATGGAATTCTACATTTATTAATTCAACAAGTACTTATTTAGTGCATACTCTGTACTAGGTCCTGTTCTGGATGTTGGGGATACATACTGTTAAAAAAAAATATGTTTATCTTGGTTTAGCCCAGTAATTCCCAAACTTATTTGAGTGTTAAAATTTTTTATTGTGTAACATATATTCACATATAAAGGAACTAACATAGCACGGGACACTCTTTGAGAATGATAGATGTTTCTGTGCAGGAATAGATATATCTGTACAAGAGACATGAGTTCCAGGCAGCTGAAGTAAGGGAGAAATTAGGGACATTTTGAAACACAGAAAATGTTGACCACAGAGATATATATCCAGTTAATTTCACAATCATTGTTGGCTACTCCATGATGGAAAAAAGTTTTCCCTTATATCAAGCTGTCTGTAATAATTATAAGTATCACAGTAATGGTGATTTTAGCTGTTTATATCAAATATTTTCACTTAATATCTCTTAATATCACTTAAGAGCTCTAAATTATTTTATTTCATTATTTTTTTTTTAATGTTATGTATTTATTTATTTTTGAGAGAGACAGAGAGCAAGTGTGGGAGCAGAGAGAGAGGGCAGGGGAGGGAGACACAGAATTGGAAGCAGGCTCTGGGCTCTGAGCTGTCAGCACAGAGCCCAATGTGGGGCTCCAACCCACAAACAGTGAGATCATGACCTGAGCCAAGGTCGGATGCTTAACTGACTGAACCAGCCAGGTGCTTCACAAGCTCTAAATTATTTTAGACACAGTCGGAGCCTCCGCCACTCCCACAGCTGCCTGGAACAGACGGGACCTTGCCTCTCTGCCTCACCTTCCTCACCATGCCTTCGGAGAAGATCTTCAAGCAGCACCACACCTTCCAACAAAGAATAGAAGATGTCCAACTTATCCGAGAGCCCCCGCATCCTATGAAAATCCCAGTGATAATAGAACAGTACAAGGGTGAGAGCTACTTCCTGTCCTGGACAAAACCAAGTTTCTTGTACCTGATCACGTCAACATGAGTGAGCTCATCAAGATCTTTAGGAGGCACAGCATTCTTCCTGTTAGTGAATGGACACAGTGTGGTGAGTGTGTCCACGCACATTTCTGAAGTATATGAAAGTGAGGAGGATGAAGATAGATTCCTGTATATGGTATACACTCAGGAGACATTTGGAATCAAAGTGTCTGTGTAAGACTAGAAAAGTACATCTGTTATAGAATTTTTTTCAGCCCTTACTAAGGAAAAAAGGGATTTTACCAACTGAGATTGATCCGTTCATCCAACCACAGATCGTCAAGACAGTAGTGTTCCTGCCTAGGAGTTGTAGGAAGTTGTTTTGTACTGCAGGCAGGAAAACGGAGCTCCAAATGAGCACATTCAGCTTTGGAAAACTATTATTTAACCGAGGGTGTTTTTTTTTTCAAATTTAGAAGTTTGAAGATAAAATACTTTGCATTCTAAGTTGCCAATAATAAAAAAAAAGAGCTCCAAATTATTTTAGTGCATCTAAGAGCAAAACAATTGTTTGAAAGGTGGACTGCTTAATTTGATTAGTTATTTGTCTCCAAGTGGAAAGGAACCTTGCCCCTGAAATGCAACCAAATCAAACAGTTGCTTGTTGAATCAATTCTTCTTAAAGTAGAATTCTGTTAAACCTGTGGACTCTAGTCAAGATGAGTCTAATCTTCCTTCCTTATGGTTGTGCTGCAGACAGGCAGGCTGGCCAGGCCTTCTTCCTCTGTATAATAAGAGGCCAATGGGATTATTTCTAAGCTTCCTTCCATCTCTGACAGTCTGGTACAGGGTCTCTTGGCCTAGCAAAGCCTAAATGTGATGGGGGGAGAGGCTCAGGGCATGGCTTGGCCCTTCTCTAACTGGCCCCCTCTCCAGCCATCTAATGATGTTGTGCATTTCTCCAAATAAATATGTGTTGTGCTTTCTCTTCTTTCTTTGCCTTCATAAACAGTGTTTTCTTGGCTTGGAACACTTTCTTCCCTCTTTAGTCAGCTACTTCCTACGCATTCTTCAGGTCTCATATCAGACATTTTCTCCCATGACACTGTGATATTGTGATTCATATTAAGGAATGTGTATTTGGTCTTTGTCCAGTTTCTGGCATAAAGCTCCTAAAACTGTAGAAATTTCCTAGGTGGTGACCACCATGAAGGTGTCTTTTGTTATGTCAGTGAGGTGACTTTTGGAAAACCCCTGGGTCACCAGATGGGGGCTGGTTGCCAGGGGAATCAACCTCTTGATTAGAGGGTTGGAAATTTCAGTCCCACCCACTGATCTCTGGGGAGGGGAGTGGGGCTGGAGATTGAGTCAGTCACCAGTGGCCAATGATTTGATCAATTATGCCTATATGATGAGGCCTCTCTATAAAAACCCAAGAGGTTGGACCAGGAGACTTTTCAGGTTGATGAACAGGCTGAGATTCAGTGAGAGTGGTGTGATCTGAGAGGGTATGGAAGCTCTGTCCCTTTTTTTTTTTTTTTTTAATTTTTAAACGTTTATTTTTGAGAGAGAGGGAGAGAGAGATAAAGTGCGAGCAGGGGAAGGGCAGAGAGAAAGGGGGACAGAGGATCCAAAGCTGACTCTGAGTTGACAGCAGAGAGCCCCATGTGGGGCTGGAACTCACAAACTGTGAGACTATGCTGAAGTTGGACACTTAACCAACTGAGCCACCCTGGCGCATTGTTTTACTCAGTAGCCTCCCCCTGCTAGGCTGTGAGCTCCATAAAAACAGGAGCTTTGTCTATTCGTTGTGGTATCTCAGACCAGCACAACACCCAGCACTGCTTAACCAGGACTTGTTGAGTGAAGGAATGCATGCTAGGCTGCTTGTGGAAAGAGGGGATACAGAGGACAGAGACCAGGCAAGGCTGACAAAGGTGTAATCAATGACTCTTCTCCTGTGTTAGGACCTCCATGAGGCCATGATTGCACATTGCCCTTCATAGTGTTTGCTGCTGGCCTCTATTCTAACACAGGAGGGTGAGCGGTGAGCTTTGGAGGGACTTTAGGCTTGTGGGGGAGCAACAATTCTGGGCTCCATGTTTTTCCTACCTGAAGGGTGAGAGCCTTTTGGGGGATGGGAATCTCCAGGGAGGAGAACTCAGCCTAGCCCTGTTCCTTGTCTGTCCTTGCCTCTGCCAGGTACACACTGATGGGCTGTCGGTCCTGGTCTTGGTATTACTGCTCATATCTCACACCCTGTTCTTTCAGTGGGACATTTTTGTTGAATTTATGCATTTAAATGATTTAACTTTGAATACTTCTCCTAATAGTATTTACTTATACTCCTTTAACTTTCTAGTTTTTATTGTGCTTTTTAGTCTTTTGAGTAATTTTTTTTTTTTTTTAAAGTAGGCTCAAGCCCAACTTGGGGCTTGAACTCACCACCTGATCAGGACCTAAGCTGAGATCAAGAGTAGGATGCATAAGCCACTGAACCACCTAGGCACCCCTCTACTGAATAATTTTTAAGCCAGTTTGATCTTATTTAGTGGATGCTGTTTTACATTCCTTTTGACTCTGTCCAGCCAGTAAGATATTTTTAGCTAAATTTTGCCCTTATTGGAAGATACTCTTAAATTGTTTATATTTCTCTTCTTAGCCATTTAAAAAAATGTATCAAAATTCTCTAGTATTTTCCTTTTATTCTTTTCAGTTTTAAAACATTTTTTCTGTTTGGTTTATCCTCTCAGTCCATTTTCTAGCATTTGGTGCTAAGTTTGAGATGCTAAGGTGGTGATGTCAGGGGAGTATGTCACAACAGTGACTGGCTTAATGAGGGATTGTTGGCTCTTCTCCCTGTGCTGACAGTTCCATACAGACACATTCTTCTTTTGCTATACCCTTCCCTACTCATACTCAAATGAGATCCTTTTTGCTGTTGCTGAAGGATAATCGCCATGGTCAAGAAAAAGACTTACTCAGATTAAATGCCACTTTTACCCAGTCAGATAGTTTGGGAAATTCACAGGATAAGTTATATGAGTTGGAAGTTTATTAAGAATGGCCTCACTATTACTCAGGGGAATTGCTGAGCAGTGCCATCATCTTGTTCCAGAACAAACCAGAGCCTTCTCTAAACAACAAACCAGTCTCTGAGCATCTCACAGTCTTTGTGGAGAAGAAAAGCTTCACTGAGGGTGGGGAGTGAGGGTCTGCAACTCAGCCCCCTGAGAGTGTCCTGAAAGAATACCCAGGTGGCCTAGAAAGTCCTGTTAAGGATTATTGGATGGAAGCATAATAGAAGGACAATAGCCAGGCTGGGGAATTATATTTTGTTGACCTACTTACAGAATTAACCCGAGTACATTGATTCACCTTCTTTCTGGTCAGGAATTCAAAAGCTTGGTTGTCAGGTGCTTCTAGAACCACTAGTTCTTGTTGCATGTGTAGTATGGTCACTGACTCATGGAGGGAGACAGGGAGTGGGAGTTAGGTCAGGCATGGAGGGAGGAGAAAATATTCTGGAATGGTTTATTTCTTTCTTCTCTTTGTTATGTAAGATGTGGTTTTCCCAAAGAAACAATATGCTAAATAAAAGTTAGGGTCCCAACCCACAGAAGCCTATTTTAACCCATGTTTTTGCTGACTATATTAAATTTAATTTAGTTCAAATCAAGAAGGTAGATTTTTTTTTTCCCCTGCGAGAATAGGGAAGAAGGAAGGCTGTGAGAGTGACCCAAGTGGTGCAATTTAGAGTTTTCATTGAGCAGGGCAAAGTGTGTGTGGGGAGGGTGGAGTGGAAAGATGAATAAAGTGTGACCCCTGCCCTCAAAGAACTCACACTGTAGTTGGAGAGACAAACACACACTCAGCTAATATGTGCAATGATAATGGTGCAGGTAATGTCACACCAGAGAACAGTAGAATTATTAGTTCTAGGTGGGAACATCTAAAAGATTGTGGAAGATGTGGCCGCTGCCCTTTGAAGGATGTTAGGGTGTTAAACAGCAGAAGGGTGAGGAAAGGGTGGACGTTTGAGGCAGAGGAAAGGACTGGGCAAAGGCTCAGGATGGTCAGCTGCAGGGCAAAATCAAGGCATAGCCAAGAAGCTGCCACAGAGTATCAGAAGTGGGAGGGAAGAGCATAGGGGCAGGTGGCCTTTTTGAGTTGGTCCGAAGGTGTGTTCACACTTTTCATGTTGAATTACAGGCAGGTGATGTTCCAAAGTCTATTTTTTCTAAACAGATGTGGTCTGGCCTCAGCCCGAAGGGTTGTCTCATATATAATAATTTATTACCACAGAGAGTAAGAAAGTGATTAATTGCAAAAACATTTGTTGTATTTAACTTTCTTGGGATAGATTTTTCAAAGAGCAGCACAAGAGATGTTTTAATAGCCTTATGTCCTGTTTTGTAACTGGTCCATTCTGTAACACTGTACTTTGTGATGGATAAAGCATGTAAAGCCTTGCACTGTCGTTGAGGATACCAAGTCTGCAGGTTCTAACATGCAGTCAGGAGGAGAAGTAGAGGGAAAAATAAAGAAAGGGTCTCTAAGAAGGGTCAGGCTCAGGAATAACTTGCAAAAGATTGTGGAGATCTTATTTCAATGTCCACCTGTTTGTGAGTATCTGGACAGCATCATGTATAAACATTTTTCTTTTGGGTGTTCATGGAGTAAGGAACCTGTGGTAGGTGGTGAGAAATCAAAGTCTGACTTAGTGGTGTTTCCATGATTTCATATTACCTAGACAAGAGGCTGAATGGAATTTAGTCCTTTATTGAGGTACCTGCTTGAGCCAAGCACTTGTCCATATCTCCGTCTTCAGTTCAATTTTTCCATTGAGGAATTGAAACAGAAAACTCATGAGTAGTCTATTGAATTCCTGAAATTCCAGTTCACTTGCAAGTCACTAATAGATAGCAATATATATATATATATATATATACACACATGTTAAATATATTATAAAATATATGGTAAGATACTTTAAAGATATGCTGTTGAAATATTACAAACTAATTATTGTATATATTTAGTTTTTATTTTACCTGTTCAACATTATGCTCTTGAAGATGGACACCATTGTAATCTGATTTTGAGATATGCACTAGCAGCATCTTAACTGGGAAAATGTCCCGTCTTACCCTTAACAATATGGGCTCCATCTCATCTCATTCTTTTTTTTTTTTTTTTCTAATTTTTTTTAATGTATATTTATTTTTGAGAAGAGAGAGAGAGCAAAAGAGAGAGACAGAGAGAAGGAGGGAGACACAGAATCTGAAACAGGCTCCAGGTTCTGAGCTGTCAGCACAGAGCTGGACGTGGGGCTTTAACTCATGGACCACAAGATCATGACCTGAGCTGAAGTTGGATGCTCAACTGACTGAGCCACCCAGGTGCCCCATCTCATCTCATTCTTAAAAATACTGACTCTGGTCCCAATGGGGGGACCTTTTTATAGAAGCATTATTTTGTCTCTTGCCCTATGTCTTGCCCATGAGTCAAGAGAAAACCAACAATGTCAAGTGTTTGATCCTTGTACACATTTCTGTCCCCTCACTCTCATCTATAAGGAGGCAGCTTTTCGACTGTAGACTTCTTTGGGAAAAGTACAAATAATGTAGTTGTGTTACCAAAAATAGGAAAAAAAAAAACATACAAAACCATCCATAAAGCATGCTATCTGGCTAGCAATAAGAAATGGCATGTTAAATTATGGTACTTCTCAAAAACGGCATAATATGCAATTGTTAAATGGTAATCAGGAACACTGCATAGAAACATGAAAACATACTTAGGATATAAATCAAATAGAAAAGAAAAACACACAATTATAATACATAAGGTGCATATAGGGGAGTCCTAGAAGATAATATGATAAAATGGAAATACAGTAGTTCTATTAGGATAGTGGAGCTGTGGATTAAGAACATTTATTTTTCCTCTAACGTTATAAAGTAATAGTAACAGTGAATTCACCAAGTAAATGGTGCTATAGGTCCAGAGGGGAGATATCAATAAATAAATAGAGGTTGGATATTACAAAAGTGCAAAACATTTAAAAGAATGAATCTTCCTTCCCTACATGTGCCAGCTCAGTGGGTTATAAGACCCACTGAGTATTGGAAACATTTTCAAAGAAGCTGGTTAGTAGGGTTTGGAAGAGAGTCTCAGCTTCACCATATCTGGATTTTGTTTGCTGTGATTGTAATAGAAACTAAATCTTGAAACGGTTGTCTAAACGTGCTCCAGCTTGGGTATCTTGGCTGAATTCACACTTAAATTCAAGAAACATTTTGGAAAAAGAACCCATGTGCATAATAGATAAGAGTGTCGAACAAGAAAAAGTCAATAGAAAACATTTCAAAAATAAAATGCCTATTTAAATCAAGTTGAAATGACTATTTGGATTAACAACGAGTGAAAAAAATAACTGGTGCATACTTACATTTATGTCTTTCTGAAAGCTCTTGAAGGGAACAGGGAACAATCCTCATGTCTATTGAGTTAATATTAACAGTTTGCTGAAACAGTTGACTGGAATGAGCTGCTGTGTTTCCTCTAACAAGCTCAGACACTTTTCTCACCTTGCTTTCCTTTTCTTCCAAATCTTTTCAATAGAATGGCTGTTTTTCCTGAATACTACTTAACAGGTATTGGTTTGGGGCACTAGGCTACCTTGCTGTATATTAGGAGAAGGTTGCTTAATAGAAGACGTTAAAAATAAATCACACACACAATCACACATTTTATTCTCTCTGGTCAAAGTTCAGTCACCCAGTTAACATTTGCAAACCATTGTTTTAGCATTGCAGAAAATGCCCTCAAATGCATATTTAGATACCTTCTGTGTCCTAAGTAGGTGGATAGAAGATGAAGACTGAAGGAAGTTTCTTCTGAAAAAGAACTTGAAAATGTGATAAAATATCTTAGATTTCTAAACTAGTAATTGACTTTGGATGTGGACATTGGAATGTGTATGTGATATCAAGGAGTTTGTGCTGATTCCAAGAAATCAAAAAGTAACTTTTCCACTCCTTAAGCCATACGTAACACTATAATCATCTCTTTTCAGACCCTGTGTAGGATTTGCTGAGTGTCTGTGAACATCTCTCTCCAATGTCTTGCTATCTCTTCATCTCTAAAGGTGTCCACAAAAAACAAGCAAATTAGAAGTTTTTATTCCTAAGACAGTTATCCAATAATTTTCACCTTCATTGAAACATGATTTCCATCTTTCAAAATGCACTAGAATTATTAAGATGTATTGTGATTTTAGGAAACTCTTTTCCCTCCATGCCAAATCCAAAGTAAATTACATTTAGTGCAAAGGTATGCATTACATTATTTGGGGCTATACCAATATTGAAAAAATTTTACCCTTAATTAACATCTTCATTTTGTTTCCAGAAATGTATTTGTTGAATAAATAATATTTGGTAATAAAACAAATCTGCTTTCATACATCTACAAAATTCTTTTAAGTAGTAGCAAGAATTCAATCCATGTCATACAATTTTTATCATGAATTGCATAACTTTGGCATGAATTTTGCTGTAACTCATTTCCTGGCATTATATAAAGTGTCATTGACATAATGCCACAGAATATTCAAACTGGGAAGGAGTGACAGACACACTCTAGTGTAAGTCGGTCCCACTCCTCCTTGATTTCTGAGGAGCAGGAACTGAAGTACAAGAAGACAAAATTTGCCCAGGATCACACATCTCATTTTCTGACATTTAAGCCCTACTTAAAAAAAAAAATTATATACTTTTGATGCTGCACTTGATTTGGAAATTGTGATTTTTAAAGCCATGATTCTTAAGACTGAATAATTGCTACACTTAAAGACTTGCAGAATTGGACCTGAAATACACAAAAGAGTTTTGTCCAGAATTTTTGTCCTCAATTTCCCTTTTAGGAGAAAGTCGCTTAAACTATCTGATCATTAAAAATAAATCATCGTTCTTTGAAAGATGTAAAATATTCTGATATTCAAGATGAAATATACCACGATTTCTCTACATAATTTCAACAGGGACTAAATAGTATTCTGGCTGATTGCCCTCTTGTCTATTACAATTATGCAAGTGAAATAGAAAATACATGTTAGGATCCTATTGTGATTTTTTTTTCCTCAGTAGCAAAAAATTAAGTGTAAAATAAAACAGACCTTTGTCATGCAATGTTCACTGATTAGATGAACTTCATAAAAACTGAGCTTTAGTTAAATCTAGTATATTAATTCTTGTTTCATTGGCATTTATAGTCTTTGTGAATGTTGAATAAATGTACAAATAATGACACTTCCAGAAGTTTAACCATGGCATTTTATGTAAATTCTGCGTAAAGTTCAAGACTAATGTATTGACTTCATAGTTTCCAGGTTTTAAAAGGCATATAAGAATAGTAATTACCAGTACATATCTCCCAGAAAGGTTAAAGACACTTGTATACATATGTAAAGCCCATTTTGACTTGATGAACACAATTCTAATCTATGAAAATATTATGTCAAGTCATTTTGCACCTGATGAGGAAATTATACATGAATGATAGTAAATGTTAAAAAACACTTAAGATAAAGACCCAGTAAATCAATTTAAATGAAGAGTTTGAGAACTAACATAGCCATCTAAAATTGTTAGTTTTTTTACTTAGCGGTTCACACTTATTTTACTTTATTTGAAATCTCTGATCTTGTCAGAGGATAATGTCATAAAACTCAATTACATAATTCAACTGTTTTTAACTCCCCTTTCTCCAAAATCCACCCCACCTAAAGAGGGATGTAGCTTTTCTATCTTGACTTTTTTTCCTTCAGCAAATAAATATTAAGTGTGAAGAGCTTTCACCAGAGAAAAATCATTTCATATAATGAAGCACTAAATTGTTTTGTCTTTCAATTTATTCAGACTGAAAGCAGCTCAGTTTCCCTATGGCAAGCCCGTGTATCGTTTCATGGCTGATATCTGCAGCCCACTCTAGATTTTTCTTCCTTTTAGCAGGTGCTGGGTAGCACTTTCTGGGTTACCAGAAACATCCACTTTCTGGATGTTTACAAAACATCCAGCATGATTTAGTTGTTAAAAAGCAACTGGAATTGCTTCCTCTCCTACCAGATGCCTCTTCCAGTGTCCTTAACCCTTATCACCCTTCCCTAAAATATGTCCCCAACATGCCTATTTACATGGCTCTCCGGAACCCCAGGTTTGCATATCCATCACATACCAAGTCAATTTCTAACTGTGAAGGCTGTTGGAACAGGGCAGTTTCCTTCCCCTGGAAGCTGAGTGTAGCCACGTTTCTATCAACAAAGCGACTCTTGTATGCAAAGCTCAGACTATTGTCTCGTGGTCCCACCTGCCTTGACTCTGATTGATGTAACAACAGTATCTGTCATAGGGACTGTTCTGCTTGTAGGAGCAAACGATGATACTGTCCTGGGGCACAAAGAAGATGCTGTCCTCAGGCTCAGGGCACTCAGATCTGTCCCAGGCTGAGCATTTGGCATCCAAGGCACTGTAGGCTAAGGAACTGCCTGAGGGACAGTAGCCGTCCAGGTATCTGGATGTCTCTTCCTGATGCCCACTGTGGACCAGGCTCTGGCATTCTCCTTCTTCCGTGGGTGTGGGGGTGGTGATGGAACTGGCCACAGGCACCTCGGTCTGCCCCTGGCGGGGAGGCTTTCCTCTGAGGCCCACCTTCTTAGCCAGCTCATCTGAGCTTCCCTTGCCTGACTCCAGGTCTGAAGGGGTCCTCAGCAGTTCCACCACCTCCTTGTCCCTGGGTTTCCGGAAGCAGGGCAACTTGCGGGCCCACAGCAGCTCATTTTCCGGCCACTTAGTGCATCCCTCAGTTTTCCTGGCCAGGGCAATGGCTGCAATGCCTGGCAGGCAGATGGCTGGCCCGATGGCCAGGAGGGGTATGTTTCCCAGAGTCTCTCCTTTCATCCCAGAGACGGTGAACATGAAGCCAAAGACCAGAAAGACACTGACCAGGGCTACCACTAGCCCAGTCCTTGGGTTAATGTCATCAGGCCGCATCTTTCACTCCATCCAGGTTGGGGGCTGCTTGCTGGCTAGGGAGCAGCGGTCCTCCCTTCTGTCAGAGGCAAAACCACAGTGGGTTAAAAAACAAAAAACAAAAAACCAAAAACAGAAAAGAAAAGAAAACTGTCAATTTCCCACCCACCAACTCTCTATCTCTCATACTCTTTGTCTCTCTCCACTTGTCTGTCAATCGCAGTCTCTGGGTCTCTATTTCTTCCTCTGTTTCTGTTGCATGCTCTCTTGCTCTCTCTCGTTTTCTAAGTCTATCTGTCTCTTATTATTGCAGCTTCTGTCTCTTTCATATAAACATCCACCCACTGGGGTCACTGAGATACCTGAGGTTTCCTGCCGTCTCCCAGGAGCAGGGAAAGAAGCCAGTCTGAGTCTCCTTAGAAACCTCCACAACAGCTGTCCCCTCGGCTCTCTCCCTTGTTTCTGGAAGGAAAGCCTAGCTTTCCCCACTGACTCTGCATCCAGGAGGTGGGACGTGAGAGTGCGTCTCTCCCAACAGTGCCCGTCGGTCTCCAGAGCTCTGGGAATGGAGTGACAGCACAGCCCAGCGCCCGACTCTGCGCGCAGAGCATCGGGTGCTGGAGGGAGGAAGGACTTAGTCTGCGAAAAGAGGGAAAACGGCGCGCGAGTCTGGCCTCGTTACATCACTTTCAGAGCAAGCTCAGAAACAAAGAAGGACGCGCGGGGGCGCGAGGGGTTCAGACCCCAGGGAGAGCCACCCGGGCAGACGAGGTCGCCCAGAGCCCAGTCGGGGCGGTTGGAGCAGCTGGAGTCCGTTCCGCCGCTGCCCAGGAGGGCTGAGCCGGACGGCTGCAAAGGCCTCCGTGCTTGGGGAGGGCCGGGGGGTGCGAGGCTGTCGCGGGGCCGGAGAACGGAACTCCAGTCGGTTTGCCCACGGGGCAGCCTGGACTCCGAGTTCACCGTCCGAGGGCCAGAGATGCTAGCTGGAGATATCCCTCGGGGACCTGGATCTTTATCGAATCACAAATCTAGGTGATCCAACCCGACTGACAGCAGCTCCCAAGAGGTTCTCCGACTGCCCGTCTCTCAACCTCGAGGCTGAGGCTCTCGGGGCTCAGAGGGCTGCACTCCTCCAGGGTCCCGCCGCCCGCGGGCTGCTCTGGGTCCGGGCGCTGGGCGGCAGCGGCGTGCAAAGGCGCTCCAGCAGCAGCGCGGGCTGCGCCGCCGCCGGAGCCCACAGGACGCCCAGGCTGACACAGTGGTGAGGAGTGGGTGTCAGGTCTTGCTCGAGACTTCTGGGGAGTCAGCAGAGCCTTTCCCCCTGGTCTTCCAGCTCTGGACCCTGGTGGGAGTGGTTTTGGAGCTGGGATCCTACTCCAACACTGCGGTGGTGCCAGCCAGGCTGTCTGGGCTGAGGAAGAAGGGCTCTCTGACCCCGGATCCCTATCCCTGCGAGTGGCACCTGACACCTAGCTAGCGAGGAGAAGTAGGGGCCTTGACTGGGTAGGTCAGGCCGAACAGTCCGTCCTGCAGCTCCAGCTTTGGGGGATTCTCTCCTCCCTTGCTGAAGCTGCCTGTCTGTTCCCACTGCAGTGGGGGGGATGGATTCTTCTGGCCCCAGTGGCAAGACTGGTTTGGCTGTGGTTCTTCAACAAGGATGTTCATTTAAGCTAGACGGGGAATAGTAAGTAAGGAAGAGAAAAGAGAAGGGTGTATACTCTTTCATGTCAAGGCACTGCGGTGGAAAGAACTTTGAAAGAGCTGTGACATCCAGGCCTTCCCCTGCTTAAACAAGCTGTGTGTTCTTGGGAAAGTGACTTAACCTTCCTGACAGTCAGTGGACTCATCTGCAAAATGAGAATAGTACTACCAAATATGTGGGGAAGCATCATGAGGACTAAGAAAATGTAAAACTCTTAGCACATGCTTGGTAAGTGGTCCTTATTCACAACGTGGTTGAAATATATATTTACATATTATGTCATAATCAATGTAAGGCATGAGCCAAATCATAAAGGGCCTAACTGTGGGGCTAAGGACCTTCAGTTTTACCCAGTAGGCGATGAGAACCATGGAAATATGTTCAGCAAGGATCAACACAAAAGTATTCCATTTTTGACATGGTGACAGCCGATTAGAGGGCAGGTTGCAAGGGGTAAGGGTAGAAGCAGGGAGACCTCCCAGGAGGACAGTGCAGTCAGCCAGGCAAGGCATGATAGGGGGCTGAACAATGTGGGACTAGAGGAGGTTAGAAGAAAGTGAATTTGAAGCATAGTTAAGGGGAGAGTCAAGTGTCTTGGATCCGAGGAAGTAAGATGGTAGTAGGAGTCAGCGTTGACTCCCATGTTTCTCACTCATTCAGCTGAGTAGATCAGGAATCAGACTCATAATTTTCCATGTCATCTATTGTGTGTGTCTTTTGTACTCATGTTCATTCGATAGCTGCTGTATCTGTGGATATAGAATCATTATTTTGGGAAAGAAAGGGGAAACGGCAAAGGGTTAGAGTGAGATGCCAACTGTTTGACCATTTGTATCACTTTTTCTTGACAGCCTTACCAAGTAGATAGACATCTGCTTATATCCCTTGGCCAGAGGGATGTCATATGGGCCACCTCTAGACGCAAAAGAGCTTGGGAGATCACAGTTTAATTTTTAACCAGGTTCACTGCTACTCTGAAAAACAATAAGGATTTCGTTTGCAAGGAAAAAGAGGAGAATGAATATTAATTAAGGAGCATCTTGCGGGGTGTGCCACAGTTATTGAACACTTACCTTCTTGAAACCCTTTCTTGTCTTGCCTTTACTGACACCATTCTATCCCAATTTCCCTTCTATCCTCTTGGCCACTCATTCATCAGCTACTTGGTAATGTCATCTTTATTTTATTTATTTTTATTTTTAACAAAGTCCTGGGATGCTGATCTTCTGCTGGCTATGTCCCTGTTGCTTCCTTCCTGACTTCTTTTCCCACTTTATAATAGTTTTAAACACCAAGTGGATAGGATGACAACCCCTAAATTTATCTCATTAACTTTGTCCTTTTTCTTAAGTTTCAGATTTGTAATACCTAGCTGTCTGCTTGATATCTGTCTATATGGTACACAGACACCTCAAACTCAACATGACCCCAGTTGAGCTCATCGAATTTCCTTGAAACTTGCTTGTTCTCATTTGACCCCAGCTGAGATGTTTGCACCTGTCCTCTCTTCCTTCCTCTCCCTAACAACCTGCACCCTGTAAGTCACCCAAGTCATCATAGTCTTACCTCCTAAATCCCTTGATCTTCTCCTCTTCTACCTGTGGCCTGACGCAAATCACTTTACCTCCCTGGGTTTTAATTTCCTGTGAAACAAAGGCTTTGGATGAGGGGCTAGCTGAGGTTCGTTTCAGCTCTACCAATCCATGCTTCTCTGAGAGTCACTTCTGCAGGGTCGGACTGATGTCTTTGTTGTGTAGGTGCTCTGACAATAGTGCTGGAAGCCAGTTGGATTTTACTTTTTTTATTTTTTATTTTAACATTTATTTATTTTTGAGAGACATAGCATGAGCAGGGGAGGGGCAGAGAGAGAAGGAGACACAGAATCCCAAGCAGGCTTCAAGCTCTGAGCTGTCAGCACAGAACCTGACGTGGGTCTCGAACCCATAAGCCGTGAGATCATGACCTGAGCCGAAAGTCAGATGCTCAACTAACTGAACCACCCAGGTGCCCCTCCCCCCAAGTTGGATTTTAAATAAGCAATGTTGCTGAACAGAGACCTCTATTCACTTGTACAATCATCTAATTCCATTCTGACTTTTAAGCCATGCAGTTTATCTACTTAAGCATTAGATAAGAGCCATGCATAAAACCACAGGAAACTTCAATTACTGTTTAGTTATAAGCCTGATTCTTGAAGCAGTTCCTTCTTAGAGGTAATTTCAGATGGTCTTTGAACAGCAGGTATACTTGCCCAAGCCCAGCAGCAAAAGTGAGTGTGTGTGTGTGTGTGTGTGTGTGTGTGTGTGTGTGTGACATCACTCAGGGTCACAATAGTCAGAGCCAGAAACAGCATTCCTAGTATTTAATTCCTTGCCTGTACAGGCTGATTGGACTAGGATTTTAAAGCCTTAAGCAGTTCTTGTAATGCTGTAACCATATACAGCTATGTACAAAAGCTTTTCATCAGAAAAGAAAGGAAATTCAGGTTAGAATGAGGCTTTGGCATGTGGGTATTTGAGAAGGAAATACAGAACCTTTTATTTCTGAAATTATAGAAATCATGGGATGCTGGAATTTGAAGATACTTTGTAAAATATCTACTCTAACCCCCTTTATCGTTCAGGTGAAATCCAGAAAGGTTGTGTCTATGCAGTATTACTTGAGTATCTATTATGTGCTTGGCACTGTGCTGTGGATACAAGTCAAACAGGATATGGTCTGCCTTTATAGAACTCACATTCACAGAGTTGAGATGGGTGTATTAGCAGGACAGGATAGATTGTGCCGTGGCAACGAAAGACTTCCAGACCTCAAGGGCTGTATTCTCATACTGCATGTTTATGATGGGTCAGCTGCAGCCTTGCTCCATGTTGTCTTCACTCTGGGATCCAGGCTGATAAGGTAGCCTCTATTTAGGACATTCCCCATTCATTGAATCCACGCAACTCAGCTAGAGGCCCTGCACTGGGCCTTCACTGTAGTGGATACTCCCTTGGCTCCTCTAGCTATGCCCTTCTTTATAGACCAAAGTGATGTGCCATACCTGCACACCTTCCTGCCCTTTCTAGACCATGTGATAGGTACCTGGAAACCTAGAATCCCCTGCCCAAACAGTCTATACTTGCTTCCAGAGCTTGTGCATAGTTCTTTGCTAAGTCCATCCTCCCAAGTGTTGTGAAGGTGTGCACATCCCTAGGCCTGTGGGATAGCTAAGGGACCACTGTGTTTTGAGTATGGATAAAGCTCTGGTATGCAAGATGGGATGTCTAGACTCTGCCTGTCAGCCCTTTCATGGTTTAGAATAGAACCAGGGATGGGAAGAGAAAGGCAGCATTCACTTTATTTTTGCCTAGAAACTCACACACGTTAGAAACAGGCCTGGTTGGATGTTTTGGGGAAAGGAAGGAGAAGTCCCAACTGTTTGACAGGCTCCTTAGCTGTGCATAGAAAATAGACTTAAGGCAGTTCAAGAGCAGGGAGACCGGTTGGGATACTTTACATCTGTCCAGGTGAGAGATGATAGTGACTCAGACCAGGGTCATAGCACGTGGCAAGAAGTGGGTCAGATTCTGGATGTATCTTAACCTAAGCTGACAGTATTTACTGATAGATTTGGGATGTGAGGGAAACTGAGCAATCAAGGATGATTCCAATACTTGAGATTTGAAGTGGGAAATCAAGAACTTGGATTTGGACATGTTAACCTGATATGTCGAACTTGACAATGTTGATAGAGTTGGTGTGCAAGTCTGGATTTTGGGAGAGAAATCTGAGCTGGAGATAATTTCTGGAGCTGCTGGGATATGGCTAGCATCTAAAGCCCTGGAGCTAATGAGATAACTTAGGGATCAAACATTGATAGGTTTGAGAAGTCCATATACTAATTACTAAGGAACATCAACTTTTTGAGGGTGGGGAGATAAGGAGGAACTAGCAAACTAGCAAGAGACTATGAAGAATTGACCAGTGAGGAGAGAAAATGAAGAGATGTCCAAGAAACAAAAACGAAGAAAACATTTCAAGGAAGGGGCAATGATTGCATCAACTCTGTTGCTACGTCAGATATGAAAAGGGCTAAAAAGTAACCACTGGGCTTAGCAACGTGAAGGTCATTGGTGACCTTTAAAAGAACAGTTCTGGTGGAGTGGATGGGGGTGAAAGTTTGATTGAAATGAGCCCAAGAGAGAATTGGAGAAGAAGATCGGATAAGGAGAGGAGAGATAACTCAAATGAGTTTTGTTGTTAAGGAGAATAGAGAAATGAGATGAGACCCAGAGGTGGTCATGTGGGGTCAAGAGATAAACTTTTTATTTTATTTTTTAAATGTTTATTTATTTTTTGAGAGAGAGAGAGCAAGCGGGGGGTGGGGGTGGGCAGAGAGAGAGGGAGACGAGAGAAGGAATCCCAAGCAGGCTCCACACTGTCAGGGCGGAGCTCCACGTGGGCCTCGAACTCACAGCGAGATCATGCCCTGAGTCGAAATCAGGAGTCAGATGCTTAACCAACTGAGCCACCTACACGCTGCGTTAAGAGAAAACTTTTTAAGAGATGGGAGGTCTCTTAGCATTTTTCCTGTAAAGATGTAAGATGTAAATTTAAATGACCTTTTTTATCCATTAATTTTGTAAATATAAAAAATAATACCAATAGTAGGGGACAGCGTGCTAAGATGAGCACTTGTATATGTTGATGGTGGGAATGTATTGGTAATAATTCTTTTTTTTTTTTAAGTTTATTTATTTACTTGAGAGACACAGAGACAGTGCAAGTTGGAGAGAGATAGAGAGAGAAAGTGAGAAAGAAGAAATCCCAAGCAAGCTCCGTGCTATCAGTGCAGAGCCTGATGTAGGGCTCAAACTCACGAAACTGTGAGATCATGACCTGAGCTGAAACCATGAATCCCACGCTTAACCAAATGAGCCACCCAGGCGCCCTGGTAATTCTGGAGTGGAAGAAACGTGTCCAGATATGGCAAGAGCCTTAAAAAAGTTCATACCTTTTACGTGATCATTATGTTGAAAAATGTCAATAATTGGCGTGTATTGATGGGGAGAACAGACCCAGGCACTATCTGAATAAATTAATTGGTATTTACTTATCTCAAGGTGTATAAGGAGGTCCCCACAGCTTCACTAGGGGGCACACAGGTGGGGATGGTAGTGTCTGAGTAAGGGAGGGTCACATTTGACTCTCTAGAAGCAAAAGAGTTTCTCTCTAGGTTTACCATATATACATAAGGCTTATTTTCATGACTCAGATCCAGGCATGCTCATAACCTGGCCCCAAGTCTGCTGAGACCACCTGATATGACAGCAGAGTACAGTTCATGAAGCATGAACGAAATCATTATTATCCTTGTACTCTACTCACCCGCACAACTGGTGAGTACTTTCTTGAACTCCATACTATGGAAACAGAATAGAGGCTACTTTGTGGAAATCTCTGAAAGTCAAACAAATTACGACTTTAGACCAGCTCATTGTCCAATACCATAGCCATTAGCCACAGGAGGTTATTTAATTTTAAATTAATTAAAATGAAATGAAATTAAAAATCCAGTTTCTCAGTTGTGCTAGCCACATTTTAGGTGCTCAGTAGTCATGTGTGGTGATTGGCTACCATACCAGACAGTGCAAATATATAAAGCATTTCATCATCACAGAACATTCTATTGGATAGTGCTTGTAGGGCTTCTCATGATCTGTTTGGCTCAGGCATTATGATTCTAGCAGTCTTTCCTGTGGGAATAATCAGTGGTATAAAAACTATTTATGTACATTAGTAGTAAAACACTGGGAAGCATTGAAGTGTACAATAACAGAGGAAAGGTTATGTATAGTACAGTGCATCCAGAGGAAATATTGTGTATTCAGTTGAGGGAATATTATTCATCCATAAAATTATATTTTAAAGATTTTTTTAGTGACCTATGAAAATGATCTCAATATAAGGCTAATGAAAAAAACTACTAATAAAAAGATTCTGTTGAAATAACTTGAAAAAATTCTATATTTAATAGGATCCTGATTGCTAAAGAAATCAGAATAGAAAAAAAACAAAAGGAAATATTCTCAAAATATGAACAGTGGCTATTTCTAGGTGGTGGAATGTTTAATAATTGTTATTATATTCTTTCTTTATGTATGAATTTTTCAAAATTTCTACTCTTATTAATAAGAAAAAGTAATTTTAAGAATAAAAGAATAGTCTCCTACAGATATTAAGCACTGAATAAATGGTTGTTGATTCATGAAGACTTGAAAGACTAAGTGAACAAATTCAAATTTTCTTAACTCTAAGTTGTCCCTAAATTCATCCTGCCCCTTCCTCATTCTAGTACTTCCTCACAGGAGGGAAAGGATATGGAGTAAATTGGGAAAAGATGAAACTGAAAGAAAGCAAATAAATTTTCATGTTGAATTGGGATTGAACTTTGAAGTTTCTTTCAAATTTATACTAATCACTTTTAAGATTTCTTATAACCCTGTTTTTGGCCTAGAAAATAAAAAATATACTATTTATCCCCCTTTTGACTTACACATTATTGTTTTGATGCACCTGGTTAGAGGCCTGATTCCCTGCATCTCCTACTTCTTGGCTGTAATTCTGACTCATTTATTTAACAAATATTTATTGAGAACTTCTGACTTATCTGGTTGTGTTCACATTTCCTCCTTAGCTCCTCCCATCTTTTCTACCTCTTGGGAAGTAACTAAGATCTTTATTAAAGGCTACATTTATTTATTTATTTATTTATTTATTTATTTATTATTTTCTAATTTTTTTATTTTTCAATATATGAAGTTTATTGTCAAATTGGTTTCCATACAACACCCAGTGCTCATCCCAAAAGGTGCCCTCCTCAATACTCATCACCCACCCTCTCCTCCCTCCCACCCCCCATCAACCCTCAGTTTGTTCTCAGTTCTCAACAGTCTCTTATGCTTTGGCTCTCTCCCACTCTAACCTCTTTTTTTTTTTTTTTTTTCCTTCACCTCCCCCATGGGTTTCTGTTAAGTTTCTCAGGATCCACATAAGAGTGAAAACATATGGTATCTGTCTTTCTCTGTATGGCTTATTTCACTTAGCATAACACTCTCCAGTTCCATCCACGTTGCTACAAAGGGCCATATTTCATTCTTTCTCATTGCCATGTAGTACTCCATTGTGTATATAAACCACAATTTCTTTATCCATTCATCAGTTGATGGACATTTAGGCTCTTTCCATGATTTGGCTATTGTTGAGAGTGCTGCTATAAACATTGGGGTACAAGTGTCCCTATGCATCAGTACTCCTGTATCCCTTGGGTAAATTCCTAGCAGTGCTACTGCTGGGTCATAGGATAGGTCTATTTTTAATTTTTTGAGGAACTTCCACACTGTTTTCCAGAGTGGCTGCACCAATTTGCATTCCTACCAACAGTGCAAGAGGGTTCCTGTTTCTCCACATCCTCTCTAGCATCTATAGTCTCCTGATTTGTTCATTTTGGCCACTCTGACTGGCGTGAGGTGATACCTGAGTGTGGTTTTGATTTGTATTTTCCTGATAAGGAGTGACGTTGAGCATCTTTTCATATGCCTGTTGGCCATCTGGATGTCTTCTTTAGAGAAGTGTCTATTCATGTTAAAGGCTACATTTATACCTCTAACTTTCTTTATTTCACTTGGGACTTTCAAAGATGTAAAGTAGCTTCAATTGTTTTTCCATTGCTAAATTAACAGAGTTTTAAAAACTCTGGCAGCTCATTAAAGTTCATTAGATTGTGCAGAACACAGTTCAAAGTACAAAGAGAGCCTAGAATTTACACAAACCTTTTCTTAAGTTAAAAAATAAAGCTGGTGCAAATGAAAGTGTTAGATTAATGGTTCCAAAGATGAAAACCTTTTAGGTATCTGAGTGGTTCCAGCCAAACATCCATTTGCTCTCCAGGACAGAGCTTATTCAACAGCTTAGATCTTTCTCCATATTGTCCTTCTTTTGATTCTGTTCAGAGTCTTTGGTAAGGGAATAAAGAAAGGATTAGAAAATTAATTGTTAGCAATCATGAAGAGCTGAGAGTAGAGAATTCTGATGTGGTTTGATCCCCAAACTAAAGATTGGTCTGATTTTCTTATTCTCATGTCCTCAGATTAAACATAATGCACTGACATGTTCAAACTTTTGATAATATGTGTATTTCTAAAAACCCAGAGATCACCAACTCATTTTGTTATGTTATTCAACATATATTAAATTGGTTTCTTTAGAAGTGATTAGAGTCATATGCCAAGATTTATATATATGGATGTGGACTACAATGTTAATTTTAATATGGGAAAATATGAAACGGTTATATAAATAATGTTACATCAACACACTGGGATGTTATACAGTCATGATAAATTAAGTTGCAAATTGGATCAAGTTGGCACATATACCTCTTCTTCCTCAGGCCTCCAAAGTCTAGAAATGAGTTTAGAAATTTGTGTGAATTAATTTGAGATTAATTCTACCACAGTCCTGGAAAATAAGAAGAAAGCCAGGCAAGACAGAAAGACAGAAAAATGGTGAAATCTAACTGATGAAGAAATGCATATAGTCTACCTAGACTTGCCAAAAACCCCTGATAATGCTGCACCTCAATATGCTGCAAGAGATAAACAGGCCTGAGAGTGATGGTTCTCCAACACTTCAGAAATAAGATTACCCTTTAAGTGTTAAAGAATTCATACCCAATGAAAAAGTATTCAGCTATGAGATAATACTAAGAGCTTGTCTGAATATTTGTGACTGAAGAGTTTTGAAAACACTAAAATTCATAATTAGGGCAGTTTAGGGGTGCCTGGGTGGCTCAGTCAGTTGAGTGTCCTATTCTTGTTTTCGGATCAGGTCATGTTCTCATGGTTCATGCGTTTGAGCCCAGCACTGGGCTCTGCACTGGGGGTGTGGAGCCTGTTTGGGATTCTTTCTCTCCTTCTCTCTTTGCTTCTACATCTCTCTAAATAAATAAATAAATAAATAAATAAATAAATAAAATAATTTGGGCAGTTTGGATATATTTTTAGAGAAAAAATACTAGCAGCTCCCATCATATTTCCTTGTTACACAGAGAGTAACTAGAGAGCGATATTCACCATCAACCAAAGAAAAGAGAGAACCAACAGGTCAGACATTTGCTATGTTTATCCAGCACTATTCAGAGGAAAGCTGGGGGCTACAGGGAAGGGGTGGTTTATCAGGTTTCACAGGATCTCTTGCATCTAAAATTTTCTCAAGACCTCCACCTTTCTCTCACATAGCAACATTCTGATGATTTTGGCTTCTCTGACATTCTGGTACTGTGAAGGCTAGACCATCATGGCTGACAAAAATCTTTCCTTCTTTCCTTTCTCTCTCCCTCTCTCTCTCCCTCTTTCCTTCTCTTCCTTCCTTCCTTCCTTCCTATTTAAAAATAGCTTTATTGAGATATAATTCATACTCCATATAGTTTGCCCATTTAAAACATACAATTCAAAGAAATTTTAGTATATTTACAGAGTTGTACAGTCTTCACCACAATCTGATTTTAGAACATTCCCATCATCCTAAAAAGAAACCTGATGCTCATTTACAGTCACTCCTTATTCCCACCCCCGCTTCTAGGCAACCACTAACCTACTTTCTGTCTCTATAGATTCTGAATATTTTGTACAGATGGAATCATACCATATGTGTTCTTTTGTGTCTGGCTTCTTCCATCGAGCATAATGTTTTTGAGATTCATCCATGTTTTAGTATTAGTACTTTGTTCCTTTTTATTGCCAAGTAGTATTCCACTGTATGGTTATACCACATTTTATCTATTTGTCAGTTCATGGACATTTGAGTTATTTCAACTTTTTGGTCATTACGAACAATGCTGCTATGAATATTTGTGTATGTATTTTTATGTGCACATATACTTTCATTTCTAGGGGGTAAATACTTAGGAGTAGATTTACCGAGTCATATGGTAACTCTAACTTTATAAGAAGCTGCCAAGCTATTTTCCAAAATGGTTGCCTCCTTTCATTTTTATACTTTACTTTTCATCCTGAATTATTTTAAAGTAAATTATAAGTCTTAAGATGTATCACTTTGCCAACCTAAAAATTGTCAATAATTCCTTATTATCACTAATTCAAATTTCCACTATGATCTTTCTATAGACATGAATATTTGAGTGAGTGGAAAGTAACATCTCCATTTGTAAGTCAGCAAAGTGGCTTTCTGGTTATAGATAGCCTCCCATGAGTCTTGTCGGTATGAGTGGGCTTTCCTAATTTAGTTGCTGAATATGTTGACCAACTACTGGCTTGAATCTTGGGCAGCCTGGCTTTACAAGATGAGTCAAGGGGCAGCCAGGTGGCTCAGTCAGTTAAGCATCAGACTCTTGATTTTGGCTCAGGTCATGGCCTCATGGTCCATGGGTTTGAGCCCTACATTGGGCTCTATGCTGACAGTGCAGAGCCTGCTTGGGATTCTCTCTCTCTCCCTCTCTCTCTGCTCATCCCCTACTTGCTTTCTCTTTCTCTCAAAAATAAATAAATAAACTTAAAAAAAATGATGAGTCAAGCCAGGCCAGAGGAGGAGGAGGGGTGGGGGTGAGCAGGTGCCCAAGGCAATTTGGATAGGGAAGAAAGAGTCATAAGATGAGACCTTTGGTAAAACCACCCCACCCCCCGCCCCAGGAAGAACTGAGTCCACATTGAGGGGGACAAGGAGAGAGTAGAGGGGGTTTGATAACTCTTATAAAGCTTGAGTTAAGGGCCACAGGAGTAGGGCAAACTCAAAACAGGAACCGAGACCAGGTACATGGAGATGATAAGGACAAAAGAGAAGAGTGGAATTAAGATCAACTCAGAAGAAGAGAAAAGAGAAAATTCTAAAAAAAAAAAAAAAATCAGTGGGCTGAGCCATTCTGATCTTCTTTAAGTTTGGAAGGGGGATACTGAGAGAGTAAGTGTGTCAGTTTTGGGGAACTGAATAGTGAACTTAAGGAGTGAGGCCACCATGTCAGGCTGTGAGGAAGAAACTAAGAAGAGGAGCCAGGGGAACATGAAGGGACTGAAGCAGATGCCCTGAGAGAAGTTGAGATGGAATAACACCATACCTTGAGAGAAAGGAATAACCTCAGCCTGATGGTTTTCCATTTCCCAATCACAGAGTTAGAGAGGAAGGGTTTTCCCCCTACTCCTGGTTTCCATAGTGAGGCATTTTTCCTAATATAATCTTGGCCTCGCACCACATCCAAGAGGTGAGTTCCTTATCCACATGGTAAGTTTGGGAAGAATAACTGAGCATGCTTGGCTTGTTCTTCTTCTTGGAAGCAAGCTGCCCATAGGAATAAGGATTCAGCTCTGGCCCTTCTCACAGGAAGCATGTTCTGCTGGTTTGGCAAGTTTGGAATGAAGTGGTACCACAGACTTAATGTTTATGTCCCCATCTCTCTCCCCAAGTTCAAATGTTGAAACCTAAGCCCCAATGTGATTGTATTAGGAGGTGGGGCCTTTGGGAGGTGATTAAAATATTTTACCAAAAATTTTAGGTTTTCTTCTTAAGAAAAGTCCCTTCCCATTCCTGTGGTGGATTATGTTTTCCCTTTCTCATGGTTAATAAAATGTGCTGTTTCCATTTTACCAGGACATTGGGTAATTACTGTGTACTGGGCTTTCTGATACGTGTGAAGTCTTATCTCCTAGAGACCATTGGGTGGAGTGAAAGAAATTCTGGCCTTGGAGTCAGAAAATGTGAATTCTTGTCCTGGTTCTGCTGTTCACAGGCCAGATTACCTTGGCTCAGTCACTTGGTTGGTTTTTGTTTTGTTTTGTTTTTTAATCCTATTTTATGTCAGTGCCTTATTTGAGTGCTTGGCTCTAATGATGGAGAGGGACATTTGTCCTCCAGACACAGGTCTTCTGAGCTTTTGTTTATCTTTTTAATTTTTTTTAACATTTATTTGTATTTGAGAGAGAAAGAGACAGAGCACAAGCTGGAGAGGGGCAGAAAGACAGAGACAGAATCTGAAGCAGACTGCAGGCTTTGAGCTGCAAGCTGTCAGCATAGAGCCCAACACGGAGCTCCAACTCACAAGCAGTGAGATCATGACCTGAGCCAAAGTCAGATGCTTAACTGACTGAAACACCCAGGTGCCCCCTGTGCTTTTAATACTTTATTTCTAAAAATAAATTTTTTTGGAATGCAAGCTGGTGCAGCCACTCTGGAAAACAGTATGGAGGTTCCTCAAAAAACTAAAAATAGAACTACCCTACGACCCAGTAATTGCACTACTAGGCATTTATCCATGGGATACAGGTGTGCTGTTTCGAAGGGACACATGCACCCCCATGTTTATAGCAGCACTATCAACAATAGCCAAAGTATGGAAAGAGCCCAAATGTCCATCGCTGGATGAATGGATAAAGAAGATGTGGTATATATATACAATGGAATATTATTCAGCAATCAAAAAGAATGAAATATTGCCATTTGCAACTATGTGGATTGAACTGGAGGGTGTTATGCTAAGTGAAATTAGTCAGTTAGAGAAAGACAAAAATCATATGACTTCACTCATATGAGGACTTTAAGAGACAAAACAGATGAACATAAGGGAAGGGAAACAAAAATAGTATAAAAACAAGGAGGGGGACAAAACAGAAGAGACTCATAAATATGGAGAACAAACTGAGGGTTACTAGAGGGGTTGTGGGAGGGGCGATGGGCTACATGGGTAAGGGTCCCTAAGGAATCTACTCCTGAAATCATTGTTGCACTATATGCTAACTAATTTGGGTGTAAATTTTAAAAAATAAGAAATAAAACAAGTTAATAAAAAAATCAATTTTTATTATAAGCTCCTATGTGCCAGGAGCAAATACTTATAGTTCTGGCATAGCACTTACCATAGTGTATGTTAATTTGTCTTTTTACATATCTGTACACACTGTACATTTATTTGTGAGCTCCAACACCTGGCATGCTGTCTGGCCCAGAGTAAGCAAGCAGTCAGAACATGTTTGGTGAAAAGAATAAATGGGTCTCACTGGTAAATGGGATCATAGCAAACACTGCTAGTGCCTTGGCCAATGTTCTGGGCATCCATTCCCCTTAGGCTGCTTTCTGAAGATACCTGTGATCCTGAGGTCTTCTTCTGGTGTTAGGAGAATACCAGCCTCAAAGGCAGGGAAAGCTGGAAGTGCCAGAGAGTTAATGCTCTAGAATTGCCCTCAGTCAAGGCTGCATGGCGGAGTTGGTAAGCCCCAGCTTCCTCAGCCCCTGGTTGGATAATTGAGGTCTCTATACTGTCTTCCAAGGGTCAGAGCTCCAGTTTTCCACAGTAGTAACTGGCTTGATTCCACAGCTTTTATTGGCTACCTTACCCTCCCTTTCTCACTTCTCCACTCTCTTCCTATGCTTCTAGGATCATCTCTTAAATAAACCACATACACTTAATTCCCTGCCTCAGTGTTTGCTTCTGGGAGAACCCAAGCTTTGCCCAACTTGAAATATTTTTGTGGTAATCAAATGAAAAACACATGTAAAAGGCTTTGTGGTCTCAAAATATATGTGATGTCACTATTGGAATGAGTTGTGCTTATGAGGAATGTGATAGGTTGAATAATGGCCTCCAAAGATATCCAGGTCCTAGTTCCTGAACCTGTGAATGTTACCTTATATAGCAGAAGGGCTTTGCAAATGTGATTAATTCTGGATTGTGAGATGAGGAAATTATCATGGATTATTCTGATGGGCTCCAAATGTAATCACAAAAGTTATAAGAAGGAGGCAGAAGGAGCCTGTGACAGAATAGGACAATGTAACCACCAGGGCAGATATTTTATGCTGGCTTTGAAGATGGAGGAAGGGTCCAGGAACCAAGATGCACAAGGAATGCAGCTTTAGAAGCTAGAAAAGGCAAGAAAGTAGATTCTTCCCTAAGAGTGCTGCCTTGCCAACACCTAGATTTTAGACCAGTGATTTTTTTTTTTTACTTCTGACCTCCATAATTGTAACAAAGAATAAATGTGTGCTGTGTGTGTGTGTGTGTGTGTGTGTGTGTGTGTATACACACATATATATATGCTCTTTTAAGTCACCAAATTCATGGCAATCTGTCCCAGCAGCCGTAAGAAACTACTTTAAGGAAGGTTCTTCTTGTTGCCCCTAACATATTCCAGCAGGTGGCAGTGTGGGGTGAAGGAGTAGCAGTGATTCCCACTGGTCTCCAAAGAATCCTGTTCCCTCTTCAACCTCCAGCCTTCAGATAAAATAAGACCAGTTTGTGCTGTCTTCACCCTCTTGGAGGCTGGTCCTTACCCACGGACTTGTGAGGAATTTCTACTGTGTTTCAAGGACAACAGAAAGAAAGAGTCAGGGTTTTAGGGGCTAATGGAAGTAAATCAACAAGCACTAAAATTAAATCATAAATATGCATTGAGAAAGCTGAGTAGAGAAACTCTGAAGGCTAGCCCCAGTTTCCTGCTGTTATTAAAATTAACTTTAATAATCAACTGTGTTCTTTCTCATGGCAGGACTCATATCCCAAAACTAGCAATAAGATCGTTATTGTAGTTGTGGCTGAGTGTTTTCCTCTCATTTTCAGCCCAAACCATGTAGAGAGTTCCTATGAAATGTACTGGTATGACTACGCTTTTCTTTTAGTTTTGGTACACAATATGTAGAGAAGCACTGCTTCATCCTTCTCAGTCAGTATCCAAAGCCGGACATTTTTAAGAATTAAAATGACATTTTTGAGATAATGGGGAAATGTGAATATGGATTGATTCCAAAGAATTGTTGTTAACCTTGTTAGGTGTGATGGGCATTATGGCTATGTAAGAAAATATCCATCTTTTTTAGAACTATATAAAGGATGAAATGATATAATAGAAAGGGATAAAGGAAAAAGAGAGAGAAGGAAAAAAGGAGGGAGAGAGAAAAGAAGAGAAGAAGAAAGGAAAGATGGAAATAAGGAAAAAGCAAATGAATGAAGTATGGCAAAATCTTGATTATTATTAAATTTAGGTGATAATTTTATGAATGTTCATTGTATTATTGTATGTGTTTGAGAACATTTTATAAGATTTTCTGGACAAAATTAAATGGGTAAAAAGTCTTTAAAAGTGTTTCAGTGTGGTGGGGGGGTGCCTGGGTGGCACAGTTGGTTAAGTGTCCAACTCTTGATTTTGGCTCAGGTCATGATCTCATGGTTCAGGAGTTTGAGCCCCACATCAGGGTCTGTGCTGATGTTGTGAAGCATGCTTGGGATTCTGTCTCTTCTTCTCTCTGCCCTTCCCCTGCTTGTGTGCACTCTTTCTCTCAAAAATAAATAAATAAACTTTAAAAAATTTATTTAAAAAAGTGTTTCAGTGGGAAGCAGCTTCAGAAAAATGATTATGAGCACAGACTCTGGAGTCAACTGGATTCCAGTCTTTCTAGCTGTGTGAACTTGGGCATGTTATTCAACCTCTCCATTTTGAATTTCCTTATTGGTAAATTGGATATAATAATAGTATCCACCTCAAAGGATTGTTGAAAATAATTAACATGATAATACTCCTGAAGCACTGGGAATGGCATCTGGCAGAGAGTAGTATACATAAACATAATATATATGTTTATTATTATTTTTGGTATTGTCTATTACATGAGTGCAACAGTTCTCAATTGGGGTAAATTTTGACTCCCAGGAGATTTATGGAAATCTCTAGAGGCATTTTTGGTTTTCATGACCAGGGGGTGCTATTGGCATCTAGTGGGTAGAGACCAGGGAAGCTACAAAATGTCCCATGCCTTGTAGGATAGCCCTCGATAACAAAGAACTATCTGGCCTAAATGTCAAGGGTGCCAAAGGTGAGAAACCGGTGCTAATATTATGAGGACATTGTAAAAATATTAGAAAATATAGATAAGGAAAATAAAGAATAATGATATCTCATGATTTTACCATGCAGAAATGATCAGTATCCCAAACTGAAAATTTATAAAAAGAAAATGACATCTTTATCAAAATTAAGATGCATAATAAAGAAAAAGCTCCTTGGGGTACCTGGGTGGCTCAGATGGTTGAGTGTCTGACTCTTGATTTTGGCTCAGGTCATGATCCCAGGATCTTGGGATTGAACTCTGTGTTGGACTCTGTGCTGAACATGGATTCTCCCTCTCTCTCTCTCCCTTTGCCCCTCTCCCTCGCTCATGCGCGCTCTCAAATAAAAAAAAGGAAAAAGCCCCTTTATCTCAATGCTTCTAGGGATGACCTCTCCTCATTTCTTGAAAACTATCACCATTTACAGAAAGTTGTCCAACCTTTTCAGACTTCTGTTTAGCATTTGACTTGGCAATTAGCTTCTATTGGAATGTAGCTGAATGAAAAGCAAGAAAACTATCTGAAATTATTAATGATCACCTCAGAAATCTTGTGGGAACCTATTCTGACACCACTTTTTTGGGAAAAAAAATTGGCAGATTATATAAAAAATCTTTTAAAAGTCCATATTCTTTGACTTGGCAATTCCATTTATAAAAATTTGGCCTAAAGAAATAATCAGGCAAGTGTGCAAAGGCGTTTGTATAATTGGTCACTGCTCTATTGTTTTTAATTGTGAAAAATTAGAAGGACCTAAATCAGAAACAACAAAGAAAGGTTGGCTGATTACATCCTGGTGTACCTCTGCAGGAAAATACCATGCAGTCATTAGAAAAGATAATGTTTATCTCTGTATACTTACAGGGAAAGATAGTCTTTATGTATTTGGTGAAAAATAACCACAGGGAAGGTCTAGAAAGGTTAATGTGTTAATGGGTATCACATGAAGGATGTGGGTGAATGCCAGCAGAAATTGCTGGAAGGGCTGGGGCTCTCCAGAAGCAGGGTCAGAAGACACAGTGGTCTCTCAGTCTTCTGGCATCCTATGGAGAAGTGTATTTTGGCCAAGGTGCAGCTAGACGCCCTTGTGGACTGTGCTATAGCAGAGGGACCTCACCTCACCCCCCTCTTGCTCTCCTTTTTAATGGCCCAAAGGGAGTGGCTTTGTCATTGGATGACAAATACTTTGTATTCGAGTGCAGAGTAGTCTGTCATTTGGGGCGGCTCTTTAAAGACATCTCTGTGAAGCACCTGGAGTCTTTGAGGCCCCTGGCCCTGGGGGAAGTTGGTTTGGGCACAGCTCCCCACTGCTGCAGGGAGTATCAGTCAAAGGTCCCGGAAGGCTCATCACCAGCACCAGGAAAGAGTCCTGAGAATCAGCAGGTCTGCTTTCCGTTCTCATCCATCTAAGTGGCTGGCTTTTTCAGTTGTACAGTGTGGTAATGTGCCAGATGATCTCTAAGGACCCTTTGAGCTCTGAGTGTTTTAAGTTCCTAGTATTTTAATCACTGTCAATGGTAATTTCTGGTTGTTACAAATGACTTGTAATTTTTCCTGGGGTTTCACTGGCTATGCTGGTGAGGTTTACTTGCTATAATATTATCAGTCCACTAGGGAGGCTCATCTCAGTATCAGGCAACACTTTGCCATTCTTCTCCCAATTCTTTTTCTTCCTAGGTTTTCTCTCTGCCTCTCAGGAGGTTTATATGGCTTAATTAATTCAGATCAGCCAAGTGCTTTTGAGACTATGTCTCGCTATGAGTAATAGCCCAATGGGAACTCAAATCACTCTCAGGATTATTAGCAGAAGATGTTAGTCTTGCTGCTCATGAAACCAGCAGCCTATTAATTCTATTGTGCAATGTCTGCTCCTTGGGGGAAAAGGCAGCCCAGGAGAACCCCCCTGAACTCCTGAGTCTTTTGCATAAATACTCCAGGGATTTGAGGATGTGCTTGAGGCTGGGTGAGGGCACTGGGGGAAATGACCTTCCTTACAGGTATAAAATGAAGTTTTTGGAGGATTCATATTCTAGTTGGAGTGATTTGGGGGGGGGCAGATTTTCTGTGAGCCTTGGGGAAAATGCCTTTCTCCAATTTCTGTTTCCTCTCTTTCACCAGATGGTGCGGTAGGTCACTCAGGCCCCTTAGGGTGAGGCAATTTAACCATCATCAGCTCCAACCATCCCCAAAGCACACCCACCAAGAAGAGGGGTTGAGGGAGCTTAAAGTCATAGGTTTGGGGACAATCTGCTCTGATCTCCAGGAACTCTGTGGCTTTGGGCAGGCTGCAGACTTCAGACTTTTTTCCCCCCATCTGTAAATGGGGATAATAATATCTAATTCGCAGGTATCATGAGGATTAGGTGTGGTATTAAATAGTCAATGTATGTGAAGCTCTTAAGAGAGTGCTGGCCCATAGCAGCATCTGCTATGGCACGTGTGAATGCCTCATGCAGATGGCAATGGAGATGGCTGTTGTTCACTGAGTGCTTTTGATGAGCTAGGCTCTGTGCTTAAGCACTTTACATATATTATTTCATTTAATCCTCATAACAACCCTGTGAGGTAGCACTATTATGTCCCCATTTTAGAGATGAGGAAACTGAGGCATGGAGAGATGAAGGAACTTGTACAAGGTCACACAGTGAAAAAGTTTGATACCAGAGCCCAAGCTCTTAATCTATTAGGTTATACAGCAGTTTGCCTTTCCCTCCCCCTCTATAACTTCCCATGGGTCTTAGAATTAACTTCCTCCAATTATGAATCAGAAGAGAAGGAACATTTGTAGATGACCTGAAGAAAAAGTCCACACTGCCAAATTCTTAGTATCTTGTGATTCAAAGTAGAGAGGCTGCAAGACACCTCAATTCATCACTCTCTGTCTCCTCTGCCCCTTTCCCTCTCTGACTGACAGTTCCCATTTGAGCACCAAAATCGAGGGCTTGGCAATACTATTCATGTCTGAGAACTAATTCAAGTGGTTCTGATTTAATTTTTATCAGAGTCTATTCTGAAAAGCCTGGGATACCGTGTGCTCCAGAAATTAACTTCTGGTAGCTATGATGAAAAGAACAGGAATGATAAAGTGAAGCTAGTCAAGGAAAGTGCAGGGATTGCTAGAATTCCTCATTTTGTGGGAGGTGCCATTCTTTTTTTTACTCCCATAAAGTTTGAATGATTTCATAAGCATTGAAAAATATAATAAGAAAATGTACATTGATCATGGTTCTGCTACTATGCTGAGAAGCCACCGAGGTATGGAGATTTATTTATTTCCAGGTCTTCAACAGCTCTGATATACAGTTGGGATATTTATAATAAACATATATATTTCCTGGTTTTTATTTAATAATATAACATGAACATTGCATTGTAAATTATTTGCAAGTATGCAAATGTAAATTTTTAAAAAATGTTTTATTATCCAGTTTTTAGAGAGAGGGAGACACAGAATTCGAAGCAGGCTCCGGGCTCTGAGCTGTCAGCACAGAGCCGGATGTGGGTCATAACCCACAAACCACGAGGTCATGACCTGAGCCCAAGTTGGCTGCTTAAACAACTGAGCCATCCAGATGTGGGGCACTTAATTATAATGTCAGCAAATCTGTCAGTATTTTATTTTATGGTTCGTGCTTAAATTTTTTTTTTTTTTAATTTTGATAGACAGAGTGAGAGAGAGAGAGCGGGGGGAGGGGCAGAGGAAGAGAGAGACAATCTTAGACAGGATCTATGCTCAGTGCAGAGCCTGCAGCAGGGCTCAATCCCACAACCCTGGGATCATGACCTGAGCCAAAATCAAGAGTCCGACGCTCAACCAACCGAGCCCCCCAGGCACCCTATGGTTAGTGCTTTTTATTAAGAAGTTGTTTTCTAGTCCAAAGTCATGAGATAGTCCTATATTTTCTTTTCAAATTGTTCTTTTAAGTGACTTTGACATTTATGGTCTTAATATACCAGGAATTTATTTTTGTATATAGTAAGAGATAGGAATTCAATTTCATGTTTTTCCCCATGGATACTAAGTTATCCCAGCACCACTTATTGTAAAACTTATCGTTTCTCCATCATAATACTATTTTATCATATATCAGATATCCATGTATAAGTAGGTCTGCTTCTAGGTGCTTTGTTAATTCCCTGGTGACATTGTCTCTTCTTGCTTAATATCTTGATATCTCTGGTGGAGCAAATTCTTTCACCTTGATCTTCAAGAATGTTTTGGCTATTTTTTGCATTTTTACATGAATTTAAGCATCAGCTTGTCAAGTCCTACCAAATACATATAGAATTTTTAATCAGAATTTGCATTAAATCTATTGATCAATTTGAGGAATTTACATATTTACAATATACAGTCTTTCAATCCATGAATCTTCTCTATCTCTCCATTTATTTAGATACTCTTAATGTATTTTAATTAAGTTTGTGTAGTTGTCTCTGTTAAAGTCTCGCACATTTTTGCGAGGGACTTAAAATCCCATTGTAAATTATATTTAATTTTTTTCTGTTTCTTTGAATGTATCAAAACATCATTGATTTCTATGAATTGATTTTGTGTCTGATGTTTCCTAACATCTGTATTAGTTAAAAAGATTTATAGAATTGTTTGAATTTCTAAGACACAATTACATTATCTGTGAATAATGACAGTTTTGTTTTTCTTTGCCCAATACTTGTTATTTTGATTTCCCTGCTTTTCCACACTGGCTAGAACCTTCCACACTGGTATAATGTTGAATAGATGCTGTAGTTGCTGGCATCCTTGTCTTCTTGTTCCCATTTCAAAAGGAATGCATTCAATAGTTCACATGTAGAAAAATATTTACTGTAGTTTTTTTTTTTCAAATAAACTTTTCAGATCAATAGAGTATCCTTCTATTTTTATTTTGCAAAGAGTATTTTTTTTTTTTTGGTCATAAAATGACATTGAATTTTGTCAAATGCTTTTTTGTGCAACTATTGAAATGATCATTGTGAATTTTTTCCACTTTATTAATGTGATGTTATTTTAATTGATTTTCTAATGACAAATCAATTTCATATTCCTGGATTAAATATAACCTGCTGGATTTATTTTTGCTAATATTTCATTTAAAAAGTTTGCATACATGTCCATGAATGATATTAACCAGAAAGTTTTTTTTCTCTCATTATTCTTCTCAGGTTTCAGAATCATGGTTATATAAGTCTTATTATATATTCTGAAAAATTTGGGGCATGATGATATTATTGACTTTACCAAAAGTTCAGTAAAACTTGCCAGTAAAGTGAATAGATCTGGGATTTGAGAAAGAGAGATTTTTGACTTCTGATTTAATTTCTTAAATGTTATAGGATGTGTTCTAGCTTTTCTTTTCTTTTTTTAATGTATATTTTTTAAATGTTTTTTTTTTTTATACACTTTATTGTCAACTTGGCTAACATACGGTGTATACAGTGTGCTCTTGGTTTTGGGGGTAGATTCCTGTGATTCATTGCTTACATACAACACCCAGTGTTCATTACAACAAGTGCCCTCCTCAATGTGCATCACCCATTTTCCCCTCTCCCCTGCCTCCCCATCAACCCTCAGTTTGTTCTCTGTATTTAAGAGTCTCTTATGGTTTGCCTCCCTTCCTCTCTGTTTGTAACTATTTATTTTTGAGAGAGAGAGACAGAACGCAAGTGAGGAAGGGACAGAGAGAGAGGGAGACTCAGAATCTGAAGCAGGCTCTAGGCTCTGAGCTGTCAGCACAGAGCCTGACGTAGGGCTTGAACCCACAAACTGTGAGATCATGACCTGAGCCTAAGTAGGATGCTGCACCAAAGGAGCTACCCAGGCACCCCTAGCTCTTCTTGAGTTAGTTTGGTAAGTTATATTTTTCAAGGAGTTGTCTATTTCATATAAGTTTTCAAATTTGCTGGCATGATATAGTTATAAATATACTCCTATTACCTTTTCAAGGTCCACAACATCATAATTATGTCCCACTTTTCATTACTCATATTGCTTGTTTGTGCTTTCTCATTTTTCATCTTAATCATCTTATCAAAGCTTATCAATATTATTAATCTTTTCTAAGAACCACTGTTTTTCTTGGCTCATCTTCTCCAGTACATTTTTCCCACTGTTATCTTTCTGTTTTCTTTTTTTCTACCTTCTTAATTTTAGGTGGGCATCTGGGTTCTAACTACTTAGATTCTGCAGTGCCTCAAAGAAAGCAGTTATGAACTTTCCCCTTCAGATTCTTTTTCAAGTTTGGGCTTGATTCTTCCCTCTGTTTATTTTATTTTATTAAAAAAAAATTTTTTAATGTTTTATTTATTTTTGAGACAGAGAGAGACAGAGCATGAGCAGGGGAGGGGCAGAGAGAGAGGGAGACACAGAATCCGAAGCAGGCTCCAGGCTCCGAGCTGTCAGCACAGAGCCCGACGCGAGGCTTGAACTCACGAACCGTGAGATCATGAGCTGAGCTGAAGTTGGACGCTTAACCGACTGAGCCACCCAGGTGCCCCTCTTCCCTCTGTTTAGAAGGGCATAGAGCTTGTGCCCCTCTGCACCTAGATGGGAAAATAATTTATGTCTGGAGTTTCTGTATTTTCTGGCCACTGGCTAATATTCTGATGCTATATGTAACAGTCTATCCCTCCATCTTCTGTGCACACAACTATCTCATTTTTGGCTTGTCCTTTGCATTTTGGCAATTGATCATAGTATACTTTGATCAGAGTATTGCTAATTTGACCACTATAACTATGACTCCAGTGCCTGGTAGACTAGAGAAGAAGGCTTTGTGTGGGCATATTAGCTGTGATCTACAAAAGGAAAGATTGAGCAGCTCTCTCTTCACTTCTGGGCAACACCCATCCATAAGGAGCTCGTGAACCACCTACATCAAATATTTTCCCTCCATCATCTCACAGAACCACCGAATAATTATGGAGTCTTTCTTACCTTTACATGACACTTCCTGCCATGTGACCAAATATTAATCTTAGGAATTTAAAGCATTTTGAAATATTATTCTTGAGAATATATGTGTGGGGCTTGTGCTCCCAGCTTATGGCTAGGGTCTGGGTTACAGGAGGGCACTGACTCATTTCTCTCAGCTGAAGTTCTGGGCCAGAAACCAGGGAGAAATCATTGTACCGGAAATCTGCATCCCATTTACAAACTTCCTCAACCTGAATGTGTGGAAAAGGGTTTAGGAAAAGAAGGCCGGTGTGAATTCATCAGTCGGTGTGAATAGAACTGTGATGGGCAGAGCTCTGTCCACAGAATCCCATTGTTCCTCAACCTCTTGGAGCTTCTTCTGGAGCACTGGATCTTGTGGGAACCGTGTTTGGAGCAGGGCCTTCCTGTTCCAGAATCTGAGACAACTTGGCACAAAGACTTTCTCACATGTGCTATCCCCAGTCCCTCCAATGTTCTGTGACTCTGGAAATGAGAGAGGGTAATTTAATAGGAGACACTTTGAAATAAGAAAAAAAAAGTTGCCCTGCAAAAACTTTCAGAAAATTCAGATCATTTCCATGAGGTTAGAGACTTAATCACTTGTGTTAAAATTATAAAAGCTTCAGTCAAGAGGTTTGACATATTCCTTCACTGACCTCAGCTTCACAAACACATGAATAGTGTGATTTTCTCCATTCATCTTGTGTAGTGCTCTGGGAATGGAGCTGTGTTCCAGGACCCACGGGTCCCAGGAACACCCAGCAGCATCAGCAGATGCCACCTATACCAGCCATATGGCACTTGTTTTTCAAAACCATTGCCTCAAATTGAAACTCAACAAATATTTCTTAGGGATGTACATTGTGCTTGGTTTTGTCACTGTGGAAGTGAGCAGGACATGGTTCCTGCCCATAGGGAAACCACAGTATGGGAGGGAGATAGAAATGTCAACAGATAATTACCACTGAATATGAAAGTGCTAGAAAGAGGGTAAGTGCAGAGTCCTGTGAGAGGTCAGGAAAGAGTAACTGAGTGGGGGGTCTCTCCTACGTGCTTCTACAGGTCCACTTTTGTGCTCTTCTTTACTCTACGCTTTGCCCTGGGATGCTGACCTGCATGAGCCATATCAGTAGATTCCCTTGTCTTCCAGCCTCTGGTTGCATTGGTCTATTACAGGCAGCAGTAGATGACAGGGTTAGAGAAGGAGAACGAGTCGGGTATTTATTCCCCTGGCTTCCTCCCTGCACTGTGGCTTTGGGCTGGCTGCATCCCTCCAACAAGACTTACAGCTCCACTCAAGGCTGCCCTCTCCTTAGGACTCTCTCACACCATTTGCAACAACCACTCCTCCCTTAGCCTGTCACACCTCTGGTGGTAACAGTCCTGCTCTTAATACCCTGTGTGCTGCAGTAGCCCTTGTATTTTCCCTATAAATTGCTCATCCCTGAGTAAATAATCCTCTATTAAGTTTTTGTCAAATCATCTTTATTTGACTGTGTCAGTATTTCTTTCTAGGTCCATGGCTGATATATCTAATCTTGTTGGGATGGGGCAGTATGTGGGACCCAGCCAGGAGACTTGATAAAGGAGGTAATATTGAAGTTAGGATTTAAAAGCTAAATAGAATTTTATCTAATGGTAAGTTAGCTTTAATATTTTACAGTCAAAAGGCAGTAGTTAATACATCCCCAGGCACAATCTCTCCATACTATAAGTTTTACTTCTCATCAGAGATTCTCTATTTGTTAGGAAGGACTCTTATAAGCAAACAAAATTCCCCAAGAATAATGATAGCTGTTCTTTTGGTGTTTGTTATTTGAAACAGTTTTATATTTTATAATGCAGAACACTTACCTTTAAAATGAATTGGCATTTAATTAATCCCAGTAGCACCTATGTAAAGTTAAAAATAGTACACATATGTGTGAAATGCTTTTATTCAGTCAACAGATGATGCTTGGCTCATGTATGGATTTAAGAATCACTTGAAAAAATTCTGTGCCTTCTCTCTGAGGGGTCCATGGTCAAGCTCAAGAACCATAGGTCTAGGCAGAGTCTCCATATCCCTCCTTTTTGGTACCGCATTCCTTCCTGTGCACAGGCATCCAAATCACTGAATGTTAGAGCTGGAAGAAGAATATACAATTTACTGAATCCAATCACTATTTTACAGGCAAGAAAATGAGGGTGAAATTACAATCTCAAGATTTCAAATAGCTAGTTAGTGGCTGAGTCAACAGTAAAACTTGGGTCCCTTGTCTCCCAGTCTAGAGCTTTTTCTGTTACTAAAAATTAAAAATTGTCATTCTCCTAAGGTAACATTTTGTGCCAAAATTTTGATCTCTCAGTGTCCTCCAGATTGAGCAGATGGGAAACATTTCCTTTCTCTCCTCACCCTCCCACTCCCTGCTCATTCTAAGGCAGTAAGTCCTGAAATGGCACGGACGAAGCCCTACACCATGGGAACAGTGGGCATGACTAGGCTTAGCCCACTTCAGATTAAGGGCAAAAGTGGCCATCTACTCCCTACCCCTAACCCCAAAGACCACAGGGATTTAAGTCAGCTATGGGCATAACAGGTTAGTGTGGGGCCTAAAAGTGGAGAGAACTCCTGGGTATGAGGCCAATTGGCTAACCTATAAAGCTCTAGAAAAGATCACAGGTAGACTTCTATTAACAGCCATCCTATGTCTGCATGGCATTTCACAACTCAAATGTGCATTCTCATCCCATGATCCTACCTGTGTTCTCTGAAGTGTAAGTACTTCTCGAGAAGTAACCTGGCCAGTGGCATCTGGCCAGAGCTCAGAGCTGCTATCTCCTTGTCATTCACAGGCTGCCACTGCACCAGCATCCATGAGACACCTCAGGGGCTTGAAGATGGAACTTTGCCCACCAGATAAAAGAACACTTGCTTTTACATTTTCATTCCTAAGACCAGAAAACTGAGATTTGACCAGTCAGTGGTTAGCATCCTAAACCAGGAGGGTTCTAGACAGATAGTGAGCAAGTTTAGAGAACAGAGGAGTCCTCACAGTGAAAAGATCCAGACTTTTCTCTGCAATCAGAAGCATCTATATTTGAAAAATGTCATAGCCCATTGAAAAATAAATAGCACTAGAATTCTAGGAAATGTCCCCATCTTAGAATGTTCTAAGTGTGAAAGGAACTTGGTCCTATGGAAGTAGTAGTGGATGTTTGTTTTATATGCCAAGAGTTACTTCAGACATACAATTTGAATGAGATATGCTGCATTCTTATAGTTCTCAGTCTTCTGGTCACTGCTCGATGGCCAGAGCTAGACATTTGATCCAAGTGGAGCCAATCATACTACCTGTCCCACTGCCATACCCACTGATTTTTCTGGGAATGGACTCTTGACCCAAGATGGATCAATTAGAACCCTTTCCTGGGATTGTTTTTTGGTCATGTGTGGTGACAAAGTTGGTTGGGTGCTGCTAATAGTCATGTTTCCAGTGACTTGGAGAAGACTAAGAGCAGAATGCTGGCATACTGAGAGAGGCTGAGCTGAGAACTCAAGGGGATGTCCTCGTAGCAGTTTCTTCCTGGTTTTAGTTGACTTTCAGCCAGGAATGTCAACGATTCAGTCCTATAAATTAAAAAAAATTCCATTTGTCACTTGCAACTAAAAGAATTATGAGTAACTCTGTTGTGGCATAAAAATGGTTAATTTCTTGAAAATAAGTTTCACATATTATTCATTTTAAACTCTCCAGTGTCTAGTGTCACTCAGTGATTTTCTTTGAGTAATCCCAGAGGAATATATTTTAAAATATAGATTTAGTCTCTATGATTCCAGGCCCCAAATGTATGTTGAATGTCTATATCCAGATCTATAAGGGAAAAACTACATAGTGAAATATCCTAGAGAATTTAGTATAATTCCAGGAAACATTTTATATTTAAGAAATGCCTTCAGAATTCTAGATCTGGAATTACTATTGAGCATGCAGGGTAAACCCTGAATAGGATCAGAGCCAAGCTAAGAGAACAGTTGAGAGCTAGACCTAGAAAACTAGGAGCCTGACGTTCTTCTAGACCAAGGAGGCAAGGAGATCATGGCATTTATAAGGGAACCAAATCCTAGGATGAGAACTCACCTAGGTCTGAAGGATTTTTAGCAGAGAGGAGGTTGGGGATGGAGGGGGAGTAGGAGCCACTGTCCAAGTAACCAGCTCCTGAGTTTCACTTTCTTCTTGGTCTCTTCGCACATTCATTTGTTTCCTTCCTTCATTCAGATGCTCTTCAAGTAACTATTATGTGCCAGGTGCTATTCCAGTGCTGCCACGATAGCTTCCTGGCTCCTCTTTTTATTCCTGATTGAGGGATGAGATTCTTTGAGGTTCCAGTGAGATGGTCTGAATGCGACAAGGGGTTGAGGAAGGGCAGGCAGTCATTTTGTGGTGGGGGAGGTGGAGCTGAGTGGGGAAGAGGTGAATCTGTCCAATGCAGCAGGACCCCGGCTACTAGCTGAGCCCTACACTAGGCCAGGGGTCCTTGGAAGGCAGAGTGCTCAGAGCAAGGCAAGGGTATGAGACATTATAACATTTTGAAACTTTCAAGGACCTAAGGGGGAAAAAAATGTGTTCTCCTCTTAGCCTTGTTCTCCAGAGTGCATTTTTCTCCAGGACACAGTCTATGGAAATGTTCTGCTTGTTTTCAGTTTGCCTTTTGTGTGAATCTGCTGATCTTCAGTGGACTCACAACCTCATAACTTAATCTTATTTGGTGATTTCCAAGCAAGTAAAGAAGATGAGGAGAGACTTGTGTGCAGTTATGTTTTCTACAACAAATCTCTAAAGAGCCTATCCAAAAGAAATCCAATGAGTTTAAAGTGGATACACAGTAATAATGCAAAGGATTTATTATCTTAAGCTATGAAAATAAAGCATAGTTCACTTATCAAGAGAAAACAACCTTTATCTGATTCACAAAGGAAACATAGATGCATAATGGACTACCACCACGATAGTCCTGTATTGGATATTATTATGTCCGACAGCCCTGCAGAAAAACCTGTCTTGGGGCACCTGGGTAGCTCAGTGGTTTAAACATCTGACTCTTGGTTTCAGCTCAGGTTATGATCTCACTGTTTGTAGGTTCAAGCCCTGCATCGGGCTCTGCACTGCCATTGCAGAACCTGTTTGGGATTCTCTCTCTGTCTCTCTGCCTCTCCTTTACATGTGTGCACTCTCTCTCTCAAAATAAATAAATAAACTTAAAAAAGAAAAAAGACAAACCTCAGTCTTATGGGTAGGTTTCTCTAAATTTAGACAGCAATTCTAGAAATGAGCTTCATTCAAGTGCTAAAGAGGTCTATGGCATTATTATGATGGTGTTATTTAACGGTAGAAAAAGAAAATTATAATAGAAAAATATTTATTGGTTTGAAATCAAGTATTTAGGTATAGAGAGCCATTTTCTTGGACAAGACCTATGTTAAATTAGGTATTTAATAAATTAGATATCCAATATAGGTAATTAATAAGTTTATTTACTACAAAGAGATTTATATTTAATACCAGTTAAGTATTTGTGGATACTCTATAGTAGTGGTCCTTAACTCTTAGGGTCATGTGTCCCTTTGGAGATATCTACACACATTGATGCAATTTTACATACAATTTCAGGACTTCACGAGTTTGTAGAACTCCTGTCATCCTCTAGGTCAAGAACCTTTGCTCTACAGGATCCTACCGTTTAAGACAGTTGTGAAATGTACTATAAAAGACTTAGTTTGGGATTCTGGTAATAGTAGACTAGTGTATTGCCAACCAAATTTCCCTTTGAAAAAAAAATTATTTCCTTTGAACAAAAAAAGAGCATTTGAAGGCTTTGGAGAGGTATGAAGATAGCCAGGGCTGGACGAAATTCTGGATAGAAGGGAAACTCACTGAGATGAGCCTGATATTCTAAACTGCTTTTCTCTTCAAGGCATTTTTTCTTGATTCTGGAGCAGCAAGGACAGAGAGCTTGAGAAACCAAGCATCAAGCCACTTGTAAGGGGCAGAGAATTTGAGCAGAACTTTCATGAGTTTCTCATGTGGTGGTGGGGTGGGGGATGAAAATGGGAGTTTAGGGCTACAGAGACCACAGTAAATCAAGAGGCCGAAATCCTGCAGGGTAGTGAGACCATCTGAACCACTTCTCCCCTTGAGGTATTCCCTGATTGGAAAGTGGTAAAGTTCCTCAGTAGAGCTTTCTCACAGTGTTGGGGAAATGCAAATCGGATTTCAGGATCTTCCAAGGAGAAGAGACCCTGATAAACAGTCCAAGATGCTAGCTGGGATCTTCAAGTACCATATCCATGGAGTAAGAACAAACCAGAAATGGATCAGGCTCTACAAAACTGCAGCGCAGGCCCGAGTTAAAGTGATCTACCCTAGTCTGTCTGCCAGAAGTGAAAGCCTTATCCAGAGGCTCTACAATTGTTTTTTACAGACAATATTTGGAATTAAATTTTAAAAGTACTGGACATACCCCTGACTAACTTCAGGGCTTGCTGCTTCGTCACTTTATGTTCAAGACTGTGAACCAAGAGGCTGGAAGTTCCTAACCTGCTTCCTGCTGTTACCCTGGTTACCTCTAGGGAACCTAACAAGCTTGCCTCTGTAGTGACTGGCCTTGTAACTGAAGCATAATGTAACCAATTCTCTAATTTTGAACTGTTTGAAATTTGATTCCACCAAAATTAAATCAATGAAACTGGGGCATTATGAAGGATTCCTGACAAAAAGAAAAATAGTTTTGATGGAAGACTCCTTGGTTATCAACTCATGCTTGAATCACATCCAAGCTTATACCCTCTCACTGCAGCATTATTGTGGATTTTAGAACTCGGGACAAGTGCCGAAAACCTGTGGACTTCCTGGTCCTAAACTCTTCTCCCTAAACTCTGGGGCCATGGCATCCTGTACTGCTTCTTGCTCTTTCTTTGCCTTCTATCTCATCAAATGCACAAGTTATGTTATGATGATGTGATTAGTGACACAGATATTATACACATTGACTCTTCTGTGAGAAAGCCAAGTGGGTGTCTCAAGTCATCCTGCGCAGGATCTCCTTCACAGATATTGTATTTCTGCTAGGACATTTGAGAAGTACAGAAACCTTCCTTTTGCTGACTTGCAAACAGCATACCCTTTGGCAAAACTGAGTGTCCACAGGTCCTTGACTAAGAGCTTTCAACAGCCTGGAGGTTTGAGCGATTCCATTGTAGTTGGCAGGGGGCCCAGATCATGAAATCTCTACCCAAATGGCAAGACTCTCACACTCAAGGAAGCTTCAGGGAAAATGTATATACACTTGATCTTAGCCAAAAAGCCGAGAAGAGATTCAGGGAAAACCTATATAACACGGCATTTCTTGGGGCACCTGGGTGGTTCAGTCTGTTGAGCGTCTGACATCAGCTCAGGTCACGATCTCACAGCTTGTGGGTTTGAGCCCCACATCGAGCTCTGTGCTGACAGCTGCTGAAGCCTGCTTCAGATTCTGTGTCTCCCTCTCTCTCTGCCCCTCTCCCACTCATGTTCTGTCTGTCTCTCTCAAAAATAAATAAACATTAAAACATTTAAAAAAATTTTAATGTTTTCATTTATTTTTGAGACAGGGAGAGACAGAGCATGAACAGGGGAGGAGCAGAGAGAGAGGGAGACACAGAATCTAAGCAGGTTCCAGGCTCTGAGCTTCCAGCACAGAGCCCCACATGGGGCTCGAACTCATGGAGTGTGAGATCATGACCTGAGCTGAAGTCGGATGCTCAACTGACTGAGCCACCCAGGAGCCCCAAAAATTTTTTAAAAAAAGATTGTATCAAAACAAATTGAATACAAAAGCAGGTATGAGAATACACCTGTGTTCTTTTAAAGTAGATATTAAAGAGATTACAAAAAAAATGTATATCAATACCACCCTGGTGCCCACAACTTGGTTTCAAATACCATTTTCTAGGGGCACCTGGGTAGCTCAGTCAGTTGAGCGTCCAGCTTTGGCCCAGGTCATGATCTCGCGGCTCGTGAATTCAAAGCCCCACATCAGGCTCTGCACTGATGGCTGAGAGCCTGGAACCTGCCTCACATCCTCTGTCTCCCTCTCTCTCTGCTCCTTACCATTCTCTCTCTCTCTCTCTCAAAATTAAATATTTAAAAAATCAAAACAAAACAGAAGAAAACAAACAAAAAACCCAGCATTTCTTTTGCAGCCCCTAAAAGCAAGAGGAAAACCACCAATATTAATGGAGTTCTGGTTGGGTAAATTCCTGGCACTAGGAAGACTTAGCCCATCATTTGACATCATAGACTTTTCTACACACAGAACATCACTCCAGTTACCTAGGTAGACTACTACACCCAAATTTTGTGTCCCTTGTCTAGTGGAAATATTTTATGGGTATATGTATGGGTATTTAAAAGACGAATTACAGCATTTGAAGTACCCAAATGAAGTACAGATCCTCACCCTGCTACGTGCACATGTGCACGCACGCGCACACACACAGTTTGAACTCTCTGGGGATTCTGTTTCTCTCTCTGTTCTGTAGAAGAATAACTAGCTGTGTATGACAGGACAAGTATAGACTCCACAGCCAGACGAACCGGCACTGTGATTCAGTTACTTCCCTCAACTTGGCAAGTGACTTAACCTCTCCAAGCCTCCATTTCCTCATTGGTAAAATGGGGATAATTAGACCTACCTCACAAGATTGTTCCAAAGTTTAAATGTACAAAAGTAAATGGAACTGCTCCTGATGCACAGTGGGAGTTGAGTCAACGTAGCTGTTATGACTGTTGTTAGGTGGCTGGCATACTCTTTGTCTCTCCATACTTTTGCCTTGGCCTGCAGAGTAGGCATTTTGCTGACAGACATCATGGGGAAAAGGCCCCTGCCTGTCTCTTCCCCCTCACTTTCCTCTTCTGGCAAGGGTGATTTACCGGATTGAAGAGACTCACAGAGGAAAAGTTTCTGCTGATCTTGACCCAATCTGTGAGGACTGCCTATCCAAGACCATGCACATTCTCTTTTTCTGCTTCAACTTTCCTTTTTGTAAACACACCTGGGTTAAGGGCTAGCCCCAGAGCACTGTTTCTCAGCCTCACTTGCACACTGGGATTACCTGGGAGCTTTTAAGTATGTATTAGTGCCTGGTCTGACCTCAAGATTCCGAGGCAATTGGTATTGCCTAGGCCTCAGAGGTTTTAAAAGCTCACATAATTCTAACCTGCAGCCTGGTTGGATATCACTGTTTTAGAGGCAGCCTAGAGACCTTTTCTCTCTGTGATTCTTTCCTGCAATCTGTGGGTGTTAGATGCTCTGTGACACTCCACACTGTAGGTTGGGGAAGTACCTATTCTGCAGACCCAGCTGTCTCACATCAGAACCCCACAAACAGACCTGGAAGTATGTAGTGGGAGGCATCTTCTTTAAACAGCTTTACTTTTAAATCCAGCTTGACCTGTATTAAAGCTGACACTATTCTTAAAAAAATTTTTTTAATGTTTATTTATTTATGAGAGAGAGATAGAGACAGAGTGCAAGCGGGGGGGGGGAGGGGAGTGACAGAAGAGGGAGACACAGAATCCAAAGCAGGCTCAAGGCTCTGAGCTGTCAGCACAGAAACCTATGTGGGGTTTGAACCCATGAGCCGTGAGATCATGGCCTGAGCCGAAGTGGGATGCTTAACCCATTGAGCCACCCAGGCTCCCCAAAACTGATACTCTTCTTGCCTTGCCTCTGTTCTCAATACCAGTGGGCCAGAGTATGATTAAATCATCTCCCTGATTTTCCACACTGCTTTTAATGATGGTAATATTAACCTATGCCCTTGGCACACGCATGTCTGTTTCAGTCTGTGGATTTGCTTTCTGCTCCATCCTTTCTTTTTTTTTTTTTTTTTTTTAATTTTTTTTTTCAACGCTTATTTATTTTTGGGACAGAGAGAGACAGAGCATGAACGGGGGAGGGGCAGAGAGAGAGGGAGACACAGAATCAGAAACAGGCTCCAGGCTCTGAGCCATCAGCCCAGAGCCTGATGCGGGGCTCGAACTCACGGACCGCGAGATCGTGACCTGGCTGAAGTCGGACGCCTAACCGACTGCGCCACCCAGGTGCCCCTGCTCCATCCTTTCCAAGTTTTATACCGTAGCCTCTGGCATTTTCACCTGGTTCTTCATACCTCAAGATACCACTTGAAGGAAGAATTCCCTGGCTTATGGGTAGACTGGTTATGGATATCTAGATAACAGAGATTTTTACTTAAGTTTGTCTGCAAGCCATTTTCCAGCAGAGCAAATTCAGAATCTCTGATGACATGATGAAAATACCTTTAACAAGCCAAGCAGGTTATGATGTGTCATTGTGGGTGTACCTTTGATGTCCCACTGACATAAAAGACTGGGCCTTTTATCAGTCCTGAAAACATGAATCCCTGTTTGGACACCTTTAGTGTCAGCTTAGCATCTTGTCCCTATTTATCAGGAAGAGAGATGGCAGAGGACTAGTCCTAGGACTTCCAAAGGACTCAACACAGGGGCATTTAAATGCCATATGTCAATATCATCCTTGACTCCTGGGTCTCTGACCCATGTATTGACACTTGTTTTTCTGGCCTCTCTGAATGATTTTCTTTCCAGCAAGGGTTACTGGCCCTCTGCCTACAGACTATATAACAGTAGTTATAACTTTGCTTCTTGATCCATGTGTCCCTTCATGGGTCCCTGTGTGTTTTCAAGATGGGCAGCAAGCTAGAACAACACCCTGTTCCTAACTAGAAAGTTGTTGAAGGAGAGTTGTTCTGGGGAGGGGTGCTGGCAGGGAGTTGGGAAGGGGGCAATCATGACGGATGGCCTTTCAGCTCTGCAAGTGGGAAATGCTGCTACATGGCTGGACAAGAATGTGTTGGTTTTTCTGGATCCCCTAAGGAAATAGAAGAACCCCACTGTAAGGAGGAGGTCATTCCTGTAGGATGGATTCCCTGCCCTAAGCTCTCCTCATGCTGTCCTGTTGAATTCCTAAGTTCTGTTGGGCTGTGAAGACGTAACTTGGATTCATAAAGTAAACTTGTCTGAATATGTGCCTTGGCATGGAGAAAGGGTAGAGGAACTTTGCCTCTAAGTACCATGAAGTGGTCTTCTCTATCCATGAGTTAATAAGGTAATTATCAAAGTATGGTCCTTTGGATCAGTAGCATCAACATCACCAAGAACTTGTTAGAAATTCAAATTATCAGGTCCAATCCCAGAGCTACTAAATCAGAAATTATAGGTGTGGGGCTCAGTAATTTGTGTTTTGCAAAGCCCTCCAGGTGATTCTGATGTACTTACTCTATAAGGTGAGAACCACTGGTCTAATTAAAAACACAGATGGAATGTGATTTATCTGCTAGGTGATTCACTGTCCAGGTGAGTGATGATTGGTTAATAAAGTTGAAAAATTCCTATCCCTTAGAAGCCAGAAAAAGGAGCTGGAGAACAGGAGGGTCTTGCATCTTCCCTTAAGAATGTTTCTAGCAGTTCTGTTGGCCAGATCCCTTAAGGAATCAGTTCTAAGAAGACTGTTCCAATCCCCTTTTCTGGATAAAGATATTAGGACCTTGCTGAGGCTTATCGAAACTGGGGACATGTGATTTTCTGACCTAGAGTCTGCCTAGGGGAATGGACTCTCTGTCATCTTGGAGGAATCATGTAGCTGGGTAAGGCTGGATTGAGACTATCATGAAATGAGTGGTCCAGGAGGTCCACTTTTCCTGAAGGTTTCATGTAGCAGAAAGAGCATGAGATTTGGAGCTAACACATCTGGATTCACACCTAGGATCGGCTGCTTACTAGCTGTGGGAACTTGTATTTAATCTCTCTGAGTCTCAGTTTTCTTATCTGTGAGATGAAGATAATAATAATCCTTCCTAAGATTTTTGTGAGGATTAAATAAGATAATGGGGGTGTCTGGCTGGCTCATTTGATGGAATTTGCAACTTTTGATCTCAGGGTTGAAAGTTAGAGCCCCACGTTGGGTGTAGAGATTATTTAAAATCTTTTTAAAAATAAGATAATGGAAGTAAAATCACTATATATAAAATGCCTTGTGCCAGTAGGGTTCTCAGTAAATGCTAGGTTGTTTTGTTAGTAACTATCCCTCCAAGCTTCCAGGACTTTACTGTGGAGGTAACCTGGGCAGGCCTGTGATAAAGGAACCATTAACAAGACCCCACAAACCCTCCACATCTCTGTACTCTTACCTGTATGGTTCTTGACATGTGGTTTATCAACCAGTTATAGTCTAAAGATGGGAGGTCTCCACAAAATTTCCTGTCTTATTCCTAGAGCAGAGTAATTCCTGTTTGGGTGAGTGCAGGAGATTATCGGAAGACTAACCTCTTTCCCATTTTGTATGCTAACAATTCTAGAAATAGACACTTTTTTAGTGTTTTAACTTAAAGTATAATATCAGATGTATTGTCCAAGATAAAGGGCTTCTAATCCATCACATTGGAGAGCACAGCTTGGACTTGGGGCAGAGTGAAACTTACTGCTACTTCCCTTCCACCTCAGCCTAGACCTGAGGACTCATTTGACAGAAAGGATGAATCTATGCAGAGAACTCCAGGTCCACATACCCTGCCAGGTGCCTGAAGGGAGCCTACTTCATATCTTGTCAAATGCAAGAGAAAGAGAGAGCATCCCAGAAAAAAGGAAGAGCAGAGTGGGGGAGGCAAGCTGGAAACCTGGAGCCAGAGAACAGAGATGCACTTGGTTGCTTCCTGGATGCAGATCAGAAGCACAGGTATCCACTGTGCATGGGCTCAGAGCAAGTCTGAAACAGAGAAAACAAGAAGGCAAAGGCCCCCACTGTTCTCATTCTACATCAGGGCCCCACTCTCTGGGGAATGTGAACCAGTTGAAGTCAGGATATCCCCATTTTATCAATCAAATAAGTGACTTTCCCATATGGAAGAACTAGAGTAAGGAGGGAGAGAACTGGTGGTATTTGCTCCAAAATGGCTTCCTTTGGGGGAAGATCCTTTACCTGGGAACAAGAAAAAAAGAGAGTAGAATTCTCATCAGTACTAACAGTATTCATCCTGTTGGGAATACTTCAAATACTTGAGGGGAGACTCAATAGGGGGATAGTGGTGAGAGCAGGGGATCTGAGGTCACCAACTATCTCAAACTCTTAGCAGGTTATGTTCTTCCATCATCAGGGCTTGGAGCTCTCTAAGTCCCACAGGACCCTGCCTGTGGGTGAGGCCATTCTGTCATTATCTGCCTTCCCGTTATAGTGCTTGTATAGTCTAGATCGGTGGACTCCAAACTGTCTTTTTTTTTTTTTTTTGGAGGATTTTTTTCTCAAACAGTTGTGATTTGCAAATGAGATGTGAACATTGGATAAAAGAAGAAATTCCATATTTGATATGGACCTATTTGATATGTTTCAAAATGTCAGGGAAGTCTGGATACACCTGAGGACACTTCCAATGTCAAAGGCAGGTACTGAATAGCACAGGATGTGAGATGTCCACAAGAAGAATGATTAGATGTATTTCCTTCACATTGGAAACAAAGCTTGTGCTTGCTGTTTTAAATCTCTTTTCTCAGAGAAGAACCATATGATCCTGTCAATCGATGCAGAAAAGGCCTTTGACAAAATCCAGCACCCTTTCTTAATAAAGACCCTTGAGAAAGTCGGGATAGAAGGAACATACTTAAAGATCATAAAAGCCATTTATGAAAAGCCCACAGCTAACATCATCCTCAACGGGGAAAAACTGAGAGCTTTTTCCCTGAGATCAGGAACACGACAGGGATGCCCACTCTCACCGCTGTTGTTTAACATAGTGCTGGAAGTTCTAGCATCAGCAATCAGACAACAAAAGGAAATCAAAGGCATCAAAATTGGCAAAGATGAAGTCAAGCTTTTGCTTTTTGCAGATGACATGATATTATACATGGAAAATCCGACAGACTCCACCAAAAGTCTGCTAGAACTGATACATGAATTCAGCAAAGTCGCAGGATACAAAATCAATGTACAGAAATCAGTTGCATTCTTATACACTAACAATGAAGCAACAGAAAGACAAATAAAGAAACTGATCCCATTCACAATTGCACCAAGAAGCATAAAATACCTAGGAATAAATCTAACCAAAGATGTAAAGGATCTGTATGCTGAAAACTATAGAAAGCTTATGAAGGTAATTGAAGAAGATTTAAAGAAATGGAAAGACATTCCCTGCTCATGGATTGGAAGAATAAATATTGTCAAAATGTCAATACTACCCAAAGCTATCTACACATTCAATGCAATCCCAATCAAAATTGCATCAGCATTCTTCTCAAAACTAGAACAAGCAATCCTAAAATTCATATGGAACCACAAAAGGCCCTGAATAGCCAAAGTAATTTTGAAGAAGAAGACCAAAGCAGGAGGCATCACAATCCCAGACTTTAGCCTCTACTACAAAGCTGTCATCATCAAGACAGCATGGTATTGGCACAAAAACAGACACATAGACCAATGGAATAGAATAGAAACCCCAGAACTAGACCCACAAACGTATGGCCAACTCATCTTTGACAAAGCAGGAAAGAACATCCAATGGAAAAAAGACAGTCTCTTTAACAAATGGTGCTGGGAGAACTGGACAGCAACATGCAGAAGGTTGAAACTAGACCACTTTCTCACACCATTCACAAAAATAAACTCAAAATGGATAAAGGACCTGAATGTGAGACAGGAAACCATCAAAACCTTAGAGGAGAAAGCAGGAAAAGACCTCTCTGACCTCAGCCGTAGCAATCTCTTACTCGACACATCCCCAAAGGCAAGGGAATTAAAAGCAAAAGTGAATTACTGGGACCTTATGAAGATAAAAAGCTTCTGCACAGCAAAGGAAACAACCAACAAAACTAAAAGGCAACCAACGGAATGGGGAAAGATATTTGCAAATGACGTATCGGACAAAGGGCTAGTATCCAAAATCTATAAAGAGCTCACCAAACTCCACACCCGAAAAGCAAATAACCCAGTGAAGAAATGGGCAGAAAACATGAATAGACACTTCTCTAAAGAAGACATCCGGATGGCCAACAGGCACATGAAAAGATGTTCAGCGTCGCTCCTTATCAGGGAAATACAAATCAAAACCACACTCAGGTATCACCTCACGCCAGTCAGAGTGGCCAAAATGAACAAATCAGGAGACTATAGATGCTGGAGAGGATGTGGAGAAACGGGAACCCTCTTGCACTGTTGGTGGGAATGCAAATTGGTGCAGCCGCTCTGGAAAGCAGTGTGGAGGTTCCTCAGAAAATTAAAAATAGACCTACCCTATGACCCAGCAATAGCACTGCTAGGAATTTATCCAAGGGACACAGGAGTACTGATGCATAGGGGCACTTGTACCCCAATGTTCATAGCAGCACTCTCAACAATAGCCAAATTATGGAAAGAGCCTAAATGTCCATCAACTGATGAATGGATAAAGAAATTGTGGTTTATATACACAATGGAATACTACGTGGCAATGAGAAAAAATGAAATATGGCCTTTTGTAGCAACGTGGATGGAACTGGAGAGTGTGATGCTAAGTGAAATAAGCCATACAGAGAAAGACAGATACCATATGGTTTCACTCTTATGTGGATCCTGAGAAACTGAACAGGAACCCATGGGGGAGGGGAAGGAAAAAAAAAAAAAAGAGGTTAGAGTGGGAGAGAGCCAAAGCATAAGAGACTGTTGAGAACTGAGAGCAAACTGAGGGTTGATGGGGGGTGGGAGGGAGGAGAGGGTGGGTGATGGGTATTGAGGAGGGCACCTTTTGGGATGAGCACTGGGTGTTGTATGGAAACCAATTTGACAATAAATTTCATATATAAATAAAAAAAAATCTCTTTTCTCTCTTGGTTCCTTGTTGCTTGAAAGATTGGGGATTATTATAGTTATGCAGGGAGAGTTGGACTGGGAGGTGAGAATGGCCGTTAAATGATGTGTTTTGCTTTTTAAAATGGGAGGTTGAACTACAACATAATTGTGTATTGTGGAGGGAGGCTTAACCTGTATAACTTTTTGTAATTTTGTTTGGTTGAACTGAGTTCGGATTACTTGCCCTCATTATGCTGGCAAGCTCTCATGTTATTTCCTAAGACTATAAGCCAGTTTGGCCTCTGCTATTCTGAGTCTCCCTTTAGTTCTCTTTACCTCCTGGGGGGCTTAATATATGTTACTAGAAACTATCCTGATCCCACATGTCTTTTCAGAGTCTGAAATGGACTGTTGTATTGAATCCTACCAGAAATGGGCAACGGGGTCAAATACAGAGGGAAGGAGGTCACCTGGTATTCCTTCAATACCTAGCAAGCAGATTATTTATGCCAAACAATACCCTTCACTCTAACATCCTATACTCTTCACCCAGTGCTGTGAGGAAAGTAATCAGATTTTATCAGATAAAAGTTAAGAAACAAAAAGCAAAGCATATAATCTGAGTTGAGATAAATATGACTTATGTTGTAAAGTCTAATCAGAAGAATTATGTAAAAAATAAAATTTACAGAGGCACCTGGATGGCTCAGTTGGTTAAGCGTCTGACTTCGGTTCAGGTCATGATCTTGCCATTCCCGAGTCTGAACCCCGCGACAGGCTATGCTGATAGCTGAGAGCCTGGAGCCTGTTTCAGATTCTGTGTCTCCCTCTCTCTCTGCCCCTCCCCTGCTCTCACACTCTGTCTCTCTCTCTCTCAAAAATAAATAAACATTAAAAAAATAAAATGAAATGAAATTTATAGTTTTTAAACTTAATATGTGCACCTAGAAAACCAGTCTCTTCCCACATTTTCCATACTTGCATCCCTTCACTACTCTTTATTCTAGGAATCCAACTGCTGTATTTAGACTAAATTGCTCAAATATTCTGCTAAATGAAGCCAAAGCTGCTCTGTCAGAAACATCACATTAAAATGTGTTCTGAAATCACATGGAGATGTTCTGAGAACAACTTTCATTTTGTGAGCTATGAAACCAGCCCTGGGTATCATGAAGACAGAGCCGCCCTTACAGTTTTTAAAGGAGCCAGGGAAGCCAGAGGAGGACAGTGGCAGAGGTCAACCATAGCTGAACCTGGAGTAGAAAAAAGAGAATAAAAATAGATTTTTTTTTAGCTCCAACTTTCTTTCTTTATTGTTTTCACATTTCAAAGTCATTCATGATTCAAAATTCTAAAGGTACAAAAAAAAAAAAAAAAAAAAAAAGACAGTGAAGTCTCTCTTCTTTCCTTGTCTCTCACCTACCAGGTTTCCCTACAAGCAACAGTGTTAAGATTTTCTTGGGCAAATATGCAGATGTTTTTTTTTTTTTTTTAATTTATTTCTTTCTTTTTCTTTTTCTTTTTTTTTTTTTTTTTTTAGTATTCATTTATTTTGCGAGACAGAGAGTGCTAGCAGGAAAGAAGGGCAGAGAGAGTGCTTAGCATGGGCCCGATATGGGGGTCCATCCCACGACTGTGAAATTATGACCTGAGCCAAAATTAAGAATCAAGAGCTTAACCCATCGAGCCACCCAGGTGCCCCTGCAGATGTATTTTATGTATATGCCAGCACCTACTGCGTTCTCCCCTCTAACCTTTTTCTGTACATAGAGTTGACTATACATACTATGATAAATGATATCTCACTATAGTTTATATTGAATCTCTTATTATGAAGGAGGTTGATTGTGTTTTCTGATGTCTTAAGAGATGTATATTTCCTTCCCTGTGGAGTGATCATATCCTTTGTTTATTTTTTCTATTGCAGTTTTAGTCTTTTTTTTTTTTTTTTTTTTTTTTTTTTGATGGGTTGGAGCTCATCTACACTGGGGAATTGACTCTTCCTCTGTCAAACTTTTTTCCCAGTTTGATGGTTTTGCCATGTAGAACCTTCAAATTTTTTTTTTTTTGTAGTCAAATTTTTCATTCATTTCTTTTATGGCTTTTGGGTTTTTATGATAGTCAGGTCTTTCTCACTCTAAGATTATAAAACAATTATTCCATAATTCCTTTCAGTGCTTTTATGATTTCATTTGTTACACTTAAATCTTTTGCCCATTAGGGACATTTGGAATTTATTCTGGCATAAAATGTTAAGTATGGATCCAACTTTATTTTTGTCTTAATGGCTACTCAGTGTCCCAATTCTGTATAGTGCATGACTCACATTTTCCCCACTGATTTCAGGTGCGTGTCCTGCATATTTGGTCCATTTCTGGGCTTTTTACTCTGTTCCACTATTATCTGCTGATGTGGTCATGTGCCAGTATTAACTTGTTTTTTTTTTAATTTTTTAATTTTATTTATCTATTTATTTTTAAAGTTACATCCAAATTAGTTAGCATATAGTACAACAATGATTTCAGGAGTAGGTTCCTAAATGCCCCTTACCCATTTAGCCCATTCCCCCTCCGACACCCTTTCCTGTCACCCTATGTTTGTTCTCCATATTTATGAGTCTCTTCTGTTTTGTCCCCCTTCCTGTTTTTATATTATTTTTGTTTCCCTTCCCTTATGTTCATCTGTTTTGTCTCTTAAAGTCCTCACATGAGTGAAGGCATATAATTTTTGTCTTTCTCTGACTGATTTCATTTAGCATAATACCCTCCAGTGCCATCCACATAGTTGCAAATGGCAATATTTCATTCTTTTTGATTGCTGAGTAATACTCCATTGTATACATATATGTATATACCACATCTTCTTTATCCATTCATCCATCGATGGACATTTGAGCTCTTTCCAGACTTTGGCTATTGTTGATAGTGCTGCTATAAACTTGGGGGTGCATGTGTCCCTTCAAAACAGCATAGCTGTATCCCTTGGATAAATACCTAATAGTGCAATTGCTGGGTCGTAGGGTAGTTCTATTTTTAGTTTTTTGAGGAACCTCCATACTGTTTTCCAGAGTGGCTGCACCAGCTTGCATTGCCACCAACAATGCAAAAGAGATCCTCTTTCTCCTCATCCTCGCCAACATCTGTTGTTACCTGAGTTGTTAATGTTAGCCATTCTGACAGGTGTAAGGTGGTATCTCATTGTGGTCTTGATTTGCATTTTCCTGATGATGAGTGATGGTGAGCATTTTTTCATGTGTCGGTTGGTCATCTGGATGCCTTCTTTGGAGAAGTGTCTATTCATGTCTTTTGCCCATTTCTTCACTGGATTATTTGTTTTTTGGGTGTTGAGTTTGATAAGTTCCTTATGGATTTTGGATACAAACCCTTTATCTGATATGTCATTTGCAGATATCTTCTCCCATTCTGTCCGTTGCCTTTTAGTTTTGTGATTGCTTCCTTCACTGTGCAGAAACATTTTATTTTGATGAGGTCTCAGTAGTTCATTATTTGGTTTTGTTTCCCTTGCCTCTGGAGATGTGTTGAGTAAGAAGTTGCTGCGGCCAAGATCAAAGAGGTTTTTGCCTGCTTTCTCCTCGAGGATTTTGATGACTTCCTGTCTTACGTTTAGGTCTTTCATCCATTTTGAGTTTGTTTTTGTGTATTGTGTAAGAAAGTGGGCCAGGTTCATTCTCCTGCATGTTGCTGTCCAGTTTTCCCAGCACCACTTGCTGAAGAGACTGTCTTTATTCCATTGGATATTCTTTCCTGCTTTGTCAAAGATTAGTTGGCCATACGTTTGTGGGTTCAACATAGTTTTAATTATTTTATCTTTATAATATGTTTTGACATGTGATGGTGACAACCCCTATTTCTTCTTTATCTCATCATTGTTTTTGTTTGTTCTTCCATATGAACATTAGAATAATCTTTGCTAGTTAAAAAAAGCTGATGGTATTTTTATTCATATTTCTTTTTTTAATGAATATAATTTATTGTCAAATTGGCTTTCATACAACACCCAGTGCTCATCCCAACAAGTGCCCTCCTCAATGCCCATCACCCATTTTTCCCTCACCCCCACCCACCCACCTACCCTCAGTTTGTTCTCTGTATTTAAGAGTCTCTTGTGGCTTGCCTCCCTCCCTCTCTGTTTGTAACTAATTTTCCCCCTTCTCTTCTCCCATGGTCTTCTGTTAAGTTTCTCAAGGTCCACATATGAGTGAAAACATATGATTCTGTCCTTCTCTGACTGCCTTATTTCACTCAACATAATACCTTCCAGTTCCATCCACGTTGCTACAAATGGCATGATTTCATTCTTTCTCATGCCAAGTAGTAGTCCATTGTATATATTCATATTTAATTAAATAACTCAGGGAGAGCCAAAATATTTTAATACAGTCTTAGTATTATGTTATTAGGAAGGAAAGAGCTTGAAAAAGAAGAGGAAGAGAATAGATGATTCCTTTGCTGAATATATCCATAGATGAAATAAAAATAAATATATAATCAGAATTTTGTTGTAGGATAGCCTTTCCAAAAGCATGTATCAAAGACTCTTGTAATAGCAATAGGAGAAATTTTAAAAGAAGTGATTCTGTGTTAAAAATGTTTGATAGGGGCACCTTGGTGACTCAGTCGGTTAAGTGTTTGACTTAGGCTCAGGTCATGATCTCACGGCTCATGAGTTCGAGCCCCGCATTGGGCTCTGGGCTGACAGCTCAGAGCCTGGAGCCTTTCTGTGTCCCTCTCTTGCTCTGCCTCTGCCCCACTCATGCTCTGTCTCCCTCTCTCAAGAATAAATAAACATTAAAAAAAAAGTTTGATAAACATTATTCACTTTATTGCCCCTTGGAGATTTATAATAAACAATAGCCAATAAAGCCTATGAGAGAGACAAGTTGTGCCTGAGGGGAGGGAAGATGCAGACCTCTACTTTTTAAATGATAAATATTGTTTGTAAAAAAAAAAAAACAAACAATGAGAATCTGGCAGTAAGATGCCTATTTTCTTGTTTTCCATGTTGCTTCCAAAACTTGTAGTTCTTTCTCCAAAAAATACCTCTTGTTAGAGTAGAAGAGACCCAAAGCATAAGAGACTCTTAAAAACAGAACAAACTGAGGGTTGATGGGGGGTGGGAGATGGGTATTGAGGAGGTCACCTTTTGGCATGAGCACTGGGTGTTGTATGGAAACCAATTTGACAATAAACTTCATATATTGAAAATAAAATAAAATAAAATAATACCTCTTAATATTCTACAATATGCTCATAAAAACGCAATTTAGAGAACTTCAGGGCCAACTGTAGATATTTAAAAGAAAATTTTTTCACATAAGGTCCTTTCCAATGTTGATGTTCTTTGATTCTAAGCATCAGTAAGGTAATGATCTGGGATAATAATCTTTAGGAAATTATTACTGTATCCTCACATTTATCCCCACAGAGACAACAGGTGATCAAATATCATTTCTCCCTCTTCCACTATTGGACTTCTATGTGAAATCACCAAAGTGGGTAAAATTGCATGTTTTATGTCATCCTTCTAGTCACTGATTCATTCATGCATTTGGCACTTATTGAGTACCTGTTATGCCCTGCCTAGTCCCTTTTCATGAGTAAGAGGGGCCTCTATACCAGGCTCCTGAAGCTGAGCCTCTGGACCTTTCTTGCCTCATCACCTCCTTCTCATGTTCACTTTGAGGTGTATGATTCTAACAGCAATTACCCTGAAAATGATATTGTTCTGTATGGGAAAGTTCTAATCCTGAGCCTCTGGCAGCATTCTCTGCATTCCTGAAAATGACTGTGACATAACTGAGTCTGACTCCAGGCAAGATGAGGCAGCAGAGAAAAAAGAGAGGAATTCTTGCAAGTGATAGGGACTCAATTTAAAACACAGATGTTTCTGCGATACCATTTGCAGATAGAAACGGTACAAAGGTAACTTAGGAAAAGCACAGAAAAAGAGTATGGGCTCCTATTTAAATGCCATTTAGAAATCATCTTCGTGGTAATCTTCCTGTATTATGAAGCGTCTTTGAAATAAGTACAGGAAAACGAGTAGAGACGGTATCGTGCACAGGCAAAGCATCCAACTTGACTAACTGCGTGACTCAGCACCAAAACTCCTTTGAGCCCTAAGATAGGCTGGAATAACACCCTTTGCCAAAGACATCAGATCCTGCAGTGGTCAACATTGACTGGGTTGCAAGATTCATTTGTGGTTTTGATGTGGTTCCATGTTTTTGATATAGAACTATAAATGGCCCCCTGTAGGGTGCGAAAAATTCAAAGACATATTCCAGGCATCTTAATAGAAGTACTAAAAAGCACCAGGGTTTGTTTTCAACTCCTAAAGCATGTCTAAGAGTGTGTGAGAGAGACTACCACCCCCTCATCCCCCATGGATGAGTGAACCAGTCTTTGCTAAGGGCGTGGCAGAAACCAGCACATTTAGCCAGTCAGATTTGGTTGGTGAGTCACTTCCTTTTCTTTTGCTAAAATGGACATTTAAGTACATGTTCTGCTCTCCTGATTCCACAGTTAACAAAATTTTGGAGGTCCATTGATGCAGTTCTTCCTATAGAAGATATATGGCTTTTTAATATAGAATTTATGTATGATTAAACGCTTCTGTATCTACTAAGTTCAATCCTAGAAACAGAAAGTTTGGGTTGCCTTAGAGCAAATGCCAGATGGGATCATAAGTGAGCCTTGTGTGTGTCCACAAGCATTTTCCTGGTGTCCTCGTGGCTATAATTTCTGAGAAACCAATGCATTTCCCATGCTATAGTGCTATAGTGACAAAAGGTGAAACGCTGAAAGATCTATACCTCCAGAGGCTCATGCAAGGCAAGGGGCCTTAGAGATAGTCTACTGTAGTGCTTTTAAAACTGTGTTCCATAGAACCTTCAGTTCTGGGTATTTGCTGTAATTCTTTCATTCAGAAGTGACACAAACACAATTCAAATTGGAAAAATCCAGGGTTAATATTAGCAACAGACATGCCTGGATTCAGATGCTCAAATAATGTTATCAACATTATTTGCTTTTCTCATTCTTGTCTCTTAGTTTCATCTTCCCTCTGTTTTACAGCTTCATTCTCAGACTCCTCTCAAGCAACAAAGATGGCTAGCAAGAGCTTTAGGCTTTTATTCTATTGGCTGAGCAACCCCAGAACAAAGACAATCTTCCTTCCTGATATTTTCAGTAAGAAGTCTTACAATTGGGTCTCATTGACCCTGAATGGGTCATGTGCTCCTTTTCAAACCAGTCTTGGTGACTCTTCTTGGGAAGGTCTGGGTCACGTTGCCATCTTTAAAACACTGGGGTCAGTTCTGTGTGAAGCAAATGGACTGGGAGAGTGGTGGTGAAGGGGAGGAGGTAGAGGTTCTTCAGAAAAGGGATAGACTCTAGAAGAGATTCTAGAAGATTAAAAATATCAAAAGAGATGGCAGCCAGGTGGCGGGGGGGAGAGAGGAGAGAAAAGTGGGGAGGTCTCCAGTCCTCTTATACCTGCTTCAAAAACAGCATTTCTATTTTTTTTCCTTCTCCACCAGCTTTATTGAAATATAATTGGCATATAACATTGTGTAAATTAAAAGTGTACTTTTAATGTTGATTTACTTACATATTGTAAATGATTACCACCACAGTTTTAGCCAACACCTCTACCACATCACATAAATACCATTTGTGTGTGTGTGTGTTAAGAACATTTAAGATCTATTCTCTTAGCCATTTTCAAGTATATAGTACAGTATTATTAACTATAATCACCATGCATTAGATGCATTAGATCCCCAGAACTTATTTATCTTGTAACTGGAAGTTTGTACTCTTTGACCGTCTCCCCAGTTCCCCCACTGACCCTTCTCTCCTCCTCAGCCCCTGGTAACCACCATTCTAGTCTCAGTTTCTATTAGTTTGTTTTTTTCAGATTCCACATATAAATGATATCATTCAGTATTTATCTTTCTCTGTCTGACTTACTTTACTTAGCATGCTGCTTTCAAGGTTCATCCATGTTGTCAAAAAAGGCAGCATTTCCTTCTTTCTTATCGTTGAATAAAAGTCCACTGTATATGCATACAACATCTTATTTATCCATTTATCTGTTGACATATACTTAGGTTATTTCCATATCTTGGGTATTTGAATAGTGCTGCAATTAACATGGGAATGCAGCTATCTCTTCAAGAGCTTGTCTTCATTTCCATTGGATATATACCCAAAAGTGGGATTGTTGGATCATATGGTAGTATTGCTTTTGAGTTGTTTTTTTTTTTTTACGAGAGAGAGAGAGAGAGAGAGAGAGAGAGAATATCTTAAGCAGGCTCCATGCTCAGCACAGAGCCCAACATGGGGCTTGATCCGACAACCCTGGGGGATCATGACCTGAGCGAAAATCAAGAGTCAGATGCTTAACGAACTGAGCCATCCAGGTGCCCCTATTTTTGAGTTTTTGAGGAATCTCCATACTGTTTCCTATAGTGGCTGTATTCATTTACATTACCACCAATAGTGCACCAGGGTTTCCTCTTCTCCACACCTGTCTTCCCCCCGCCCCAAATGTGTTTTACATACTGGGATTCTGCATTAGATATAATTTGAATAAAATGATTTGTAATTTTCTGCTAAGCCAGAATGTTTAGAAACCATAACTTAGTGAAATGTTCTCAGCTTATGAACCATCTCAGAGATGTTGCTGTATTTCTTCTCACAGTCACAGTTAGTTGGTGGGAAAACTTTGATGCCATTATGTTAGATATATTTAGCCAACCAACATATTTTGAAGACCTATTGTGTGTAGGGTCTTGCTCAAGGCACTGCATAGAAATACAAAAATGAATATCTCATAGAGTTTATAATAATTTAGGGAAGATATGACAAAGAGAATTCACAGGGAAAAATGTGTGGCAGTCTGTATTTTCCAAAAATGTCTACAGCAATAATTCAGGTCCCACATTCTCTTCCAGAATTTTGCCACATCTCATCAAGGGGTAGAGTCTCTTCCCCAATCCCTGAATCTGGGCAAGCTTGTGAGGCTCCAACAAATTGAAAGCGGCAGGTTGAAGCTAGGTTAGAAAAGGCAATACAGTTCACACCTGGCTTTCTCTCACAGGATGTTCAGCTTTGGAAACCAGCCACCTTTCTGTGAGAAAACCTGAACCATCTCACACAGAGAGACCACATGGAGAGGCCATGTGGAAAGGAACTGAACCTCAAGCTGAGTGCCAGCATCAACTGCCAGACACGTGAGTGAATGAACCTTCAGATGAATCCAACCCCTGGCTTCAAGTCTTTTATCTACAGCCTAATATGCTGTGAAACAGAGAGAAGCCATCCCTGCTGTATCCCATCCAAATTCCTGACCCATAGAGTCTGTGAGTGAGATAAATGGTTGTTTTATGCCAGTGAAAGTGGAACAGAGTAATTCTGTCTGGATCTTTATAGAAATATAATGAAGTGTAGGAGCGATTGTTGTGAACTGGTCAGAGTGGTTTTCTCCCACCCCCTTCCTCATGTAACAAACCACTCTCCTTGGTCTCACTGACCATAATACTCCATTCCCTTGAACTTTGAGATTAAGGCAGGGGTTAAGCATATGACCCAAATAGGGGCAATCAGGGACCTTTCTGGGTTGATAAATGGATAATGATAGAGACAGGTATCTCATATTCCTGGAGTTATTGGGCTGGGAGAGAGGTGTAGAATAAACTATACAGGCAGAATGAAGATTCTAGCTGCATTAAGTCCCTATTAAGCCCTGGTTCCTATGGCAATCCCTTTGAACATGTAGACCATGCCAGTATTTTTCCCAAATGTTCAAACCAATAATTTTCCTTTTCTTGTTTGTTGGATTTCTATCCCTTCCCTCCAAGAATTCTGCCTAATTTAAAAGGCTTTATGGAGGATATAGCATTGGAATTTTGTCTTGACATTCTGAAATGGGGAAAGGGCTTTAGAAGGGGAGGCAATGTCCGTGGAGAAAGGAGAACAGCAGCTAAAAGTACTGACTCTTCAGTCACCAGGTCATGTGTCCAAATACAGCCCTACCCCCTTACCCATTTGGAGAACTTGGACTTTACCTAGTCAAGCACAGAATTCTCACTTGTGAAATAAAGTAATACCTAAGGCATGGAATTATTGTTAGGATTAAGTGTCACCCATAACGAATATTGGCTCCGTGCCTGGTGCATGTTAAGGTTTAGTTGTGGCCACTGTGCCAGAGTGGCATGGAGTGTGGATGAGGATCAGCTCATGGCAGGAGTTTGGCTGAGATAAAGCTGGAGCAAGGGGCTGGAGCTGGTCTGTGTTAGGTGGGCAAGCAGGAGCAATGGACATTTTACTAACAGAAATGATTAGAGATGTGAATACATGCACCGCCCACATAGAAATCACATTTTGATAACAGGAATTCCCTCAATATAGCATTAGCAGTATAGCTTCATGAGTATACATAATATATTTGGATGCAATTGTAAGATTGGTTCCCAAAGCCTGTAGACCTAGATGTCAGATGTTCCTCATTCTCTGCACCTACAAGGACAGTCTGCTTTCATTCCCTAAAGATTTTGACCTGAATGCATGTATTGTTTTTTTTTTTTTTAATTACCACAAAGAATGGATTCATACACTATCAATGATGAGCAAATGTAGACTTTATTATAGATTTATGTTGTGGACACTATCAATGTTGTATCAGATCTCCTCAGTTCCTCTTTTACAATTTTGTGCTCTGCCTTCCCTACCCCTTTAGGGCTTCTTGCATGCAACACCTTGTGCAATTCTTCCTCAGTGGACACTGTCTCCAGAAGTGCTTGGGAATTTATCCCTTCCTCTACCCCACCCTTAACCAATGACTGACAGGTGCAGGAGTGTGAGAGCCCAGCTCCCTTACAACCACTGGGGACAACACTGAGCTGTACTTACACTCCAGAGTTCCCCTGTGGAGTCAGGCTGCTGGATTTTGCCTGGATCATATTTTACCTTGACTTTTCCCTCTTCCCTGTCTCATTTTCTCTGTTCCCTTCTTCATCTCCCTTGGGAGCATCTCCTTAATAAGCCCCTTGCACAGGAATCCTAGCCTCAGGGTCTGCTTCTGGGAAACTGATTTCTAGGGTAAATGGAGGGAGGAGTTTATCATGTACATGCCATAGCAAATAACTTCAAAATCCCCCTAAGACACCTCACCTCTCCTGCTCTGCTAAAAAGTACATTTTTAATTCTTTCCTTTCTTGCTTAGGAAGCTTGGCTTTCTTGGTTCACGCCTCTCTCCCTGAACCCTCCACCCCCAGTTTCAAATTCTCACCTCTTTATTTTGTAGAGCAATTCTACCCCAACAATCAACCAAAGTTCTTTACGAAACCACCAGGGTGTAACAATATTAGAACCCTGAGATCAGCAAAACCCTCTCTCCTTAGAAAGCAATTTACAGAACATCTTTTATCATTAGAACATGCCTCTTGGGGTCTCAACCTTTCCTCCAAGTGACTTACTAACATATCAAATCCTATGCTCCCCCTGAGAGGAACTATTATTATCAGCTGGGCTAATAACATTTTGCCCACTGGTATTATGTATCTATCTGTGGTGTGTGTGTGTGTGTGTGTGTGTGTGTGTGTGTGTGTGTGTCAACAGAACTGTATAAGCATTGCCTTACTAGTCTGGGACAAATATTTCCAAGCATTTGATTTCTCCACACTAAAATATATATATATATATATATATGGATGATCGGAGAGGCAAGTAAACAAGCCTTTTGTGGGGAGGATGGGGGAGAAAAGCTTTATGAGCAGGAAAATGTGGACTGGACAGAAGGGGCTGGCATGCAATTTCCAAAAGTTCTTTTGTCCCCAGACACTGAAGTTTGGATGTGCATGGCTTCCCTTACTATGCAGGCCTGTTTGTTTTCACTGCCCCAGAAGTTCTGCCCAAGCAACTTGATCTACACCTACTGCAGCATGTTTCTAAGACCTTTCACAGGAAGCTGCTGGCTGCTGGTGCAAACTAATGAGTCTTTTCCAACACAAAGCCTCCAGTTGAGATTATGAAGTAATTTATTAGGCTTCTACTGCAGTGAGCACACACAGTTCCTGCTCGGAATGGACTAATTAAAAACTTCCCTACCATGTACAATTTCAATTGTGTTGAAAAAAAAAATGAACAATACCTCTGGTAATTTTTCAAGGAAAGGAAATGATAATATTTTTTAAAGAAAATTATGGAAGCCTTGCATTGCTTAAGTATACAAAACCAGCATCTGTGGGTGTTGGTGTGTAACTCAGAGCATGATTGTCTTTATGCAGAATAGATCCAGTTTCCCACCTTTAACTCTGCTGTGATGTTTTCCCTGAGTTCAACTGATACAAAGGTAAGAGTCAATATTATTAATTGTAGGGAGGAACTGGGTTTCAAGGTAATTTAATTGGGGGTGATACTCAGGAACCCTGGTAGCCCTAGTCGCTCCAAGTTCAGAAGTCTCTCTCTTTTAATAGCCAAATATCCATCATCTGAGTCCCTAATATTCTACCAGGTAAGCATCTCCAGGGTGCGGTAGGAATTTCTCAGGAACACTGAAACATTTCGTAATTTACCCTGGTTGTTGCTTGTCACCTTGGACTGACATCTGACCTTGAACTGTGGCCACTTTCTGTGTCAAAACTCAGACTGTTGTAAACTATCTGTGTACTGTTTTACTCCAACAAAAACATTAAATAAAAATTTCACCAAGCCTCAAGCATGCCTATTCAAATTTGCCCAGTGAGCAACACTGGAACCCCTAAGAGCCTAATGCAGCCCATTCCAAACGTGTTTCGAACCATACCTGTGTCTCAATAATTCTAAACCAGGAAAGTAGCCAGTCTGAAGACAGACTGTACAATCCACTTTTGAACTAATCAGAAATTTGAAAAAACTTCCCTGTCTCCATATTGTACCTGTCCCTTTCCCTTTCAGCTTGCAGGAGACTCACTGACTTTTCTTAAGGAATGTGATTCTTCTTTACCTGGTGGGTAATACACTCTGTCTCTATTTTAGACTATTATGGAGGTATTTGTGTTTATTCTATGACAGTAGACATTGGCCACTATATTAATTCCCCCAGAGTTCAGTTATGATGGGGCTGTGACATTTCACAAAACTTTATAGGAGACTAGGGGTGATAGAATGATGCAGGGAGTTAGGGATGCCTTAACAATGGATAGATACCACAGGAAAAAAACAACAACTGGACACCATAGGCGTCTTTTATCAAGTCCTTTGGCCATGCTCTCCTACAGGGATCCCTTCCTGGTTATCTCTGCCCTTACAACCAGCCTGTGCCCGTGCTGCTAAGCCAGTTTGCATCCCTACAAAATGAGTGCTCTTGCCGAGTTCCTGCCTATATGATCCAGATCCCTACTCCACTGACTCAGGGAAACACCCCATTTCATCCTCACTCGCAGTTTATGGCCAGTATCTCAGTAGCATGATAATCTGGGGAATGCCTCTTCATAAGACTACCACTTATTATTTTCATGTAGAACAGGCCAGATCCACATTGTCTCTGGAAGCTCTCCCATTGCAATTGAGGATCACAGCTCACTTTTGCATAAAGGATCATTAAAGTTTTCCAGAAATAAAGGAATAGTGTGCCCTCATGGATAAATCTAAACTTTCATCTTTAAAGGATGAGAAACATTGCTGATGGTTTAAAAAAACAAAAACCCATACTTCTCTCTCCCTCCCTCCCCTTTGGAGTCTACTTGAGAGGATCTCCTTTATACTTACAAAGAGGCATTTGCTTCTAGTGTTTGCCAGGCTCAGTACCCAGCACCAAGCAGGCAGGGAGAACTAAGGCACAATCCCTGCTCTCAAGAAGCTCATGGCTTACTAGAGGATTTACAGTGACAATGGTGGGATAAGAATAGACACTGCAGGTATATGATGCAGAGACAAAAAGGAGAGGAGAGTCAGGAAAGGATTCCAGGGAAAGGTGGCGCACCATGGATTTTAAATCACAAACAAGAATTTACCAGATGGATGAAATGGAAGAAGAATCAGGCAGAGGAAACAAGAGCAAAGATATAGTGGCAAGAGCTAATATGCAATATGGAGATGAGTAAAGATGGATGAATCCAAAACAAGATTAAATGCAGGGAGAATGGAGAAAATGCAAGGTTAGATCCCTCCTGGATGTTACTCCTTCAGGGATGAGGAAACTTGGAAGTACTTGGTTGGGGAGACAGGTGGAGGCTGACATGATCAGATTGGTGTATTAGAAAAATCATGCAGAGGTTTTTTAACCAGAGGCCAAGATACCAGTCAGAGAAATAGTGTGGGTGAGGGTTGCTGGGACCTCAGTGGCGACTGTGGGAATGAAAGGGAAAAAGAGTTGTGAGGACTCTTTTGGTAGTTCAAACGTAGGAGACGTTGTCTGATTTAATGTGGAAGGTGAAGGAAAAGGAGTCCAGTTGGACAATGATGTTTCTGAGGGACCAATGCTGATGCCACCTGCTGAGACTGGAAGTACATGGAGGAAAACTGGTGTGTTGGTAAGGGAAGTGAGGGGGAAGTGAGGAGAGGTCAGCAGTTGTCAAATGCTGAATCCTGGTTTGGGGACATCATGAATCTGATTTCTTGCCAGACTTCTGAAAATGATTGGCTAGTAGTTGGATATTCAGGTCTGAAATTCAGCATTGGTACATGGACTGATGGTGTAGACTTTAAGTGATCATTATGATCATGAAAGGACATTTTACACTCCAAGGAGAAGTATAGAGTGAATAAAGAAGGGAGAAAGAGTTGACTATAGGATCCTGAGATATGTCACCTTATTTTTATAATTTTTATGAAGCTTCTGCCTCTACATTTATTTGGAATATTTGGTAACTAACATAATAGAAAGGTAATTCATCTGGAAACAAGACAAGTAGAATCAACTTGAGATACCAAGCAAGCACATATTGGTGTTCAGTAAATATTTTTTCTGAATGCATGAGGGCGAATATTCATTTTGCTCAGCCTTTTGGTAAGCACCATGAGAGCCAGGCAATAACTCTGCTTTAATTTGCATGGGGGTGAGTAGGCAGAAATACATGTTGATGATGGTGGTGCTGCAGCAGAGGTTTGAAAAGAAGAGCAGCACAAAGTCTAACCACAGTAATAAGAATGGGGATAACACCACCTAGAAGGTTATAGATCTCTTTGGAGGAATGTTTCCTCCCATGAGCCCTTGCAACTAGGCAACAATGAAGCAACTTTATTCTGAATAGCAGAAAAAATGACCTTGGTGATGTGACGGAAGGGACAATGGTGGCAGTAACGTATTTACTTGTTTCTTGGTGAGAACAGAGAATAAGGCACAGTTACTCTCTGAGCCTCTTGACAAAGACTAAGACCCACTTTTCCACATTTCTATGCATTGATTCCAACAATCTCTAATGTTCCTGGGGTCCCCCAGAAATATCCATTTTTGTAATTTCACCAAAGCAGCAACCTAGAATTCGTGTCAAATCCTATAGTACAAAATAGAAGAATGTTTCCACTCATAGGGACTTGATGTCATGAAAGTATGCAATGTCCAGGTATCTCGGCTCCAGTGGCTTCAAAGATCAAAGATTGGGAAAGGTCCTTACGATGGAATTTCCAGGTAAACTGCGAGTTTTCCAGCCTCTGTAATATCTGATCTGGCACCCCACAATCTCATAGCATTTCTTATTTAAAATGGCTTCACTGCTGGAAGCTGGTAATGCCAAACATCTTTTCTATCTCAGAGCCCAGCTAACGGACAGAGGTGACCCTTTACGAAGAGAGCTGTCTCGACTGGTATTTCTTCAGACAAAGGAGTGACACAGAGAGGTCACAATTGCTTTCTAAAACTTGCTACCACTTTCCCTGGCAATTCTAGGGGGACGTGTAAAGTCATTTTAACCTTTGTGTGTTTGTGGGCCTCTAGTTACCCATGAGATAGCCAGAAGCACAATAGTACATGTCATACCTGCCGGAAGTCCTGTGGGTAAGGGTTACCAAACACCCTGTAGGTGCTCTGGCCCATGGAGTTTTAGGTTTAGACTCAACTTTTGGTTGGACAAACCTTAGAGATCACCTAGTGCGACTGCTGAGGCCAGTAGTTACCAAGTGATTACTTGCTTGGATAAAAGTATTACATTATCAATAAAGAATGCAGGTTTGTTAAAGATGTCCTTTTTGCCTTTGTTAATGAGAACAGACTAAAAAATTATCCCATAATAATGTCTCTCACACTTACGTTCTGATAGGCTTTTTGGATAGGGGAGAAGAGGTACTATTATTCTAGTAGAAACTGAGCATAACTTAAAACCCACACGCTCTATGTAGTCTCTGTTAGCAGTGTGTGGAGCACTAAAACTTTATCCATTTTGTGTTTCTTGAGTACATTTAAGAGGCTAAACTTCAAACCCACTTCATCATCTCAGGGTGTGGTTGGATGCCTCCAGCAGTGGAGAACTTACTACCTTACCAGATGACTCACTTTGCTATTAGACATCTCCCATTGCTCATGTGTTTTCTGTTCCTCTATCAGACCTGGTTCTGCCTATTTGGGCTGTATAAGGTGATTCCAAGTCTATTCCTGGGTGATTGTCTTCAGTATCTCAGGAGGCCAATTTTCTTGTCACATTTTGAGTGTTTCCCAGGTGTAACTTTGCCTATTCCTGAAGGTGTTCTCTGTGTGAAGAGCTGGCTTCAAATTCCCACCTATCCTGTTTGCTCCATCAAAGTGCAGATCAATTTGGCAATGTCTTTTTTAGTGGGTACTGTTCAGAATTGAACACTCTACTTCCCACAAGCCCATAATTTCTTATCTTAAGTAAAGGAAGATAATACTGTCTTTCCTAAGAAACTGCTTGAATCCTGATGATAAAAATGTGTTAATTCTGTGGTTTTAGTATCTGAAGCAGAGGAGCATTAATGGGAAACCAAGACCTACCACCTCCAATCCTTTCCACTCACCTTCCTGGAGCACATTCTTTGCCCATCCTTTTCCTGCCATCCTTACTCATCCCTTGTCCTCTAGACCAGAACCACTGGCCTACAGGGTTAGACTAGAGAATCTTTAAGGGATGTTCAATAAAAAGCTCAGTCTATCTCTGAAGCCAACTGTTAGAGTTTCCATTTAGGAACTTTGAGAAAGATGAAACTCCTGATAATAAATAAGGTTCACTTGGGTAACATTCAGTTTTTCTCAAGCGAGAGAGGTGCTGCCCCCTAAGGGGACCTTTGAAAATGTGTGTGAGCAGTTTTAGTTGTCATAGTGATGGGAGGCAGGTGTCACTGGTATTAGAGCCATGGATGTGAAATGTTTTATGATGCTTGTGAATGTTTTGTAATGTCTCACCCAAAGAAGTATTGTCGCATCTCACATTCCAACAAACACAAATGGAGGGGACACAGAACTAAGCCAAAAGACCAGATCCCAGTCCTGTTCTTGCTTTTACTAGTCTCACCTCTCTCATTTGTAAAATGCGTGAAAACACAAAGCTGTTGTTAGGACTAAGTCTCAAGCATTTGATCAGACTGTTGTTAATGACACTTGACTACTCAAGATTTATTCTCCTTTCAGCCCATTGTTTGGGCCTGACCCCACACCTGCTTAGAGGAGGGACATGTGACCTAGGGTTATCAGTTAGCTAATTCTGTTCCATGGCTCAGAGATTGGCTCCTGAGAGGGTACATGATCATGACTCAGGCCAAGGATAATCAGGCCATGATTTTCATTAGCACCTGTGGGAGAAGAGAAGCTCTATTGTTAGGTCAAATCAGGTCTTGGAAGATTTGAGCCAGAAATTGTGAGTAGCTACCATGATGGAGCCTGAGAGTGATGCCAGCCCAGCATAAGGCAAAGCCAACAGATTGAGAGAAGGGACTGGTATACATTATTCCAGCCCCTGGATAAAGATATCCCTGGGGATTTTCATTATGTGAGAAGTATAATTCCTTTGTTAGTTCAGCCAGATTGAGTCACTTACAACAGAAATAATCCTGATTTACCCAGCTCTTGTCTTTATCTGCCTTAAATTACAGTTATAAGTTATCTCCCCATGTGACTCCAAGCTCCTTAAAGGTAGTTATCTTTGAACCCTCCCAAGTAGCCAAATAGTAGATGTTAGTGTAGTATAAAGAAGCATCCCTGAAATATTTGACACATGAGTAAAATGAAATAAAATGATACATATGAAAGAGTTTTGTTGACTCTCAACTATTTTACAAATAAACAGCATTTTACATATATCAGAGTTCTCATTAATATTTCCTTCTAAAATATTTGTCTAGTGAGACATTCTAAGAAGTAAGATTAGTATGTAAGCAAAGGCATTGCTCACCCAGTTTGTTTTCCACATTTGTCTCCATTTCAGCTTTGTACCAAAAACAATCTGTCCTTACTATTGTGTCCCTAATAGTTTCCTGCATTAGAGCGAGTGTCTCCAGTGCAAAGACCATTTCTGTTTTATCTCTGTGTCCTCAGTACACATGGGAGATACTCAATTGCTGGGCTCCTCTCCTTTGCCAGCCCTTTCCAAAGCACCCTCTTAGTGCTGTCGGCCTTGAAGGTGGCTGGGTTGTCAGAAAAGTGTATTCCTGTGACCCAATGGGCATCCTTGGGGACTTGTAGTGTATCTTTAACATTCATTGATTTAAAAAGCATTCATCGAGCACTTAACCATGTGCGGGGCATTGTCTTTGAGGATTCATGCCCTTGTGGCATTCACAAGTAAGTACATAGACAAGTATAATGCAGTCTGATAACCACTAGGATGGGGGAAATACAGGGTGTTATGGGAGTAAACAAGAAGTTGCTAGGCTGGAGTGAATCAGGGAAATCTTCCTGGAAGAAGCGGCATTGAAGCTGAGGCCTAAAGGGTAAGTAGGAATTAGTCAGGCAATGGGTGAGGAAGAGAGCCTCCCAGTCAAAGGGAATGGCAAAGACCAGTAGGTCGGTAGAATCGGGGAGCAGATGAGTTTAGGGAGCTAAGCATGGGTTAGCTGCAGACTAGCTGCAGTGGGTTTGTAGATGTGGTGCCACTACTCTTTCCTTGGGTCAGGTCTCCTTTCCAACTCAGCCAGGCAATGCTCTGTTTTGCCTTAGTCAGTGGTTTTCTTAGTTAAGCCTATTAACTTCAACTAATGTCAGGATGCCAGGAAGTTGTGCCCAGCTCTACTGGGCTGAGGGCCTGGCTGGAGTCCATCCTTTCATCCTTTTCAAAATTCACTGATTAACTTCTCTGGAAGAATTCAAGCCTCAACAGAGCATAGGCTGGCCTACCTAGCTTAAAATCAGATCCTTGATGATTGCAACCACCTCAAAGATGATTCTGTGTGTGTTTGAAAAAAAAGATCCCTAGGATTTAGGGGCAGGAAAGTCTGGGTGTGAGAGAGATGGAGACAAGAAGTGATGTGTGTGTGTGCCTGTTGGGGGAGTTTTGGGAAGATAGGGGTTGTCACTGGCTCATTCATTGAGTGTAGATTCTTGTTTCCTGACTGGACACCTTTGGAAGCCTCTTGAGAACATCACTCAGGTGGGTAGGGTCTTGACAACAAATGACCTTATCTGATTTATATTCCTTTAGTGATGGATATGGAAATTGAATCTCCCTACAAAATGGAGTCACTACTCTTTGCTCTTTAATGACAAGCCATTCCCCCATCTTTTCCTTGAGGGTGCCTTTCCTAAATTCTGTCTGGGCTTATGACTCTGCTTTTAAATCTTTGGGAATCTTCCTCCTGGCTGGGGCATATGGTAAGAGTCCTTGGGGTTTGGGAGGCAGAAGCGGAAGTAGCTTGCCACAAGTAAGAATTTTCCTAAAGTTTCATGTTTTATCTTTGCATTTTGTGCAAATCTGTATTCCCCCTCCATCATAAATGCATGTTTGCTTTAATGAAAATGGCCTTTTAAATTATTTACCATTGAATAAAACTGGAACTTCAGAGGATGTGTTGTGTTTATGTGGATTCTTTTGACTGTAGGCACACTGTCTTGTATACAGTCTCCACTTTGAGAAACTGGGGCTTATAGGTTACATGGATCTGGGTCACTAGATACGTGACCTTGTACAGATCACTTCACCTTCCCAGGCCTGTTTTTTTCATCCAATGTGTGAGAACAACAAAACCTACACATCAGGGTTAATGTGAGGATTAAATGAAATAAAATACATGAAGTGGCTGGCCCATAGTAGGTACTCAAGAAATATTAACAGTTCCCCTCTTATTAGGAAGATCACTGTCAGGTTTGCATTTCCAGAATTCTGTGATTCTGACTCAGCTGACTGAGAAGGTGACCCCATGGGACATTTGCTACTAGAGGGGTTTTGAGGAGAACTAGTATATGTCACTGCCTGGTGACACAGCTGATGACATTGGCAATTGAGAATAAACTGTATGGAAAGAGATGTGATATGGTTTTAGGGCTTATCATAGTCTGTTGTTTTCCTATTTCTAGGTCTTTCTGAAATGTGAAAATTGGTAATTGGGTGATGCTTACAGTGTCCCATCTACTCTCTGGCCCCCTTGTCATGAGGCAGGTGCATGTGAGTCACTGGCCAAGAAAGAAAGTCAGAGCCTGACAGCTCTCCCCTTCCCAGGCTCACCTTTCAATCCCACTGCTGAAAAAGATTTAGGCCACGGTCACTGCCTAAACTAATGAGCCTGTCTCAGGAAATTTCCTTCTAAATTCTGGAGTGATAAATGGGATGCCCGGATCCCAATTAATAAGGAAATATCACATATGATTCCAATCATTAATGTAAAAACTTAACTATTAAGTTTAATTTTGAATATCCAACCATTTTCAGGAAAAAAAAAAGCACCTTCTAGTCATATGATAGGTATTTCTGTGACCTGCCAGGATCGGAGTCCAGCAGGACCTGGAGTGCAGGTGGATGCACAGGTTAAGGAGGAGTGTGATAAAATCTAGCATGGAAGCACGTACGGGAACATGGGTGAGGGAGTTGTGTTGTGTGGAGGCTTTAGCAAATCTTGGCAGTAGAGATGATAACCAAACTTAAGATTCAGATTCAGGAGACTGGGTGCCTCTCAGGCATGACCGTTTTGTTTTTGTTTTTGTTTTTGTTTTTGTTTTTGTTTTTGTTTTTGTTTTTGTTTTTACAGTGTCTCCAGTGATTCTGATGCACAGCAAGGGTCAAATGTCCTGTCAGACATTTGTGCTTCTGTTTTGAGAATTTGCCTTTCTGGGCTGTGAGCCTATTGATGGTAGGGTCTTGCTCTCTGTGTTCAGCATCATTATTGTAGTCAGCTGGAGCCTGACCCCAGGTCCAGAACTGTATCTCCCCCCTGGGGTGCCTCCCATGCTGTAACAGGGACCCCAACACTCCAGAATTTGGAAGAAGTCTGTGTCATGTATTCTAAAAGTTAGAAACTCAATGAATACAAGTATGTGTAGTATTTTACCACCTCTGCCATATCCCCATCCTTCTTCTGAAGGAATGCAGTGTCTCCTTTTCTTTCCAAATGTGTATCTGAATCTCTTTTCAGATGTATATTTTGTCTTTGTTTACTGTTATTTCCCTGGCTACAAAAATATACCCTTGGGTTACTTTTCAAGTGCAATGCATAAGTTTGTTTACTTATGAACACAAGGGCCTCTCTCCCCTGTGAATTCCAAAACAATTTCTAGAAAGGAGAAAAGGCTCAATGTAAACAGGGAACCCAGGAAACACTGGTGTGTGCAGAACTGAGCTGAAGTGAAGCAGGCACCCAGCTTCAGGCTGATACATGCTTCTCCCATTTCTTGCAGCATGTAATTTAAGTAAGTGCAAAAGCCAACATTCAAAAATTTCTGAATCTGTGGTCTTACTTCTACCACCACTGCCCTGCTTCTAACTAGGAACCCTACTACATTTGATGAAAGAGTGAATGCAGAAACAAATGAAGTGTGATATAACCCTGAATGGCTACATTCAGACACCTTTCGTCCATGACAGGGAAAGTACTAAACCCACCTTAGAATGGAAGAACCTGGAGTAGGAAGCTGGTGTGGACATCAGATAGCAGCCAGCGGAGGGTGGCTTTTCCTAGCCCTCAGAGGAAAGATGCTGTGGGTGGAGAAAAAAGACCCTGGGCATTCTAGTTGGACGCACTTAGCAGGTTTGCCTCCTCTGAGATGGAAGTTTTGCTCTATGTCAGCTGACAAAGCACCCAAAGGAGGAGGGGGCAAGCATTGTTCTTGAACAGGTGACACACTGGAGCAGTTAGCAGAGTTCTGGGCGGGCTGGAGAGCTGGGTGCCTGAGTCTCTCCTCACCGGTGAAGCTCAGGGAGATTGCTGTCCCTTCTTGGGGTACATGAGTACAGCTGAAGCAGCCCAGCAGGACCCCGGTTTCTATATGCCACTTACAGCATGTGCATGTCTGTGTGTGCTGTGTAGTCTAAGCCTCTTTTTTTGGTTGTTTTTAAGCCTGTGCTATGATTTAGGACAAAGAGGAGAACAGAGGAGCTGGGCCTCACTGCAGAAGGCTGGCTGTATGCACACAATTACCTGGGAGAATCTTTGCCAGTCCAGGAGCTAATCTTCAGCCAAGGATGGATGCTTCCTCAGGGAGAGACTCTCACTATCCCAGCTAACAGAAGCTATAAACAAGCCTTGAATACCCTTTGATTAATCATAGTATTGGGGCGCCTGGGTGGCGCAGTCGGTTAAGCGTCCGACTTCAGCCAGGTCACGATCTTGCGGTCCGTGAGTTCGAGCCCCGCGTCAGGCTCTGGGCTGATGGCTCAGAGCCTGGAGCCTGCTTCCGATTCTGTGACCCCCTCTCTCTCTGCCCCTCCCCCCTTCATGCTCTGTCTCTCTCTGTCCCAAAAATAAAATAAAACGTTGAAAAAAAAATCATAGTAAAAACTGTAATAGAGCAGGATGCTCCTGGAGAGACTAAAGTTGTGTTGTTTTTGTAAGTCCCTCTGCCCTGCCCAGAATTGTGAGATAGTCACTCTGGAATCATAGCATCACTGTGTGGATGCCGTGACTCCTGAGACTTACAAAGTCTTGACTAGAACTCATGGTGCATGTTCTGTGGAGGTGGAGATGGCCTGGTGCTATCCCGAGAGGAAACTGCCAAGTGGTGCCTTGTGGTGCTTTCTGGGGAGTGAGGTCCCACAGAGAGATGAGGGGCTGCTACATAGCTTCTTTCCTGTGCACAGGATTGGTTTCTATCAGAAGAAGTGTGAGTAGCCACTAAATGAGTTTAGTCTATGAAGGTGAATCCATGTTTAAACAAGGGCTGCCCTAACAGTTATGTGTCCTTCCCCACCACCATAACCTGAGAATAATTCCTTATTTCCAAAGTAAACAATGGATCCCCATTAGTGTCTTTACCTTGGTTTTCATGAATAACTCCTTTTCACTTCCAAGAAGACCTCCCCCAAAGCCATTGTCAAGGGTGAAACTGTGATACAGTGTCCCCTGGATGGGAGCAGGAGTCCCAGATGGCAGCTAGGACCCACCAAAGGAGTCTTCTGACTCCTCAGGAGTGTCTCTTCTAGGAGAAGCCCTGGGGCAGCCAAGATTGAAGGAGCCAGCACTGCCTTGACTGGAGCCCGGGGGGGTGGAGAGAAGGACCAGGTGTTTCCAGCAGCCTATTGCCAAGTGTGCAGAAACGGACTCCCCGTTGTGTCTCTCCCGTTCCAGTGACTGAAGGGTCTCATTAGTCTATGCACACTAATAGCTTTCTTTAGGGACAATGAGGTCCTTGGGGATGTGGAGGCTGGAGAGAATCTGGAAAAGCTGATGGAGTTTTCCAGGTTTCATGGAGTGCAGCTTGAATTTATCCCTCCCTCCTGGTGCAACTCCAGCTGCCCTCACTTCTTCTTTGTAGTCAGTTGGGTTGTTTGTTTGTTTGTTTGTTTGTTTTTTAGCCCACCCTGAAATCCTTGACAACAGGACATTTTGACTTCAATAAGAATGGACCGAGACATAAGTGTATTAAAGGGAGTAAAGTGAATACAGATGGGAGCTGGGAAAGAATCACTTAATGCCTACCAGGAAGCCAACAAAATGTGCTAACTTAAACAGAAAGGGTATGGTCAGCAGTTTCTGGCACTGAAATACATCAAGCTGTCAGGAAGGCACTGAGGCCTCCCACCGGTAAAGCCCTTAGGGCCCCTCTCCATCTCAGGCTCTTTCCCTTTGCACCCCCTTTCCTTTCCACCAGCCCTAGGATGTTTGCAAAGAGCCACCCTTTTAAAAGTGCTACTTCCTTTCCAAGATTCTGCTCCTTTTATTATGGAAGGTGGAGTTCATTGTCTCTGCTTCTTCCACAGAGTCCCCTGGTCCTGGAACACCACTTAAACTGAACAAGAGGATGTTGCTGCACAATTTTGCTCAGGCTTAATTATAAAGCCAAACCTGTCTGTTTATTTTAGCTAGTTTGTCCCTTCTTGGTCACGAGATGTCCCTGGGGGTGAGACATCTGCAGCTGCGCCAGCCACATAGGACAGGTTTCACCCCTGGCATGCTGCTACCTCCCTGGCACAGCTGTTGAGGGAGGGGTGAAGAGTGAGTGAGTGCATGTGTGAGGGTGCTGGTGGTGTTGGGTTCTCAGGGTTAGGGAGCAGGGCTCCCAGAATCTAAAGATCAAATAACAGTCAAATTAGTCAAATTAGTGTGGGGCAACTAGTTCTGGGTCATCCATCTGCTCAGGGTAAGACCCCAGCCAGAGGTGGAAGTATGCCTGGTACACAGGACTATAAACTTGTGGGAAGAATCTGTTCAGGTTTGGAAATAAAGGAGTTGGAAGAAGGGCTTTTTTTCTTTAGCAGATACTCACTGAGCATCTACCATGACTCTGGCTATGCAAGAGTACTTTCTGTATCTGCTTTCATTTCATGTCAATCTGGAGAGACACCTTTAATGAGGAGACTGCAGTTCTGAGGCACGAAACTGCTTGCCCAGGGTTACACAGTTAAGTAAAAGGGGAGGGCTGGGATTTGAAGCTAGGACCCCTGACCTGAAATCAGGGCTCTATCTACCAGGCTGTTTGCCTTTTTCTTAATTGCAATGGGACCCATATAGTCACTCATTAATTTCATATAAGTAGCATAGACTTACTTTCTCTGTTACCATATTATATCTTGCTTTGTTATTTTTTTTTCCTGCCATTTCTAGCAGGCACACAGGGGACTTCTTTCAGAAAGAAAGTGGCAAAATTTCAGACTGCCTAAGCAGAATTACCAATGTCATCTTGGATGTGGGGCATTGGTTACTCAATTTACAGGGATCTAGAACATACATCCTAGCTGTTTTAACTTTGATAAGTTAGCAAGTATGAATTTTCAGTCCTTGTGTTCTTCATTTTTCTGCAACTTAAGTTATTCTCTATTTCAAGCTCCATTTTACTACCTGGCAGAAAATTTAATCTTGATTACTCTTAGGTAAAACCATTCATTTCAGGCTTATACTTGAGTTAATCCAGGATTTTGTCCTCTCTGATCCCACCCTTAAACTCAGAGTTGGCATCTAAGATCCAGGGGCCTTATGTAGCATCACAGCATCTACGGGGAGAGAATCAGACACCTGGGTATTGGCACCTTTCCACACTGATAGCCACTGAATGTACAAAACTTCCCCTTATGCTCAGGTACTGCTATCCTGCCATGCGGGCATCTATTGAAACACCAAGTTCCTAACTGAACGTCTAGCCATACTTTCCTCTCTACTTCTACTGGGGTGTCCTTGCAGCAGGACTGTATGTCCCTTTAATTTGGCTTTCTCTTTTCCCCAGTGAAACTTTCCCACACTCCTCTGTGGCACAGTGGAACTTTATTGCTCCCACACCTTTCTGATCAGTGGCAAACCCAATGGGGATATTTTAGGTCTTCCCTGTTTCAACACCATCTGCAACCACCTCTGCTCAGCTACTGCTATGCCATGGTAGGTTGTTCTGTGAAGATAGCACTACTAAGTTCAGTTGGGATTCAGAGCAGAGATCTTTTCTCCTCTCAGGTCCTCACTCTTGTTTGGGGGTTCTACTGTTTCTTCATTTATAGGAAGTCTTGGGGGATTGATCATGTTAAAGTCCAAGGACCCTCTTCAGATGCCATCATCAAACTCTTTGCTTTTGCTTTCCTTCTAATTCTTCCCTCCAACCTCAGACCAGATAAGTTTATTTTTTTAATGTTTATTTGTCTTTGAAAGAGAGAGAGAGAGAAAGAGATTGAGCTGGGGAGGGACAGAGAGAGACGGAGACACAGAATCCAAAGCAGACTCCAGGCTCTGAGCTGTCAGCCCAGAGACTGGCATGGGGCTCAAACTCATGAACTGTGAGATCATGACCTGAGCTGAAGTAAGACGCTTAACCAACTGAGCCACCCACTCGCCCCAACCAGATAAGTTTTTTAATCCTTTCTCAGGCATCAGGGGGAGAAAGCTGGTTCTGTAAGTGTTCTTCCCAAGGGATTATTCCCAGTGTCATTTTCCCTTCTTGATAGTGGTGGTCCAGTGAGTGAAAGGTGAAGGAGTCCCAGATTAGAATGAAGTATATTTGTAAGAGATGGCGATTATAATTCAAAAGCTTATCCTGTTCCAGTAAAACAGTTTAAACATATAAGGCAAGAGGGGCACCTGGGTGGCCCAGTTGGTTAAGCATCTGACTTCTGCTCAGGTCACGACCTCATAGTGGATTCAAGCCCCACATCGGGCTGTCTGCTGTCAGCACAGAGCCCACTTCAGATACTCTGTCCCCCTCTCTCTCTGCTCCTCCCTCGCTCATGCTCTCTCTCAAAAATAAATAAACATTAAAAAAAACCACATATGAGGCAAGAATAGCAAGTAATTGTATAGTACATACTATGTTCTAGACACAAGGTAGTGCCCATATAACTCCTTTATTATGCATCTTATTTATTCCTCAGAGATGATGATAATGATGATGATGATGATGATGATGATGATGATGATGATTCTCCTTTTTAGGAATGAAGAAACTGATACAAAAAGAAATTAAATGATTTACCTGAAATCTGTGAGATAGTAATAGGTAGTAACCTTTGGGACTAGGGGTCCCAAATCCAAGCATTCTGTGTTCTCAACTCCTATATGGCTTTACCGCTTACATATATAAGTAATGGTTTAGTGTTCAGCATCCTGGGGATTAGAACAGGAAGAGAAAGACATAGTTTTTGTTGAAAACTTTTGTTTGTTAATTTCTCACTATTCCTCCTCTTTTCAAAACAGGTTGGCACAACCTCAGTTGTGGAGTCTCTTCTCCACCCACATTGGGCTTATAATCACTTGTCCAATCTGGTGAAACATGAAGAATGCCCTCAGATGAACCAGGTAAGAAAAATGTGTGTGTGTGGGGGGGGGGGGGGGGGGGGGGGGAGCTCCAGGCAGATAGGCCCTACTCTTGAGATCCATAAGAAGTGTCTATTTTATGAGTATTGTATTCTACACAATATACCAAACACATGTGGTAGCTCAATAATGCAAACTCAAGTTGGCAGTTTTGTTCTTTTTAAAAAATAAATGTTATGAATGAAAACACTTTGTCAAAATCTTCTCTGCACCTATCAGAATTTGTTGGAGGCAAGTGTACGCATGACCGTATGTGACACTTCTCTTGTACAAGTTCCTTTTCTGCTTTCTCTCCAGGCACCCAACAAAATTCTCTTTTCTCCATAATATATGAGATAGTGAAATTGCTGGTGACATTTTGCAATATGGTATGACAACTGGTGAGTTTGGAAAATGATGATGTAATGGAATTAGATAAAACTGCTGAAATTCTTATTTTCCCCCATGGAACTCTGCCAGCCTTTTGTTTTCTGCGATTCTGCAGAAATAACATGAAACAAAATTGGACTTTCTCATCAGTTGGGGAAATTGCAGCTTATGTTTATCTAGTCGTTATGACATGCAAAATATTTTCTCATGGCTTGGAATTAGAAGGGAGTCAGATGAAATTGTGACTATTTGTTGAAGTTCTTGAAAAAGCTTTTAAATGGTAGGGAAATGCAAGTGGTAAATAAACAGCCATTAGGAAATCATGTAGAGGGGAGTTCCCAGAAAGTGAAGGATGTGGGGAAATCAGAGTGGGTATTGGTGACAGAGAGATAGGAGCCTACATGACAATGGTGATAATAAAGTAGTGAAAATGATGCTTTTCCAAATACCAAGTACCGTCCCACATTTTCAAAGATGTGGAGTGATCTGAGTACCAAGAACATTTAATTGTGAGAAACGTTTAACTACAGTGTTCGCCTCATGATACAAGCTCTAGTTCTATAGGTCTTGCTCATACAGCCCAATGGCCAGCACCTCTAAAACCCTTAAAACCTTCATTTTAATGACACCAATTCTCTCTTTATCCAGGCACCCATCTCTGACTCAAACTGCTGGCAAACCAGACCAATTTTTTCTTGTGTCTGTAGGAAATGGGCAGCTTGAACCATCTTGACCTTCTATGTCCCACTTCTCATCCAGTTTCAACTGGGTCTGACTGGAAAGGAAAGCCCACCAGTGCCACAATGCAGCCAGGCCCATGGATGTGGGCATGACGATAGGAGAAGGACCAAATCTTTCAAAGGCTCTTGTCTGAGACACATAGGCCTAGTTGAGGAGCAGTATTCTCTGCTGAGCTGAGAGCTGGGCACCCCAGGGAAATCCATGGCAAGAGTCCTCTAGAAATGGAAGAGGAATAGGTTTGATAGGCTGGGCACTTTGAGTTGGGGGGGGGGGGGTACTGGGTAGCAATCTTATATTTATCTGATTACACAAGAAAATCTTTTGGTCATATTCAAATTCATGCCTAATCAGTGCACAGAGATAAACAGGAGGTCTTAAACTGGGATGTATGAAATCTCTGCAATTATACATAAAGTTGTGTATGTGTGCATGTGTGCGTGTGTGTGTGAGTGTATGTAAATATCTTCCAGAAAAGAGAATCCCTCTTTTCTGCTGGCTTCTCAAAGGAATTTGTAGCACCTCCTCCACCCCCACTGTCACCAAAGTTAAAAAACAGTGACTTAAGGAGATTTCAGAATTTTGAGCTGAAATGAATCTTGGATGGTATTTAGTTCATTTTTGCCCCTCTTTTAATTTTTCAGAGATAATAATTTGAGTCTAATTAACATGTGATGTTTCACAAACATTGAAGACTTCTAGGCCTTTCTCTTCCAAAACACCTTCCAGATGGTTCTTGGAAAATGCATCATGATGACCCAGTTCTTGGAAAATGCATCATGATGACCCAGAGTAGGGCTCTGAGTGGTGGAGTGACTATCTATCCATATGTGTCATAAAGACTGATGAAGGAGTGGCAGACACATTGTTGTCCTCTGATTTATCTTCATTTCTCATTGGAGCACAAAGATGGGGTTTTGTGGTTTAGTATCTCAAGTCCCTCCGTTTCAGAGGGAACTGATGAGCTTTATTCTTACTATAAGAACCTGGCATATTCCCACCAAATGATTTCACTATGGTGATTTTCATGGCTCAATCTTCTCCTGAACATTTACACATTTATTTCTTTTACTTTTCTGCTTAAAGCAGCTCACAGATGCATAATTCAAGATGATTATAGTTGGAAAAAAAATCTCATCTGTTCAACACAAATATTGAAAAAGGAATCAGCTTGACACTTGGCACCCTTCACTACAGCTGGGTTCACTCTCCCCAAGCCCAGTGTTTTCGTGCAGTGAATGGAAGTTATAGATGAAGAGCAGATTGAAAGCTGCAGAATTCTAATTTCCACACAAGATTGATCTAGGGTGAGATGGGAAGCAGGAGAATAGTCAGTTGATTCTTTTAATAGGTAGGTCAGAAATGAGGCCTTCTTTTTAAAAAGTAGAATAGAAATAACTTGGCAACCATTGGCTGTAAGGATGGTCTTTGGAGGGGGGAGATTAAGAATGACTGCCAGGCTTCTGACTTGGCCACTGGGGACACACAGAAGGAAGGGCTTTTGGGAGAAATAAATGAGACCCATTCTGGATATGTTGCCTCTGGATCGAGGTGAGGAATTTAGTGTTCAGTTCAACACGGGAGTCTGAACCTCTAGGCTGGGGGTTGGGCTGGAGATATGGTTTGAGAATCATCAGAATATCTATAGCCTATATACCTACAGGAAATTAGAAAAGAATTTCAAAAATGAAAGCAGACAGTGTTGCCAAATATTTCAGAGAAGTCAAGTATGAAAGAATGAGCTACCCCACTGGCTTTAGCAATGGGAAAGTCACGGATGACTTTAGGATAAGAAGTTCCTGTGGATTTTTGGGATGGAAGCCAAATCATATTTGATGCAGGATAGTATGGACAGCAAAGAAGTGGCAAAGCTGAATGGAGATGACTCCAGAGGCCTGGAGGTGAAGAGAAAAATATATACAGTGATAGCTGGAGAAAGCAGGCAGGATGGTGGGAATTTTATTTATTATTTTTTAGAAGAGACTTGAACATGATTAAGTGATGATATGATGAAACCAGAAGGAAGAAGTTGAAGAAACAGAACAAATGAATCATTGGTAGAACAAATTCCTGGATGGAAATGGGGAAGAGTAAATTCAAGAGAACTGTGGTGAATATTGGCCTTGAAGCACACATCCTCCAAGTCATTAGGGAAGGATGGATATAGGTGCAGATAAACTTGTGAGTGGGGGGTGGACACCTGAGGGACCTCATACTGGTCATTTCAATCTCATCAGTTAAAGAAAGTAGGGCACGGGGCACCCAGGTGGCTCAGTAGGTTAATGTCCAACTTTGCCTCAGGTCATGATCTCATGGTTTATGAATTTGAGCCCTGCATCTGGCCCTCTGCTGTCAGCACAGAGCCTGCTTCGGATCCTCTGTCCCCCTCTCTCCCTGCCCTCCCCCCACTGGCTCGCTCTCTTCTTTTCTCACTCTCTCTCTCTCTTTCAAAATAAATAAACTTTTAATTTTTTTAATGTTGACTTATTTTTGAGAGAGAGGAGAGACAGAGCACAAATGGGGGAAGGGCAGAGAGAAGGAGACATAGAATCTGAAGTAGGCTCCAGGCTCTGAGCTTGTCAATACAGAACCCGATGTGGGGCTCGAACTCACAAACCACGAGATCATGATCTGAGCCAAAGTCAGACACTTAACCGACTGAGCCACCCAGGTGCCCCCAAAATAAATAAATAAACTTTTAAAAATTACAAAAAAATAAAGTGGGGGATACTTGAGGTGGGCTAAGGAGCCTTAGAAAAGTGGCAAAAGTTTGGATGTACCATGGAGAAGAAGAGAAAAAGGAAACCGACTAGGGAAACAGACAAGTTTGACCAGAAGCACTGGGGACCAGATGAGACTGGAAATCCTAAACCTACAGTAGAACCAATCCACCCAGCCATGTGTATTTCTTTAATGCTTGGCTACCAGTGTGCAGAGCTGGAGAAGTTAAATATGTTTGGGTTAATCCAGGGTTGGGGATTATAAAACAGAAATAACAGCAGGGCAAAGGGATGAAGAAGTTGGGTTTTCTAGGTAGAAAGTAGCTGAAGTGATGAACCATGGGATCTGGGCAGGAGAGAGAAAGATGAAGCAGGAAAGGACTGATGTAAAGTGAAAGGCTGAGATAAAATTAAATATGCATGTTGCTGAAGATCTTGTGAAGATCAGAGAATAGATAGAGTCAGAGGAGGGTTGGAAAGATCTGGAAAGAGGATAGTATGGTCAGAGAATGCTTTCATTAAAAATTGTTTTTCAAAACACTTTACTTCTATTTCCACATTGTAGTGTAAAATTTTAAAGTGCATTACAAATGAAAATACAAATGTCTGGTAAATTATTTATTTCGTATTATCTATGCCTTAGGCTCTCTTCTATGTGATAATCCCATTCTCTTCATTGAAATAGGAAAATGTGAACCAGGTCTAAGAGTATTATTTCTCTAATACTTTAATCATTTTATATGTACAGTGATATTATATTTTTATTTTAAATATAGGATCTTGGGAAAGACGCCAGTGTTTTCTATCTCAGCAGTCACAGCAGCTGTTACAAGCATAATCAAGCCTTTAGTATGTGTGTTTTCTCTGGCTTTGTACTTTCCCCTAAATATAAGTTGATTTTGGAAAAATTTAACCTATAAAGCTCGAGAGGACAGATCACATCAGTAGATCCAACATGACAAGTGACTAATGGCAACAAAGTGGACCCATGGAATGCTGGAGAGGCTGTGCATACCACTGTGACCTAGACTGGAAACTGAGTCCGAAACTCAGTTAGATCTGGATAGGTTAGGTTAGATGAGCATTGCATGGAAATAAGGCATAGGTGGCCTCCATTCCATCTAAGGCTGCTTCTGCTGTAAATTAGAAGAGATGTTAAGTATCAGGTGTGTGAGTAATTTGAACGTAGTTCAGTAAGAACAAAAATATTTCATTTGTTATGCCTCATTTTGCTCAAGTATGTGTTTAGGAAGTTTGAAGATTGGGTTGAAGATGCAAACAAAAATATGGGTAATGAATTAGAATCCTATTTGCAGAGAAAATTGCCCTAAGACATTTTATTAGTCAGGAGGACTAAAGTGCTTCTCAAGAATCCTATTCAGTTGTCTTGTAACTAAACGGAATAAAGATGGAGTTGACACATATGATGGCCACCAAGGTCTCAGGAAAAATAGCACCCCTCAAAAAAGAGCAAGGATTTATCATTGGGGCTATCCATACAGAAGATTCTAGTTCCTTTGCCAAGTGTATTCCTACAAGATTAAAAATAGGGACGGTATCTCGTCCATTTTAAATGGACGTAGTTAAATGGCAGGAAGGTCAGTTATCTCCTTCCTTATCTCCCCTCCTTTGGTGAAGGTTGTGTCTCCTGACATTAATGTCATCTAATTCCCATGCTTTTAGTCCACGCTCATCAAACCACCTGCTAATGGTAATTTGCCTTCCTATGTAGACTTTTCTAAAAAAGAGCAACTCCCTGGCATGCTGACATGAATATTCCAGTTTGCTTAGCAGTTCTGTCTTTCCTTGTAATTAATGACATAACATTCTAGTTTATTTACCAGTCTCTTGTGAGATGGCTAATTAGGGTGAGTTGCTGCCCCTCGTTCTGATGAATTTGGGAAGGAAAATGTGAATTTCACATTTAAAGAAAGCAAGCAGGCCCAGACTCTACAAAAGCACTGCCTCTCAGAGAAGCCCCACATGGCAAACCCCTCTCTGACATCTTTTCTGTTTCAACAAATACCACATATGCCTTCTGCAATCATGCCCTGTTAGCCCTTATTCCAGTTTCTGTGCCTAGAATTCCACTAAGTTGTCTGTAGTTCAGGTAACCTTGATCTTGATGAAGGGCTTTGTTGTGAGGCAATGAGGCTTAAACTTCAGTCTCATCCAGATGCTTGTGAAAATGCTTATTCTAGGCTTCCCCACAACAGATCTAGGTAGGGTCGGAATGTGCATTTTTTTAAAAAAAATTTTTTTTTCAATGTTTTTATTTATTTTTGGGACAGAGAGAGACAGAGCATGAACGGGGGAGGGGCAGAGAGAGAGGGAGACACAGAATCGGAAACAGGCTCCAGGCTCCGAGCCATCAGCCCAGAGCCCGATGCGGGCTCGAACTCACAGACCGCGAGATCGTGACCTGGCTGAAGTCGGACGCCCAACCGACTGCGCCACCCAGGCGCCCCAAGGAATGTGCATTTTTAACATGACTGATTCTGATACACAGTCAATAGACCACATCAGGAGAAAGGGCTTTAGACTGGGGGTGCTAACTCGTTTGTGGCTATGGGCACTAACAAGGGATATTTTCTGTTCTTGGGAGCCTTGGGTGCCTCCCCCAACCAGAGTGAACTTTGATGCACCCTGGGGAAGGGGTGTGGAATGAAACAAAGCCAGTGTGGAGTAACAAATGAGAGAAACAAAATGGCAGCAGCCTGGGAAAGAGGCCGGAAGGCTTTCCGTTGCCACTTCCAATGGAAGCTGTGTTTTTTTTTTTTTTTTTTAATTTATATATGAAATTTATTGTCAAATTGGTTTCCATACAACACCCAGTGCTCATCCCAAAAGGTGCCCTCCTCAATACCCATCACCCACCCTCTCCTCCCTCCCACCCCTGTTTGACTGCTCATGAATGAGGTGGTTTGTCTGCCAGACAAGTTGGGTCTGTTGCACACTCCCTCAAGCAGAAGCCAATTTCAGGTTTGAAGGGGAAGGGGTGCTTACCTTAGTTTGGCAAAGACTGCTTTAACCAGCCAGGGGCATATACTCCCCAGGCTGCCTCAAATGATGGTGGCAGCATGTTGTGTTCAAAATGTGTATGTGGGGGCGCCTGGGTGGCGCAGTCGGTTAAGCGTCCGACTTCAGCCAGGTCACGATCTCGCGGTCCGTGAGTTCGAGCCCCGCGTCAGGCTCTGGGCTGATGGATCAGAGCCTGGAGCCTGTTTCCGATTCTGTGTCTCCCTCTCTCTCTGCCCCTCTCCCGTTCATGCTCTGTCTCTCTCTGTCCCAAAAATAAATAAACGTTGAAAAAAAAAATGTGTATGTGGTTGTAAGACTTCTTTCTCTTGTCCTAGAGGTCAACAATATTGGAATTTCTCATCCGTATTTAGTGCTGGAAATCTTTTATTAACTGGCATATCTTATCTGGAGGATCATAGACTGCTAGACCTAGGGCTTAATTCACGAGTATGGCTGAGCTCCTCCTCCTTTTAAAGATGCAGAGGCGCCTGAGTGGCTCAGTCTGTTAAGTGTCTGACTCTTGTTTCGGCTCAGATCATGATCTCACGGTTTTGTGAGTTCGAGCCCCACATCAGGCTCCAAGTTGACAGGGCGGAGCCTGCTTGGGATTCTCTGTCTCCCTCTCTCTGCCCCTCCCCCACTTGTGCTATCTCTGTCTCTCTCAAAATAAATAAATAAACTTAAAAAACATTTTTTAAAGGGGTGCCTGGGTGGTTCCGTCAGTTGAGCATCCAACTTCAGCTCAGATCGTCTCATGGTTCATGGGTTTGAGCCCCGCGTTGGGCTCTGTGCTGACAGCTCAGAGCCTGGAGCCTGCTTCAGATTCTGTCTCTGTCTCTGTCTCTCTCTCCCTCTCTCTCTCTCTGCTCCTCCCCATTCATGCTGGGTTTGTCTGTCTGTCTCTCTCAAAAATAAAAAATAAACATAAAAAATATATAAGAACATTTTTTAAAGATGCAGAAACCAAGGCAGAGGGAGGATGAGCAGTTCACCGAAGTCCAACAGCCTCATAGAAGAGCAGCTGGGACTGGAAGTAGGTCTCTTGACATCAGTGCAGAGCACTGTGCTGCCGGCTCCCAAACCACAGCCTCGAAACAAGTGCCTGCTGAATCAGCACAGACCAGTTAGATATATTGGTTTGATAACTGCTTAAGCATATTTTATCATACAGATAGCAGACACTATTAGCTGCTTTACATTTCGATTTCATCTGTTTAACCCTATATAATTCCTTGCTTCCTTAAGCAACCCATTTTTTTAAAAGTGATCCTTCTAAGTCAGCATTCCTCCTCAACTAAGTACAATTGCCATCTAGTGGTTCAAAGATAGCAATAAAATTCTCTGCAAAAGCTTTATATGTAGGCCAAAGGAACCAGAGAATTTTTACAACCTGGAAGAGATCCTTCTGGATCTTCATGTCTGACACTCTCATGTTGCAAGTAAGAAAATGGGCTCTAGAGGGGAAAGCAACTCGCTGGAGGAGGCAGGGGCATCCTTGACCACACTGAGTACATGAAATGGGGATTGCCTGGCCCCACCCTCTTGCAGGGTGGATGTGCTCCTGGAGGGCAGGGAAGTGGGTGCACTTGGGGTTCCAGAGTACCTGGCCCAGGGCCTGATGCACAGTAGCGCCTGCTGTATGTGTGTGGTGGGTGAGTGGGTCCTCCGTGACCAGACCCGTGTCACTAGCCTCTTTGTCTTTCTCCATGGTGCCATCAAGCCAAAGCAGTTGTTCCCACAAAGGAGGCTTCATCAATGTGGTGTTGGTGGTCGGATTGAGGCCTGCATGAGCTGAGTCAACTGAAGTGTGCCATGCCTTCCAGTTGGCACAGTGTGCTCTCTGCCTCACCTTCGAGCCACATGCTTCTGCACCCTTTCTGGTTGACCATCTCTTGCTCAGGATACTTTTGTGTTCAGAGTAAATTTCCTGACAGGCAGCAAATCTAAGCATCCCCTGCCAGAAGTGAGGTGAGCACTCAGGGCCTCATCCCCTTCTATTTATAACATGTGTTGGTCAGGCAGTCCCAAAAAGGGTGCTCAGGGCAGAGCGCGGAACCCACTTGACCTCCAAAAGGAGGCCCGTGCAGGATGGCTCCACAGGGGTTGAGAATGGGCAAGCGCTTTAAATGGCTGCAGATGGTGAGGGTGTCAGGGTGGCAGACTGTGGGTGGCAGTTTTCTTTGTATTCCAAATAGGCTGAGGATTTTCGTTTATTCACTGAAACTTTCTGGAGGAAAATGGGGACAAGGAGAGTGGTAGGCATAGGTAGCCCCTGTGGGGAGGGTTTTGTATCCTAGGATCCATGGTGAGCTTCCAAAGGGGGATGAGTTCTGAAGCCCTGGAACTGTACACACAATTTGGTGTCTATGTATGTTTTTTGGACAAAAGTTCTCTATCTTTTGTAAGCTACTCAAAGGAGTCTATGATCCAATCATATGAAGGACCACCAGTGTACAGAGCAAATCCATCTCCAAACTCTTTGAAATGAACCATATTTTTGTCTCATTCTAGAAAAGAAGATTCAGCCATAGTTCTTTTCTCTTACCAGTATTCTCATCCATATCTGATGTCATTTTTTAAAGGGTGTGTGTACACCTTTTAAAACAAGTATATGGTAAAAGAAAACAAGTATATAAGTAAAATCCTACTGTCTTTACTGTCTTTTATAATGGGCACATAACTCAGTCCCAAACTGAGATATGCATGAAATATGCATTTCTTTTACTTTTCTAAAATGCAAATTATTTTCTATTTTGAACCCCTATTTGTTCCATGTGGCAGAGACTTAATCTCCGTGTTTGGGATTTTCTGTTTCTCTCTCTGTCCCAGGGGACTGACTGTGTGTCAATTCTGGGGTGCTTACCTAGAACCAAGGCACCTACCTGGGACTGAGATGGGTGTAATGGGAGATATCTGTCTTTTATGTCACTTGTATACAAAGTCATATGCTGAAGTCCATCCTTGATCCCATTGAGTCTTTGGCTGTGGGACCACATGTGTTACCACTGAGCTTTCTATCTTCTGGTCCAGGTCCTGGCAGACCTCCCTGCTATCTTCTTGGTGAGTCCCTGGGGCTGTGTGTGGCTCTGCCTGCCAGAGCTAAGGCTCCGTGGTCTTGCTTCTTTCCAGGACCCTTTGATCTAGGAAAGAGGATGCTTTGGACCTCTCTTTGAGATCCAAATTTACCAGGTCTTCCGATTTGTTTTTCAAGAAGAAGCTGGACATTTTCACTTTTTGTAAACCTTTCTGATTTTAAATGTTGGCAGTTAATTTGTTTTGAAAGAAAGCCACTGAGGATGAAAAAAAAAAAACCACCACAAAAAACAAACACCTTTCCATGGCCTAGTTTTGCCCCTCGGGCCACCATTTTGCAGCCTCTGCCCTAAAGGCTTAGACTTAAGGAAATCAAAACAGGGAAGACACCATGTTTCTGCTTTCAAATGTGTCACAACTCCCCAAGGCAGTAAGCACAGGATTGCCTACCTACTGGAATAGGAGAGAAGGGCAGAGGGGAGAGATCTGGGGGCAAAGCATTAGTTAACATTTCAAAAGTCTTATCTTTCTACACTTTGATATTGAGCTTATAAAGACAGGTTCTGTGTTTTAAAAAACAAACTTCTTGGGGTGCCTGGGTGGCTCAGTCAGTTAAATGGATGACTTTGGCTCAGGGCATGATCTGATGCTTTGTGAGTTCAAGCCCCGTATCCGCTCTCTGCTGTCAGCACAGATCCTACTTTAGATCCTCTATTTCCTTGTCTCTCTACCCTTCCCCGGCTCTCTCTCTCTCTCAAGAATAAAAACATTTAAAAATAAATAAATAAATAATAAACTTCTATATCCAGGGGAAAAAAGGATTAATCTTGCACAATATATTTTCAATAAAGTAATCATGTTCAGTAAATGCTTTCGGTTATAGCAATTATAGAATTTTATATTGGGTTTCCTAGTGATTGTTTAATCCAATTCCTGAGACTGGATTAAATAAATGAGACAACTGAAGCCTACAGAGGTGAGTTTGTTTTGGTCACCTAACAAGTCACTATCAGCCAGACTTACAGACTCTCAGCTCTTTCTTTCTAGTACCTCCTACTGGACAAGCTAAGGACCAGAGGATTGTATCCTGCTTGAGGTGGGCATAGGGTGTGGCATGGAAATGGAGATGATGCTGGAATGCAGTGCTCAAACTCAAGGAGGGAAGACCCAGGAGGCCATGGCCCCAGGAGAAGTCAAGTCAAAGGGACTAACAACCTATTTTAATTTTCATTAACATTTGAGAAGTGCTATTTTGGCCTAATAGGTCTCTCCCTTGGCTGTGGTTTAGAGTTGTTTAGAGCCTGAAGAGCTTTAAAATTTAAATTTTAAACTTTAATGGAAGCCTGTGCTCTACCCCTAAAGATTCTGATTTAATGAATCTAGTGGTAGGGTCAAGGTATCTGTAGTTGGAAAGGCTCTCCTGGTGATCTTCATGTGCAACAAGGTAGAGATTGACTGCTCCAGCCACACAGAACCACCACCACTTTCCAAACATAATACACCCACCCTCCCTGTGCACTTGCTGTCCTCTTAGTCTGCAACAAGACTTATACTTATTCTTCAAAATCCAGGTTATAGAACCTCTTTTGGGAAGAGGTCCCTGAAGCTGCCCCCAGCAGAGTTACCTACTCCCCTCTTTGTGTACCCTCCTGTAGATAGATCATATAAGTGTAAATCTGTATTTTCATGTCTCTTTATCTTACTAGGGAAAGCTAAGCTGTGAGTATTTTTGGAGCAGAGAATCTGGTTTATTTATTTGTTTTAAAACTGCAGAGCCTAGCTTTTGTTGGTTCTCTGTATCTGGTTCTTTCACTCTATTAGTGATTGAATGCCCAAATGAGTTAAGTCAAGGTTTTAGAACCAACCAAGTATCCTTCAGATGTTCTCAGTCCCCCAATCATCCCCACCAGAAAATGATCTCCAACTCTGCCAACTCTTAACTGTCTCAAAGAAAGCAAAAGACAGCAAACAACAAACAGATCACAAACAGATGTGTGCATAATATACATGTCATGGCTATTTCAAGAAGGAATAGTTGGGAACAGATTGTATGATCCATAAGGGCAGGGATTTTTGTTGGTTTTGTTCCTTGCTATATCCCCAACGCCTACAACAGCGCCTAGTATCAAGAAAGGGTTAGATTGAATGAATAGATACTGAATAAGTGGTGATTTTAAGATGGCTTTCTTTTCTCCTCCTCCTTTCCCATTTATCATTCATTCCAGTGACACTGGACTTTGTTTTGAGTGCTGTGACAGAATGCTGTTTTGAGTTGCCAAGACAAGGTCACCAGGACCTTTAAGGATGTTCTGGCTTTGGAAATTTGCTGACCCTGACCACAGTATTTGCAGGCAAAGTGTGAATCAATCGCCAGTAATATCTAAGTGCTTCTTAGAGACCTGACAATCTTACAGACTGACTAATTTTAATAGAGTCATAAGACCCTAACTTTATCATTATTCACCCTCACTTCAACACACACACACACACACACACACACACACACACACACACACAGAAGATCCTGAGTTACACTGTGCTGTTTACACTGAGCATCACTTGGGGCTTGGTAAACCGAGACCACATTATGTTCTGTCCTTAAGAACTCAGAAGCCCTTCCTGCCAATGGGCTGAATCAGCCATGAATTTGAGCATCTCTTGATGACTGCTTGTCTTGCTGGAGCTGTGACAGAGAATGACAGAATTTTAGAGCTGGAAAGGATCTTAGAGATCATCTGGTTTAACCCATTGAGTTTGATGAATAAGGAGGCTGAGATCCAGAGACATATCACTTGCTCAAAGTAACACAGCTCATTAGCTGCTGCATAAGAGCATCAGCTGGTGCCCAAACTTTTGGTCCCTGGCATTTTCTGTTTACCTTATTACCGGCTCTAGAATCTACCTTATACTGGGCCTAAATCATTTAATGTAGGAATGGCAAGTCATTCTCTGTTCCTTATGATGAAAAAAGACTATAAAAGAGAGTGGTGATCCTTAAAAATCAACTCCTTTAGGTTAAAAGTGAGGTTAGAATGTGTTGAAATACATTGGTCTCAGCTTGAAAGAACAGATGGCTATTTTTTTTTTTTTTTGGCTTTTAGCTTAAAGCATTAGTTTCCATTAAAGTTTTTCTCAAAACCAAATTCTTTTTTCCAGATTTAGAACTTTACAAAACAGTGTCTTAACCAAGCTGAATTATTCACTGTCCCACAAATGCATCGTATATTTGTAGCATATCCTCTTCCTCCCTAATCCAATTTTTTGTCCTGGCTGATCTCTATGCAGTCACATCCTACGTGTTCTTCCAAATCTAGTTAAATTTCCTCTCCTCTCTAAATGTCCTCTTGACCATCTGCCTTGCCTGGAAAAGTATCTTCTTTTTCCCAACTTCTTTAATTTGTGAGAGTATTTAATAACTACATATTCATTTTATTATATGTTAGGAAAATATATTAGTAGCGTATCAGACTCATGACTTCATAGCTATTTTTTTTAAATATCACAATGATTTTTTTTTATATCATTAATGGAAGGATGTATTTGTTATTGCTGCAAAATAAACTACTCCAAAACGTAATGGCTTAAAAAAAGAATGACTACTGAGCTCATGATTCTGTGGCTTGGCAATTTGAGCTAGATTAAGTTGGTCAGGTTTTTGGTTTTGCTGGGCTGCATGTGTCTGTGGTAAGCTGCAGGTTTGCTAAGTGGCTAAGTCTATGGAGGTTGGCTGTCTGTCAGCTAGAGCCCCTTCTTTCTTCTTCACGTGGTCCATCATCCCCTATTAGGTTTGCCACCAGGCTTTTCCTATGGCAGAGCCAGGGGTCCAATAGATACAACAGAAGTATGCAAAGCCTCTTGAGGCCATGAAAGACTGGTATGCCATCACTTCTGCTGCATTATATTGGTTTAAGAAAGTCACAAGGCTAGTTCCCCTCTCTCCACGTGGGAGGAGCTACCAAGTCATATTGTATGGACACTGATAGGGAGAAGAGCTAGGGAAACTTTGCAATCAATTTATACAAAAGTTGATTTAAATAAAAATGCACTGTGTAGGAGACTATAGTAAAGACCGAAGTTGGTACCTAAGGGGCTGAATGTTTAATCATCTGATGCTTAATCATTTACTGTCTTGTAACAATTCTGGTATGACCATCAGTAGCACCAGCCTGAAATGCAGTTGGAATGAGGTACTTCCTTTGTCTTGATCTCTATGATTTGGATTTCTGGAATTCTAGCCCCATCTAAGGCCTCCCTTCAGATCTCAGGATTGGAGTGTGTTTGAGCAGTGGGGGAGGAGTGTGTTAGGTTATAGGAAGATCCCTAATGGATCTTAGAAGGTTGTCTTCCTCCACAGCCTTCTGGCAGTGGATATCATTGAAGTGGAACCTGCATCACTGTCAATGTATCTGGATACCAATGTTGCTAACTTGCTCTTGCATTGCTAGTTTGGGGCAGGGATTCAACATTTTGATTAGGTATTCTGACTTAGCCCTTATGATACAGCCATGGTGAAGCCAGAAGCATTTTGCTGGGTCATAAATTACAACAATTAAAATTTCAATTTAAGAAAAAATTAGTAATGTGAAAGCGCACATTTTCGTTCTATTCCTGAGCCCTGCCCCAGAGTTGAGACAAGGAGTGGGGGTGACCAATCCATATTAAGTGGTTGACAATGACCTAAGAGTCTAACCTGGGCATCAGGCTGAAATGTTAAAATTAAATGAGAATATATTGATGATATGGTTCCAATGAACTCAGATTTCCATGAGCAACTGCTTAAATTCTAGAAAAATGCAAAGTGACCCAACCTTGCTGAGGGAGACAATATAATCAAGTTGAACTTCAGAAAAGAAGGAAGGAAGCAAGCTAGCAAGGAAGGAAGAAAGGAAGGAATGGAGGGAGGGAGGAAGGAAAAGAGAAGAGAAAAAATTCCTCATAGGGAAGAAACTCACCTGTTAAGTACTTTCACAAGGAGTGACTGCAAATCACCTGGCACAGTGAGACCACAGCAATAGCAATACTGAGAACGTCCAGCCCATAGTCCCCTCATGACAGTAATGACAGTCAGCCAAAATGCTAAGACTGTGTAATACACCATGGACTAGTTTGCTGGGGCTGCCATGACAAAGTACCACAGACTGGGTGGTTTAGAACAACAGAAACTTACTGTCTCACTGTTCTGGAGGCTCTAAGTCTGAAGTTAAGGTATTGGCAGGGCCACGCTCCCTTTAAAACCTGCGTAAGGATTCCCCCTTGCCTCTTCCAGCTTCTGGTAGTACCAGAAGTTCCTTGTTTACCTGCAAAACTCCCGGTCCTCCGCCTTCACGTGGCATTCTCCCTGCGTCTCTTCACATTGTCCCCCCTAGCGCATATCTGTCTTACTCGGTGTCCAAACTTCCCATTTCTTGTAAGGACACAAGTCATATTGGATTAAGGCTCACTCTAATGAACTATTTTGACTTCATTACTTCTTTAAAAATTCCACTTCCAAATAAGGTCACATTCTGAGGTAGTGGAGGTTAGAACTTCAACATGCCATTTTTAGGGGAACACAACCCATGGCACATGACATGGTGCTATTTGTCTGGAATAATTTATTTTATCATTTAAACTGTAAACTTCCTTGTAAACATGTAAAACTTAAATATGCCTCTCAAGAAGTTGTCTGGTTTAAAAAAAATCACAAAGGAAATCTATGGAGAAAACAAGAGTTATCAAAAAATTATGAAATGTTTTACTATCAGAAAATCTGGAAAAAACAGTTTTGACCATATTTTAAACTGCATCTATATTTACATGTTATCATATATGGCTGTCACTGGTGAAGATCAAGTGGCCAATGGCTGTCTAATCATAAGAGATGGAAAAACAGTGAAATGAAGGCAATTCCAAGACACTAACTTGTTTTTTTATGGTCAGTATATCTAATAAATGCCTTATCTTTGTAACCCACATATATCTGGAGCCCCATGTGGACCTATCACCCTGTGGTGTTATATGAATGACAAAATACATCCCAGGATTAGGACAGGAAAATACAGTTGGAAGTAGTTCATATCTTCTCAGTGCCTTTCGACAAAATGCCAAAGTGGCAGAATATCCTTAATAAATAGTACATGTTCTGGGACAGAATGTTCTTCAGGCATACACACAGCACTCACACATACACATCTGGCACTGACCTCTGAAGTGAATGATTTCCTCTCTCTTTTCTCCTGCAAACTCTTTTAATACCCAACCACGTGGTTGGTCTTCCTCTCTCTCCTTCCCTTCGTGCTTGAGTGCTTGTTATGGAGAATAACCAAATCTCTCTGATTTCTTTAGGTTTGGTTTATTTTCCCCACAATGTGCTTGTTTCTCAGGTACAACAGAGCAAAGGAGGGTCTGGGCACCTGTCCAGCAGCCGAAATCCACTCTTCTTAGAAGGAAGTTGTAGAGGCTGTGAACACTCAGACAGTATTTTTGTTAGCTGCTTGCATTTCAATATTTTTTGATGGTGTTACATGTTTCATATAAAGCAAGTGGTATACTCTCCCGCTAATAGAAGTTAATTTCTTTCTGACAGCCATTAGATACCCATTGAACCAATATTTTATTTACTTGCTTATTTTGCAACAATGATGGCTTATTCTTTTATTTATTTATTTTTAATTTTTAAAGTTCAAGTATAATTAAGATACAGTGTTATATTAATTTCAGGCATGCAATATAATGTTTCAACAATTCTATACATTTCTCAGCACTTATCAAGGGTAAATGCACTCTTGATACCCATTATCTATTTCATCTGTCCCTCAACCCACCTCCCCTCTGGCAACTATCAGTTTGTTCTTTGTGTTTGAGAGTCTGGGTTTTTTGCTTGTTTCTCTCTTTGCTGATTTATTTTGTTTCTTAAATTCCATGTGAGTGAAATCATATGGCATTTGTCTTTCTCTGGTTGACTTATTTCACTTAGCATCATACCCTCTGGACCCATCCATTTTATTGCAAATGGCAAGATTTAATTCTTTTTTATGGCTGAGTAATATTCTGTAATATATATATATATATATATATATATATATATATATATATATATACACACACCACATCTTCTTTATCAGCCCATCTGTGAGTGGACACTTGGATTGCTTCCGTATCTTGGCTATTGTAAATAATGCTGCCATAAACATAGGGGTGCATATATCTTTTCAAATTAGTGCTTTTGTTTTCTTTGGGTAAAAAGCCAGTAGTGGAATTACTCAATCATATGGTAGTTCTATTTTTAATGTTTTGAGGAACTCCCATACCATTTTCTACAGTGGCTGCACAAGTTTGCATTCCCACCAACAGTGTATGAGGGTTCCTTTTTCTTTATATCCTTGCTAACACTTGCTATTTCTTGTGTTTTTGATTTTAGCTATTCTGACAGGTGTGAAGTGATATCTCATTGTGGTTTTGATTTGCATTTCTCTGATGATTGGTGGTGTTGAGCATCTTTTCATGTGTTTGTTGGCCATCTGTATGAACTCTTTGGAAAAATGTTTAATCAGTTCCTGTGCCCGCTTTAATCAGATTATTTGGGTTTTTTTGGTGTTAAGTTGTAAAAGTTCTTTACATATTTTGGATATTAACCCCTCATAAGATATATCATTTGCAAATTCTTCTCCCATTCAGTAGATTGTGTTTTTGTTTTGTTCATGGTTTTCTTCATTGTGTGAACCAATATTTTAGAGTATCTCTTTGAGCACCAAATTGTTATCTCCCTAAATATTCCCACATATGAAGCTTTTGGGAAGATGTGCTCTTGTTACCAAAGGCAATGGGGTGTTGGTGAAGGAGAATAAGTTTGAAAAACTTGGAATTCAATGCAAAAAGATGATGACTGAGAGATGTAAAAAAAAAAATTAATAAAATCATTAAAGGCATGGGAAGTATATGGATGTTAGCATAGTTCTCTAATCCCAGGATATTAGAACTCAGCTGAAGAGGTGTGCTTAGAACCATAAGGGAGATATAATTCCAAACAGCAATTTTAAAGTTCAGTTTGTGTCATTTAAAGTTTTAGCCTGATGGAAAAAAAGGTTTAAAATGCAGTAATGTGGGTGTCTGGGTGGCTCAGTTGGTTAAGCCTCTGACTTCGGCTCTGATCACGATCTCATGGTTTGTGAGTTCAAGCCTGGTGTCAGGCTCTGTACTGACAGCACAGAGCCTGGAGCCTGCTTCCAGTTGTGTAGCTCCCTCTCTCTGTCCCTACCCTGCTCATGCTCTGTCTCTCTCTCTCTCAAAAATAAATAAACATTAAAAAATAATAATAAAATGAAGTAATGAGTTTCCATGATTCTGTGTTAGTGCCCTCCCAAAGCTTCCCAATAAAATGCCTAAGAAAAGGCACAAAAAAGAAACACCAGAAAACAAAGAGAAACCCATATGCTGTGGTCTAGTGTGAATTTCTAGTAAAGAGAATTTCTATGAACAGAAACACTGATGAATGTGTCCCCAGTGATGAAGTTAGGAAAAGGCTTTGATCGCCCCTTTTCTCTGTCCTCCTAAATCTGACATGACATTAACCAGAAAAACAGGTGTGGGGCGCCTGGGTGGCCCAGTCAGTTAAGCATCCCTCTTGATCTCCGCTCAGGTCATGATCTCATGCTTTGTGAGCTCCAGCCCTGCCATCAGGCTCTGCGCTGACAGCACGGAGTCTGCTTGGGATTCTGTCTCCCTTTCTCTCTGCCCCTCGCCCCCGTTCTCTCTCCCTCTCTCTCAAAAATAAATAAATAAATGTTTAAAAAAGGAAAAAGAAAAACAAAAACAGGCACTTGCTCCTCTTTGCAAGGGGACCGTTTTCTGTGATAGGCAGTGTTGTGTAACTTGTCCCACATCTGTGTCATTATTCCCCTTTTACCTCCTTTGCAAACTAAAACTCCAAGTATGTAACACAACCAGGAGTCGAAAGAGCTGACTGGCTTCACACTGCAAGTATTCACTGTCTCAATTCAAAGGTTTTATATCGGGTAGGTGGGAGTGTAGGTGCACACACGTTTGTGCTCATATTTTCTGAACATTCCTCCACTTTATTTCTATGGATCTAACCTGAAAAAGAAAGGTGTGGAAAATACACTAGTATCTACTGTCATGAATATTGCTATAGAACTGATTCTTCAAGCATTTATAATTACCTGGGCTATACTTTTCAGACCCTCTTCGAGGTAATGTTGATGTTAGGACATAGCAAATTTGGGGCGGGGTGAAGGAACCTAACATAATGCCAAAGTGTTGGAATTGCTAATGCATATTTTATAATTCTAGCAGTTTATGAGATCACATTTGGTGCCTAAAATCCCTGGGGTACAATTTGGAGAAGAAAAAATGGAATCTAACCAAGGGCAATGTAGAGTTTTGGAGAAGTAAATAGAGGGTTTGCAATTACAATGTCAAGGATCTTAAAATTCAAACTCAAATTTTATGCCACTACATTTACATATATACATAGTATAATAATTTTTAAAGTTGATTATTTTTGTATAGTAAAAGGGAAGATGGAAAGAAAAGTTTGCCCTAAAACTGTTGTCTAACTTTTTTTAAGTAACATTTTTTCTTTCAATTTGAAAAGTAATGTCTGCTTATTCTAAAGGACTTTAAAAATAACATTGTATTATTATAGACATTTTAAAAATACACTGTAATACTATAATACAGCTAATATTATATACCACTTCCAATGTGCCAGACATTATTCTAAACACTTTGTGTACATTAACCATTTTGATTTTCACAACAACACATCACGTAGGTATTATTAGTCCTATTTATAGATGGGGAAACTGAGCCATGGAGAAATTAACATGTACTTTGTGGTCTTCTTATATCTTTTATAATTTTGTTATCCGTATAAAGATAATATCTTCCTATATCTTGTACAGTTTTATTTCCTTTTATTATCTTCTACTTTTGAAGATCACTAGTAGTTCTTTAGCTTTTTTAAAAATATTATTAACTATATTTTTTTCTAATTATCAAAATAAGAGATGAAATGGTATCTTTGCATTTTCTTCTATATATGAATGAAGAAATAACAGTTCCTTTTCGCAACTCCATTTCTAGTCTTTCGTTACATAATCTGGAGATTAATTAAAATGGTTTTACACTATATAACCTTTCTTTCTTCAGGATTAGTTTGACAACTCTATTCCATTAGTAACGGAGTTTATAATTCTTTACATGTATTTCAAAATGTTTTTGATACTTGTTGCCAATTCTTTTACATCTTCCTATTTTTCCCATTAATTTTGATTTGTCTCTTAATCTTCAGAGTTGTTCTTTGCTTGCTTGCTTGCTTGATTTTTAAGAGGATAAGTGAGTAGAGAGACTTTTAGTTTCTCACAAACATGAGATTGCCTTTTGATTGCCTTCACATCTATTTGAGTGAATATTTAAAACCTGGATTGGAGCATTTCTCTCCTAAAAGTTCTGAAGATGCTACTCCAGTGCGTTCTGGCACTTGTGCTGCCAAAGAAAAGCCTGAGGCCAGCTGGTTCCTTTGTGCGCAACTTGTTTGTAGGTGTGCCTGTAAGGTTTTGGTTTTTTTTTTTTTTTTTTTTATCTATACAATTCTATGCCTTTTTTTTTTTTCAGAGTATGTCTACACGTCCATCTTTTCTTTTCTTTTTTTCCTCATCATTTTAACAGTTTTTATTTAATGTCGTATGTAAGATTACTTTATTCCTGCACTTTCTCAATTGTTTCTTCCTTATATTTGCCCTTTTCCTTTCCTATTTGGCGAGATTTGGCTTTGCGCTCAAGGATCTTTTTGCGGTCTTTGTCCAGTTTTAGTCTAGTGATGACCACCTTGCTGGGGCGGATGCCCACGTGGACAGTTGCGCCATTTGCCTTCTCTCCCTGTACTCCTTCCATGCAGATGACGTATTTCTTCCTGTAAACCTGGACTACTTTGCCAATTTGCTGACCTTTGTAGTGTCCTCGCACAACCTGTACTTCATCGTCCTTCCGGATGGGCATGGATCGAACGTTGTACTTCTGTCGCAGCTCCTTGAAAAGAGGGGAAGACAATCTTCCTGCAAATGTGGGAAGGTGCACTGAAATGCCTTTTACGGCTCGTGCTCCGGTCAGAGACCAAAACGGACTGACCTTCATATTGGCCGCTACAGCTCCAGCGATGGCCGCAAAAGGGAAGAGTTCTTCTTCTTCTTCTTCTTTTTTTTTTTTTTTCCCCAAAGGAGGCAGGAGGCACAGTAGTTGAGGATTCAAGCCTGGCAATCGAATAGCATAGAACCTCAACTCTACTACTTGAATTGAGACCTTTTTTTAAAAAATGTTTTTTAAATGTTTTTATTTATTTTTGAGAGAGAGAGCAAGCAGGGGAGGAGCAGAATGAGAGGATCCGAAGTGGGCTCCGTTCCGAGAGCCTCATGTGGGGCTTGAACTCACAAACCATGAGATCATGACCTGAGTCAACGTTGGCCGCTTAACTGATTGAACCATTCAGTCACCCCTTGAATTGAAACCTTCAATGGCCTCAGAGGCGCACCTGGGTGGCTCAGTCGGTTAAGCGTCTGACTTTGGTTCAGGTCATGATCTCATGGTTCATGAGTTCAAGCCCGGAGTCAGGCTTTGTGCTGACAGCGCAGGACCCACTTCAGACCCTCTGTTTCCCTCTCTCTCTCTGCCCTACCTCTGCTCCCCACCCCCTCTCTCTCATAAATAAATACACATTTAAATGACCTCAAATTACTCTGTAAGCCTCAGTTTCCTTAACATAAAGTGGAATAACAATAGTACTTTACTGCTTAGGTTTGTTTTTAAGATTCAATGAAAGAATGGATGTAAAATGCATAGCACAGTACCTAGCTCCATGGTAAGTGATAGTTATTGCTGTTATTAGTCTTGCCTGGAGCATGTTCACCCTTCCAATCTTTGTACTAACACAGAAGTCAAAGCAGACACATGGCAATCATAGATCGTACTCCTCCTCAAATTCTCCTAATAATTCAAAGGATAGAGGCAAACACCAGGTATAAATAAAGCATTCCTTTCCTGAAGGAGCCTGAAATCATCAGAAGCTTGTAAAAGTTTGCCAAAATGTCCTTTTTATTTTTACACATTGGGCTTGAGTTTTGGTTTTGGATTAGCTAAATGGAATTTGAACAATGTGTGTAGAACCAATTAATTTTGAACAATGTGTATGGAAATCTTATTCACAAAGGGAGCCATTCTGGTTTTGAAGGACCATTTGATTTATTATTCCATCAACTACACGTGGATAGGAAAATGCCCACGTGACTACCCCCTTATTCTCCAGCTATGCTTCTTAAATCTGGACATTCCAGCTCTATTCAAAATAAGCAACTAGATAGACTATGCATATCCTGATGAAAATATTCTGTAGATAGAGAATACTCAAGAAAAAGTACCCTTGACATGTTTACGGTGACATCTGATTGAGGTCATTTATTACCCTGAGTAGAGAAGGAGTCAACCCTTTCCTTCCTAACTTTCGTACTCCAGTGTTTTTCAACTCAGAAAAATATTCCTAAAATATGTCTTTGATTACTGCTTCTGTCTCAAGTTTTCTTCTTTGGAAGGAACGTGAATAATTCTTCTGTCCAAGTCTCTTTCTTTGTCTTCCATAACTATCTTTTTTTAAAAAATTGTATTTTCTTCATTCCTTTCCCCTCATGTTTTTCATAGTGTAAATGTTATCTCCAAATATAGACTTAAATATGATTATATACTGAAGTTCGTAACTTTTCTCATCTCATTCATCTCCATTTTCATATCATCCTGTTATCTTCCATCTTAGATTGTTCCTATATTTTTTCTATGAGTTTTTTATGATAATTTTTTTAATGATAAACAGCCTTATTTTTTTATACCCTGCTAAAAATGGCAAACAGATTTCTAGAGTTTTCTTTTTCTGGATCTAATTAGATTATGTTCTGGGGTTTCTTCTTATACTGAGTATACAATTCCTTCTTCCTTGTTCTACAGCATTTTAAAAATAAGCTTTATGCTTTTTCCCCTACTAACTTACAATTGAGTAAGAGATATTTCTACCAACAAATACAGTAAATGGATAGTCTTTGACCTCATTCTTTGTCCTTTTGAATCTGGTTGTGTTCTATTTTCAGATAGCAAAATCTAGCACTCGTTCATTTAGTCTGGCTTGGCTGGACTGAGATACTATAGCCTGCTACTCCCACTGCCAGGCTCTCTAGTAACTAAACAGATGGTATTGTGAAAATCTATAATTTCCTGTATACCTTTTCCCCAGGGTTTATCTTTCTCCAGCTCCACCTACTGTTCTTTACCTGATGGCATTATCTCATTTTGCTGTCCTAATCCCCTCCCTTTATTCCCCACTTCATGCTGACATGGTTAGTGGGAGTTATAGCTGCTGATAATGTAGAAAAAGTAGAATAAATAGGATAGAACAACATTCTGATATCTATTTATCTATCTATCTATCATTCCTGGAAGATTTGTATTCTCAGTATTCTAGTTGGTAAAGTCCTTAACTTTCTTAATAGGGAAAGAAAAGTGGTTAGAAGCTAAACAAAATCTCTTGCTTTCTGTGAAAATACTTTCATGGGTTCTAAGGCTAGGAAATAAAAGATATGTCATCTTCTGCCTTGCTATCTTTGTGATCACTTGTTTTGGGGAAAGCCAGCTGCCTCGTTGTAAATACACTCATTCAGCCCTGTGAAGAAACCTACATTGAGAAGAACCAAGGCCTCCCACCAGCAACTCGCACCAATTTGATAGCCATGTGAATGAATTATTTTTGAAGCAATTTCTCCAGCTCTAGTCCAGTTTAGTCTAGATTTCTTAAGATGACTAGCTTCTGCTGACATCTTGACTATTTATGAAAGACCCCAGATTAGACTCTCCCAGGCAATTCACTCCCAGATTCTTGATCCACAGAAATTGAGAAACAATAAATGTTTATCTTATTTATTTTTTATGTAAATTTTTAAATTGAGATAAAATTCATATTTCATATAATTTTCCATTTGCACCATTTTAAAGTATACAGTTCAGTGGTTTTAGTGTATTCATGATGTTGCACAGCCATTACCACTGCTTAATTCCAGAATACTTCCATCACCCCCAAAATAAATCCTGTACTTCCTAATTCTTCTCTCCTCCCATCCTCTGACAACCAGTAATTTATTTTCTGTTTTCCTGAATTTGCCTTTTCTGGATATTTCATATCAAATAGATCACATAATATGTGACATTTTGTGTCTGGCTTCTTTTATCTAGCATAATATTTTCAAGCTTTATCATATTGTAGCATGTACCAGCACTTCATTCCTTTTTATGGCTGAATAATATTCCATTGTATGGACATACTGTATTTTGTTTATGCATTCATCATCAGATGATCCATTTAATCACTTGAGTTGTTCCCACCTCGTGGCTACTAAAAATAATGCTGCTATGGACATTGGTGTGCAAGTTTTTGTGTGAACACATATTTTCAATTCTCTTCGGTATATGCCTAGGAGTAGAATTGCTGGATCATTTGGTAATGCTACCTTTAACTTTTTGAGAATAAATACTAACAGGTGTTTTAAACTACTAAAATTTTGGGGCAATTTATTATGCAGGAATAGATACCAATTGCCCTTCGTTTAGTACATAGAATAATTGACACAGGTTCTTTCCGTGGCACAGTCCCTTCAAGATTCTGAGAATAGACTGACTCTCAGACACAGTATCCAGTCTTGTTATGATTTTTTACAGTCCTTTTTGTGTGATTTCATAAGAATTTTTGTTGAAATTTGGGAAAGGCCATGAGTGAGGCTGTGTATTTGTATAAAATGACCACAAATTTAGCAGCTTAAAACTATACACACTTATTATGTCATGGCTCCTGTGCATCAGAGCTTGACTTAGCTGGGTCCTCTGCTCAGGGTCTCCCTAGGAAGGTATCATTTGGGCTGCCTTCTCATCCGGAGGCTCATTTAGGAAGGTATCTGCTTCCAAGCTCAACTGGATTTTCGGCAGAATCCATTCCCTTGTGGTTGTAGGAAGAAGGGCTCCAGCGTCTTGTTGGCTATTGCCTGGAGGGTGCGCATGGTTCTTAGCAGCTACCTTCACTCCCTTCTCACGGTGACTTCCCAACGTGGCCATTTATTTCACCAGGGCAGCAGGCAGAGTCTCTAGAATGAGTGTGCTAGCAAGATGGTCTTTAAAAATGTAACCTAGTGTACACAGAAGTGACATCCCATCATCTTTGCCATATTCTGTTGCTTAGAAGCTGGTCACAGGTCCTGCTCACACTTACTGAGAGAGGATTATCCAAGCGTGTGAACACCAGGAAGTAGGGGTCATGGGGGCCTTCCAGAGTCTGTCTTCCATAGGCTGAAAACCAAATACCCACATGTTAAGCAAGATATGGGGAAAAATCTTGGAGGTGATCAAATGCTTTTTCATTTTACCTTAATTTGTTTCTAAAAGACTAAATTTATTTGGTGGTACTTTTATGATCTATTTTCACTCTCACCTTTAAAAAACATCTTTATTTTCTAACATTGCCCTAGCTCAAATTTGGAAAAACGAATTGTGATCTAGATCTAACTTTAGTGGCTTTATTGTTTCTTTATAGTCATTGTCCTGAAAAATTTATGAGGCAATGTAGGATAAGGCTTACAAACATGGGCTCTGGCATTAGGGAAACCTGGGTTCAGAAAAGTGCTGCTTACTAGCTGTGTCACTCTGGGCAAGTTAGCTAACCTTTTGGGCCTCAATTTCTTCATCTGTAACCTAGGTATAATAATAATATTTATCCCATGGGGTTATGAGTATTCAAGGACAGAGCACATGTAAAGTGTTTAACATACCGCTTTATATATTGTAAGCACTCTATTAATGCAAACTTATAATAATAATGACAATTATTATTATTATTGACCTAAAGAGGAGAGTTTTGAAAAGGAAGGAGCAATAAACAGTTTGGCATAAAGGACAAGTATGAAAGGACTCAATAGATTTAGCAACTAGAAGGTTGTTGGTGGTCATGATAAGAGCTGTACCAATGGATGGGGGTGAAGCTGTAGCTGTACTGCCATGCAGGTGTGCAGGGAATGGGAAGTTAGAAAGAGAAAGCAAAAGGAAAGGGCTCTGGCAGGAGGAGAAAGTTTGTAGAAGGGAAAATCCAGCAATAGGTACTATATGCCCTTTGTCTCTACACCAATGGCTAACAGAGTGTCACCTTACAAAGGCAGTATATCCAGCAACTTCTCAAAACAACCTGTGCTGGAGATTCAGTCTTTTCCTTCTTTGGATTAGTGCATCTCTAACCCTTTTGTATAGAAAAAAAAATTTTTAATGTTTTTATTTATTTTTAAGACAGAGACAGAGCATGAGCAGGGGAGGGGCAGAGAGAGAGGGAGACACAGAATCGAAGCAGGCTCCAGGCTCTGAGCTATCAGCACAAAGCCTGATGCAGGGCTCAAACTCACAGACTGTGAGATCATGACCTGAGCTGAAGTCGGAGGCTTACCTGACTGAACCACCCAGGCACCCCTAGAAAAAAATATTTTTAATCCAGACTTTTATTTCTGGCTTGTCTGTAGTTTGCTAAATTACAACTTTAAATATTTAAAGGTTTCTAGCATACATAGCAAGGTGATGCAACAAAAAAAAAAAAAAAAAAAAAGGGAAAGGAGGAGGTGAAGAAAGAGGAGGAGGGGGGAGGGGGAAGAAGGGGGTAGAGGAGGAGAAGGAGGAGGAAGAGGACCTGATCTATAAGAGACAGGGGAAATTAGTAAAGAGTTACATATTCCCAGCTGGCATAGAAATGAAATGGTGGAGCTTTTGAGCATGTGGGGGAAATAAAATAGAAGCCAAAGATGGTGGATTTAGAAGTTTTACTGTTGCGTACTAAATTGCAAACCAAACCCATTTGGCATATGACCAACTATCAATATAGGCAAAATGCAGAAGCTGATGTTTACATTTTTCCTGAGCTAGTGGGAGGGTTTATCTGTGTGATAATAAGCTGTCCAAGCTGGAACAGTAGGGAAGATGCCTGAGGTTGTAATTTATTATTATTCCATTACCATTGTCCTTCGTGCCAGCAGTCACACTTTACCTAAGATCTTTCCGAATAATTTCAGTTCATCAATCGGAGGGAAGAATAATTCCTCAACACAAAAGCCATGAGCTCAATGCTGTGCCTTTACCTTAAATGGACACTGGAAACAGCACATGATGCAGTATTTGGGCATGTATAGAGCCAAGGAGATCCTTATTTCTTCCCCTTGAGGGTGCTAATAGAAACTTCAATAAAGTGTTGCCAAGAGGAAGTAGAAAGGACCTGGACTGGAATCACAACGTCCAATAATAAATCCTCACTCCATTACTTACTATGTGAATTAAGGGCACTTCATGCCCTCTCTAAACCCCATTTTCTCAGCTGTGAAATGGGGTAGTTATGTCATTCGCACGGATTGTTGTACAAATGAGATGAGATGCTGGTGGTCTGGCATGTTGAAGGTTCAATAAATTCCTCCTGGATTTGGATTCCTAGCCCATCTCTACTTTCTATTCGATAAATATTTTGCATTCTTCCTGTGAATGTGACCTGTGTAATAACCTCTCAGTTCCATCCCCAAAGTGGAGAGTAGTGTTACCTGTTCACAGTTCTGCCATAGTATGGCAGAACGTGAATGGGGAAGTGTGGTGTGGTGAGGTGACGTGACTTCACTGCCCTAGAAATCAGGACCCATAGTTATGTCTGGAACTCACTGAATGACCTTGAAAATGACATAGAGTCTCTGAGCCTACTTCGTGATTTGTAAATTATGCCCATGGGGCAGGGGGTAGTGTGGAATAAAACATCTGAGTTTTTTTCTGTCTTGAATATTCCTGATCTAGATCAGAAAGTTCTTTCCATACTGGGGCTATTGAGTCATACTTTCTACTCATGGTAATTCATTAAGAAGCATTATCAACAGTCATTATTATTACCAGGAACTCTAAATGATTCCCATGGAAGAATTTAGCAGATAATGAAATCACTTGCAATAAATAAGTTTGCTAACTAAAATGTGGTGCAGTCCTATGAAGAAGATAATTTGTTTATTATAATTATAAAGTATTAAAAGAAAGTTATTATCATTCAGTTCCAGAATTGTATGTACATGAATATTTGTTGATTTAACAAATAAATAGATTCTCTCATTGTATACAAGCCACCTATACAATAGGGTAAGACAGGAGCATGAACTATTTGGACATCAGGGAAAACGTGAAAGGGGCTGTGTTCTGATCTCTTGCCATTCTGTGATATTGTTTGGTACTTCTGTCCTAAAATATACCTTTGCCTTCAAGGATCCTGCAGGCTAATTTCAGCAGCTGGGAACCTGCTCAGGCTGTCACTGGCTTTAAGGAACGCTGCCGCAGGCGGTCACCAGGAGGCATCGGTCTCCAAATTTAGGGGGAGCGTACAGTGGCATGACCCCAGCCCCAGAAGGGAGCTTAATGGAAACTGAGAAGTCATAGTTACAGATTCAAATATTTTTGTCAGAATAAATGTGGGACTTGTTTAAAAGTTGTATATACACAGAAAAGAGTTACCTTGACCACACAGGGATCAATGCTGATACTATTCAGGACCAACTATTGACACAGATTAGCAGGCACATTACGTATAAGGGGTCATTATGTTCCGAGGTGCTCAGAGCATCAGCCCCACCAAGGAGTCCTCCTATAAGGCCATTAACTTCACAGGTTTTGCAGTCAGCCAGACCCAGATTCAATTCCTACTGCTACTTATTAGTTGTGCAACTTTGCGCAGGTTTTCTCTTCTATAAAATGAAGATAAAAACAGTCTTTACTACACCTATGGTGAATGTGTGAATTAAATGAGATAAGGCATATTATATGCTTTGTAAAGTGCTTTCCATGCTGTAAGCCCTGAAATCTTATACCTATTTATTATAAATATGTTATTGATAATGAAAATCAAGGCCCAGCAAAAGTTGCCCTAGGTCAGACAATTAACAACTGGCAGGGCCACCGTGGGCACCCAGGTCTATCTGCCTGTGGTTATAACCACACTGCTGCAAAAGAGAAAGGAGTATGCTTACTCTAAGGGCACCAACAGCAAAGACAGAACTTGCTGACTAATGCTGTGTGGACAGTCGATTCTGGGCAGGATCTTGTCACTCCTGGACAGAAGGAAGTGGGAGTCAATCAAAGCTACAACAACTGTTCCACATTTGTTCCCACAGGCTACTGGAAAGACTTAAGCCTGGGCCTCAGGGGCACCCCCGGAACCAGGCAAACCTAAGCTGACCTACTTGTGAACTGGAGTTAAAATTTAACAAAATGAATAGCAAGCAGTGCAACAAGTATAACTTTTTTTATATAACTTCTCTTTTGTCTTCCTCTATGCTCCTGTCATACCCCATGTCCACACAGTGTACCCTGAGAGGCAATCTCCTTCCAAATCCCAAATTGGGAGTGGGGCACAAATATCTCTGGTTTTCCTTTTCCCAAACTTTCTGGAGTTTTCTTTTGCATAGCCTTTAAGTTGCCACTCAAAAACAAAGGTCGGAAGGGAAAGCCAGGGCCCTGAGCACTTCACCTCTTGCCTTTCTTTTCTTCTTTTGGTAAAATACTTTTTATTTTCTATTCCTGTCTTACAGGAACTTCCCTTGGGTCACCTCTGCATCCACTCTGCCCATAGCTTAGAGGAAAACTTTATTTTCAGACATGGAAACATTGCTTCTTATATGTAAAAAAGGATATTTTAGAATTTATAAAAAATATTTCTCTCTCTGCAATGTCTGGTTTTCAAGACTGTCTTGCTATGGAATTAGAAAAAAAGACATTATGGGGCGCCTGGGTGGCGCAGTCGGTTAAGCGTCCGACCTCAGCCAGGTCACGATCTCGCGGTCTGTGAGTTCGAGCCCCATGTCAGGCTCTGGGCTGACGGCTCAGAGCCTGGAGCCTGTTTCCGATTCTGTGTCTCCCTCTCTCTCTGCCCCTCCCCCATTCATGCTCTGTCTCTCTCTGTCCCAAAAATAAATAAACGTTGAAAAAAAAAATAAAAAAAAAAAATAAAAAAAAGAAAAAAAGACATTTGAAGATATAGTACAAAGCTGTAGTAATCAAAGCTGTATGATGCTGCACAAAAACAGATATATAGATAAATGGAACAGAATAGAGAGCCCAGAAATAAACCTACACTTACATGTTCAATTAATCTATGACAAAAGAGGCAAGAGTATACAATGGGGAAAAGACAGTCTCCTCAACAAATGGTGCTGGGAAATCTGGACAGCTACATGCAAAAGAATGAAAGTGAGTCACCCTTAAAAAAAAAAAAGAAAGTGGATCACCCTTTTATGCTATAAACAAAAACCCCCTCAAAATGTATTAAAGACCTAAATGTGAGACCTAAAACCATAAAACTCCTAGAAGAAAACATTAGCAGTAATTTCTTTGACATCAGCCATAGCAATATTTTCTAGATATGTCTTCCCAGGCAAAGGAAACAAAAGCAAAATTAAACTATTGGAACTATACCAAATAAAAAGCTTTTTCACAGTGAAGGAAACCATCAACAAAACAGAAGGCAATGTACTGAATGGGAGAAGATACTTGCAAATTATATATCCTATAAGAGGTTACTATCCAAAATATATAAAGAACTTATACAACTCAACACCAAACAAAAAAATCCAACTAAAAAATGGACAAGGGGGATGCCTGAATGGCTCAGTCGGTTGAACACTTGAGTTACTCTCAGATCATGATCCCAGGGTCATAGGTTTAAGTTCTGTGTCCGGCTCTGCACTGGGTTCCATGTTGAGCATCAAAACCTGTGTGAGATTCCCTCTCTCTTTCTCTCTCTCTGTCTCTGTCTCTCTCTCTCTCCCCAACCAGATAAAAAATTTAAAAAAAATTGGACTGAAGACTTGAGTAGATATTTTCCCAAAGAAGACATACAGATGGCCAACAAACACATGAAAAGATGCTCAACACCACTAATCATCAGGGAAATGCAAATGAAAACCACAATGAGATATCACCTCACACCTGACAGAATGGCTAAAATCACAAACACAAGGAATAACAAGTGTTGGCAAGGATGTGGAGAAAAAGGAATCCTTGTACACTGTTGGTGGGAATGCAAACCGGTGCAGCCACTATGGAAAACGGTATGGAAATTCCTCAAAACATTAAAAATAGAACTACCATATGATCGAGTAATTCCACTACTGGCTTTTTAACCCAAAGAAAACAAAAGCACTAATTTGAAAAGATACATGCACCCCTATGTTTATGACAGCATTATTTACAATAGCAAAGATATGAAAACAACCAAGTGTCCATCCACAGATGAATTGATAAAGAAGAAATTATATATAATGGAAGATTACTTAGCCATAAAAAAAGATTGAAATCTTGCCACTTGCAACAACATGGATGAAACTAGAGGGTATAACGCTAAGTGAAATAAGTCAGTCAAAGAAAGACAAATACCATATAATTTCATTCATATGTGGAATTTAAGAAACACAGCAGATGAACATAGGGGAAGGTAAGGAAAAATAAGATAAAAACAGAGAGGGAGACAAACCATAAGAGTCTTTTAAATACAGAGAACAAACTGAGAGTTGCTGGAGGGGAGGTGGGGGGGGATGGGCTAAATGGGTGATGGGAATTAAGGAGGGCACTTGTTGGGATGAGCATTGGGGGGTGTTATCTGAAACTAATATTGTTGCAGACTGTAAGTCTGGAGTTCTCTCTTGTCCAGCAAAAGAGCAGACATAGGATTGAATATGAGAGCGGCTAATGTCCAGGAGGAGACAAGAACCCTGAACAGGGATTTTTGTCTCTGTATTTACTGTGCTCTCAAGATCTTACACATGTGGTGAATGTGAAGAAAACAATCGGATAGCAATCGTTAACTTTTGTGTGTAAGAAGCAAAGGGTCTGGGAGGCAAGTGGAGATTGTGATCAAAGTACAATAGTATATTGGTGTCTGATGGAAAGTAATTTCCTGCAGGTGATATAACAAGTTACTCATGGTTCCATTACAATATCTCACTAGCTAGCCTTGGGCGCTTTTACCCCGGGGGGGGGGGGGGGGCCACCTTCCCCCCCAAGCTTTTTTTTCTAACCCATTTATGTAAGTATAAGGAATTCTTGAACCTCTTTCCCCACATAATATAACACTTTATATTAATTATACTTAATAAAAAAATAAAATGTTACTTTACAAAACTTTTTCTGATTAAAAAAAAGACATTTGTTTGAGTTGGTGCTGACCTTCTCCTTCCCTAGTACAACATGATTCTTGGCTTATCTTTAAGGCAGATGACATGCATGGGAAAGAAATAACTCCTGGGTTAATAAAAAATTATGGAAATAAATGAAGATATTTTAAAAATATTATCTCCATGATACTAGTGAAGACCCACAGTTATGCCATTAGGATAGATCTTTCATTCATTCATTCATAATTATTTACAGAAAGCCAACATGGGCCAGGCACTGAGGATAGCAATACACTAAACTTTCCCACTTTTCACAGCCCAGAGAATAACACTGATATCATCTACACATATAATTGTCTGATTTTCATAGAGCCTTGGAGGAGTCTCATGGAAAATTAGTTAGTGTTTTTCTGGACTGTCTGTGATGAAAATAAAGATATTTGCTCTTTGAGGGAACATTTCATCAAGCCTTCTGTTCAGGGGTGGTTTATCCCAACTATGTCTGCATCTTGTATTCATTATTTATTGTTGTTTAACAATTTACCACAACATTTAGCAGATTAAGACAGCAAGCGTTTATTATTGCACAATTTCTATTGGTCAGGAATTTGGGAGCAGCTTAGCTGGTACGTTAGCCCAGGGTTTCTCATAAAGTTGCAGTCAAGCTGTCAGCTGGAGCTGCAGTCACCTCAAGACTTGACTGGGGCTGAAAACCTGCTTCCGAATTCACTAACATGATTATTATCAGACCTTAGTATATCTGCTTCTAAGCTTATTCATGTGATCCTCTCCACCAGTCTACCTTACAACATGGCAGATGGCTCCCCCAGGGAGGGAGTGGCCAAGATGGAAGATGCAGTCTTTTTATAACCTTGTATCAGTATTGACATCCTATCACTTCTGCTGTAGTCTGTGTGTTAGGAGCAAGTCAGTAAATTCAGTCCACGCTCTAGGGCTTGAGATTCCCCCAGCGTGTGAATATCAGAAGTGGAGATTATTGGGTACCATCCTAGAGACTGTCTGGTACAACCTTCTTCATATGCCTCTTGGGTTACAGGTCAGAGGATAGAGTTTGATTATTTTTCCCAATTCTTTGGCATAAATGGTCACAGGCATTTGATGAAGTGTTTCACACACTGTGCCTTTTTCTCAAATGAATCTAGGCAAAATGGCCATCATGGTGATGGCTTTCAGGTCTGCAGTGACTTGGAGGGCATTTCCTGCTAAGGCAGTTTCTTGTCATCATTTGCCCTCTGTTTGCTGTTGAGAGAGCATCTTAGGATATGACCATGGAATTTCAAATGAATGGCTAATGGGATGAATGAGAGATACAGGAGATTTTCCTTGTGATGACTCATGTCTTGGCATTTCAGGAGTTGTTTTAACTGCAAAAGCACTTGAACTCATTGGATCACAGAATTAAGTGTCAAGATATTTGGATTTGAACTTGGGCCCTGCCTCTAACTAGCTTTTCACATGGGATAAGTTACTTTACCTCTCAAAGATTTCATTTGTTTAGAAAAGAAAAGTTTAAACTGAGTGGTATCTAAGGGCTCTTGCAGCTCTAATGGTCTGTGCTTTATTCAGAGATGTTTTTCTTCTTCAGGAGCTTTGTGTGGAGCTAGGTAAATGGTCTTGCTGCAATATTATTCTGTTGCATAAATTGTTGGGATTGCATAGATTGCTATTATTTGGCAATTCTCTAGTTTCACTTTTTGGAAACTGCTAAGACACAGTCCCAAAAATTTTGTAGAGGAAAACAGCCAACACTTATTGACATACTACTATGTGCCAGTCACTATGTTAAGTACTTTATAGGCTTTCTTATTTGGGCCAATAATCCTATGAGGTAGATATCTTTTTATCCATAGTTTATAGAAGGAACTGAGAATTAAGAGAGCGATTTGTCAAGATCACAAGCTAATAATGAGCAGGGCCAGAGTTCTAATGGTAGGTGTGTCTGGCTCAAAACCAGGCTGTTGGCTTCTAGGTTATCTATTTTATGCACCAGTTCATTGGGTGGGACCTATCAGTCAAGGACCCAAGACCCTGAACAATGGAGCTTTACAAAGTATTCCTGGCAGTGTGATATTTTAGGAATGCAAAACAATCCTTGGGAATTAACAATTATTATTTTTAAATAATTTTTTAGTGTTTATTTATTTTTTTGAGAGAGAGAGAGACCGAGGAAGGGGTGGAGAGAGACAGAAACACAGAATCCAAAGCAGACTCCAGGCTCTGAGCTGTCAGCACAGAGCCCAATGTAGGGCTCAAACCCACGAACTGTAAGTCAGATGCTTAACTGACTGAGCCACCCAGGCACCCCAGGAAGGAGCAATTATTATTTCCAGAATAAGCCAACGATGTAAAGCTGTGACTTAAAAGGAAGCAAGTCCTATGAGCAGGTATCATTTTCTGACATGACCTCTAAATATGTGGTGTTGGACAGAGATGTCCAGGAAACTTTGTGCTGCTTCCCACCCACAATCTCCCCTGTGATTTTTTAATCATTTGTCAATGTACACGTATTTGAAAACCTCTTCTGTGTTTTTGGTTAGTAAGAGAGTTGCAAAATGGAAATGCTTTTCTTGGCCCTTCCGCCCTACTAGAGGGATAAGTTTCTTGTTGCCAGAGGTCTTTCAGAGTGGCAGGACTTTGAGGCTGTTTGGGGGTTTTGTTTTCTTTGTTTGTTTTCTCCTTTAGGCTTTTAATCACACAACTACAGCTTAGAATTGAATTTGAGTCACAGCACACTGAAGAATAGTCTGCAAGAACTCCACTGGGAGCCCCCTGGCAAAGGATGTGTCTAGTCCCTGGTTCTTCTCAGTTCAGCCTGATGCTGCTACACAAACCAGTTCCTGCCATGGGCTGATGAGAAGACATCAATCACTTTTCAGTGGCTCTTGTTCCTAAGTGGCTGTTTTGGAAGGGAGCCCTTTGGAGTTGGAAAAAACACTATTTTATGTAGCCATTTTTTTAGCTGTTGCTATAAGGAAAATTTCCACCAACGTGAAGAAACCATTCCAAAGGTTTTACTACATGGGAATGGCTGTCCTTGAGTAATCAAAACTGTAAAGTAACAAGGCATAATCACTACCATTTGTGGAGAATTTTGTGGGAGCTTTGCATATTATCTCAGTAAATTCTTTCATGAAGCTTGAGTGATAGATATTATTATTTCCATCATATAGATGATATATAGAGTTTAAGAGACTCATCCAAAGTTGCAATTCCTGTAACCACGAGAGCCATCCTAGAACCTAGGTCTTTCAGATTCCAAACCCACTGTTTTAGGCAACTATGCAAAGTACCTGCAAATAAGTTAGAACCTTCTTTGATGTGAACCCCAGAAACCTGAACCCATGTTCATCCACTTAGGATGGGATCGGCACTTAAATTTTTCATTTCCTGAATTTGTAGCATCGACCAAATTTTAGCTTGAATAGTTAAATTATTTAAAAAGAACAAACATTTGCAAAACACTTTAAAAGTACTCATTTACAAAATTGATAGAATATGGAATCATAAAACTCCCAGGTTAGAAGGGATCTCAAAAGTAATAGAGCCTTCTCTCCTCATCCTCATCCTTCTCGTTCCCACTCCTCATTTAAACAGTCTTTTTTCTTGGCAGAGCACTCTTAGTTTTATAAGGTTCTGTGCCTTTAAGACATTTCACAGATTGGGCAACTTCCTCATTCAGTTTCTACTTCCCTCAAAATCAGACCAAAATGGTGTAGGCTAATTACTATTGAGTCTCAGCACACCCTCCTGGGGAGCAAAGTTTATGCAACAGCAAGAATGCCTTAAATCCTTCTATATTTACTTTCCTCTGGAGAGCTTATACTACTTCCTTATTTGTGTATTCTTCCAACTTCTTTGACTAGAGCTGCACTATCCCATGAGGTCACCATTAACTACATCAGGCTACTGAGCACTTGAAATGTGGCTAGTGAGCATTGAAAGGAGATGTATGTGTAAAATATACACTAGATTCTGAAGCCTTGGTACCCCCCAAAAAAGAAGAATTTATGTCATTAATAATTATTTTATATTGGTTAAATGTTAAAATAATATTTTGGATACATTGGGTTAAATATGTTCTTAATATTAATTTCACCTGTTTCTTTTAGTTTTTAAAATATTTTTTAAAATGACATAAGTCACTCACATTTTATTCCTATTAGACAGTGTTAGACAAGAGCATAGATTAAATAACAAAGGAGGTGTAACTAGAGGTGTTGATTGGGTTCCAGTCTTGGAAGGTCTTTAAAGAACTTTTATGAATCACTCTAAGTGTGCCAAGTATTGCCCACAGCTTACAGAAATACAGTGTCTTAACTCACGATTCATGACTTCTATATTACATGGTAAATATAACTTAACATGTTAATATCCACAATTGTTTGAGCCAGTCACCTTTTCTAGTTCTTTGCTTGTGTTTTATGAAGTAGTTAGTTAGTAGTTAGAAAAAGCTACCAAGAATGGAGGTGAAGGAGGAAGAGGGCACAGTTCTGCAAGGGAATTAGGAGACAATTGTAATTTTCATCTAAAAGTGATGAAAAGAATGGGACACCTGAGTGGCTCAGTTGGTTAAGCGTCTGACTTCGGCTCAGGTCATGATCTCACGGTTTGTGAGTTTGAGCCCAACATCAGGTTCTGTGTTGACAGCTCAGAGCCTGGAGCCTGCTTTGGATTCTGTGTCTCCCTCTCTCTCTCTGCCCCTCCTCTATGTGTGCTCTCTCTCTCCCTCAGAAATAATAAATGAATAAACTTAAAAAAAATAATAAAAGTGATGAAAAGGAAGGCACCAAGCCATTAACCCAGGGTGTGCTCTCTGGCAGGCCTTTGGCAAGCGGCATAACACCTACTTAAGTGGGTCACAGCCTGATTGTTAATTTCCATTCATGGGGTTTGTTTCCTTTTCTGGTGTCTCAGTTAGCTCCAAGGTGATACTTTAAATAGTTGTGAAGGCATCTGTAGAGGTAGTCAAAGTTTCCAAAGGGGTCATCATTAACTTCCTTTGTCAGTATTTCTCCACTTTCTGATGAGTCTTCAGCAGAATCTGAGCTATTCTCTTGGAATCCAACCAGCAAGCTGTTATCAAAATTCTCCAGCCACTCCTGGATACCAATGCCAACGAACTGGAAAGAATTGTGTAGGAGGAAATGCCAGCCTTGCTGAGTCAGGCAACTTCTTCAACCCAAAGTTGACTGGTAATTATCGTGACTGTGTTCCTGGGACCACAGGAAGTATAGTCAGCCCTGATCCGGCTCCATTGGATTTGCTCAGTATGGGGAAAAGCACTGTCCAGGATAGTGAAATGTTCCAACTCCATGCAGAGAAGAACCAGTAGAGTCGAGCCAGCAGAGTCAGGCTGTATGCAGACAGCAGGTGTGGTTATGAGCTCTCTTAATTCTGGAGTTCCTTTGGTATGATCAGATTGTGTGAGAAGAGAGAATAAAAGTTGAGGGTTGACAAAGCCTGGGTCACTCTCAAACTCATGTTTTCAGTTCAGATGTAGTCTGCATAAGGGTGAGCAGTCCAGTTGGAATAGTCCCCAAAGTGACTCTACTTTGGAAATTTAGTTGATATGGGGCTTTGGAGTCAAACAAATTGGAGTTGAGCAATGATTCTGCAAGTTAACAGTTGCATGATCTTGGCCAAATCACGTCACCTCTCTAAGTTTCAATTTTCTCATCTGTAAAGTGGGCATATACTCCCTTCCAGGGTTGTCGTCAAGCTTACTTGAGATGTATATATAAAAACACCTGGCATCCAGCACAAGGAATGCAATGAATCATCCTGACCTCTCCTCTTTAGTGTGTTTTATTGTTAAAGCCTTAATATAAATAGATATCTCCCTTGTGAACTCGAATTCCAACCTTTGGCAATGATCATACTTACTCTAGCTTTTTTGTTTTGTTTTATTTTAAGCTACTTGACTTTGGAGATTGTCCAATTCGAATGATGATGATGATGGTGATACAGTAATTTTTTATTCAGCACCTGCCAAAGGCTTGGCCTTATGTTAAGTGCTTTTCATATATAATCTTATAAAATCATCATAATAACTCTGTGAGGCAGGTACTGTTATCCCCATTTATAGGTGAAGAATGAGGTTAAGAAAGATTAAGTGGCTTTCTCAGGGTTATGAAACTAGGTAGAAGACCTGGGATTTAAACCTAAGTGAGATGGACTCCAATGCTATCATTCTTTTTTTTTTTTTAAGTATTTATTTATTTATTTATTTTATTTATTTATTCATTTATTTATTTGAGAAGGAGAGAGAGGCAGAGAGACAGAGAATCCCAAACAGGATCCACTTGGTCAGCATGGAGCCCGACTCAGGGTTTGCACTCATGAACTGTGAGATGATGACCTTAGCCGAAATCAAGGTCAGATGCTTAGCTGAGTGAGCCACCCAAACCCCCCACCATTTCCAATTTTAAATATCTTAAGCAGTTTAAGCATATCTAATATTTTATTGAAAAAAAATTTAATTAAAAGACAATTAGGAAATATTTTGGTGAAAGAAAATTTAATGTTTGGGAATTTATAGACATGAAAGCTTGTTTGTGTTATTTTAAGATTCTAAATGTTACTTTTGTTTTGTATAAGAGCTCAAAAATTATGTAATATCCACCTGCTCCCATATCACAAAATATGAGGGTATTAGATAAATAAGAGAAATTTGAGAATATGAAAAATAAAAGACAATCCAGAAATTGGAGTAGACAAAGCTATTTCTCAGGCCAAAGAAATAATACTTCAGATAAATAAGGAGACAAACCACTGAGCATTTTTCATGGCAAGGTTGGGGAGGACTTCTATCTATTGAGATGACATCATGCAAGGCTGTTATTTGCTGCTGCCCAGAGGGTCCTATTAGAATTATTTTTCTTGGGTTTTGCTCAAAAGAACGAATGTCATTCTAATGCCAATATTGTCAAATGCCATTGATTGTTTGGATTCACTTTTCTAAAACTTGCTCTTTCCTTCGTAAGTAAAGGTATGTCTTTCTAGAATATTAAAGCCCTAATTTAAGTAATGATGAGATTATTCAGAATAAGTAAAGCCTCTTTGAGCAATTAGCTTATCAATGTAATTCACATTAACTGTCTCAGAGGAAAATTAGTAAATCTCATGTTGGTACAATAAGCATCATCTCCTTCATTAAACTTGGTAAAGGCTATTTTTAAATAAAAAGAAGAGTCATTTTTTCCTTTTATCAATCTCATTTACTGAAACAGCCCCTGTCAAAGCCATCAGTGACCTGGACATTGCTTAATCTATGGCTTTACTTGAACCTCTCAGAACTGTTGTTCATGCTTCCTTCTTGGAACCCTTCCCTCATTTGGCTTGAGACATCAGTTTCTCTTCGTTCTCCTTCTATTCTGGCTGGTCAGGTCCTCTTTATCTACTGACTGCTAAGTGTTAAGACCCTTCAGAGTTTAGCCTAAAACCTTTTTAATTGTCTTTATTAACTTCATAGGTAATGCCATCCCCAGTCTCTTAGCTTTGAAAGCATCTACACACTCATAATTCGGAAATTTAAATTTCTAGCCCAGACCTCTTTCCTAAATTACAAGCTCATAGCCAACCATCTCCTCAAACTTGAATTCACTTGAATATCTATTAGGGATCTCAACAACATCCTTGATTGCTCCACTGACAAACCTCTCCTTGTATCGTTTTGCACATCTCAGAAAATGCTATCTCTGCCCAGTTGCCCAGGCAAAAAATTTACTTCCTGTCTTCCTCTATACAGTACATCCTATTGGTTTTACCTGCAAAACATCCATCAGTACATCCTATTGGTTTTACCTGCAAAACACTGTATATAAAAAATCTGAACTTTTCACCAACTTCACTGCTATTTTCTTGGTCCAAGTGTGTATCATGCTTCGCCCCCTCACCTGAATTATTTCAGCAACTTCCCAACTGGATTCTTTCTTCCTCCCCGCCTTCCCCACCACATCTGTTTTCACATAGAGACCAGAGCCTTTAATGGTTCCTCATTCAGAGTAAGATCTGAAGACAAGATGACCTACAAGGCTCTCCATGACTTTACCCTCAGCTCCCTCTCTCACTCCATATTTTTAATCTCTTGCTCCCTGTTCCCCTTGTACACACTGTGTTCCAGCTTACCCACAATTTCCCAGAACAACTACCTCTCACTTTTCAGAGTTATTTGCCCAAATATTATCATCTTAGAAAGATCTTATTTGACAACTCTTTCCCTCATCCCTGGCATTCCTATATCCTTTATTCTGCCTTATTTTTCCTCTATAACACTTTTCACCACCTGACATATATCTGTTCACTTATTTATTTGTTTATTTTTGGTCTCCCAATTATTTGAGATTCAAGGACTGGCAGACTATATAATTCCAACTGTACCTCCCATTGAAGGAAATTAAAAAAGCTGAAACACACACACACACTTTCATGCATGCATTGGAGACCAAATGAGATAGTAAGAAATTAGAACAAGGAAATGATTAGAGTTCAAAAAGGTGAACCAAAGGAGGACTCACTGGTAGTCAAAAGGAAACTGAAAGGGAGAGCTACACTGAGAACTTGAGAAATGACCCACACTGTATTTTGGAACCCTAGGGCTGACATTTGGCAAACCACTGGAAGCAGCTGAGACACAGAACAAAGGTTTTGAGAACTCAGTTGCATGAAGGTTTGAGGATTGGTATTCTACCGCCTCAAAGACAGAGAGGCCCTACTGTAATATCTGTTCCTCTTGAGACACTCAAAGGCTACAACCTGGAAGCATGGGGTTTTTCCAGCCTGCAAAAAAACCCTCAAAGCTTTGTCCCAGACTGCTAAAGTACTTGGGTATTTTGCAGAGAAAAAAGGATAGTTTGTTGGGTCTCAAACTATCACTAAATATAATTTTCATTTGTCCAGCCAACAATCAAATATTATAAGGCAGACGAAGATTCAAGAGAAATGGAAAATACTATAATTCCAGACCACCTCTCCATTTAGCATATGAAAAGATGCTCAACATCATCAGTTATCAGGGACATGCACATTAAAACCAATACAACATATCACTACCCATCAAATAAAAAATTAAAAAAGCAACTTATAACACACAGAGTGCTAGTGAGAAGACAGACCAATTGGAACTCACATGCATCACTGGTAGGGATACAAAATATATACCCACTTTAAGAAAACAGTTTGGCAGTTATTAAAAAGTTAAACATATACTTACCAGATGACCTGGCAATTCCACTTCTAGATATTTATTTACTCAAGAGAAAATAAGATGTATATCCACACAAAAACCTGTTAATAAATGTTTAACTAGCTTTATTCATAATTGGAAAAAATCATAAACATTTATCAATTGGCAAATGAATGAACAAATTGCTATGAACACACAATGGATTACTAGTCAGGAGT
>NW_024412401.1:18511529-18522505 GCF_014898765.1 Herpailurus yagouaroundi | reverse complement strand
GGAGCTCTGAAGAGGGAGAGGATGATAAACTTTTAACTCGGGGCAGAGCGGGCAGCCCTATCACTTACATTTCTCCCTTCCCTGTGGCCCTCTCAGTACCTTATCTGACTTCATGCTTTTTCCAGATGTTCCTGCTGTCACCTGTGGTTGGGCTCATGCCCCCCCCCCCCCCCCCCGCCCATGATACAGCCAGACAGCCAAGGATGTTTTCACAGGAAGGGCATTTGCTGTGGACTTAGCTGCTTCACTAATTTGGCCAGTGTTTCACATTACCCACAGAAGGAAAGAGAAATAGACTTGTCGCTTGTAGAAATAGAGACCTTGTTCTATGGTTCTTGTAGCAACCCAGCATTGCCAAGTGCAGAACCTTATACATGGTGGGTGCGCAATACACATTTGCTTTGTGTACAGATTTGGTTTCTTTTTAAGATACTAACGTTAGTTCCTAGTATCCGCAAGTGTACTGAATGCTATACTAAAATTGCTGTGGCAGGAGCCATACTTAATTCATTGGAAGAGAAACAATAACCTTGATGTCCTCAGTTTTTGAATATTAGCTATGTGATATATTTTTATTCATTCATGTATTCAACAAATATTTATTGAATGCCTACTATGTTCTAGATTCTATGCCAAATTATTTAGATTAATGGGATGTGTATCCAAGAACAAAAATTAATTGTTAATTACAAATTTCAAAGATCTTGGTCTTTGCATACTTTGCTTCCTAGAGAATTTATTTTTTGCTTTCATTGCTTTCCCCTGCAAGGAAGCAGATGTTTTTATGTACAGATGCCCTAGAAGAGTGATGAGCAACTATGTTTTCTGTTCCAGTATACTTGGAGGATTTGGTTCATTTCCATGAGTAACAGTAGCTCTCCTGGGGAGAACTTACTACATAAAGGAAGGATTGTTGGGGATGGGAGTGAAGTATCAGAATTCAGGAGAGTTGGGGGCACATGTGTGGCTCCAAATCATCTATCCACCCTCCTTTTGCCACATCATGACCAACAGCTGTTTTAGTATCTGTTTTGTCCAGAGGAAAGATGTTTCCCGTTTACTTCCTTTTTCTTAACAAGAAAGATTCTATTGTTTGACTTTCATGTTCTTGCTGCTTCAAGTTTTCATTGAACAGTAACTGTATTCAGGATGTTAAAGATACACAGTTAAGTTTTCTCTATTGGTCTGTTGTTGCTACCTGTAGTTTGTTTCTATCCTCCCTCTCTCCCTCTACCCAGAATACAAGCCCTTCTTTCTTCCTATGTTTTGATGATTTTGATTTTATTTTGTTTTGTTTAGACTTGAGTATTGACATTGATTTTTATAAATTATTGGTGGGAATAAGCAGGAATGAAACATTGTTTCATTTGTTTGGAGACTTGCATATGGACAATCAAATCATGTTCAGTGTTACTTGATGCTAAGGGGTGACTTTGAATCATTTGGGATGTTTTGTATTCAGTAAGTATTTCACTTGAAAAATAGTTTCAGTGTTTTTTAATGTTCATTTATTTGTGTGTGAGAGAGAGAGAGAGAGGGAGAGAGAGAGGGAGACAGAGGGTGTGAAGCAGGCTTGTGCTGAGAGCAGAGAGTTTGATGTGGGTCTCGAAGTCATGAACTGTGAGATCATAATCTGAGCTGAAGTTGGAAGCTTAGCCGACTGAGCCACCCAGGCACCCCCAAAAAATAGTTTTAGTTTTAGTTTCAGTTTCATTTTAAAATTCATGTGTTTTTATTGCTATTGCTGTTATTAAAAACATGTTTCTTTTTCTAAAAATTTTTTAAAAATTTATTTATTTTGAGAGAGTGAGGGCAGGGGAAGGGCAGAGAGAGAGGGAGAGAGAGAGAATCCCAAGCAGGCTCTGTCCACACTATCAGCATAGAGCCCGACATGGGGCTAGAACCCACAGACTGTGAAACCATGACCTGAGCTGAAACCAAGAGTCAGATGCATGACTGACACACCCAGACACACCTTAAAACATGTTTCTTATGTATGATTAAGCATAAAAAAGTTGTCACATGTAAATTTAAAATACAAATTGCTTGTATTATACATTCATCAGTTAGCCATCCCAAAATATTTGAAAAATAATCTGAAAGTGCTCCAATTTACATATCATAAAGCCAATGTAGTTTTTCATACGTCTTTGCCCTGAGTTGAATAGGATAATTTTAAATCATTTATTTCCATATATAGAAATAAAACCTGACTTATAAACTATATTCAACCTACACGTGAATATTTATAAACCATGATTTGGAGAGATTAAGTTCTATTTATGGATTAATAACTCCACTCTAATGGACAATATTTATATTTTAAATAGAATTTTTCAATAAAGAAAATTTTTGAGAAATAAGGTTGCTGAGAATAACAGAAGAATCCCCAGAAGAATTCTCATGAATTCTTGCTATGAATTCCCATTTGCAAAGCACACACGCACGCACACACACACACACACACACCAATCGCCTTTTTAAAAAAACCTAAATAACTGCTTTGCTTAAAGAGTATTTCCATTATTAACTACTACTACCACATGATTTTTAAAAAGTGATCTGTATGTCTTTTGATTTAAACAACTATTATTAATTTCCTAAGGGAAACAATGAAAAAGAGAAGCAATTCTTAATATAATTGTTAAGCACAACAGAACAAGAAGAAAAGGAATCAAGAAAAAGTGGGAATATTATTTCTTCAAGTACAAGAAGTGAGAAAAAAGTGTCTTAAGACACAAAGCTACTCAACCGTAGATTCCAATTTTCAACAGACATCTGAGTAATATGCCGTATCTCGTGTCTGTGATTGTCTTTGTACTGAGTCATTGCAATATAGTCTGCTACTCATACATTCTGTCAACCACACAGTTACTATGGCCTGGTAACCAGAAAACCAGAGTGGTCAGCCTGTTGGTGTCACCCTGAAGTGGTGGTATGAAGGTGACCTCACTGTGGTCCACTGGGATGTCTTCCACAAGTTCATTTCCAGATTTCTGTGTCTTTTAGATACACAGGAATCATTTTAAGACTCCTAACTCCCCCCATATCATCCTGGTTTTTGGTGTCCATTGGGAAGTGGAGATAAAAAGTGGCAAGTTTGGGACATGGGTCATCTTTGGATGAGGGTCTTTGGATCAATAAATGTTCTCTTTAGCTTTTTGGTAAGGCCAGTTGATGTCCTTTCTGTGTCACTTGTCATCAGAGAAGAGATCTTCTGATTAGGACTGTGGAAAACTTTTTGTCAATCTCTTCATTGCCCCCTTGGGGCAACCCTCCTCCAGCATCAGCAGTTTGATAGGTATCCTCTGTGTATGTGTGTGTGTGTGTGTGTGTGTGTGTGTGTGTGTGTGTGTGTGTTTTAAATACTATTAATCAAGTGCTTTCAACTGTAGCTTATCTTTTCATATTTTGCTAATTTTACTTTCTTACTAATTTTACTTTTAAAAAGACATAATAATGTAAAGAAAACTGTGTAACATAGTAAATATAAGTATATGCAATGTAAGTGGCAGAGTGGCCCCAGGGGAGTTTAGATTCTGATACAATGAATTTAGCTCATGTTCTATCTCAGCCAGGCTTTCAGGCAGGGAGGTGAGATATGGTGAGTGGGAAAGAAAGGAAGTCAACAGACTGCCCTATTATCTCAGGAAATGGGAAGGCAAAAAATGGGTTTCTACATTCTCATTATTTTCTGGGCCCAATATCCCTGGGTAAAATGGAGCCAGTTAATCAGAAGATGTCTGGAAGCACTACTGCTATTCCAGAAACTGCAGCCCAGGAATGTTTAAACTGGAGTGGGTTACTGCCACCAGGTAGCAGCAAACTGTAGTTAGGACTAGATAGGATTTGGGTCCCCAAACTGGACCTTAACTCCAGGTAAGGGTCATTTCATTAACCTCACAGTAAAGGAAACTCACATCTTGGACCACTGAAATTTTTTGGACTTTACTTATAATATTAAGGTCAAGTTTTACAGAATATGTAATATATATATTACATATATATATTATATAACATATATAATATATATATGTATATATTGCTTTGCATCTTATTTTGCACCCACTAACATGTCTTGAAAAGCTTTCCATAGTAGTATACGTAGATCAATGGTTTTTAATGGTTGCATTGTATCCCATTACATAAATGTGCCATAATTTATTTGACTCACCTAATGAAAAATAGGATTTTTCCCCCCTGCCTTTGCAGTCATTTTTGCTATTATTACAAATAATGTTTAATGGGCATTCTTGGATATATATCTTCTGACATTTGAAAGTAGATCTGTAAGGCAAATTCCTAGAAATGGGCTAAAGATTATGTACTCAATAGAGCCCACTAACAGAAGGATGAGATTTGAAGCCACAGGAGTTGACTAGAAGAAGCTGTGGTCAGAGCCTCAGGAAGCATTATGTATAAAGTACGGGAAAGAAAGGTACCTGCTAGTAAGTACACATTACATTGAATTGAGAACAAAGTTAGAAATGTTGAGAGAAGTGACAGACCAGAAGTTAATGATATCATGGAAATTGTCTTCTTTGGTTTTCACCTACAGGAGTAGAAAATATCTTTTGGGGGGGGGGGGGGAAAAAAAAGAAAAAAAGAAGACAACTGAGATACTCATTGATTGATAGGGACTTAGTTAAACCAGTTCTGGCATAGAATAGTCATGAAACAGTCACATAAGAGAATATTATTCAGCTATTAAAAGTAGAAAATGTTCACAATATATTAAGCAGAAAAGCCAGGTTTCAGAACTTTAAAAACAGTATGACATCAGGAGAGAATGTTAGCTGCCTGCCAAATAGCCTACTTCTTTGAATCAAGGGACTCTTTTGTTTAGCTAAGCACAATGTCACTCAGCTAAAAGGTGTATTCCCTGCCTGCCTTGCAAGAATGTGGCCATATGACTAAATTCTGGTCAATGAGGTATAATCAGAAGCTTCCTTAAAAAGGACAGTTGTATCCTTATTCCTCACCTTTTCCAATCAGCTGCTTGGAATGTAATGGCTGAAATTTGGACTGTTTTGTACCATGAAAATAAGAATCACACTGTAGGGACAATAGAATGAGAAAATGGAAGGTGCCAGGTTCTTGATGACTATGAAGCCACCATATTCTGGAATACCTACCTCCTGTTTTGGTTTTGTTTTTGTTTTTGTGTTTTTGTTGTTGTTGTTGTTATCTTGTGAGAGAGAAATGAACATTTATTTCGTTCAATTGTATTTTTAGAGTCTCTGGAAATATGGCCTTTTGTAGCAACATGGATGGAACTGGAGAGTGTTATGCTAAGTGAAATAAGTCATACAGAGAAAGACAGATACCATATGTTTTCACTCCTATGTGGATCCTGAAAAACTTAACAGAAAACCATGCGGGAGGGGAAGGATAAAAAAAATGTTAGAGAGGGAAGGAGGCAAACCATGAGAGACTCTTAAAGTTTTTCAATTTCTTTGCGTCTTCTTCAATTTCTTTCATAAGCTTTCTATAGTTTTCAGTGAACAGATCTTTTACCTCTTTGGTTAGGTTTATTCCTTGGTATCTTATGGTTTTTGGTATAATTATAATTGGGATCAATTCCTTGAATATCTCTTTCTGCCTTCATTATTGGTAGATAGAAGTGCAACCGATTTCTGTACAATTATTTTGTATCCTGCAACTTTGCTGAATTCATGTGTCAGCTCTAGCAGTTTTTTGATGGAGTCTTTTGGGTTTTCCATATAGAGTATCATGTCATTTACAAAGAGTGAAAGTTTGCTGATTTGGATGCCTTTTACTTCTTTTTGTTGTCTTATTGGAAGAACAAATATTGTTAAAATGTCAATACTACCCAAAGAATCTACACATGCAATGCAATCCCTATCAAAATAACACCAGAATTCTTGGGGCACCTGAGTGGCTCAGTCAGTTGTGTCTAACTTCGGCTCAGGGCATGATCTTACAGCACGTGGGTTTGAGCCCCACATTGGGCTCTGTGCTGACAGCTTCGAGCCTGGAGCCTGCTCTAGATCCTGTGTGTGTGTGTGTCTCTCTCTCTGTTCCTCCACTGCTCATGCACTATCTCTCTCAAAAATAAAAAATAAATAACTAAAATTTAAAAAACACCAGCATTCTTCACAGAATGGAACCAGAAAGGACCCCAAATAACCAATGTAATGTTGAAAAAGAAAACCAAAGCTAGTGAGGCACCTGGGTGGCTCAGTCGATTAAGCCTCTGACTTCAACTCAGGTCATGATCTCCTGGTTTGTGGGTTTGAGCCCCACCTTGGGGTCTATGCTGACAGCTCAGAGCCTGGAGCCTGCTTCAGATTCTGTGTCTCCCTCTCTCTCTGCCCCTTCCCCACTCACACTCTGTCTCTCAAAAATAAATGAACCATTTAAAAAACAAAAAAGAAAAGAAAACCAAAGCTGGAGACATCACATTCTGGACTTTAAGCTATATTACAAAGCTGTAATCATCAAGACAGTATGGTACTGGCACAAAAATAGACACATATATCAATGGAGTAGAATAAAGAACCCAGAAATGGACTCACAAATGTATGGTCAACTAATCTTTGATAAAGCAGAACAGAGTATCCAATGGAAAAAAGACAGTCTCATCAGCAAATGGTGCTTGGAAAAGTGAACAGTGGCATGCAGAAGAGTGAAACTGGACCACTTTCTTATACCATACACAGAAATAAATTCAAAATGGCTGAAAGACCTAAATGTGAAACTGGAAACCATCAAAATCCTACAGGAGAAAACAGGCAGCAATCTCTTTGACCTCGGCCACAGCAATTTCTTACTTGACATATTGCTGGAGGCAAGGGATAGAAAAGCACAAATGAACCATTGGGACCTCATCAAGATAAAAAGCTTCTGTACAGTGAAGGAAACAACAAAACTAAAAGGCAATCACAGAATGGGAGAAGATATTTGCAAATGATACATTGGATAAAGAGTTAGTATCCAAAATCTATAAAGAACTTATCAAACTCAGCACCCAAAACACAAATAATCCAGTGAAGAAATGAACAGAAGACATGAATAGACACTTTTCCAAAGAAGCATCCAGATGGCTAACAGACACATGAAAAGATGCTCAATATCATTCATCATCAAGGAAATACAAATCAAAATTGCAATGAGATACCATCTCACACCTTTCAGAATGGCTAAAATTAATAATTCAGGCAACAATAGGTGTTGGCAAGGATGCAGAGAAAGGGAACCCCTCTTGCACTATTGGTGGGAATACAAACTGGTATAGCCATTCTGGAAAACAATATGGAGTTTCCTCAGAAAATTAAAAGTAGAATTACCCTACAACCCAGCAATTGTACTACTAGGTATTTATCCAAAGGATAAAAAATGTTGATTCAAAGAGGCACATGCACCCCAATGTTTATAGCAGCGCTATCAACAACAGCCAAATTATGGAAAGAGCCCAAATGTCCATCGACTAATGAACGGATAAAGATGATGTGGGGTGTGTGTGTATGTATATATATATATATACATATATATGTATATATATGTATGTATATATATGTATATATATGTATATATATGTATATATATACACACACATATATTTATATGTGTGTGTGTGTGTATATATATATATATATAATGAACACTACTTGGTGATGAAAAAAGAATGAGATCTTGCCATTTGCAACAACATGGATGGAACTAGAGGGTATTATACTAAGCAAAATAAGTTAGTCAGAGAAAGACAGATATCATATGATTCCACTCATATGTGGAATTTGAGAAACACAACAGATGAACATAGGAAAAGGGAAGGAAAAATAAGATAAAAACAGAGAGGGAGGCAAGCTATAATAGACTTTTAAATACAGAGAACAAACTGAAGATTGCTGAAGGGGAGGTGGTTGCGTGGGGTGGGTTAAATGGGTGATGGGCATTTAAGGAGGGCACTTGTTGGGATGAGTAGTGGGTGTCATATGTAAGAGATGAGTCATTCAGTTCTACTCCTGAATTTAAGACTACACTGTATGTTAACTAACTTGAATTTAAATTAAAAATAAAAAAGAAACTCCATTTAATAATGGAATGAATAATTGATTCAGACAGATAAGGCACACACACACACACACACACACACACACACACGCACACACAGCTGCTTTGACAATAAGAGTTTTCTTCCAAATAAGGCTTCTTTTTATCACCAACACTCAGTTGTTACCATGGCTACGTGTTAATCCCAAAAAGTCAATCCCAAAAAGAAAGGATCCTCTAGTTCTCCAGATAACTGGAGTAGGTTTAAGCAAGATTTGGAGAAGAACTTGGAAATGCTTGGAAGCATTGGAAGGCCAGAGACTGCTGATCTGAGTATGACAATACCTCAGCCTGCTTGTGTTCAACTTTGTGAATAGCACAAAGAAACAAACACATGCAACACAGAGGTAAGTGACAGGGAACCTGGTACCCTAAAAGAAACCTAGTCAAGGAGCTGGAAGTAAGGTAATGAAAACATTGGTTAATGATATGATACAGATTCGGAATTTAAGTAGAGAAAGATCTTCATAATAAGTTGTTAATTCCAGGGCTGCCTGAGAGGTATGAAATTATTCTGCTTACAATTTCAAACTGTAGATGGCATGTATACATACATAGTTATATCTCTGGATGCCAATAGATATTTATAAATTGAGAGACAGATGGCTAGGATATCAGAGGCTGAACACTTGAATCCTAGTCTCTACCAAATACCAGTCCCTGCATGATCCCAAGAAGAAATAGCATATATACACAGAGGACAAGCCTGGCAACTGGAGAGTTTTTATTTGACTCTGAGGATGGGTCCCAAGCCCCAGAGAAGAACTCCAGTTAAGCTGAACCACACAGAAGACTCCTTTCAAATACCGTACCTTTATTTTTTAAATTTATATATTTTTTAAAGTAATATATCATGGGGCAGGGTGTAAAGCAGAAAGTGAAAGTGTCCCATAATTCTAGGCCACAGAGATAAACATTATAGCCAATTTGGTTTGTATCTTCCAAGCATCCCTTTTAATTCCTTCATACAATGTCATTGGAGGGATGTGCATATTTTATTTAACTAGTCCCCTATGCTGATGAGCATTTCGACTGTTATCAATTTTTCTCTGTTATATATAACTCTATAAGAGATATCTTTACACATAGATCATTGTGCCCTTAATGGGTTATTTCCTTAGAAGGAATGCCTAGAAGTGAAATTTCTAGATCAAGAGTTTGGAAATTTTATATTTGAATGCATATTGATTGCCAAATTACCTTACAGAAAGCTCACTTAAACTTCACCCAAAATTAGTTTAACAATGTTGGTTTCCCTATGCTGTGCTTGTAAGAGTAAAGATTTGTGTATATAAATTAGGTATTTTCTTTTTTATGTGAATTGTCAATTCACATGTTGTCAGGCTGTTGTTCTAGTTATCTATTGTTTTTTTTTTTTTAATTTTTTTTTTAATTTTTTTTTTCAATGTTTATTTATTTTTGGGACAGAGAGAGACAGAGCATGAACGGGGGAGGGGCAGAGAGAGAGGGAGACACAGAATCGGAAACAGGCTCCAGGCTCCGAGCCATCAGCCCAGAGCCTGACGCGGGGCTCGAACTCACTGACCGCGAGATCGTGACCTGGCTGAAGTCGGACGCTTAACCGACTGCGCCACCCAGGCGCCCCTAGTTATCTATTGTTTATCCAATTGTTTAGCAAATTACCCAAAATAAAACAACAACCATCTTAGTATATCTTGTGATTTTTGTGAGTTGAGAATTTAAGCAGGACTCAGCCACATGACTCTTCTCCCATATGATCTTAACTGGCGTCATTTGATGGTATGGAGCTGGCACATGGAGAGGGTTCAGTATGGCTTTACTCATCTGCTTGGCATTTTGGTGGGGATAGCTGTTAGGGTGCTCAGCTGGGCTCAGTTGGCTTCTCTGTGTAGCCTCAGAACCTCTATGTGGACTCTGTAGCAAGGTGGTCCAACTTCTTTTTTTTTTTTTTTCTTAATTTATTTATTTATTTTTATTTATTTATTTATATATGAAATTTATTGTCAAATTGGTTTCCATACAACACCCAGTGCTCATCCCAAAAGGTGCCCTCCTCAATACCCATCACCCACCCTCTCCTCCCTCCCACCCCCCATCAACCCTCAGTTTGCTCTCAGTTCTCAACAGTCTCTTATGCTTTGGCTCTCTCCCACTCTAACCTCTTTTTTTTTTTTTTTTCCTTCCCCTCCCCCATGGGTTCCTGTTAAGTTTCTCAGGATCCACATAAGAGTGAAACCATATGGGATCTGTCTTTCTCTGTATGGCTTATTTCACTTAGCATCACACTCTCCAGTTCCATCCACGTTGCTACAAAAGGCCATATTTCATTTTTTCTCATTGCCACGTAGTATTCCATAGTGTATATAAACCACAATTTCTTTATCCATTCATCAGTTGATGGACATTTAGGCTTTTTCCATAATTTGGCTATTGTTGAGAGTGCTGCTATGAACATTGGGGTACAAGTGCCCCTATGCATCAGTACTCCTGTGTCCCTTGGATAAATTCCTAGCAGTGCTATTGCTGGGTCATAGGGTAGGTTTATTTTTAATTTTCTGAGGAACCTCCACACTGTTTTCCAGAGCGGCTGCACCAATTTGCATTCCCACCAACAGGGCAAGAGGGTTCCCGTTTCTCCACATCCTCTCCAGCATCTATAGTCTCCTGATTTGTCCATTTTGGCCACTCTGACTGGCGTGAGGTGATACCTGAGTGTGGTTTTGATTTGTATTTCCCTGATAAGGAGCGACGCTGAACATCTTTTCATGTGCCTGTTGGCCATCCGGATGTCTTCTTTAGAGAAGTGTGTCTATTCATGTTTTCTGCCCATTTCTTCACTGGGTTATTTGCTTTTCGGGTGTGGAGTTTGGTGAGCTCTTTATAGATTTTGGATACTAGCCCTTTGTCCGATATGTCAT
>NW_024412401.1:18475133-18511129 GCF_014898765.1 Herpailurus yagouaroundi | reverse complement strand
AATTTTTTTTTTAATTTTTTTTTTCAATGTTTATTTATTTTTGGGACAGAGAGAGACAGAGCATGAACGGGGGAGGGGCAGAGAGAGAGGGAGACACAGAATCGGAAACAGGCTCCAGGCTCCGAGCCATCAGCCCAGAGCCTGACGCGGGGCTCGAACTCACGGACCGCCAGATTGTGACCTGGCTGAAGTCGGACGCTTAACCGACTGCGCCACCCAGGCGCCCCTAGTTATCTATTGTTTATCCAATTGTTTAGCAAATTACCCAAAATAAAACAACAACCATCTTAGTATATCTTGTGATTTTTGTGAGTTGAGAATTTAAGCAGGACTCAGCCACATGACTCTTCTCCCATATGATGTTAACTGGCGTCATTTGATGGTATGGAGCTGGCACATGGAGAGGGTTCAGTATGGCTTTACTCATCTGCTTGGCATTTTGGTGGGGATAGCTGTTAGGGTGCTCAGCTGGGCTCAGTTGGCTTCTCTGTGTAGCCTCAGAACCTCTATGTGGACTCTGTAGCAAGGTGGTCCAACTTTTTTTTTTTTTTAATTTATTTATTTATTTTTATTTATTTATTTATATATGAAATTTATTGTCAAATTGGTTTCCATACAACACCCAGTGCTCATCCCAAAAGGTGCCCTCCTCAATACCCATCACCCACCCTCTCCTCCCTCCCACCCCCCATCAACCCTTAGTTTGTTCTCAGTTCTCAACAGTCTCTTATGCTTTGGCTCTCTCCCACTCTAACCTCTTTTTTTTTTTTTTTTCCTTCCCCTCCCCCATGGGTTCCTGTTAAGTTTCTCAGGATCCACATAAGAGTGAAACCATATGGGATCTGTCTTTCTCTGTATGGCTTATTTCACTTAGCATCACACTCTCCAGTTCCATCCACGTTGCTACAAAAGGCCATATTTCATTTTTTCTCATTGCCACGTAGTATTCCATAGTGTATATAAACCACAATTTCTTTATCCATTCATCAGTTGATGGACATTTAGGCTTTTTCCATAATTTGGCTATTGTTGAGAGTGCTGCTATGAACATTGGGGTACAAGTGCCCCTATGCATCAGTACTCCTGTGTCCCTTGGATAAATTCCTAGCAGTGCTATTGCTGGGTCATAGGGTAGGTCTATTTTTAATTTTCTGAGGAACCTCCACACTGTTTTCCAGAGCGGCTGCACCAATTTGCATTCCCACCAACAGGGCAAGAGGGTTCCCGTTTCTCCACATCCTCTCCAGCATCTATAGTCTCCTGATTTGTCCATTTTGGCCACTCTGACTGGCGTGAGGTGATACCTGAGTGTGGTTTTGATTTGTATTTCCCTGATAAGGAGCGACGCTGAACATCTTTTCATGTGCCTGTTGGCCATCCGGATGTCTTCTTTAGAGAAGTGTGTCTATTCATGTTTTCTGCCCATTTCTTCACTGGGTTATTTGCTTTTCGGGTGTGGAGTTTGGTGAGCTCTTTATAGATTTTGGATACTAGCCCTTTGTCCGATATGTCATTTGCAAATATCTTTCCCCATTCCGTTGGTTGCCTTTTCGTTTTGTTGGTTGTTTCCTTTGCTGTGCAGAAGCTTTTTATCTTCATAAGGTCCCAGTCATTCACTTTTGCTTTTAATTCCCTTGCCTTTGGGGATGTGTCGAGTAAGAGATTGCTACGGCTGAGGTCAGAGAGGTCTTTTCCTGCTTTCTCCTCTAAGGTTTGGATGGTTTCCTGTCTCACATTCAGGTCCTTTATCCATTTTGAGTTTATTTTTGTGAATGGTGTGAGAAAGTGGTCTAGTTTCAACCTTCTGCATGTTGCTGTCCAGTTCTCCCAGCACCATTTGTTAAAGAGACTGTCTTTTTTCCATTGGATGTTCTTTCCTGCTTTGTCAAAGATTAGTTGGCCATACGTTTGTCAGTCTAGTTCTGGGGTTTCTATTCTATTCCATTGGTCTATGTGTCTGTTTTTGTGCCAATACCATGCTGTCTTGATGATGACAGTTTTGTAGTAGAGGCTAAAGTCTGGGATTGTGATGCCTCCTGCTTTGGTCTTCTTCTTCAAAATTACTTTGGCTATTCGGGGCCTTTTGTGGTTCCATATGAATTTTAGGATTGCTTGTTCTAGTTTCGAGAAGAATGCTGGTGCAATTTTGATTGGGATTGCATTGAATGTGTAGATAGCTTTGGGTAGTATTGACATTTTGACAATATTTATTCTTCCAATCCATGAGCAGGGAATGTCTTTCCATTTCTTTAAATCTTCTTCAATTACCTTCATAAGCTTTCTATAGTTTTCAGCATACAGATCCTTTACATCTTTGGTTAGATTTATTCCTAGGTATTTTATGCTTCTTGGTGCAATTGTGAATGGGATCAGTTTCCTTATTTGTCTTTCTGTTGCTTCATTGTTAGTGTATAAGAATGCAACTGATTTCTGTACATTGATTTTGTATCCTGCAACTTTGCTGAATTCATGTATCATTTCTAGCAGACTTTTGGTGGAGTCTATCGGATTTTCCATGTATAATATCATGTCATCTGCAAAAAGCGAAAGCTTGACTTCATCTTTGCCAATTTTGATGCCTTTGATTTCCTTTTGTTGTCTGATTGCTGATGCTAGAACTTCCAGCACTATGTTAAACAACAGCGGTGAGAGTGGGCATCCCTGTCGTGTTCCTGATCTCAGGGAAAAAGCTCTCAGTTTTTCCCCGTTGAGGATGATGTTAGCTGTGGGCTTTTCATAAATGGCTTTGATGATCTTTAAGTATGTTCCTTCTATCCCGACTTTCTCAAGGGTCTTTATTAAGAAAGGGTGCTGGATTTTGTCAAAGGCCTTTTCTGCATCGATTGACAGGATCATATGATTTTTCTCTTTTTTTTTGTTAATGTGATGTATCACGTTGATTGATTTGCGAATGTTGAACCAGCCCTGCATCCCAGGAATGAATCCCACTTGATCATGGTGAATAATTCTTTTTATATGCCGTTGAATTCAATTTGCTAGTATCTTATTGAGAATTTTGGCATCCATATTCATCAGGGATATTGGCCTGTAGTTCTCTTTTTTTACTTGGTCTCTGTCTGGTTTAGGAATCAAAGTAATACTGGCTTCATAGAATGATCTGGAAGTTTTCCTTCCCTTTCTATTTCTTGGAATAGCTTGAGAAGGATAGGTATTATCTCTGCTTTAAACGTCTGGTAGAACTCCCCTGGGAAGCCATCTGGTCCTGGACTCTTATTTGTTGGGAGATTTTTGATAACCGATTCAATTTCTTCGCTGGTTATGGGTCTGTTCAAGCTTTCTATTTCCTCCTGATTGAGTTTTGGAAGAGTGTGGGTGTTCAGGAATTTGTCCATTTCTTCCAGGTTGTCCAATTTGTTGGCATATAATTTTTCATAGTATTCCCTGATAATTGTTTGTATCTCTGAGGGATTGATTGTAATAATTCCATTTTCATTCATGATTTTATCTATTTGGGTCATCTCCCTTTTCTTTTTGAGAAGCCTGGCTAGAGGTTTGTCAATTTTGTTTATTTTTTCAAAAAACCAACTCTTGGTTTCGTTGATCTGCTCTACAGTTTTTTTAGATTCTTTATTGTTTATTTCTGCTCTGATCTTTATTATTTCTCTTCTTCTGCTGGGTTTAGGCTGCCTTTGCTGTTCTGCTTCTATTTCCTTTAGGTGTGCTGTTAGATTTTGTATTTGGGATTTTTCTTGTTTCTTGAGATAGGCCTGGATTGCAATGTATTTTCCTCTCAGGACTGCCTTCGCTGCGTCCCAAAGCGTTTGGATTGTTGTATTTTCATTTTCGTTTGTTTCCATATATTTTTTAATTTCTTCTCTAATAGCCTGGTTGACCCACTCATTCGTTAGTAGGGTGTTCTTTAACCTCCATGCTTTTGGAGGTTTTCCAGACTTTTTTCTGTGGTTGATTTCCAGCTTCATAGCATTGTGGTCTGAAAGTATGCATGGTATGATTTCAATTCTTGTAAACTTATGAAGGGCTGTTTTGTGAAGGTGGTCCAACTTCTTACATGTGGCTCAGGCTCCAAGAAACCAAAATAGAGCTGCTGGTCCTCTCAAAGGCTAGACTCAGAACTGGCGTAGTGTTACTTCCATCCTTCTAACTGGTCAAAGCAGTCACGGGTCATCCTAGATTCAAGATGAGGCCAAATAGACCCTTCCTCTCAATAGGAAGAATGTCAAGGAATTTGTGGCTATTTTTAGTTTGTCGCAAATGTCAATGTTAGTATATTTCTTAATATTAAAAAAATCTTCCCATTTCTTGGGGAAATCCTATTTGAAATTCCCTAAATACATTTTAAAGTTTAATTTGTAGCTATTTTACCCAATATTTTTGCATCTATATTGATATGTAAGTTTGGTTTATAATGTCTGTGATTGTTTTAAGTGTTGGTACCAATATAATTTTAGTTTTTAATAATTAATTAGATAAGTCTCCATGTTTTTACAAAAATCTTTGAAGCAAATAACAAAGGATGAGAATCATGTGTTTTTTGAACATTTGAAAGTCTTACCCACAAAGCTACCTGAGGCTAGGGGGTTCTTTTGGAGGTAATTCTCTGATCATTTTTTGAATTTTGTTATTGGTATTCATACTAGATAACTGAATCAGTTATGGTCATTTAATGTTTTGTTTGTCATATTTAAGCCTAAAGCTGTACATTGTGGCTATGTATGTGAACTTGGAAAGTACTCTGAAATACTGTAATGAGGGAAACAAAGTGCTCAAGAAACATGGGAAGGTAGTACCTTCTGTAAAGTTTTGTTGCAGGCACAAAGAGCTAATTTTAAACCTCATCTTAATTTTTTTTCATAAAATTCAAGAAGATATAGACTCTTTAAAATTTAAAAAAAAAATGAAGGATAAAGTTTATGAGATACTGAGATGACCCAGAAGCCAAGTCAGGGCTCTTAGGAGCATCCTTACTTCTAGCAATAGGAGGGATCAAAACATATTTGTTGGTGAACATGTGAAGAATAAATGGATGAATGAATGATAAGTAATATCTCCTCTCACAGTGTGGTTTGGTCTCACAGACCTCACAGACTTTGGGAATATACTCTGAACACTGCTGTTGTTAGCATGCTTGGCTCACTGTCCTCTGTACCCTCTTAAATTATACATGTTTATTCTCCATGCAAAAGTTCAAAATGATGGACTCTTGGTTTTTCTCTTCCCATTGCTTGCTGCCACTCTCCTGGCTCACCTTTTTCTATCCCTGAGTATTGCACAGGCCATGGCTTGTTTAGCCACTTAATTTCCCCAGCAACTATTCAGGTATATCCTCAAATTCTAGATTTTCCCAGGTTACACAGCAAGTGAAAAACACATTTAGACTCATGGAAGACTACATCTAGAAGACATTAGGGGACATCTGGTGACACCCATCTCATTCCATTTTGTGGACTGAGAACAAATTCATTTAAGAGTATATTTCAAGAGGCCTGAATGTGGAAGCACCTGGGAGGCTCAGTCAGTTGAGCATCAAACTCTTGATTTCAGCTCGGGTCATGATCCCAGGGTAATGGAATTAAGCCCATGTTGGGCTCCATGTTGAGTGTGGAGACTGCCTGGGGATTCTCTCTCTCTGTCTCTCTTTCCTTCTGCTCTCTCCCAGTGCTCTCTCTCTCTAAAAAAGAAAAAAAAAAAAAGGAGGAGGCCTGAACATGGTTATCAGAAAACAAAAGACACCATTTGAGGTAAAGTTATCAGATCTGAAGCAGTCATGCTATGAACATGAATATATGAGAAGTAAAAAGTCATGAACTTGTCAAAAAAAAGTCACGAACTTGTCAAATAGGAGAATAACTATCAGTAGAATCTGTGTTACACTTTGAAAATCATGAAATTTTAAATGTTCTACTTAACTTATCCAATCCACTATGTGGAATCAAAAAATCCTTTCAGTGAAATTTTCCTTGACAACCTGTAAGATGTGAGCCCTTGGCAAACAGGAGAATAGGTATTTTTATCTCTGGTATCTCCAGTACCTACATTGTCCCTGGACCTAGGTTGGTCCTGCTGAATTAACCCAGTTGAAGATATATGGGTATGCATGTTACTTCCACTGGCCTTTTAAAAGCATGAAATTTATGTATTGTATACCTGAAGCCAATATAACATTGTATATTAATTATACTTCATTTTTTGTCTTTCTAATTTATGTATTTAATTCAATTTAAATATTTATTTATTTAAATATTTATTTATTTATTTAAATTCAATGTATTTATTTAATGTTAAATGAGTTAACATACAGTGTAGTATTGGTTTCCAGAGTAGAACCCAGTTATTCATCACTTACATGCAACACCCAGTGCTCATCCCAACAAGTGCCCTCCTCAATGCCCATCACCCATTTAGCCCATCCCCCCACCCACCTTCCCTCCAGCAACCTGCAGTTTGTTCTCTTTGAGAGCCTCTTATGGTTTGCCTCCCCCTCTGTTTTTATATTATTTTTCCTTCAAAAATAATACAATTCAATAAGTCTCAGTAAATTTACAGAGTTGTATAACTATTACTACAATAACAATTTTATAACATTTCTATCACCACACACACACACACACACACACACACACCCTCAACTGTGCTCGCTTCGGCAGCACATATACTAAAAGCAAAGCAAAACAAAACAAAACAAAACCCTCATGCTTATTTTCAATCAGCACCCTACTCTGCTACCCTGAAGTCCCAGGCAACCACTAAACTACTTCCTATCTCTGTAGATTTGCCTATTCTGAGTATTTCATATAAATGGAATCATACAATATGTGGTGTTTTAAATGTGATATATATATATATATATATAGTATAAATATACCACATTTTATTTATCCATCTGCCAGTTGATGAATATCTGAGTTGTTTCCACTTTTTGGATATTATGGCTAATGTTCCTATGAACATTCGTATACAGTCTTTGTGTAGACATAAGTTTTCATTTTTCTTTGGTAGATAACTAGGAGTGAAATTGTTGGGTCACAAGGTGATTTTATGTTTAGCATTTTTTAAAATGCTTATTTATTTTTTGAGAGAGAGAGAGAGACAGACAGAGTACGAGTGGGAGAGGGGCAAAGTTAGAGGGAGATGCAGAATCTGAAGCAGGCTCCAGGCTCTGAGCTGTCAGCACAGAGCCTCACAAGGCACTTGAACTCATGAGCCACGAGATCATGACCTGAGCCAAAGTCCACACTTAACAGACTAAGTCACCCAGGCGCCCTGACTATATTTAGCATTTTCACAAAGTGCTAAATGTTTTACAGACTGGTTGCACCATATTGCATTCCCATCAGCAGAGTATAAGACTTAGTTTCTTTACATTCTCACCAACACTTGGTATTGTCTATTTTTTATCAGTTGGCTTTCTAAGTATTATAAAGACTGTGTGGTACCCCATGCCACCTTCCCAGATCATTAGGTGAAAGCTGCTATCCTGAACCACATTTCAAGAAATAGATTAATTATCCCTTGTAGAAGCTTAGAACTTACATATACATGTCAGCTGTTGTATTAAAATCCAGAAGTTCTAGTACTTTTGTGAAAATATCACACTACTTAAAGCTTAGTGTGTGTGTGTGTGTGTGTGTGTGTGTGTGTGTATGGTCAAACATTATACCCCGATATCCAGTCTTCCCTTCTTACACAGAAATAGAATTAACCAAAAAGTACATTACTTAGCCCCCCCTTGCAGCTACATGTACTATAAGACTAAGTTGAGGTGAATGGGCTATGGACAAAAACGTTGTGTACTCTTGAACAGAAAAATTAAGTCCACCTTTTACCACTCTCCACATCTTTACTGCAAAATGGGGATGATGGTAAAGATTGGAGTAGCCCTCTTGAACCAAAGATGGTCACCATGTGCTGAAGTGGGAAGGCCATTAAAATAGAGGAAGCCTGGGTCTCTGATGGTTGCAGGGCCACCCCAGCCCTGGATTGCTTACCTGAACTTTAACATGAAAGACAAATAATCTCGTTTCACCAGGGTTATTTTGGGGTTGTCTGTTATAACAGCCAAAATGTGAAGTTACCAATATGTAGAAAGCCTCTGTAGAAACATGGCTACAACCTGAGAATCTCCACCGATGAATATGATGACACACGGAAAGGCAGAGTAAGGCAGTAGAAAGAACATTGGATTTAAATTAAGGTTATTGGAGGTGTAGTGTTAATTTTATCTACTGTCAGCTTTGTGACCTCAGGCAAATGGCCTTGTCCATAAAGCAAGGTGGTTTTATACAGTTAAAAATAAATTTTTTAAAGGAATTTCAGATTTTTTTTAAATGTTTGTTTATTTTTGAGAGAGAGAGAGATAGAGTGCCAGTGAGGGAGAGGCAGAGAGAGAGGGAGACACAGAATCTGAAGGAGGTTCCAGGCTCTGAGCTGTCAGCACAGAGCCCGATGTGGGGCTTGAAATCATGAACCATGAGGTCATAACCTGAACTGAAGTTGGACACCTAACCAATTGATCCATCCAGGCACCCCAAAAATAATTTTTTTTTAATTTGAAAATAAAAAGCATCTGGTTTCAGAAGTACTTCACTATACTCATTTTCGTTGGTAAAACAATTCAAGAAAATATTTAAATGTATCAACTTTAACCTTTTATATCACCCTTCTCTAATAAAATAGTAAGATGATAATCATCTTCAGCAGCTGCATCATTTGCACAGCGCTAAAAATTCCCCATATATTAGCTTTTTAAAAAAAATTTTATTTATTTTAAGAGAGAAAGAGAGAGAGTTCATCTGTGTGAATGGGGGAGGGGCAGAGAAAGAGAGAGAAAGAGAATCCCAAGCAGGCTCCTTGCTCATAGTGCAGAGCCCAACTCGAAACCCAAAGTCATGAACAACGAGGTCAAGACCTGAGCCAAAATTAAGAGTCGGATGCTTAACCGACTGAGCCACTCAGGCATTCCCCGCTCCCCCCCCCCCACCATATATTAGCTTTTTAAATATCCTCCCAGTTGGTACCATTATTATCCCCATTTTACAGATAAGGAACCTGCAGTTCAATGAAGGTAGGTACCTTGCCCTGTCATGCAGTTAGTTGGTGAGGCCAGCATTTGGATTCCTGAGTGCTTAACAAATACTACTCTGTCCCCATACCTGCACCTAACTAGTCATTGTGAAACATCTCAGGAAATCAATAGTAAAGGTCATTGGCCTCTGTGTCCTCTTCAGCCATTGTGACTAGGAGGCATTATTACACTTTAAAGTGAATAAACGACTCTTGCAAACTTGCTCAGTAGGTTAAAGTGACATGTGGAGCAATCACTGTGAATCATCTAAGGAACACAGAGAATTAAGCCAGTGGTAAAAACACACCTGCCAAATGCTGAAAAGAAGATAAGCAGCCTGCAGGAACCCACGACCTGCAACACTGGGCAGTGTGATCGCTGAACTCCAAGGACCAGGCTCCTGGGCTTGGCTGGCAACTGTGATTCAAGGGGGGGCAGGCTCCAAGATGTGCTGTTTCCTGCCTATTGCATTTTGAAGAGGCGCATCAGAGAAGCTAAGCCTGATGGACTCTGAACACTGGTTGTTGTTGTTGTTGTTGTTTTCCCTGGCAACAAAATTAAAACTGCATCTAGGGATTTTTCCACCCTTTTGCTAATCTCGATGTGAACTGTGTGGTGAAATCCCTGTACACAGCACTGACTCTATCTCCCAGGGTGTTGCTTAAAATGTGGCTGAGCACAAATGGAAAACATCAAGTCTTGTTGAAGTCAGTAGACAGAATTAATCTCTAAAAGTAATGAAAGAATTAGTTTCACTCTGTAAGATAAATGTGAAGGATGGTAAAGGCAGAGATGTTCAGCTCAGCTGCTTTTAGAAGGAGACATCTTGGGGGACAGGATATTGTGTACTTGGAAAACATTTTAATGCCCCTCTTATGTGATTATGAACATGCTTTGGGTTTCTTTTTTAAAATATATTTAATATATGAGGTTTTAAACCTGCAACTGTTTACCTTCAGGGCTTTTTAACATTGGAAAAGGTAAAAACTTAAGTGTTCCTCCCCTTCGCTTTTTAGCTCTTGGATGCATAAGTATATTAAGTAAATATAAAATTAGGAACAATCTTAATATTTAAAACCAGTATGAAGTAAGGCTCTCTGATTTCCACTCCATCCTTAATTTTATTTTTACCTTGTCTTTGTGCATTGTGCTTTGGTTTTCATCTAAGTGTGGTGTGTGAACCACCTGCTTGGAATCACCAGCAGTGCTTGCTTAAAAGTTGTTCTGAAAGTCTGGGGCAAAGGCAGTTGGATCAGATAACATCCCCGCTCACCCCAGGACTTAATGATATGAACAAAAATACCACTTTTTAAAAGGCCAAAAATTCATCAGCAGTAATCAAAATTGAAAAGTGACTCTCAATCTTGCTCATCACACCTGCTTCCCAGAAAAAAAACTTGAGGAAAGTTCCAATATCCTGAATTGACCTTGAAGAGAAGTGGCCAGAAGGATGAGTAGGTGAGAAACTACGAACATCACTGCAGATCCTGGCTGAGGCATAAGGGCTGACAGAGTCAGCCATTCTCCAAGGTCCCTGCTGAGTTGGGGGAACCAGCCAGAGCCCTCAGATTAGGAAATGCCTGGCCCTTGCTGGGAAGACTGGCCCCAATAAAGGATATTCATGGGGACTCAGAAGGGGGGAGGCAGTGCAGGATCCCAGCAAGGATTGCAGGCAGGTCCAGAGGGGCTCTTCTCCTTCCCACTCTCAAATCTGAGATATAGAAAAGAAAATAGAAAATGACATCTAGCCTCCAAGTTGTTGTCCACAGGGGTAATAAGTAGTTTCCAGGGAAGCTAAGAAGGTCAAGAAGAACTACTGTCAGGGTGCCTGGGTGTCTCCATCAGTTAAGCGTCCGACTTCAGCTCAGGTCATGATTTCATGGTTCAAGGGTCAGAACCCCCCTTCCTGCTCTGTGCTGATAGCTCAGAGCCTGGAGCCTGCTTCAGATTCTGTGTCTCCCTCTCTCTGCCCCTCCTCCACTCATGCTCTATGTGTTTCTCTCTCTCTCAAAAATAAACATCAAAAAAAATTTTTTGAAAGTACTGTAGATCAGAGAAACTGAGAGTAAATCAAAATAAAGCACATGTCAACCTTGTAAATGTATCACCAAGAGGGAACGGGGGTGGACAGGGAGAGGGAGAGGGAGAGAGAGAGAGAGAGAGAGAGAGAGAGAGAGAAAGTACAGACACAAAGGAAATAGTCTGGAAGAAAACAAAAACCAAAAAAATAGAAGAAAATTTCCCCAGATTGCCTTAGTGCTAAAAAAAAAAAAAAAAAAAAACAAACTTAATAAAAGCATGCTATCATTAAAATAAGAACTCAAAGACAAAATGCTGAAACAACAGAAAGAGATAAAAGAGAAATTGCAGAGCTAAGGAAACCTATTGGAACCAAAATAATACATTACAGATCTAACAAATAAATTAGAAATTAAAGAACAGTCTAAACACAACTAAGAAGTGACTAGAATTGAAGACTGAAACTAATCACTATGAACACAGCAGAAAATTATAAAGAAATTAAAATAATGAGACCAAGTAAGGTGTTCATATGTAGATGACATAAAATACAGATAATTATTGTCCCTGAAACAGCATACTCAACAATAAAAGGTAAAAATTATTCTGAAATATAATGAAGGAAATTTCTCTGGAGGCAAAGAATGAAATCTGCTATTTTAAGGGTACACCATAGACTCAGAAACTATTTAATATAAAACAATTGACATTGATTAAGATATTTACTTCAGGGATAAAGAAAGTTTTCCAAAGGTATCCAAGCAGAAACAGGGGAAAGATCAGGCTGACCTCTTACTTTTCTACAGAAGACAGGTAAGCAGTATCTCAGTATCTACAAGTTTCTGCTGGAAAGAAAGTGGGATCCGATGTTACTGTACTAAGTCAAGTTGTCATTCAAGTTGCAACGCAAAAGACAAACATTTTAAAATGCACAGAAAGAAAGAAAGAAAGAAAGAAAGAAAGAAAGAAGAAAAGGAGGTGAGAAGGAAGGGAGGAAGGAAGGAAGGTGGGAAAGAAGAAAGGAAGGAAGGAAGGAAGGAAGGAATTACTCATTTTAAACACACACACACACACACACACACACACACACACACACACCCATACACTTTTTTGACTATAAAATCAAGTCAATCAAGAGGTGAATTGTTCTATCAACTTTTTTTTCTGAGATTGTCAAGAATTCAGTTTTCAAATTTCAAAGGAAACCTCACCTAGTTGAGAGCATCAGGAAGGAGGAGGATTGGAATATTGGGAATAGGGGAGTGAGAAATGGGAACAAAAGCATAAAAGTCAAACTTTATAAAGTTGACAATTTTGCATCAGATTAACTGTCCCTATCACCCATAGCCTCATTGATAAAACAAAGATAACAATCCTTGCTTCACAGGGCTGTTGGGAGAAGTAAAAGAGAAAAAAAAACAACACTGAGACTGGACCTCACAACCTGACATATGCTGAGTGTTTGGTAATTGTAGTCTTTCCTCCATTTCCATCCCTTGCTCATAGCCCTATACACTGTTGTTTTGTTTGGTTTTGTTCACTCAGGCTCACTTTATATTCTTTTGCTTCTGTACTTTTTCAAGTTGAGTAATTTATGTCTTAAAGTTAAATGTTTGCTAGCAAACTATTCTTAAATTAGCATGGGAAAAATCATGGGCTTTGGCATTAGAATTTGGCTTCAATCCTGGGTTGCCTCTTTTATACATGTAATGGGAATATCTGAGGAAGAAAGAAAGAGAAAGGAACAGAAGCAATATTTGAAGTAATAATGACTGAGAATTTCCCCAGATTTTAATGTCAGACAGAAAGCCACAGATCTAGGAAACTCAGAAAACATCAAATAGGATAAATGTCCCTCCTGCCCCCCACCAAACTACACCTAAGCATATCACATTCAAATTGCAGCAAATCAAAGTTAAAGAAAAGTATCTTGAAAGAATCGAGCGAAGGTAAGAATTATATCCAGGTTCCCCTCAGAAACCAGTGAAGCAAGAAGAGAGAAGAATGAAATATTTAAAGTGTTGAAAGGGGAAAAAAAAAAAAACCTGAACAGTAACCTAGAAATCTGTATCTTGTAAAATTATCCTTCAAAAATGAAGGAGAAGGGCACCTGGGTGGCTCAGTTGGTTAAGGTCTGACTCTTGATCTCAGCTCAGGTCTTGATCTCAGGGGCATGAATTCAAGCCCCATGTTGGACTCCACCCTGGGCATGGAACCTACCTAAAAAAAAAAAGTAAATAATTTTTTAAAATGAAGGAGAAATACTTTCTTAACTGAATAAAAATTGAGAGAATTTGCAGTAAACCTCACTTGCAAGAAATATTAAAAGAAGTTCTTAAGAGAGAAGCAAAATGATAGAGATCAGAAACTCAGCTCTACTGTAAAGAAGAGCATTAGAGAAGGAATGAGTAAAGATAAAATAAAAACTTTCATTTTTCTTATTCTTAATTTACCTAACAGATAGCATATTGAGGTAAAAATAATGTATTTTATTATTATCATTTATGTATAAGTGAGGTAAATGATAGTAATGATACATGTGATGAGTGGGGAAAAAATAAGGAATATTTTATTATTACAGGTATTTACATTACTTGTGAAGTGGTATGGTGTTATTTGAAAGTGGACTTGGATTAAGTTGTAAATGTATACTGCAAACTTCAGGACAACAACTAAAAAAAGTAAAAGTGGTATTCATTATAATTGATTAGAAAGGAGAGAAAATGGAATCGTATAAAATGCTCCACTAAAACCAGAAAGTGCAGGGAAAAAATGGAAGACAAAAATAGGAACAAAGAACAAGACCAACAAAATAGAAGGTGGTAACAAACATAGTAGATATTCATCCAACTGGATCAATAATTGCTAAATGTCAATGGTCTAAATACATCAATTAAAAGACAGAGATTATCAGAGTGGATCAAAAAACAAGACAACTATATGTGGTCAACAAGAAATCTACTTTAAATATAAAGACATTTAGTAGATTAATGTTACTCTGCTCTGCCATCCTTCTCCCATGCCCCATCAACCTTCAGACATTGCTAGATCTGTTTTGCTCATTGGTTCAAGGTCTCCAACCAAAAGCACTGGAGTTTGCTCTTTAAATCCCCCTGCCTTCCAGTATTCTGGTTCATTTCTCCCCAAACAGGCACTCTTCTGTTTTCCTAAACATCCATATGTACAAATTAGAGTCTTCCAGGAGCATTTCCTTTTCTGGTTACTCTTAGAATCTTAATTACTTCGCATATTTCCCTTAGCACTAATGTTCTCATGCAGTGGCCACCAGCTCTTTGAGATGCTAGGAAGTGTATATGTTTTATAGGTGTTTACAGTGTAGGGTAGTATTCCTTGTTTTAGTTAATAGTTCTGCCGTCTACCTGGTCATACAGGCTACAGTCCATCAGTGCTGCGTTCACCATCTGTGATTTAGCATCCAAGAAATTCAGAGGCAAAATGGATCTTATGGTACCACAGACTGTGACCTACCTCTAGCCCAACTTCATGGGATGACCTCATTAATTAGACTTGATTCTGTTATGATTCTTCTGACAGACTGTTCACAAATGATATTAATTGTTGATGTATGCTTCCCTGATTCTCTAGGGGCCTGAATTCCCCTTCAATATCTCTCTCTCCTTCACACTCAGTTCATTAGCAAGTCTTGCTGATGCTACTTTTGAAATATCTCACACATATGTCACACATATGTCCCTGCCACTGGTTTAGAGGAGCTCTTAACTCCTTACAGCTCCTGACTGATTTTTTTTGTTTCCAAGCTCTTCTTTCTCTTAGCTAACCTCCTTTTTCTCCCTTTTGGAAAAATTTTCTCTTTACAAACAAACTTTGTTACTCTGATTATAAAATCTGATGGACTGTTTACAGGAAAGCCCAAATTTCTTGATATACACAATCATTCGGTGTCTACTGTGTCAGCCTCAAAATCCAGCACCCTCTCATGCACCTTCCAGCCTCAGTGAGCATCTCCCCTTTCCCAGAAGGCCTCTCTCCTATTGTTCACATTTTGTCAAAATACCCTTTCCTTCCTTCTCCACCCAATTACTCAGTTTCAAAACCCATCAAGAAGTTTGCTACTCTGACATGCCCAGGAAATCTAATTCAGGAGTTTCTCAAGGCCAGTCCTAGGCTTTGCCCTTCTTCTCTCTATACTCCTTGCCTAGGTAATATCATCTATAACATAGCTTCAATTATTGACATACATACAATTCACATGTTTATATCTCCCACGCAGAGTTTTCCTCTGAGTTCCAGGCTCACACCGAATCACCTACACATTGCCTTTTTTTAAATATTCAAGAGCCCCTTTAATCTTCATAAAAATTATTATGTAAGCACTATTATTACTCTTATTTTGAAAACTAGAAAACTGAGGCTCATGAAATACATCGTGTAAATTTGCACAACTAATTATGTTTGATTGAATTTGAATCTAGGACTCTGTGCCCTTAAATTTTATGCTTTTATCCAACATATCATTACTGCCTCTTAAATATTTATGTCAGGGAAACTGAGATAGCTTGTTTGAAATAATAATAATACTAATAATAAATAAAGGTATTACTGTTAAGAAAGAAACGGAACCAATTTATTTGAATAGAAATAAATCTACATTCTAGACAATTCAAAAACTTATATTATATAATAGAATCCTAGGGTTGGGTGAGATTTTGAAGATCATTCAGCCCATCCATCTTTCTTTCCTACTTGATTCTGGTACATGTTTCAGTTCATAGTTGTTGTGTTTCTTTTTTTTTAAGAAATTTTTTAATTTTTCATTTGAATGAATTAGTATTGCCTTTTCTGGGAAATGAGGAGAGAAAATGAGCCACATTAAAATTATTTCAGCTTCTGTCTCCAGCTGTGTCTGATGACCTATCTGCATGATCTTTCTTTTGCAATCATGTGCATCATTAACCCTCCCCTTTTTTCTTTTTTAACTCATTTGAGTTGGAGGCCTCTCACTTACCTGATATTGCCTTTTGGATGACTCAAGCCATTTCAAACTAAACAGGTTGAACACTAAAACTCATGATTTTCTCTGCCAAACTGGCTCTTTCCTAGTGTTCCCTATCTTAGTGATTGGCACCACCATTGGTGCAGTTGGGCCAGTCAGAAATGGAGGCGTCATCCTAGATCCACTTTCTCACTTTCCACATCTGCTGTCACCACAGCCTGTCCTGTATACTTTCTAAATAGCTCTTGAATGTCTTCCTGTTTCCACTTCCACTGCCACCACTTGCATCATCCTCTGGCCTGGATCATTGAAGTAGCCAAGTAACTGATCTCTCTGCTTCCATTTTTTTTCCTTCCAATTTGTTGTCCAGAGCGCAAAGTAATCTATTTGACACACAAATTCAATGGTCACTCCTATATTAACATCTCATAATGGCTTCTCATTGCTCCTGGAAAAGTTGAAGTCCTCTATGTGGCCCTAGTGATGCTGCATGGTCCATCCTATGTTGAGTGCCTGACATGCGTCACGCTTCCCCCTACCATAGGACCTCAGAACATTCCATTTCCTCTGCTTACAGCACACTTTCCTCTCCTTTTCACCCAATTAACTAAGACTCACGTTCCTGCTACAAACACACAAAGGGGGAGAAGGCCATTTCTTCTCCCCACATCCAGGAAGGTGCATGATCTTAGCCTGGACAAGAAATACATCTTGAGGAAATGCTGTAAAACCACAGGGCTAATGGATTATTCTTGGTTGGGCAGAGTTGGCTGGGCAGTGTTATGATGGAAAGTAACCCCATAATTAGCCTCTTTAGTAGAGTCTTGACTATGTCTGGCTTCCTTCAGTTCCTACCTTAGTCTGGTTCTCTAGTATTTCTATCAATTCTGTGAGGTGATTGATACTCTTGCAGGAGGTTATTTTTCTCCTTACTTGACCAGAGTCAGTTTCATTTTTATAACCAAGAATCCTGCTGAATAGTACATTTATGAATGGCCGTTTCATCACCAGGAGAGGGAGTTCTGTGGCTATCTCGCATATTATTGTATTTGAAGATGCTCTTCCAGTGCCTGGAATATAATTAGTATTTAATAAATGTTTTTTAGATGAATAGATTCCTCTCAAAATTTCAGTAGCACTCTGCACTGATTTTTTTGTATTGTAATCCTGGTTTTGCCTTTAAGGACACATGCCTTTTCTGTCATCTTTGGATTTTTCCTAGGGACTGACACTCTGCTCAGTCCCTGCCTCTTAATAGGTTCTCCAGGTGGGTATGTGGATTTAACCACAAGTTATCTTGCTTTATAGAGTTGGCTGGGAGATGCCTATTTTAACATCATTGGAGAAATTCACATCTCCCCAACTCACCCCATCCCAGGCATCTGAAGCAAGTCACATGTTGGAATATCTTTTGTACCTCCATTATTCAGTCCTCTCTACCTTGTCCCTAAAACAGTATAGCTACCTATGCCTGCCAGATGAAACTTTCCAATTGTCTAGGAGACTCATCATTGGAATTCCAAATTATATATGTATATTTTGTCACTATCCTTATGCAATGGGCCTTGCAGATTTTTGACCTCTCTATATAGTAAGAAACAAAGTCAAACCAACAAACTCCTGTTTTATTGAGGTATAGCTTATACACAATAAAACCCAGCAATTTAAAGTGTACAACTTATTGAATACTAACAAATACCTCTAGTCATGTTATCACTACCATGATCATGCCACAGAACATTTCATCACTCCAAACAATTCCCTGTGACCTTTGCAGTCATTTCTTACCTCCTTCCTCTAGTCCCTGGCAATCACTGATTTGCTTTCTATCCCTATAATTTTCCCTTTTAGAGAATTTTGTATAAATGGAGTTATATAAGATGTAATCTTTGTGTCTGGCTTCTTTCACTCTGCATAATGCTTCTGAGATTCATCCATGTCGCTGCTTGTATATCAGTAGGTTGTCCATTGCTGAATCGTACTCCATTACCTGGACATAGCATCCTTTGTTTACACGTTTACCAGCTGATTCATTAGGGTTGTTTGCAATGATTGACTATTATGAATAAAGCTGCTATAAATATTTGAGTACAAGCTTTTGTGCAGACAAATGTTTTAATTTCTTTTGGGTAAATCTAAAAGTAGAATTGCTATGGTAAATGTATGTTTAACTTTTTAAGAAACTGCCAAGCTGTTTTCCAAAGTGGCCACACCATTTTGCCTTCTCACCAGCATGTATGAGTGTTGTGATTACTTTCTTGTAACATCTGGCATTATTGTTCTTTTTACAATTCCGTTATGTATTTTTTTGCATTTCTCTAATGACTAATGATTTTGAACATTTGTAATGTTTCTCTGATAAAGTGTGTATTCAAAACTTTTACCCATTTTTTTAAAATCAGATTTTTTTTGTTACTATTGACACAAAGTTGTAAAAGTTGACATGTCATTAAAAACCTGCTAGTATTTTGGCTGGAATTGTGTTGACTCTATAGATCAATTTGCAGAGAATTGTCATCTCAGCAATATTTAATTTTATGTTCCATAAACATGCTTTATCTTTGAATTTATATAGGTCCTTAATTTCTCTCAGCAAAGTTTGATAGTTTCTCAGTGTATAGCTTTTGCATATATTTTTTAAGTGTATGCCCAAGTATTTAATATTTTTTATATTATTGGAAATCATGCTTTTTATTTCAACTATATTCCAGTATATAGAAAAACTAGTGATTTTTATATATGGACTTTGCATCCTGTCATCTTGCTAAATTAATTATTTCTATTTCTAGTAGCTTTGTTGGTCTGCAAATATGGACAGTTTTACTTCTTCCTTTCTGATTTGTGTATATATATATATATATATATATTTTTTTTTTTCCTCAACCTTATGGCATTGGCTGGGGCCTTCAGTACAATATTGAATAGAAGTGGAATGAGCAGTCATCCTTGTCATGGTCCCGATCTTCAGGTGAAGCATTTAGTCTTTTTCCAGTAAGTATGACATTAGTTGTAGATTTTTCATAGATGTTTTTTATCAGGTTTAGAAAGTTCTCTTATTTTCCTAGTTTGATGGAGTTCTGTCATTTTTTTAAATCATGAATAGGTGTTAAATCCTGTTAAATTCTTCTTCTTCATGTAGTAAAGTGATCATATGGATTTTGTCCTTTAGTCTGTTAACACATTGATCAATTTTTGAGGAATAAACCAAAACTGAATTCTTGGGACAAATCCTATGTAGTCATGATGTTTTTATCATTTTGTATAATACATGCTGTGATCTGCTAAATTTTGTTCAGAGTTTTTATGTCAGTATTACAAGGGATGGTGGTGGTGTGTAATTATGTTTTCTTATAATGTCTTTGGTTTTGGTGTCAGGGTACCTCATAGAATGGTTTGGGAAGTGTTCTTCCCTCTTCTATTTTCTCAAAGGGTTTATATAGAATTGATATTATTTCTTTGTTAAATGTTTGATAGAATTCACCACTGAGGCCATATAGGGCTGAAGTTTTCTCTGGGGAAGGTTTGTTTTTGTGTTTTTTTTTTTTTTTTAAGAGAGAGAGAGAGAGAGAGAGAGAGAGAGAGAGAGAGAGAGAGAGTCTCAAGTAGGCTCCATGCTCAGCACGGAGCCCGACATGGGACTTGATCCCATGATCCTGGGGTCCTGACCTGAGCCAAAATCAAGAGTCAGATTTTCAACTGACTGATCCACCCAGGTGCCCCTGCTGCTTGTTTCTATCACCTACTGATTAAGGAGTGCTGAAGTCTCCAGCTGTAATTATCTATTTATTTATTTTTCCTTTCATTTATATGAATTTTTCATGATGTATCTGAGGCTCTGTTATTAGATACATACACATTTATCATTATCAAATATGTCTCCTTGTTCTGAAATTTACTTTGTCTGAAAATACTGTTTTTTGCCTTGTATACCTTTTTCATTCTTTTACTTTCAATCCTTCTGTGTCTTTATATTTATAATATGTTATAGTGTATCTGAACTCCGATGTCACATATTGATTTAGTGTCCCTCAGGTCACTGATGCTTCATCTATTTCAGTATTTTTCTTTCTGTGGTGTTCATTCAGGACAGCTCCTATTACTGGGTTTTAAATTTACTAATATTTTATTTTACACTGTTTAAGCTGTTGCTATTCTCATTCATTGTATTTTTCATTTCAGATATTGTATTCATATTGCCTAGAAGTTCCATGGATTGTTTTCATGTCTTTCCTTTTTCTCCTGATCATTCTCATGTTTTCTCTACCTCCTTTAACATATGGAACATGTTTGTGATAGCTTTTAAAAACATCCTTGTCTGCTAATTTCATTATCTCCATCACTTTGGGCTCTATTTCTATTGATTGATTTTTTTTTTCTTGTTAATGGATTTTGTTTTCTTGATCCTTTGCACTCCTGGTAATTTGTATTATTATTATTGAATCCTGGACATTGAGTTATTTACTTTTTTAGATGATGCATTTTGTTTTACGCCTTACATAGTATTGGACTTTTATTCTAATGTATAGCTAATTTACTTGGAATTTACTGGATTGTTTCAAGGTTTGCTTTCAAGCTTTCTAGGGATGTATCCAGAGTTAACACTACTGCCAAGAGGGCAATACTTTTCTCAGGTCACTGCCTGATGTCTTTTGTAGTTTGAGTTCTTTTCGCTCTGGCTGGTAGCAAAATGAACTGTTTCCATCCCCGTGTGAGCTGCAGGCACTGTTTGCTGTACAGCTTTCCTGGGCTTCTTTCTTTTCTCTTTCTTCTACTCTGGTAGTTTTCCTTCAGATGCAGAGATCATTGCCCAGTTGAAGACTTCAGAGCTCTATTAGTTCTCTCTTTTCAGAGGGAAAGTCTAGCTGTCTTGTCCCCTTCAAACTTCAGTCTTTATCTTCCCATCTCAGTGAGACCGCTGTGTTCTGTTTGGGTTATCGCTTCCTGTACTAGGAATTTCTTCCAGGCAGAAAACTGGAGCAATTAGAAGGCTTATCTCATTTCTTTCCCTTCTCTCAGTCCTTTGTGGCCTGTTGTTCAATGTCTGAAAAACATTACTTCATCCATTTTTTTCTGACTTTCTAATTGTTTAAGGCAGAAAGGTAAATCTAGTGCCTGTTACTTCATGGTCAGCGGTGGAATTACACACACATCAGCTTGGCTGTATTTAATCCCTCAAGTCTCTGGACACACAGATGTGCAATTTTTGTGGTCTGAAATTTAATGGATAAGGAAATACATGACTGCCATAATTTGGGAGAAACAGGATGGGAAATGTTTTCAATTTAATATTGAAGATAACCCAGATGACCACAACACTGATGGGAGATTATTTCAGCCTGAATGCAGTATTCTGATGTCTCGTCTACAATTGTTGATGTGTATTAGAATGACTTAGTAATGTTGAGTGTAGTGTGAGGGCTCTGTCTAAATGTAGGAAGAGCCCAGAAGAATGATAGGAGTGGAGAAAGAAGGCTCTGGTGTTGACTTCCTTTGATTCTGGGAACAAACCTATGTTGCTACTATCAGATTTGCTTAGAAGGATGATGATAGCAGAAGTGGTAGGAAACCTCAGCCTTGATCTCCTTTCAGCAGGACTGAGTGTTGGAGAAGGGAGGGAAGGGAATGGGCCTCTATCCATTTCCTTGAGTTTCTTTATTTTTAATTAGATGAACTTCCTTCTTACATTGAAACCTAGCACCTGATAGCAGAAGATGCCAGGATTAACAGATGCATGGATAGGAAAAAGAGACATTAGTGTCTTCTATTCTTTCTTGTCAGCAATTCTCAAGATGTTTTATAATGGCAACCACCAGGCTCTAGTTGTTAATTACTGGCTTTGCAGCTTTTTATTATAGTCATCCCATTTTAGTTTCAGAGAATATTTTAATTGGATGGTTTTGACTTATTTGGAGTTGTCAGAATTCATACAACATGGTAGAATAACCTTAGGGATTTTGAAATGTGTGTCTCGAAATAGAGCCGGAAAAAAAAAAAGAGGAATAGAATCTGTGTTGGTATTAAAATCCACTTGGAGCAAGGGAAATTTACAGCGTCGGTTGCTTTGTGGACTCTCCGGACATCACTGCTGAGTCTGCACTTTGGGGGACAGGCTGTCATTTAAGTACTGCCAGGTTGTTCATTTTAAATGATCTGTTCTGAACAAAATAGTTTCTATTAAAAAAACTTTGGGCTAAATTCTTTTACCAAAACAGGTTCCATGTCATACTAAAAGATGAAATTTGCCACATCAATAGTATTTTAGAAAAACCAGCTACAATTGGTAATGAAGTGCCCTAAATACTTGAAAAGGTATGAGAGTTGCAAGTCATCAGAAAGCTGTTCATCTTCAGCTTTGTAATATTTTGAAATAGGGCCATCTAGTGGAAATGTGGGTCATCCCCTAACTGTGAAACCATGAGTGCATCCTCTAAGACCTTACATTCCCGTTTTTAAAATATGTTTTAATGCTTCTGAATCCAAATTACCTGTTCCTATATAAATAGTCTGCTCAGAAATACATTTCCTCTCAAGTTCTTGAACTGATTAATTTAGTAATATCATAAGCTGTCAATATACATTCAATTAGGTTTCTCAAAATTCTAAGTTGTTAACTACCCCCCCCCCGCCTTCTATGAAAAACAGCCCTTTCTAGTCCGCTTCCTTCCCACTACCACCCCTTTCACCATGAAATCTTATTGAAGAACTAACATGCATGTGGGAGACAATCTGAGAATTATAAGATGTTGGTTACAAATGTAACTGGAATGTATATGATGACATCAAACACATTGTTGAAATTGTGTGACGTGTCAAAGTGTGTTTCCTTGGACTGGTTGAAGACTAAAGACCTCTAAGGAAAGATATATATAAATTTCTCCCTAATCAAATAAGATGGAGAGTTTGTTCATCAAACTCATTTTGTTCTCTTCCTGGAAATATAGCTAAATTACATTTCTCACTGTCCCCCTGCAGTTAAGTGGGGTCCCGTGCTTGAGTTCTGGCAAATGGAATGTGGATGGAAGAGATATATTATCCTTTCCAGTTCTGGCTCCTAAAATGTCCTGCATCACCATTCATGTTTCTTTTGCCTCCCTTCCTCACCCTCGAGCCAGTGGATATGATTGCCCAGGCAGACCATGGAACTCTTTATCAGCCTGGGCCCTTCGATGCCTCTGTGGAGCCTACACCTGCTTCCTAATCCCCACAACCTACCACAAACTGTGAAATGGACATGAAATATATTTTCAAAACTTTTAGCCATTGATATTTGGGGATTGTTTGTTCATTACCCTGATTAACACAGGAGAGAAGAAACAACTGGAAGAAAGAAAAGAAGATGATGTGAAAGAAAGGCAATAAGGTCCAAATTTCCTTCAGAGACATTTGTGAGCATTATGACTCTTCTCCAGGTTTCAGAGTAAGCATGTGGTTGATAAATTCTGAAAACATCTAGCAGAACAGCAGAAAGTAGAGCCACAGAGTGCTTTCTGACAGGGTTTGAGCTTATGGTGTCCGGAAGGTGGGCTGTGGATGGAGATGATGAAGTTTGAATGGAGATGCTTCCCACTGCTTGAGACATGGTGAACCCAGGGTGAAGTGATTACAGTATGGGGAATTTGGGAACAGGGCTTGCACAGCTTTAGCCAGCACACATTTACTAACGTCATACACTGTTTTATGCTAATTAAACTTCTCAATGAACTTTATTCCAAGATGTCCTGCAAGATATGATATGCGCCATTTCCATATAATAGGTATTCCAGGTATATTCAGGCTAGCCAGAGTGGGATTTTAGCAAAGTTGTTCATCTGAACCATTTGTGGAAGCAATAGATGGCACAGGTTTAACACTCAAGGAGACTTTTAAGTGGGCGAAAGAAATAGAAATAATTGGACCAGGGCACCTGAGTAGCTCAGTTGGTTGAGCGTCTTACTCTTGATTTCCACTCAGGTCGTGATCTGAGGGCTGTGGGATCGAGCCCTGGGTTGGGCTTTGCACTGAGCATGGAGTCTGCTTAAGATTCTCTCCCCTTCTGCCTCTCTCGCCTGCTCATTCTCTCTCTTTCTAAAAAAATAAAAAAGAAAAAAGAAATCATTGGACCACAGAGGTCAAAGTTTTGTAGAGGATGTAGGACTTAGCTAAACTGTCAACTGGCAGAGAGGAAGTAGGCAAGTGTGACTGGTGTCAGAAGGCAAAGAGAGATTAGAGAATAAGGAGATATTGTTGGTGGGGGGCAGGTAGAAAGGCGATTGGTCCTATAATGTAGGACTGAGGTAGAGGAAGAAGGTGAAATTAAGCAGCATAGACAAGAAGAAGGCAAATCACTAAGAACCTTGAAAGCCATCACAGGAATTTGGATTTGAAGCTATAGTCCAGAACTATCAGGCCAATTAAATATGATTAATTAGAAAGCAGGACTGGACTTATCCAAACGTTTGTTCTGGTACCTGTCATCACTCACCCCATGGCACACACACGGGCATTTCAAACTGAGAGAGGGTCTGAGTGAACACACAGCTCCTCCATCTAAACATTCAGAGATAATGAAAAGTGTTAGTTTATCCTCTTCCTTGACTACCCTCTCTCCTCACCTGCTCACTGACACTGTCTCATCCCTCTAGATCCAGTTCTATCAAATTCTGTACTTTGAAGCCTCTTCTGAATCCTCACCCAGTAGTTGATCACTCCTTTGTGCAGCCATGGTACTAGACATATGCCTCTACTATCTCCTGCTATAGGTAGTTATTACTTATTTGGATCTCACACCAAATTGTGGGATTCCTTGAAGACAGGGGCTGTGTCTCACTTAACTTGTATCCCTGACATTGAGGTCAAGGCCTGTCATTGGGTAGGTACTCAAGATTGATATGTGATAAATGCACAGACGGATGGATAAATGAAAAGTAGATAGGTTTATTTTTCCCAAGGCTGGAGACTTCATTACACATTTTCTATAGTCATTATGTGAACTTATTTGTCTACATATCTGTCTTTCTTATTAGAGTGTGAGGCTCCTTGAGTCTTGTTCATAAATTTATTCTCAGCACAGTTCAGTGTCTGGCATATATAAAACACTAAGTAAAATGTTTACTGAATGGATGGATGCATGGATGGCTCCTGCTATAAACACAAATTACTGATATTTGGTGGTATGATATTTTGGAAGGAATTTGATATATGGAAAATATGAATTATTATAAATAAATAGTTGCTACGTGGATGGAACTGGAGAGTGTTATGCTAAGTGAAATAAGTCATACAGAGAAAGACAGATACCATATGTTTTCACTCTTATGTGGATCCTGAGAAACTTAACAGAAGACCATGGGGGAAGGGGAAGGGGAAAAATAAGTTACAGAGAGGGAGGGAGGCAAACCATAAGAGACTCTTAAATACTCTGAACAAACTGAGAGTTGATGGGGGCTGGGGGAGAGGGGAAAGTGGGTGATGGGCATTGAGGAGGGCACCTGTTGGGATGAGCACTGGGTGTTCTATGGAAACCAATTCGCCAATAACTTTCATATTAAAAAAAATAGTTGCTAGAAGAGTGCTTATATATTTGCATAAGGTAAAACACAAACTTGAAGTAAGATACAAACTTGAAAGTAGAGCATATTTGGGATATTATTATGATATGTTGCCTGAAGTAACCAAATTACAGAAAACTTTGCACCTTGCCACAGGGATATTTTGGGTTTGATACTGAAACCTTTTCTCCCTGAATAAGAGAAACCAAATTGATCCCATTGCAATTAGTCTCTTGCTTCTCTGAGTAGTTCCTGTGAATAAACAGGCCAATAAAAGTAAGCTAGTTCTGATGTAGTAGTCTTGAAGGATATGGACCAGTGAGGAACTGACCTCCATCTGATAGAAATAGGTGTGCTGAACCCAGCCATGGCAGGGACAGTTGAAGGAGGGTACATCCCATTAATTCAGATGATTTGTACTTTGAAATTCAGTGTGACCTTGTGACTTCCACTTTCCAACCAAGAGGAATCACTAATTTTGCACTAATATCCAACCATATTCAAGACCAGTAGAAAATGTCTGCATAGGTGGTTTATTTTCGTTCTTGATCTACCCAAAGAAATACACAGGCTGCTTTCCTCTCTTTAAGAAGAGCGTGTTAAAAGTACTTCACTGATTATAAGTACCTTGGGAAGAAATGATATAGACCATTTTCTCTGACCCTAATTTCTCTAAACAACTCAGAGTCAACAAAAAACACAGACTCAAAAGGTTATTGTGAAGTTAAATAAGATATATACAAGAAAGTACTTTATAAACTGAAAAATTATGTGCCGATAATGGGTACTATAGTTAAGATCTCACAAAATGCACATTATTTTCACTGAATAAATATTGATACAATCAATGGGTGTAATGTTATTTCCCTAAAAGATGCAGATAAAAAGTTCAAGTATCAACCAATGAATTGACTATGTTAATAAGCACTGGCATAATTCTGGCTAAAATAAATAGTGAGGAAAGAATTTTATCCAGTTTTGTGTCTCAATTCTACCTTTTATTGGGCCCAGTGTAGACATACTGCTTCTTAATTTAAAGTCACCAGGTAAATAAATTGATGATAGTGGATGTGGTGTTATCTGAAGGAGGCAGCATCTATTTGTGTGTGTGTGTGTGTGTGTGTGTGTGTGTGTGTGTACATGAACAAAGAAATGGGGAGAAGAACAATAACTCTTCTGGATTATGACCACTGCATCATCATGCTAATGAAATGCATGAGTACAGAAAAGAGAACAAAAGCCATTCAAATGAAATGTTCCCAGCACTCATATCATTACAGATACCCATGAATACACCAAAGCAGGTGTGTAGAGATCAAAGATAACTTATGAACAGAAAAAAAATAAAATGTTACATCAAAAATGTAAGACAGCTGCATTTTCATAATAATGAAGGGTCTTATTGTTAATTAAAAAAATTGTTAATAATACTTTTCCTTTTCACTATTAATAAGGACTTTAAGATGTTATGGAAAATCTATTAAGTAAAAAGATAAGGTAAATTTTATCAATTATTATGTAAATTTGCATTATAATCAGCTGGGATGGTTGAGATTCCACCTCCTTCCCTCCAAAAGCCATGTCTTTTATCCAAGAAAATCAACTAAAATTAATTCAGGGAAAGAAAAGATAAAACTAATTGCTCCTTGGGGGTAAAAGGAAAAGAAAACAAAACAAAGGAAAGAAAAATTGTCCTTCTGGGTAGAGTTCAAAAAATTTTAGGCTTAAACACTTTGCGCCAATGTTTTGTGAAATGTATAACTTATGAAGTATTATTTACTAGGCTGAAATTATGGGATGAACTATTACATTTAGGAATATTAGAATTTATAGAAAGTTAGTTGTCAATCTAGTCCCCAAAAGGCTGTACATCTGTTCTTATGAAGACATGCTCACTGTTTTTTCTTTAGTTTATTCCCTGTTGGTCATTAATAATTTTATAAAAAAGAAAAAAACCTGTATATTCTGTACAAATTTAAGTAATGTAATAATACCTTTTAAAGGAGGAAAAACAAATTTTTGCATATTCCTAGAATAAAGTAATTTCCATTATACCTTTATTTAAATATTTACAAACACAACTTACATATAAACTCATTGTCTATATTCTGTTTCATCTATACAATGGATATTAATTTACCAATTATGTGTGAACAAAAATATAAGGCTAAAAATTTGAATAATAAAACAATAACAATGTTGTGTTAAATAGTGGAAAGATGCATTTTGGGGTTCTCTGCTTCATTGTGTATTACTGGAACATTATTTGAGTTATTGAGCATTGTTGTTTTTTCCCTTTTAAACGACGTTAATTTCAAACCAATTCTTGTTTTGTTGGCTGATCTGCTTACTAGCGCCCTACAAAATGCAATAGAAACAAAATACTCTAACAAAAAGAAGACATAATGAAAACTTTTTCATTTTACTTGTTTATTACCTCACTGAATCAACTGTTGCTAGTCAATACATACAAAGATGGAAACTTTGCTGTGAGGTGCTGTGTGCTGTGAGGTGGCTCCATTCACCGCTTCCCTACTTCTGAATGACTGAGAAACTTGTATTCCTACAGTGCCATAACATCACGTGGCGTCCACTTGGCTCCATGCAATTGTAAACACACATGCAAATTTGAGTATTTGGTTATGAGGTGGTTATCCAAATGATCTAGAATGTGCTTACATGAAAAGTTTTAAATTATTGTTGAAAGGAAACACAAAATTTAGAAACTCTGGTAGAGAACTTGAGGGCGCCTTCTATGATGCAGAGGTAATGATTTTAATCTATTGTTTTTTCTAGAATGTGTCTGTTTGCCATCACTTGCCACTGAAAGTGCAGGGATCCAACTAGAAGTAACAACTTGAGGAGATGGACACTGTCTTGGACTACTTACATGCTTAAGAAGTCAAACAACTTATTCTGCCCTACTAATTGTAGGGTATTAAGACAGTTGCAGTCTTGCCAACTGTGCCTCACAGATGGAAACTATATAATTTTCAGCTCAGAACTCCATCTCTGGCACACAGTTTGTGACCTTCTGCCTGTGTAAGTAATGAACTTTGTCATGAAGCTGTGGATTATATTAGTTTCTGTTTACCTCTAAGACACCGATTTAAAAAAAAAAAAATTCCAAGTAGGGACTTCTAGAATGCCCCCTCTTGCAGATCTTCTAATCAACATGAGTAAGTATCCTTTTCCTCTTTGCGTCCTTGGAAATAATGATGCCTTGTGTGGTAGAGTGATAGATTATTATTTTTTTTAAAGCAAAAGAACAAGAGGAAAGAAACTTACTAAAAGGTAAAGGAATTTATAGAAAAAATAAATACGCTTAAATAAATGAAGATAGCACAAAAGCTTTTAAATTTCTGACTGGCAGTTTGAAAGGGAATTTTGATGGTGGAAACTGAATCTCAATTCCAGGTTGCAAATTCAGTCTGGTGGTAGAGGGTCCTGCACTCAGTTCGGCTCTCTGTCCCTCATCACCTCAAATCAATGGTCTCAATCTCATCTCTGCTCCAACTGGTGTACTCTTCCAGGGCTCAAATCAAGTTGGCCTTTAAAAACATACTTGGAAGTATTAGACCCTTATTAGATCCCAAGTTTATTGACAGAAGACAACCTCTCACCTTATCTCCCAGCTCCTTCTTTTCCCAGCCCTCTGTTCTGTAGCTCCTTCCTGGTTTTGTGGACTGGTAAATGAGACCTTATAGAAAGCTCAACTTGACTGTACAGGATTTATAATTTCCCACAAGCTAGAGTGCCCTCTTGTGGCACTCTAGTCCAGGAGTTAATCCAGGTACTACCATCTGAATTTGTGAGTCCACATTTCCCAGGTGTGGTAGGTGAACTTGCTCCCCCACTGTGTTTTATTTTTAGAACCCATCTTCTTCTTGGGTTTCATAGCTATATGTAAATGGGAAGGGGTAGAAATACAGTAGGCAGTAGACAGTGGTATAAGAATATATTTTCCAAAACAATATTGATTTTCTTTCTTTTTTCTTTTTGAGTGTTGTGGTGGCAGGAGGTGAGGAAAGTATAGTAATTTTCCAGAGTAAGTCAGAATGGAGCTCCCAAATTCAAGAAATTACTAGATGTCTTTAACTCTACTCACCAAAGAAACATGTATGTGGGTTATCGAATGCCTCATTGAGGATCTCTATCCTTCCTGGGATGATTAAGCACTCTCCCTTGACTATCAGTTGTTTGCATCTCATCCTAACAGGGTTGAGAGCTCTAACCTAAGAAGGATGCAGAATTTTAGTCTAAAATGTAGCTATTATAAGATAGAATGAGGATTAGTAATAGCTTAAATGCATAGTTTACTTGTTACTTCAAGGCACAGATTTTTAAAAACTTATTATTTGGAAGAACTTCAAATATATACAAAATAGTATGTGAGAGGAGTATAATTATTCCCCCCATTTACCTATTAGACAGCATCAACAATTACCAACTCATTACTAATCTTCTTTCCTCTAAACCTCTTTCCTCCCTCTCCAATTATTTAAAGTATTTAGAAATTATGTACAATTATTTAGAAGGCATTGTATTCTCTCACCCATAAATATTTCAGTATGCATCTGTAAGAGATAAGAACTCCTCTTTAGAAATATAACCACAATGTCATCATATAAAAAATTAACAACTATTCCTTAATATTATAAAAAATCAAAGTAGTGTTCAAATTTCCCTCATTGTTTCACACTTTAAAAAGACTTGATTGTTTTAGTTTTGTGTGTACAATAATATTGAGAAAAAGGTACAGAGATTTTCCATATCCCCCTGCTCTCTCACACATGCATAGCCTCCCCCATTATCAACATCACTCACTAGAATAGTACTTTTTTTTTTTTTTAACCAAGGATGAACTTACCTTGATACACCATAATCACTCGAAGTCCATAGTTTACCCTAGGGTTCACTCTTGATGTTGTACATTCTATGGGTTTGGGCAAATAACATATATCCATCATTACAATGTCACACAGAATATTTTCCTTGCCCGAAAAATCCTCTGTGTTCTGCTTATTCATACATTACTCCCTGCCCCCTGGCTTGGCAACCATTGATCTTTTTATTGTCTCCATAATTTTAGCTTTTCCAGAATGTCGTATAGTGTGAGTCATACAGTATGTAGGGTTCTCAGATTGGTTCTTTCTTAGTAATACACATTTAAGTTTCGTTCATGTCTTTTCATTGGTTAGTAGCTCCTTTCTTTTTAGTGCTGAATAACATTCTTTTTTAAATGTTTTTATTTATTTTTGAGAGAGAGAAAGAGAGAAAATGAGTCAGGGAGGGGCAGAGAGAGAAGGAGACACAGAATCAGAAGCAGGCTCCAGGCTCTGAGCCTGATATGGGGCTGGAACTTGTGAACTGTGAGATCATGACATGAGGTCGGTGCTTAACCAACTGAGTCACCCAGGTGCCCTGGTGCTGAATAACATTCTACTGTCTGGATGTACCGCAGTTTATCCAATCACTTATGGAAGGAAATCTTGTTTGCTTCCAAATTTTGGCAGTTATGAATAAAGCTGCTATAAACATCTGTATGCAGATTTTGTATGGACATAAGTTTTCAACTTCTTTTGTTAAATACCGTGGCATGTGATTGCTGGATCATATAGTAAGAGTATGTTTAGTTTTATAAGAAACCACCAGTCTTCCAAGGTAAGTAATATTTTGCATCCCACTGACAATGTATGCTGTTGCTTCACATTCTCACCAGCAATTTGGTGCTGTCAGGATCCCAGATTTTGGCCCTTCTAACAGTTGTATAATGGTATCTCATTGTTCTAATTTGCATTCCTTGATGACATATGATGTGGAGCATGTTTTCATATGCTTACTGGCCACCTATATATCTTCTTTAGTGAGATGTCTATTAAGATCTTTGGTCTATTTTTTACTCGAGTTGTTTATGTTCTTATTGTTGAGTTATCATCTCTTTTTTTACCTTCCAAATTTTTATTTAAATTCAAGTTAGTTAACATACATTGGAATATTAGTTTCAGGTGTAGGATTTAGTGATTCATCACTTACATATAACACCCAGTGCTCGTCACATGTGCCCTCCTTAAGACCCATCACCCCCTTCACCCATCCCCTCACCCACCTCCACTTCAGCAATCCTCAGTGTGTCCTCTACAGTTAAGAGTCTGTTTTATGGGTTTGCCCCTCTCTTTTATCCCCTATGTTCATCTGTTATATTTCTTAAACTCAACATCTGAGTGAAATAATATTGTTTTTGTCTTTCTGATTTATTTCACTGAGTATAATACTTTCTAGTTCCAACTACATTGTTGCAAATGGCAAGATTTAATTCTTTTTTATAGCTGAATAATATTCCATTGTATATATATATATATACCACAACTTCTTTATCCATTCATCAGTTGATGGACATTTGGGCTCTTTCCATAATTTTTTTTATTAAAAAAATTTTTTTTTAATGTTTATTTTTATTTTGGGGACAGAGAGAGACAGAGCATGAACGGGGGAGGGGCAGAGAGAGAGGGAGACACAGAATCGGAAGCAGGCTCCAGGCTCCGAGCCATCAGCCCAGAGCCTGACGCGGGGCTCAAACTCACGGATCGTGAGATCGTGACCTGAGCCGAAGTTGGACGCTCAACCGACTGAGCCACCCAGGCGCCCCTGGGATCTTTCCATAATTTGGCTATTTAAATTTTTTTAAATTTAAATTATAGTTAGTTAATATACAGTGCAATATTGGTTTCAGGCATAGAATTCAGTTATTTGTCATATACCACACCCAGTGTTCATCATCATAAGTGCCCTCCTTATACCCATCACACATCTAACTCATCCCCCACCTCCCTCCCTCCATCAACCCTGAGTTTGTTTTCTGTTAAAAGTCTCTTATGGTTTGTTTCCCTCTCCCCACCCCCCCCATATGTTCTCAGATTCCATATATGAGTGAAATCATATGGTATTTGTATTTCTCTATCTGACTTATTTCGCTTAGCATAATCCATTCTAGCTCTATCCACATGGTTGCAAATGGAAAGATTTTATTCTTTTTGATGGCTGAATAATATTCCTGTGTGTGTGTGTGTGTGTGTGTGTGTGTGTGTGTGTGTGTACTACCTCTTCTTTATCCATTAATCAGTCAATGGACAGTTGGGCTCTCTCCATAGTTTGGCTATTGTTGATAACACTGCTATAAACATCAGGGTGCATATACCCCTTCAAATCTGTATTTTTGTATCCTTTGGGTAAATACCTAATAGTGCAATTGGTGGGTCATGGGGTAGTTCTGTTTTTAAATTTTTGAGGAACCATGTAGTTCTCCAGAGTGGCTACACCAGTTTGCATTACCACCAACAGTGTAAGAGGGTCCCCTTTTCTTTGCATCCTCGCCAACACCTGTTGTTTCTTGTATTAATTTTAGCCATTCTGAAAGGTGGTATCTCATGGTTTTGATTTGTATTTCCCTTATGATGAGTGATGTTGAGCATCTTTTCATGTGTTAGACATCTGGATGTCTTTGGAAAAGTGTCTATTCATGTCTTCTGCTCATTACTTCACTGGATTGTTTGGTTTTTGGGTGTTGAGTTTGATAAGTCCTTTATAGATTTTGGATACTAACCTTTTATCAGACATGTTATTTGTAAATATCTTCTCCCATTCCATAGGCTGACTTTTGGTTTTGTTGATTGTATCCTTCACTATGCAGAAGGTTTTTATCCTGATGAGGTCCCAATAGTTCATTTTTGCTTTTGTTTTCCTTGCCTCCAGCGACACGTCTAGCAAAAAGTTGCTGTGGCCAAGGTCAAAGAGATTGCTGCTTGTTTTTTTCTCTAGGATTTTGATGGTAGCCTGTCTCACATTTAGGTCTCACATCCGTTTTGAATTTATGTTTGTATACGGTGTAAGAAAGTGGTTCTAGTTTCATTCTTCTGCATGTTGCTGTCCAGTTTTCCCAGCACCACTTGTTAAAGAGACTGTCCTTTTTCCTTTGGATATTCTCTCCTGCTTTGTCGAAGATTAGTTGACCATATAGTTGTGGGTCCATTTCTAGGTTCTCTATTCTGTTCCATTGACCTATGTGTCTGTTTTTGTGTCAGTACCATACTGTCTTGATGGTTACAGCTCTGTAATATAGTTTGAAATCTGGAATCATGATGCCTCCAGTTTTGTTTTTCTTTTTCAGTATTGTGTTGGTTATTTGGGGTCTTTTGTGGTTCCAGAGTTATCATCTCTTTTAATCTATGGGTTATCATCCCCCACCCCACCCCCACCCTGCCTCTCTCTTTCTGTTTTCCCTTCAATATATTTTTGTTTAAGAAACGGAGTTACTTGTCTAGTTTCCACGGTATGGATTTTTCTGAATGTATCATTTTGGTGTTGTATAGGAATTACAGGAGTCTGTCCATGTATTTCCTTTAAATGATCTAGAAACTTCCTTTAGATCTAGAAACTTGAACAGATTCAGGTTCAATTTTTTTTTGTTTGGCAAGGTTACTTCACAGGCAGTGAGGCACTCTTCCACCAGGAGGCGCACTTACTCTCTTTTTGAGACTTAGGCAGCTTTTGGTGATCATTGCATTTACTCATTAATGGTTGCAGAGTAGTGATATTCTACTTTTGCCATCCCTTCTTCTTTTATCAGGTTATGCTTCTTTGATTAAATTTTTCCTTCATAAACTATTTTGTTACTCCAAGATGCAACTTATACAGAGATGCCAACTTACACAAAGTGCTTGATTTTTCCCTTTCACTTAACAGCTTTCAAAATAATGAGTTGGTTTCCTAACACCATACAAAAATGACCAATGAGTTTTTTTTTTTTAACTCATCATGAACTCATGTATGTGAATCTCTTTGATATTTTTCATTCCACTGAGGTCATTATACTTACTGATACCCAAATTCTTTTATCTTTGACCGGTGGAAGTCTATTCAAGTTGGCTCCTGAATCATTTTTTTTTTTAAGTTTATATATTTATTTTGAGACAGCATGAGCCAGGGAGGGGCAGGGGCAGGGAGAGAATCCCAAGGAGGTTCTATGCTGTCAGTGTGGAGCCCAACCCAGGGCTTGATCCCATGAACTGCAGGTTCATGACCTCAGCCAAAATCAAGAGTTAGATGCTCAACCGACTGAGCCACCCAGGCGCCCCTGCTTCTGAATCCTTTTAACATGACCCAAACAGTCTTTAAAAATTTCCCTGCTTTCTGCTAAGCAAGATGTTCCTGACTTCTTTTACATTTCTTAACTCAGACCTGGAATTAGGTATTTCTCTAAGGCAGTGGTTCTCAAAGAGTGATCTGGGGACCCCTGAGAATCCCTGTGATCTTTTCATGGTGTTTATGAGGCCAAAATTATTTTCATACTAATACCAACATGCTATTTTCCCTTTTTAAGTCTTATTCTCTTACAAAAGTATAGTTTTACAAGGGCTATGTGGTGTATGATATTATGATCGAATGTAGAAGTGGTTTTAAAAATTCTGCTGTCATTATTAGGCCAGACTTTAAAGAGATTTACAAAAATGTAAAACAATGGCACTCTTCTCACTAAATAATTTTTGTTAATAGATATTTTGTTATTTTAAAATCTGTTTTGGGGCGCCTGGGTGGCTCAGTAGGTTAAGCCTCTGACTTTGGCTCAGGTCGTGATCTAGCGGTCCGCGAGTTTGAGCCCCATATCTGGCTCCATGTTGGCAGCTCAGAGCCTGGAGCCTGCTTCGGATTCTGTGTCTCCTTCTCTCTCTGCCCCTCCCCTGCTCATGCTCTGTCTCACTCTGTCTCTCAAAAATAAAAAATAAAATAAAATAAAATGTTTAATTTCTTTTTTTTTATTAAAATTTTTTTTCAACGTTTTTTATTTATTTTTGGGACAGAGAGAGACAGAGCATGAACGGGGGAGTGGGAGGGGCAGAGAGAGAGGGAGACACAGAATCGGAAACAGGCTCCAGGCTCCGAGCCATCAGCCCAGAGCCTGACGCGGGGCTCGAACTCACGGACCCCGAGATCATGACCTGGCTGAAGTCGGACGCTTAACCGACTGCGCCACCCAGGCGCCCCAAATGTTTTAATTTCTAACATCAATAGGTATAACCCATACACACAAAACCTCTTTGGGATCCTCAACAACTTTCAAAAGTTTAAGGAAATTTGAGAAGCAAAATGTTTGAGAACTGCTGTTCTGAGGAGTCCTGGTTTCTTCTAATGGAAAATGGTATTTAGAAATCACACTATAGGTGCTAGAGATGTTTATGGTTACTGGATTGGCCATTGTTTTTTAAGTCATTTCAGTGGGCAGAGCTAAGATACAATGATCTATCTATCTATCTATCTATATAGATATAGATATAGATATATAGATATAGATATAGATATAGATATATGTATATGTATATGTACATATATATAAATATAGATATCTATATATAGATATCTATATAAATATAGATAT
>NW_024412401.1:18428765-18475123 GCF_014898765.1 Herpailurus yagouaroundi | reverse complement strand
TATAAATATAGATATCTATATATAGATATCTATATAAATATAGATATATATAGAGATATATATAGAGAGAGAGACAGAGACAGAAAGAAAGTGCATGCACACGTGAGCAGGGGAGGGGGCAGATGGAGAGAGAATGTTAAGCAGGCTTCATGCTCAGCATGGAACCCAGTGTGGGGTTTGATCCCACGACCCTGCGATCATGACCTGAGCCGAAATCGAGTCAGATGCTCCTCACTGAGCCACCCAGGTGTCCCAAATAAACATATTTAAAGATAAAATACATCACGAATTGTTACTGAGTTTTTTATTCAAATTCAGGCCTTCAGAGTTTTTACTTAAAGTCATACAATTTACATTTGTAACTCCTTTCTCCCATTACAAAAATTCCAGTGTAAATGTTTACTTTCAGTGTCACATTAATAATACCACCACTACCAATATATATTACCTAAAATAATTTAAGATTTTTTTTGAAGTTCCTCTGTCTTTGAGGCATACCTCTCTATAGACGTACAGTAATTTGATGGATTAAATTTACTCAAAATGGTGTGTGTTTTGGGGGTTATGACACCTGGCAGATCAGTTAGATTCATGTGTTTTTAGTTTTGATTGTTAGAGGAGGTTTTGTAAATTTAATTTTGTTTTACAAAAGTATGAAATGTTTACACGGTTCTAGAGTCAAATCTGTTACATAGGATATATACAGAGATGCCTAGCTTCTATCCCTATCTCCTCTATCCTATTCCCTTTCTCCCCCAATAGCAATGGTTTCCTTCACATTATTTTTCAAATTTAATTGAAAACATAAATTTCTCTTTTTGGATAAAAGGTAGCATACTATATACACTTCCCTCCACTTAGTTTTTTTTTTTTTTTTTCACTTACCAGTAGATTCTAGAGATCACTCTACAGTTGTGTATAGACCAGAGAATTGCATTATTGCACCATAATTTCTTCAACCAGCCCACCATTGAGGAATTTCCAGTATTTTATTGTAAATAGTGCTGCAGTGAATATTCGTGCACATTCTTTTCATATTTTTACCACTGCATCTTTTGGATACAGTCCTCGAAGTGGAATTTCTGGTCAAAGCATGAACGGGTCCAATTCTGTTAGATATTAAGCTACTCTTTTTTTGACCCCGCAGTACAGATAAAGAAACAGATTGAGACTGCTCAAGGTCTCTTTACCAGTCACTGACACAGCTGGCACTTAAACTCGGAAGTAACGTTCTCCACAGACTCTCAAGTATAGTCATGGGAAGAGGAGTACCAAGGTGGGAGAGGGAAGTGAAGAATTTGCATTTGGACGTCCCATTCACTGAATCACATATTCTCATCCTTCCAAGTCTCAGCACACCACTCTAGCCCTCCGACCTCTCTCGCTTCTTTTCGTCACTTTCCCCCCCTCCGCCCACAACTAAGGCGCACCGACCATCCACCCGCAAGTAACCTGGGCGGGTAAAGATTTCGTGCAAGCCCAGCCCCTGCGCCGAGGTTGGGGCCGCTGCGGAGGCAGGACCAGAGTGACGTCATAACGGCGCGCCGCTCCCGAACGTCCGCGCAAGGTCGCCTCAGAAGGGGGGTGGCGCGCGCCTAAGTGAGAAGACCCTGGTCGGGGAAGCGCCGTGTCCTGCCTCGGTACCAGGGGCGACATGTCGGGGTACACGCCCGATGAGAAACTGCGGCTGCAGCAGCTCCGAGAGCTGAGAAGGCGATGGCTAAAGGACCAAGAACTGAGCCCCCGGGAGCCGGTGCTGCCCCCGCAGAGGGTGTGGCCTATGGAGAGATTCTGGAATAAGTTTTTGCAGGACCAGGCCCCCTGGAAGAAGGTGGTGAGTGACAAACCATCCTCGCACTGGTACACCCCGCCGCGACCCCCAGCCTGGCCGCTCGACGCCTGCTTATTATAGACACACCAAGGACTGACATCACTCTGGGCCCGCAAATCCCTGTAGTTCCCTGAGGGAGAACCAGGTTCAACCGAGACTCAGGTTTAATAGGGACGCTCTCTTGTCCCAAGAGTCCTGGGCTGGGAGTTCTGGAGTTCAGGAGTGTGTATGGCTTCGGGAGAGCCCTTTCGCTGTCATGTGTGATGCGAAGGAGGCGAATCTTTCCTTAGGTTTTACAGAATGATAGGAGGATTCCTTGAGTGAAAATTATGTGATTTTAGTATTTAAAGACACCTGCCTGCTTTTTAAAAGTTGAGGTTATAGAGACTAACACTACACCCAACTGACCAGAAGGCACAATGACTCTCTAACTGGTAGTACAGCCCCCATGTGATCACCATAAAAGATAAGAGTCCTACTTGTATGCTTATTGAGTAATATTCAAGAGCCACCCTTCTGAACAACCACTATGTACTTCTGACACATTGTTTAATTTGCAAATGCCATTTCTGGACTTCACACTGGAGAAAATCACTCATTTAAGAGCTGTCTTTATTTTAAGGGTCTCTGGATATTTTCTTGAAGTTATTCATTAAATTACATTAGTTTAAGTGATGAACACTATATCTCAGAATTGCTTTCAATAAGCTGTAACATTGGCTGATAATGATGGTAATGATATTATTAAGTAACACTTGGGTGCTAACTTTCTGCCTTGGATTTTGCTGAGCATTTCTCATGTGTTACTTTCTTTACTTCTGTAAGGTAAGGTAGACACTACTTTTTTTTCTTTTTAATTTTTTTTTTTTTTTTTTTTTGGTGTTTATTTATTTTTGAGAGAGACAGAGTGTGAGTAGGGGCCGAGAGAGAGAGAGACAGACAGAATCTGGAGCAGGCTCCAGGCCCTGAGCCATCAGCTCAGAGCCCAACACAGGGCCCAAACTCACAAACTGTAAGATCATGACCCAAGCCCAAGTCGGAGGCCTAACCAACCGAGCCACCTGGGCGTCCCGGGTAGACACTACTTCTAATCCTTATTTTAGATGTGTGGAAAATGAGGCCTACAGAAATTGAATGATATACCCATAGTCACAGAGCCAAGAATTGAAGGAGTTCACATTGAGATCCTCGTGTATCTACTTCTTCCTGTGCTACCAAGTCTTATGCACATTTTTCTCAGAAAGTCGTATTAGATACTTATTTATGATGGTAAAATTAAATTGATTCAACCCTCCTCTCACCCTTTGTATCCCTGACACTACTTGTTGATTTTGGCAGCTACCTGGTTGGAAGTTGACATTCCACCCATCAGCCAGCGATGAAAGGAAGTAAATGATTGTTGAAGTCTGATTTACCTTCCTTTGAGTTAATTTTTCTTCCATAATCAGATGTACTGTAATACCTAGAGTCTAGTTAGTCCTTTCCCTGGTAAGATAGGTGTGTTGCAGTCAAATTGGCTGTCATGGAAAAATTCCATTTTTACCTCTATTTTGCCTTTCTCTTTTAACATAGTGTTCCTGAAGGCATCTCAAAGTGAGTTTGGAACACCCCGTCTCAATATGTAAAACATTCTTTTTCGAGCTTTGGTGTGCTCAAGGTTGTCTGTCTTACACCTAGAATGATGCATGTGTGTTGACTGTGGATGTCTGAAATTGATACGTAAATTGACTTTACCTGAAAAATTCTGTAGGTTTGATTACTCTCGTTAAATCAATTAAAACTATTCTTTCATTATTTTTGCCATGTTTTATCTAACAAGCTTATATTAAGGATGTTTTTTTTGTAGTCTTTAAAATCTCTATATATCTATAAATATCTTACTGTAGCTTTGCAAAATGTTGCTTGCCTTAAGCCTTGTTTGCTCTGAACTCTAGATATCCCCTAGCAGGCCCTGTGTTTAATAAAAATATTTCAGTGGGTGAGGTTAATTACAGACTGTAGTAAATATGTAGTATGTAGGCATTTAAAAATAATCATGACATTATTATATCATCGATGCTTTTTTCCTGCCACAGGCATAAAAAAATGGGATATCTGTTTATGTATGTTTCTTTTCCCTCCAGATTTATAAGGCATATGGACACAGTATCTTTGCTTTTACTCATGTACTTATACCTGCCTGGATTATTCATTATTATATCAAATATCATGTGAATGTAAGTATGTTTTAAGTATGTATTTTTCAAAATTTATTTTTGATATTATACAAAATTATTTCCCATGTGGGCATGCCTTACCCTGCTTTACTTAGTGGAAATAATCTGCACTTATAACTGGTTTTGAACTACTTTGAACCCTTTTAGGTAAAAGGTTTAATGAAACTTAAGTATGGTTTTTCAAAAAATTAATCTTTATATTAGTTGATTACAATGTGAAATGAGTTTTCTCATAAAAATAGTGTTTAAATGATCAGAATGTAGTTGACCTAATAATACTGGTGTGAACTTGGGGTTCCAAGTAGGAAGCAAGAAAAGAATTTCTGCTCCTTTGTTTGAACATAGATGTGATATAAGATACAATTCAAATCAGACAAAGGTTATCTTTGTCATCATTCCATTTCTCTTTTCTTCATTCTATCTGATTTTTCACGATTTTCTTTCTTTAGAATCCATGATGCCCAAAAGCTTGAACTTTGTCATGAAAAGATCTTGCATGTAGTGATTGAACGGAGCCAGTTGCCACATTTTAAAGCCGAGGGATAGTCTGGTATAGGGTGTTGGATCCAAGGCAGGGTGAGGAAGGATTGCGCTTGGGGGAGTGGCATGGAGGGGAGAGGAGTGGTTGCTGCCCAGCATGGGATGTCATAACGCAAATAGAGTGAATGGGGCATTCTTGTACCCACTGAAGATACTGGGTCCTGGGAAGAGGGAAAGTTTGGAGGGGGAAGGTTAGTGAATATACTTGTTTGGAGAGCAGCAGTGGTCATTAACCTTGGGTAGGATATTGGAACCTGAGCAAGGGGAAGAGGACATCTGGAAGAAAGGTGGTTTGGGGCAATGATGGAGGAGGCAATCTATAGTAAGATCTCAGGACTGGAATGAGGTGAGGTTATTTATCCTGGAGTGTGGTGGTAGTGACAGGAGATTGGTTATAGGAGAATGATTCAAATAAGTACATACATTGATGATAATGAGACCCGGAATTCTCACGTCAGAAAAGGGACTTACACACGTGGAAAGATAGAAAACCCTGTGGTACTGGAATGGAATTGGAATTTTTGGTATAAACTCAAGGTTTTTAATGTGTATTGATACAGAATTCTATATATAAATATGGGTATTCCCTAGGTCTGTCCACTGACAGGCCTGGTTGCTGTGCTACCACATGGTAATTAACATATCTAGCAGCCTGGTCTTATTTTCTAAATTCTCCACTGATAGGATCCTGAGCTCTTTGGAGAAATGGTCAATTCCAGAGCTGGGGCAGGAAAAGTATAAAGTGAACTTATTGTACTCATCCGCACTCCCGCAGGACAATGTGAGCATCAAAATAACTAATGATAGGGGTGCCTAGGTGGCTCACTTGATTGAGTGTCCAGCTTCAGCTCAGGTCATGGTCTCATGGTTTGTGAGTTCAGGCCCCATATCGGGCTTGCTGCTGCCAGCGCTGAGCCCACTTTGGATCCTCTGTCCCTCTCTCTCTCTGCCCCTCTCCCACTCATGCTGTCTCTTGCTCTTTCTCTCTCTCTCAAAAATGAATAAACATTAAAAAAAAAATAACTAATGATAGTTATAACTGAATAAATAAAATGCAAAACCATGAGTGCACACATATACAAAAAATTAATAAATGGGTAGAGGAGACCATTTTTTTTGTACAGTAGATTGCTAAATATTAAATGGACAAGGACTGATACAATTAGAAAAGTCACCACTTGAGAATCATCAAAGTAACATTTTCTTCAGCCAGAGAACATCAAAAGTTGCTAACGTTAATCTCAAAATACCTATCTTCACCATACTTATTTGTTACAACTAATGGGACAGACTGGAAATGTGTACTGCTTGATAGGGTGCAGTGAGAAAACAGCATCAAGCATGTGCTATTCCTGCCAAAAATATAACCTGAAGCTAATCATAAGACAAAAATGAGGGACTTCTCTGTGTAGTAATTGGCTTGTTACCTTCCAAAGTATCAAGATTGTGAAAGTTAAAGAATGACTGAAGATTTGTTCTAGATTGAAGACTTAAAGAGGCATGTCAGCTGAATCCAGCTGTTGATTGATGGCATAATCTGCTTAGTTAAAAGAACAAAGATGGCATTGGCATTCAGAATTTTAGAACCTACCACAATGGAGAACAAGTTCTGTAAGAGAGGATTTTCTGAGAATTCCAAACAATTATTGAGACAGTTGGTAACATTTGAATGGGTTCTTTAGACTAGAGAGAAGGTAGTAAATGTATCAAAAATGAAACATTAATTTCTTGATCTTGATGTCTGTATTGTGATTATTTTAAGAATATTATTCTTATTTGTAGGCAATACTAAAGTAATATTTGCAGCTTACTGAAGTGATTCAGGAAAAAATTATTTTTATAATTCTTTTTTTTTTTTTTAAGTTTTATTTATTTGTTTTGGGACAGACAAAGAGTAGGGGAGGGGCAGAGAGAGAGGGAGAGAATCCTGAGTAGGCTCCACACTGTCAGCACACAGCCTGATGCGCATGAACCGCAAGATCATGACATGATCTTGACATGAGCCAAAGTCAGATGCTTAACTGGCTGGGCCACCGAGAGGCACCCCTATTTTTATAATTCTTACAGCTTTTTGTAAGTACAGAATTACTTCAAGATAAAACAAAAGTTAGGGACTGCCTAAACAAATTGTAGATAATCCAGTTGAGGTTTGCTTTCTGTTAGCATGTTGAAAGGAGAGTCAAAATAAATAATTGGTATTCTCAGAAAATTCCGTCTAATGTGACTTGTTCTCTCTTGATTGCATGGTCTCTTTAAATTCTGATTGCTGACATCATTTTTGTTCTCTTCATTAAGCAGATTATGTTCATTAATCAACAAAAACTGAGTGCCTAGTATATCATCTTCCTTTATTGCTCTGGAAAGAATATACAAGATAAACTTCCTGACCTTAAAGAGTTTATAGTGAGGTTGAAAGATGGGTATGATTTGGGTAAGAGTATGGAAGAGAAAAGATCCTAGCTAGAAAGAAAGATAAGGAGTCGGTAGTGTGCGTATCATATCTACCCAAGACTGAGGAGGCAACTGGAATAGAAGGTCTCTTGGCTCAGTGGGCTGGGACCATTTAGTGGAAACTCTTGAAAGCTAGGCAGAGGAGGTTAAACCTTATCTGGTAGGCAGTGAGAAGCTTTCCATTTTCAATAGTGATTGGTAAAAGTGCTATATTTAGGAAAACCTAAAAAAAAACCCACATTGATATGATGGGGTAATTGGAGGGAGGAAAGTACCAAAATCAGGCAAATCAGCTAAAGGCTCTGTTGCAGTTTTGTAGGTGTTAGTTGATGAGAATCTGGTTAGGGTGAAGATAGCAGGAATGAAAAAGAAAAGTAGAGGCAGAAGACATTTAAAAAAAAATTTTTTTTTAACGTTTATTTATTTTTGAGACAGAGAGAGACAGAGCATGAACGGGGGAGGGTCAGAGAGAGGGAGACACAGAATCTGAAACAGGCTCCAGGCTCCGAGCTGTCAGCACAGAGCCCGACGCGGGGCTCGAACTCACGGACCGCGAGATCATGACCTGAGCCGAAGTCGGCCGCTTAACTGACTGAGCCACCCAGGCGCCCCAGAAGACATTTTTTAAAGAAGACATAGCTCAAGTTAAGTTGGGGATGAAACCAAAGTTCAGAGACACTTGTGACTAGAATTTCTAGCCTTGGAAGTTCTAAGTAGTGTTTTGGAAAGGAGTAAATTTGTGTGGGAACATGTGCTGCCACATCAGTTTTAGGGATATCCGAGTAGACATGGCCTGTCTTCTGTGTTAGAAACATGAAATTAGTGGAGGCTAGTGGGAATTAGAGTTGGACTTCAGTGTTTTCACTTTGTAAACCAACAGAAAATCTTTCTGCAACTGTTAAGGGGCGGGGGGGGGGGGGTGGGTGGCGGCAAACAAATGTATATGTCTAAGGGTAAGAGTATAGCTTATGTTTCTCTTGTTGCTGGGCTTAAACAAAATTTTATATTTATGTTCATCTTCAAGTCCATAGCCCATTTCATATCATTATATGTCTGTTATTTTTTTCACTGTCTCAACATGCAAGACTCTACAGAAGAAAAAAATGTTACTACTTTCTTGTCAGTGCACGTTTTTTTTTTAACATCCAAGAGTGGTTTTTATGCGCAGAAAGAACTGTTCACAGTTACCTGGAATATAAATTAAAATTCATTTTGTTAGTTTCAAATTTAAAAACAATTCTTTAAACTCGGTTTTAAAATTTTATTAAACTATTTGTACATCTAGTAAAATGTGAAGTCTCCTTTCTTCTTACTATGTTTGGATTAATTCAAGTTGAACTCAACTAAAACAATTCCACTTACAAATACACTATATTATATGTTTTAAGCTGCATTTATGCATTTGTATTTATATGTTGAATTATATTTTTAAGCATATGTAGGGCAAATTAATGACCCTAAGAAGCAAAATCTTTTTGAACTCACAATCACAAGCTTAAATCAATTATCCATTTTAACTAGGATCCTAAAACTGATTTTTTAGAACCTCTAATAGCCAGACTGATTACCTTAAACATTACACATGTTCTAAATAACAGACTACTGTATATGGATTATGCCCATGCTTTAAGAATGTACTAAATTTGACATTTACTTGTTTATACTCTAGGTTTAATCTTTGTTATATCTATATTTAACTAAATTTTTCTAGGATTGAAAAGTCATTTATCTCCTAAGAGAAGTAAATTTAACAAACTGCAGTTACTGGGTTGACAATTCATGACATTAGTATGGTTGCTTATCTGAGGTAGTCCTACTTCCAGGTGATTTTTCCTGAGCCACAAATGGACATGATTAGTTAAAGGTTTTGTTACTAGAGGTCCCAAGGCCTCTCCCTTACCTTATTCTTCCTCTGGATTTGGGCAGGTCTGCATCCTCATTAATGTTGCAGCCAGTTTGCTTCAGCTAACACCTTTAGTGACTAACTGAATTTTACATTCTTTCAAGGCACATTTCAATGTTTTCTTGCCTCTGGCCACAGTACTTAAAGACATTTTAATGTATTTACATTGTATTTTGAGTTTATCTCCTGCATTTGGCTCTAGTTTCCTTTAGTCTTACATTATGTCAATTATCTTTTAGTAAAATTTTGTTGGTGTGGTATCTTGTGCAAATGTGTATACTTAATAAATATATTTATTTAACAAACATTTATTTAGCATCTCTTATATGCAAGGCACTGTTCTAAACACAGGGATATAGCAGTGAACAAAGCAGATTGAGTCTCTACCCTCATGCACTGTTTAGTCTTGGAGACTGGCAATAAATAGATAAACAAAGAGGCATGTAATGTTATAGGAGGTTATAAATCTATAGAAGGAAAACTAAGCAGGGTAAGATGAGGCCTCTGTGGGGAAGTGCTGTTTGAAGAGAAGCATAAATGAAATGAGGATATGAACCAAGCAGGTATCTAGAAGAGCATTTCAGGTAGAGGAATCATTAATGTATAAGGGCCCTGTGGCACAAGCAGGCCCAGCTGATTGGACGAATAGCAAAGGAACCACTGTGGCTACAATACAGAGAAAGCAGAGAGACATCAGAGAGGTAACCAAGGGCCAGATTGTGTAGGGTCTTAGAGATCACAGCAAGGACTTTGGCCTTTGCTGTAGAAATTGCCAAACTTTAAGTAGAAGATTGGTACATCTTAAAAGAATCACTCTGCCTCTGTGTTGGGAACAGACTAAGAAGGCATGCACCAATGCTGGGACACTAGCAGGTGAAAAAAGTGATAGAGGCTTGAACAAGAGTAGTAGTACTAGAGGTGGTGAGAAACAGTTGGATTCAAGATATAATCTCAACATTATAAACTCAACAGGATCTGCTGAGGAATTGAGGTTTTTGGTCTTTGTAACTGGGAAAACGAAAGTGCCATTTGCTGCAATAGGGGACCATTTGGGGCTGAGAGATGTTACAAGTTGGACCTGGTTAAGTTTGAGATGACGAGTAGAGATAGCCAAGTAAAGATCTTGAGTAAACAATTGAACGTATGAGTCTGGAGTTGGGTGAAAGTTTGGGATTTAAGTTAAAATCTGGAATATGATTTATTTTAGAAGAAACTCTAAAACCATAATTAACAGAGCATTACTTTTATTGCAGGCAAAACCATATGCCATTGTTGAAAGGAAGCCCAGAATATTCCCAGTAAGTCTTAATGTCTCTGATTTTTCTTTTATTAGTTTTCTCTCTTCTTTCTCTCCCTAAGTGATCATTAAAATGTTCCTTTCTTCTCAGTGTCATTATAAGTGCCTGTTTTGTATATTCTTGTAAAGAAAAAATAGGAAATATTGTAAGGCAGAAGGTACAGTTGAAAATGGGAGGTGGAAGCATTTCTTTTGAAGCGGCTATAAAACTTGTTATATGACCTTTGTAGTCCTAAAGTGAACTGAAGGTACCAACAGTTTTTCACTGGTACCCTGTTTCATGTAGTGCCTGAGCAGACACTTGGGCATAGTAACAGCAACTGAAATCCTCCTTCAGTAATTCCAAACTATCATTTCTTCTGGCAGTTGACCTTAACCTCTCCATCTGTGAATTTAAAATGTGTTAATGTGTACTTTAAGTTTTGGGATGTGAATATGTAAGCTATTATCCTAATTTAAAATGAGTGTTTTCAGCATTAAAAGATTACTTAACCAACAGTTGGTATTTTTACTGGTTGTCTGTGAGGTTATTGTTTAGCATGGCAAAATACAGATTATGTTCTTGTCCTATTTCTAGTCATACATAATGAACTACCATCAGTCTCTAAGTTCTATACTTAAAAAAAACAGAACTGTGTTGGTTCTTGCTTCAACCAAATGACACAGTCACAATAATACATTATCGTCTGCAAGAAGGGAATTTTAGGGTGAACCACCAAAATTGGCTAACCCTTCAGTTGGAAATAGGGAATTTCTTCTATATTTCATTGTGTATAATTAATGTGTCAGGGCCTATGTAGTCTCAAAATAGGAAATTATCTTACTAGTTTCATCAGTTGGGTAATTTATTTAATCTTCCATTGACATATCTGTTTATTATTTAGCTAGTACTGTTCAAAAGAAAAGAAGGGTGAGGCTCTTTTTAGAAGACCAAAGTGATGGTCTCTTAAATGCTATGGAGCATTTAGCATGCCTAGTTCTGTTTTGTTTTTTTTGCCACTGTGGTTCTTTTTTCTGTGCCATTGATCCCTTTAAGAAGCTTCCTCTGTGAGGACTTAAAGAATGATCATTTGTACATATATTAGAATAGGATAGGCACTAACCCTCATGTCAGTGGCTTAACAAATCAATGGCCTGTTTCTTACTGACAGCACAGACTGATGTCCATCATGCAGTCCTCCACAACCTTATAGGTATGCCATCTGGAATATGAGCTTCTAAAGATCATGTCAGGGAAAGAGAGGGGTGGATATCTCAGGAGGATCTTAAGGTCTAACCTTGGAAGTAGCTTACATCACTTCTCTTTAGATCTTGTTGTCCAGAACTCATTGTTATTGTTCCACGGATCTCTGTGCTTTTTTGTATTTCCCAGCCTACCATGCTTGGAGTCGGTGCCAGTCCACCCTTCTCATTACTGAATAGCTCTTTGCTTCCTTCTCCCTACACATAAAACACAGTTCCTTTCTGGAGAGAAATCCCGCAGTCCCATACCATCACTGCAACCAGCCCCAAATGCATGATCTCCAGATGTTGCACAGTAGTATCTGGTAGGTTTAGATGTGACTTCTCTTGGAGATGTGAGGATTAGTGAACTAAGAAGGTTACTTAACTGTATCCCTTCTTTAACCCCTGCCACCCATTGTTCAGTGGTGGAATTCGGACAGTAGAGCAGTCACTAGTTCTTGGCAATTCTGAAATGCCAGTGATCAAACATGAAGACTCCTAACCCCCCGTGTGCAGTAAGTTACCTGAATGGGCACTAATTTTGTTTCTGGAAGGAATACCTTTGTTCATTGTTCTTCCTGGCCCCTGGCTTTGTTTAGGGTTTGTTTTGTTTTCTTTTCCATTATCAACCTAGACCATGTCTCAAATGCGTACTGGCAAGTATGCTCTTAGGGTTGTACAGCCTTTAAAATCTGCCTTCTGCTTAAGGTGCCAGAGGCTTTTGTTGCCTATATGTTTGGCTTCTTTGACCATCCAGTTCCCAAAACAGTTGGTAGGTATGGAAAGAAAAATACGTGATGGGAGCCCATTTGCTTGTAGTCAGTCCTCTATGCATCTGTGCTTTGTGTAGTTACGAAGTTCTCTCATTTCTTTGATTTTCATGCAACTGCATCTTCAACTCCATGGCAACTGTGTGGAGGACGTCTGAGACACTGATTCAAGATCTTATCTTTGCCATAGGAGAGTTCTTCTGTTTATTGAGTTTTACTGGGTCTCTGATCTCAGGATCTCTTCAGTGTTAGCTCTCAGTGTTTAGAGATTCAGAAGCAGTATGATTTTCCAATACTGCAAGGTCCTGAATTTTTTTATTCTTTCCATTTTTATTCCTCCTCTTAAATCAGCCACTTTTTGCCTAAGCTCCTGTTTCTTAAAGTACGTTCCCAAGGCAGCTGGTAGTAATCAAAGACATACTGTAACTTTTTTCAGCTACTTCTCCTAAGACCTCAATTCACTAGAGGCTCTGCTTCCAAGTTACTACTGCCTTTTGTTTCCATCTTTTAGCCTCCCATGCCATTGTCCTTGCCTCCACTGTTCAGCCAGTGCAGATTGGTTCGATTTTTATTACAGTGGCATTAGTACCACTTCAGGGTACCAATTTCTGTGTTAGGATAATGCTAACTGTGTAACAAACTACCCCTCCAATGTATAATGACTTCAACAGTAAAAGTGTATTTCTTCATCAGATAACAGTCCTGAACATTACCAGGTCAAGGAATGGCAAGGGTGGGGTTGGGGTAATTCTAGTCTACCCAGTTATTCATGGACTGTGAGACTGACAGAATCTATTTTAAAACACAAAGCTGGAACTAAATCTAAGTAATTTGCCTAAAATTACACAGCTTCTTAGTGAAGGTTCCGGGATTCTTACCACCTGGTTCTGGCTCCAAAGCCCATGCCCTTTCTCCCACATAGATTGTATTTAGGTTTGAAAAGATGCCTGAACCAGCTACCCTGGCAAAGTTTGCATTCTGTCCCATATCTGAGCCTAATGGTAAACTGGTGATTGCCTAACACATTCAGTTGCTGGGAATACATAACTTCTTTTTAGGGCTTTTCCTTTTTCTTGGGGCCATGCAAAATAAACATCTCTGTCACTTTGTGAAGACCACTTTCATGCCCTTTCTGGACGTTTTGTTTGAGTGAAACTTTCCCGTATACTTCTTTCACTTATGCTTCCCCTTCACTTATACCTTAAGATTTTGAATATTGCTCATCTTTGACAGCTTCTACTTTGTCTAAGTCCTTTTCAAAGTGTGAATGCCAGAACTGAACTACATTTTCCTTGTGAGGTCTGACCAAGTGGAACTATCACCTCTGCAGGCAAGATTTTTCTACTAATTCATCTTTGTTTTTTTAGGGTGATACAATTCTGGAGACTGGAGAAGTAATTCCACCAATGAAAGAATTTCCTGATCAGCATCACTGAAGATTACTTTAAAATTTCAAAGGCATATGAGCCCAAGTTTGTTGCTGCATTACTGTATTTACTGAATATATTTTCTGGAAAAGTAACTTTAATAAAGTTTACTCTGAGATATGTGTTGTCGTTTTCTTCCCAAATATTGTGCAGTTTGCAACTCTGAATTATTTAACAATAAATAAAAACTTGACAAGCTAAAAAAAAATATTTGAGCGATCACCTTTTTCTTCTTGAAAAACAGGATGTAGAAAAGTAGTCACATATTTTTTTCTTGCTCAGTACTTAACCTAATCTTATGTGAAGGTGTGCAACAGAATGAAATGTTGCAATAAACAAATATAAGAACGACAATTCCACACAATTTGTTTTAAAGAAGACTTTCTGAGGCATTTTAAAAGAGGTACTTTAGAAACTCTAGGTGGAAAAACAGGTCATTCTACTTAGGATCCAGTTCTCCCATGCTGTCAGATCTAGGTTTTCTATAAGAATGTAAAAGACAAACCTCTGTGAAAATTAGATTAGTGGTTATTATAAAGCACTTATACAAAAAAAAAATTGGAAACTCTGCATAATGGATTTTACTTTAAATATACACACGTGTCATATAAGCATGAGGTAAAGAACTATATGCACAGAATTAAATCCAGAAGAATTACAAATTCTCATTCATCCCCAAGATTTTGTCTGGGTATTTCTTGCTTAGCTGTCGTCGTGCGACTACTGTTGATGCATAGATGACATATCCCCAGGAGAGCAATACGATCGCGAGAAGCAACTAAAAAAATGCAAGATGGGGAGTAAGAGCAAAAAAAAAAAAAAAAAAGTTACTGTAAGTGGTACTTTTCTCCCTCCCCTCGCCCCAATAGGTTGCCGTGTACGTTGCTAAGGTGGGAATTACAGTGAACAACTGGAATAAAGGGTTCCGGGGCGAGAACACCCAGCCGCCCTTACGTAAGAAGCGGAAGAGCGTGTCTTCCAGGAAGAGGCGGAGTCGAGGTGAGAGTAAAATCCTTAATACAGGAATGGATTTTAGAGTTTCTGGGCGCTGAAGAAATAGGGGGCCTTCCGCCTGCGGGCCTAGGGAGTCGACACCGTGGAGCCCCCCCAGACTAGAGACCTACCACTGAATAAATCCAGTCCAGGGTGCGGCGACTCACTGGCTTCATGGTAAGGAGGCTGCGGCGTTCAGCGGGAACGGAGGGAAACTGCGGGCCTTAGAGTAACCTCCGGGGCGGCGGCTGCCGAGCGGTGGCGGCCATCTTGCAGCCGGGCATCAGCGCCCGCCCCTCGCCTCCAGGAGCGTTTCCCTTCAGCCGGGCCGGCCTCTTCCGCCCGGAGCTGGGGACAGGCTCACGTGATCTGCGGGCCTAGCTCGGGGTGCGGGGAGGGGATGAGATAAAGGAGAAAATGTTGAAAATGGCTTTTTTTTTTTTTTTTTTTTTTTTTTAGTTAGAGAGATGGGCGTGCCTTAACAACCGGTCTTTCAGTTGCAGTGCTGTATTCATGCAAGATAATGAACCGTCTTGTGCATTTAAACATTTATTTGAAAAAATAATCCTTATTTTAAATACTACACTGGTTTCTGACGCTGGAGGGATTAACGTTTCCTCCCGCATTTGTTTCCACATGATACAGATAGACGTTCGTGTATTCATCATTGGCTTAAATAAGAGTGTCACCCATTTTTATATAACACAGGGACAAATCGTTATGGGAGTCCCTGTTAATTGAGCCCTTCTGCCAGAAAACAAAGTCTTTGAGAACAGTGGCTTGTGAATGTAAATGATACTTCTAAGAAGAAATAACGTAGCGCGCATTACCTGGCATAATGTACGTGCCGATCAACAAGTGTCTTTTTGAGCGTATGTTATGTGTTTAGAACGGTAGCACATTATCAGATATTAAGCCAAAGACAGCATTTTGTACCTGGGCCGTTGTACCAAGTTTAGCTTGAGAATGTTTGGGACGCTCCCATCTGAGGCCTGTGGATAGAGTGGAGCAATGGGCCGCTTTAGGCTCAGGCGTTGTGTCTATACATCTCAGGTATCACCTAAAGAGCGTTTTAATCCAGATACGGGGAAGGGGAAAAGTGTTCTTTTGAGAAAAAAACGTTACCAGTTTTGGGAAGATTTCAAGGTCCTGTTTTTTTAGGCAATCCCTGTTTATCCTTAGACTGGAGTAGATTTATGAAGACTGCGTAGGACACTGGTTGGGCTCTGGCTTTGGATTCCATTCGAATTCCAGTGTTATTTCCTAGCTGTGCAACCCGAGGCGGTCACTTCACCTCCATATAACTCAGTTCCTTTATGTTTACAACTAGAGGTAATTTTAGTAACTTTTCGCAGAGTTTGGTGACGTTTAAATGAAACCAAGCTGGTTATCGTGTTTTTCGGGTAAGTTAAATACGAAAATTAAGTAGTGGGCCTGTAACCCCCAGAAACTGGTGATCACAAGAATGACGGTGATAGTAATGATTTGTGCCTGGAAGGATCTCCGAGCTCCCCTTCGGGGAGTGGAGGCGACGATGGGGGAAGGGCCGGGGCTCGGCCGAGAGTTCTTAGGCCCCGCCCTCGGTGCCGGCGCCCTTCTACTGCGCATGCGTTACGCACGCGGGTGTTGTGTTTTGACGCGCGGGGGGCTGCGGAGTGGGTCTCGCTTTCTGCCGCCGCCCCCCAAGCTGCCATTGGTGATGAGCGCTTTACGTCACAGGGGTCGCAGCAGCCGCCGGGGTCTCCGCTATCTCGCGAGGAGGGTGAAGCGCCCCCGCCTGCTCCGGTTCCTGAGGGCCGGCGGAGAAGTCGTCGAGTACGCCTTCGCGGATCCTGCCGTCATCGACCTAGCTTTTTGGGCCGCCGGGAGCTTGGCACGAGCGCCTCAGCCGGGCCTGCGCCGGCGTCCTCCGAGGTGAGAAAGATCCGAAACAATGGGGCGCGGAGGTCGGAAGGGCTGGGCTAGCCGGCGCTCCTGGCCTGGAACGAGGCCCAGGGACCAGGGAGCTGCGATCGGGGCCTGAGGGGCTGTCCGGGCCTCGGCGGGGCGGGGCGGGGCTCCCGGCGGGCGGGCTGGCGGCTCTGGTGGCGCACCTGTGGATTTGTGCGGGTGGGCGGGGAAGGTTTGCGTTTCCTGGAACCTCTCTCGAGGGGCGCGAGCCTACCGGTGTACTGGAAAAAGCTTGCTCACTTGGGGGCGGGGGGTGGGGGACCCCACACAAAACAAAAACGTTCGCGTCTCACTAGTGGCATCGCCACTATCAGAGGTTTTGCCAGAGGTTAGGTTCCCTAATCTCTCCGCCTGTCTGTAAAATAGGAGTAAATGTGTTTTAGTTCGTTGTGATTATGTAATGCACGTGGTGCTTATCAGCGTTCCTGGCGAGTGGCAGTTCTCACCCCGAGGAAGCCACTATCACCGTGACTATTGGAGTTGTCTGTGCTGTGTTACACATTGTGGGTTGGGCTCGCCTGCCTGTGGTTTTTCCAACCATCCAGTCAGTGCAGCTTTCCTCGTGGGCTGCTGATTCGTAGACTGGAAGGGAGCCGTACTGAGATGAAGCAAACAATGTTTTAAAGGCAAAAGAGAATAGAATTTTTGGTAGGTAATTTTCAAGATTATTTAGAATAAATTAATAGTTATCCGAGATTTAAGTTAATGGTGAAGGTTGGGGTCTTTTTTATTTTGTTTTTAGTCAATGAAATGAAAAGCTTTAGGCAGCCAAAGCAGTAATGCTTACCTGGAGTGAGTGGCTTTAGAAGGAAATGGTTCCCAAGCAGGTTTTTTTTATGGCTGGAATTGGAATTAAAATTCATAGCTTCTGGTCAGTAGATCCTATAAGATCCATGTGATCCTTGGGAACTGAATTGCAGATCACAGAGGTGCAGTGGTTTTTAAGGTCATAAGAGGTAAGACCCAGATTACTTTTATTTTTATTATTATTTTTTAATGTTTGTTTATTTTTGAGAGAGAGCATGAGCTGGGGGGCAGAGAGAGAGAGGGAGACCCAGAATCTGAAGCAGGTTCCAGGCTCCCAGCTGTCAGCACAGGGCCTGGTGCGGGGCTCGAACTCAGGAACCACAAGATCATGACCTGAGCCAAAGTGGGACTCTTAACTACTGAGCCATCTCTCCAGATTATTTTTAATATTTGGGGCTTATTCTAGTTCATCTACTTTTCAGGTGGGTACTGTTATTTAACCCATTTTAGAGTTGGGAAAATTTGAAGGTTTTGAGAAATAATTTTCTCCAGATCACACCACTAATAAGTGGCTTTGATTTTCAACCCTGGCTCAACATTAGAATTAATAACATCACTCCCCTATATGTAATCACCGTTTTTTTTTTAATTTTTTTTTTAACGTTTATTTATTTTTGAGACAGAGACAGAGAATGAATGGGGGAGGGTCAGAGAGAGAGGGAGACAAAGAATCCGAAACAGGCTCCAGGCTCTGAGCTGTCAGCACAGAGCCCGACGCGGGGCTCAAACTCACGGACCGCACGGACCGTGAGATCATGACCTGAGCCGAAGTCGGACGCTTAACCGACTGAGCCACCCAGGCGCCCCATAATCACCATTTTTAAAATAAACTTAATTTATTTATTTTCAGAGAGAGAAAGAGATTGCATGCACGCACAAACTGGGTAGGGGCAGAGGGAGAGAGCGAGAGAGAGAATTTAAGCAGGAATTCTCTGACTTGGGGCTCGAATTCATGAACCTCAAGATCATGACCTGAACCGAAATCAAGAGTCAGAGCCTTAACTGACTGAGGCACCCAGATGCCCCTAATTAGCACCATTTTTAAATGTCCTGACATAATTTATAGACTCCAGTCTCTCGATTCTTTACCCCCTCTCACTCATTTTCCCTAAGTAATACATACTTGTTAAATATCTGCAATTACCCCAAAATGTGATAGGAAGGATTCTTACCTCTGTTAAAGCCAGTAGACTTGACGATTTGGGGAAGGTTTGGTTTAATCAGTGTATCCTAAAGGTGGCAAAGTTTATTTAGAATTTGGGAGGCAGTTCTGGAAAAAGGATCAGAAGAATTGATTTCATCTTTAGCCCTGTGGGGAAATTAACTTCAAGTCCCAATTCCTAGAGTGCGAGGACAGAGAAACCTTTATCACAAGGTTCTAGAATCTGAAGCACTAAATCCACCATCAGGTCCACCTTTGCTACCTAAACCCAGAATTTATCAACCTATAAATCTTAATCTGTCTCCTAACCATTCCTGTTTTATGCCTTAATTCGTATTTTTTTTTCAACATTTGTTTTTGGGACAGAGAGAGACAGAGCATGAACGGGGGAGGGGCAGAGAGAGAGGGAGACACAGAATCCGAAACAGGCTCCAGGCTCTGAGCCATCAGCCCAGAGCCTGACGCGGGGCTCGAACTCCCGGACCGCGAGATCGTGACCTGGCTGAAGTCGGACGCTTAACCGACTGCGCCACCCAGGCGCCCCCTTAATTCGTATTTTTAAAACAGCTTTGTTGAAATAGAATTTATATTCCATCCATAAAGGTCACCTGTTTAAAGTGTATAATCCATTGGTTTTGGGTATACTTACAGAGTTGTGCAACTATAATTGAACATTTTCATCATCTCAGAAATAAACTTTGTAATCTCTCTCCCTCCCAGCAACCACCATAAATTTTCATCCATAGATTTGCCTATTCTGGACGTTTCATATGAATGGCATCATGCAACATGTGGTCTTAGCGACTAATTTTTTTTTTTCCATTTAGCTTAATGAAAATTTTCATCTATATTGTAGCATTTATCAGTGCTTCATCCTTTTTATTGCCCAGTTATATTCCATTGTATGGATATACCACATTTTGTCTTTTCATCAGTTGTTGGGATTGTTTCCACGTTTGAGCTATTGTGACAAATGCTGCTCTGATTATTCACATCCAGGTTTTTGTGTGGACATATGTTTTCATTTCTCTTCGGTAGGTGAATTCTGGGTCATATGGTAATTCTACCTCATTTGTATCTCAGCAAATATTTTGGTGAATTAAAAAAAAAGTAATCTCTACACCCAATTGGAGCTTGAACTCATTACCTCGAGATCAAGAGTCACATGGTCTACTGACTGAGCAAGCCAGGTGCTCCATGAGCAAATGTTTTAATTTCAGCATTAGTGATGTTTTTGAAGCAGTAAATCTCTTATTTGATGATGTACATTCATTGCCATTGTTTGATGTTTCTGGTAACTTCCATTCTTTATATCTAAAGATACTTGAGAAATACAAAACAACTCTTTTCTTTTTGTCTATTGTAAATGACATTACTGATCATTCTTTAGCTTTATGCTGTGCTGTCAAAGTGGTTAACAGGCTTATAAAACTGGGGAAGGGAAGACTTAAGATTCCATTTTTTAAAACAAATCCTACTTAGTTGATATTTTGTTTTATTTGAACTTCAAGTTTACTACCTACTAATTTCCTTTAATAAATGCATTCAGGGTTGTAATTTTTATGTGAACTGCAAATGTTCAGTAAATACTAAATGTCTGTATTTCCAAGAAATAAACTAAGATACAATGTATTAGCTTTAAATTCACCAGTCTTTTTAAAAAGTCTAGTAATCCCTTTATTACATAGGTGTACAGACTAAAATCTAGAGCTAATTGGATATCTCTAGTTTACAGAGTTATTTTTAGGGGAAATTTGCTTTTCAGTCCAGGTTCTCTGTGAACCTCTCCAGTTCCCACTTCACTCTTTATCCCCTTCCCCTAGTGCACAGACTCTGATCATAAAAATGTTTATTTTTAGGCTTTTTTTTTTTTCCTGGGGGAGAATAAAAATGTTAGAAGTAGGGGAAAATGCTGAGAGATTTATGCAATATTAAGGTTTCAGAGTTTAAATATAGTAACAATTAGTACTGTATTATTTATATAGCTCTAAGCAGTTTGCAATTCTGTGCTGTAGAGTGTTGATTTTTGTATTTCTGGTCTAGAAAATAGAGGACTAGAAATATTTAGATCCCTGGAGAAACATTTGTTCAGCATTAATTGATTTCCTATTAAGTTATGTCTTGGAGAAAGTTAAGATACCCTGGATGAGCAAGTTTAATTTGAAATCTGTGATGAAATAGTTACATTTCACAATCATGGATTTTTGTCATCGGGTTTGTTAGAGTTTGGTATGGCCAGTGTTTAGAAAGTTGTATTATTTGGCTGACTTGAAAGCAGTTGACTGCTGATAGAACTCCCTGTAATAGAGGAGGTGAATAAAGATGAATAATAGGCCCAGGAAACATAAAGGAAGAACCTAATATTTAATATATATTTAGTGATTAGTATAGAATATAGCTAAAGAGAGATAAGATGATAAAGCCAAAAATATAAGGCACACCAAATTTCAGCTCTGGCAAAATCATTTTGTAAGTTATGGGTCAACATAAACTGATAAATTTAAAGAAAACAAAACTAATCTTTAAGATTTTAGTGATCCCTGTGGGGAAAAAATGAGACTAGAAGCATTATTTCAAGAAACTTTGTGGGTGACTTTGGATTAAATAAAAAAATCTAAGCAAGGCTTTTAGGGGATTCTGTAAGGAGTCAGTGAGGAACTGAAAATAATAGTGTAACAAATAATAATAAGAACAGCATCTAACGTTTATGCTTGAGTGCTTTTACATATTTCATTTAGTCTTCACTAAAAGATACTTTTGTGTGTGTAAGAATCTTCCACTAAAGACTACAGAATTGGTTTAAACTGGTGAACTTTGTGGTATGCAGATTATCTCACGACAGTTATTTTTATTTTTTATTTTTTTGAGAGCATGAGCAAGCGGGGGGAGGGACAGAGGGAGAGAGAATCCCAAGTGGGCTTCATGCCCAGCATGGAACCCCACTGGGGCTTGATCCCACGACCATGAGATCATGACCTGAGCCAAAACCAAGAGTCGGACGCTTAACTTACTGAGCTACCCAGGTGCCTGTCACTACAGTTATTTTTAAAGGTGCATATCCAGTACTTTCCACAAATTAAATAAGTCAGTCTGTATTGTTCAGGGCATTTGTATCAATGATATAAAACCATACATGGAAATAACACCAACTGAGGACTGTGGTGATTTGGGTTTTTGTTTTCTAGAGAGGGATAGGAGAAGATAAGGGATATTTTTAAAAATTTGGAATAACCATGAAAAATGTGAAGTTGTTAAATCTGGGTGGTGGATACATGAGTTCTTGGCAGATTTTCTTTTGTATATATCAAATTTTTTTAGTTCTCTATTTTTTTTTAAGTTTATTTATTTTGAGAGAGAGATTGTGTGTGGGAGAGAGTGAGTCTGGGTAGGGGCAAAGAGAGAGAAGGAGAGCATCCCAAGCAGGCTCTGCGCTGTCAGTGCAGAGCCCCATGCAGGGCTCCATCTCACGAACTATGAGATCATGACCTGAGCTGGAATCAGGAGTTGGATGCTTAACTGACTGAGCCACCCAGGTGCCCCCTGTTAAATTCTCTTGAAAAAGAATAGAAAGTTAGGGGCACCTGGATGGCTCAGTCATTTAAGCATCTGACTTCGGCTCAGTTCATGATCTTGCAGTTTGTGAGTTGGAGCCCTGCCCTGGGCTCAGCGTTAACCATGCAGAGCTTATTGGGATTCTCTCTCTCCCTCTGTCTCTGCCCCATGCTTGCTTCTCTCTCTCTCTCTCTCTCTCTCTCTCTCTCTCTCTCTCTCTCTCTCTCTCTCTCCCCCTCCCTCTCTCCCTCTCTCCCTCTCTCCCTCTCTCTCTCCCTCTCTCTCTCTCTCTCTCTCTCAAAATAAATAAACTTTAAAACAATTAAAGATAGAATGCTGTATAGTACTTGAAAGCTTACTATATATGATAATGTACCTTTTCTAAAGGGTTTTTATTTTTTAAAAAATTTTTTTAAATGTTTATTTTTGAGAGAGACAGAGTGTGAATGGGGGAGGAGCAGAGCAAGAAGGAGACACAGAATCCAAAGCAGGGTCCAGGCTCTGAGCTGTCAGCACCCAGCCTGATGTGGGGCTCAAACCCATGAACCGTGAGATCATGGCCTGAGCTGAAGTCAGACGCTTAACCGACTGAGCCACCCAGGTTCCCCTTTATTTTTTTAATGTTTATGTTTTGAGAGAGAGAGAGTGAACACAAGTTGGGAGAGGGGCAGAGAGAGATGGAGACAGAATCTGAAGCAGGCTTCAAGCTGTCAGCACAGAACTGGACGTGGGGCTCGAGCTCACGAGCTGTGAGATCATGACCTGAGCCGAAGTTGGATGCTCAACCGACTGAGCCACCCAGGCGCCCCTCTGAAGGCTTTTTATATCTTCACAAACACTGTGATGCAGATTCTATTATCACCGATCTAGTCACGCTTGCTAGTGTGGTATCAGAATTCAATTCAGGATTCAAATACCTGACTTTAATGCTTGTGTTTTAAGTACCATGCTAGGCTGCCCTTGCATGTTACAAAGATAATGAGCTACTCTACTACTTTCACCAAAGAATGTCTCATAGTCATTATTTGCTTTTGTTTTCCAGGTTTAGTTTCTTTTTTATCAGATTACTGATGTATTTTTTTCCCTTTTACAGATAATGGCATCAGCTGCTAAGGAATTTAAAATGGACAACTTTTCACCTAAAGCTGGTACTAGCAAATTGCAACAGACAGTACCAGCTGATGCATCTCCTGATTCTAAGTGTCCTATATGCTTGGATAGATTTGATAATGTGTCTTACTTAGATCGCTGTTTACATAAGTTCTGTTTTCGCTGTGTACAGGAGTGGTCAAAAAACAAAGCTGAATGTCCACTGTGTAAACAGCCCTTTGATTCTATTTTCCATTCTGTGAGGGCGGAAGATGACTTCAAGGAGTATGTCCTGAGGCCTTCGTATAATGGTTCTTTTGCCACCCCTGATGCTCCACGATTTCGCTATCGTACAACTATGACAAATCGAAGTACTTCTGTGTATTCACCTAGTAGTACCGTGAATAGAAGAACAACAACTCCACCAGATAGTGGAGTACTATTTGAAGGGTTAGGCATTTCAGCAAGACCTAGAAATGGTGAAATTCCTCAACTTATGAGGCAGATTGCAATAAGGAGGCCAACTACTGCAGATGAAAGATCTTTGCGAAAAATTCAAGAACAAGATATTATTAATTTCAGACGAACTCTCTATCGTGCTGGTGCTCGTGTTAGAAATATTGAAGATGGTGGTCGCTGCAGGGATATTTCAGCTGAATTTTTCCGTAGAAATCCGGCTTGCCTTCACAGATTAGTCCCCTGGTTAAAACGTGAACTTACAGTTCTTTTTGGAGCTCATGGATCCTTAGTGAATATTGTCCAGCACATCATCATGAGTAATGTTACTCGCTATGACTTGGAGAGTCGGGAGTTTGTATCTGACTTAAGACCGTTTTTACTTAATCGGACTGAGCATTTTATACATGAATTTATCAGTTTTGCTCGATCTCCCTTTAACATGGCAGCTTTTGACCAGCATGCTAATTATGATTGTCCTGCTCCTTCATATGAAGAAGGTAGCCATTCTGATTCTTCAGTTATAACAATATCTCCAGATGAAGCTGAAACCCAAGAGTTGGATATCAATGTAACCACTGTTAGTCAAGCACCATGGGATGATGAAACTCCAGGGCCATCTTACTCAAGCTCAGAGCAGGTACATGCTGCCATGTCTTCCCTTTTAAATACTTCTGATAGTTCAGATGAAGAACTTGTAGCAGGAAGAACTACATCTCAGATACAAAGAGTACAAAGTAATGAAGACCTAAATAATGACAGTGATTCTTCTTCAGATAATTGTGTCATTGTTGGGTTTGTTAAACCACTAGCTGAGAGGACCCCAGAACTTGTTGAACTGTCCTCTGATTCTGAGGAGTTAGGCTCTTATGAGAAAATGGAGACAGTGAAGACACAAGAACAATCTTACAGTTCTGGTGATAGTGATGTTAGTAGATGTTCATCTCCACGCTCTGTCCTTGGAAAGGATGAGCAAATAAGTAAAGGTCATTGTGGTTCTGGTAAAAGAATCAAGTCAAAGAAGGAAGAGAAACACTCAACATCATTGTCATCTCCTAGAGACCTGAGCTCATCTGTCAGAGGAGACAGAGTATATTCCCCATATAACCGTAGACACAGGAGGAGGGCAAGGTCAAGAAGTTCAGATTCACGTTCCCAGAGTAGAAGTGGGCATGATCAGAAGAATCGTAGAAAGCATCATGGGAAGAAAAGGATGAAAAGCAAAAGATCCAGAAGCAGGGAGAGTAGCAGACCTAGAGGTAGAAGAGACAAAAAGAGATCAAGAACTAGAGATAGCAGCTGGTCAAGAAGAAGCCAGACTCTCTCTCTAAGTAGCGAAAGCACAAGCAGATCAAGATCTCGTAGCAGTGATCATGGTAAAAGAAGATCACGGAGCAGAAATAGAGATCGTTATTACTTAAGAAATAATTATGGAAGCAGATATAAGTGGGAGTACACTTACTATAGTAGAAACAAGGACAGGGATGGCTACGAATCATCATACAGGAGGAGGACTCTGTCCAGAGCTCATTATTCCAGACAATCTTCAAGTCCAGAATTTAGAATTCAGTCCTTTTCTGAAAGAACAAATGCAAGGAAAAAAAATAATCACAGTGAAAGGAAGTATTACTACTATGAAAGGCACAGATCAAGGAGCCTATCTAGTAATAGATCAAAGACTGCATCTACAGGGCCTGATTGGGTAAGAAATGAAAAGCCTGGGGGGAAACGAAAATACAAAACGCGCCATTTGGAGGGTACTAATGAAGTGGCCCAACCTTCTCGTGAATTTGCTTCTAAAGTAAAGGAAAGCCATTACCAAAAATCCTCGTCAAAATTAGATGGAAACCACAAAAATGAGAGTGATAGCTTTTCAGACAGCCGGTCATCAGACAGAGAGACAAAACACAAGAGGAAAAAACGGAGGACCCGGAGCTTGAGTGTGGAGATAGTTTATGAAGGGAAAGCTACTGATACGACTAGACACCATAAAAAGAAAAAGAAGAAGCACAAGAAGAAGCATAAGAAGCATCATGGGGACAATGCTTCACGCTCACCAGTTGTAATTACCATTGACAGTGATAGTGATAAGGATTCTGAAGTAAAGGAGGATACAGAATGCGATAATAGTGGTCCTCAAGACTCTTTACAAAATGAGTTTTTGCCTCCTCCCTTCGAACCATTTGAAGCTAAAGATGTAGTTACAATAGAAGATGAATTTGGCATCCTAGACACGGAGTGTAATACTACCACGCTTAATAACAACTTGAATAATGCCAACAAAACTGTGGATAATATTCCATCCCAGGCAGCTTCAGTTGAACAAACTCTTGATGTAAGAGAAGAGAGTACCTTTGCCTCTGATTTGGAGAACCAGCCCAGTAATGTCTCTATTCAAACTGAGCCATCAAGGCAATTGCCATCTCCACGGACATCATTAATGTCAGTGTCTCTTGGGAGAGACCGTGATATGTCTTAAAACTGCCAAAGCATCTCATTGAGAATTCTGATGGAAAACAAAAACAACAGTTAACAGTTTCATCTGCTGCAGTCTATTTAAAGATGACTTTTGGTGAAAACTCTTTTCCCCCTTAAAAATATTTTAAGTGATTTTTTTTGTGTTAAAAATTTGTAAAAATCATTATTTGTTCAAAAAGTATGTATGTCCCACCCTCAGAGATATGCACTTTTAAGTGAGGAAAATGATATTGCTAGCAGTTTATTTAAAACTTGGGGTCCTTTTTAAATAAAAAAATATATAAATTTTAGAAGTTATTTCATAAAGCCATATGGTATCAACATATTTTTAAAGTAGTCAATGAGTATTTTTGAATTTTTTTTTGAGAGTTATTCTGGAAATGTGTTATAAGCTAGGAGAATCCCTTTGGACAGTCTTTATTTTTCTTAAAACTTTGTATGATTCAAAACCATTTCTTCAGGTTAAATTACGGCATTTTAATCTGCACAGTTTAGACATCTGCCAAAAGAAAATTTAAATATTTCCTTTATATACTTGTTTATCTGGACTGCCAGTAAAACAGATGTGTATTCGACAAAATAAAAAATAAAACAGTAACACTTTGCAAGAACCCAGAAATTTTTCTATGTAGTATTGCCTTTTTTTTTTTTTTAATTTTAGTAGAGCTCAAATCTTGAAAATAGTTAAGGATATACTTGTTATAAATAGTAAATTTTAGATGACCTGCATTTAATTTCACAGTTTTAATTATTTTAGTTCTTTGATTATAAGGAATATCATACTTGTTTTCTGTCTTCAGTAAAATGCAGTTATGTAGCATTTAGCCTATTAAAAACAAAATACCCTTGCCAAACTTCTACATTGGTAGTTCTTGTATGCAAAGTGGTTATGTTTATGTTTTATCCTGTTTTAGAGATGATAAATTGCTGTCTGTCTAGCCTGATGTAAGATTGCCAGGGAAGAACAGAATTTGGATTAAATCTAATTTAGTCGCCTTCAGCTTGCCTTGTTACCATATTCATTCATTGTTCAACAGAAGTTGGAATGCCTGCTGGGTGGCAGGTTCTATGTTTTATGTTTTTAGGGTTTCAGTGATAGAACAAAGTAGATATGATCTCTGTCCTTGGGGGACATATATGTAAACATTAAAAACCATAAATTCTCAGAAGAGAAAACATAATTTTCTATAAGAGCACACAGTGGGGGCCTAATTTCATGTGGAAGTGATAGCTGAATTGAAATTGAGAAAACAAGTAGCTGTTAGCTAGGAGTAGAGTTGTTCTTCACAAAGGAAAAGATGTCCAAAGATCCAAAGGCAGAAGCATACTGCAAGAACTAAAAGTAGGCAAAATTAGCCAAAGGACAAGGTGGGACCAAGCTTTGTAGGTCATTTTTGTATTCGTTATAAGGGCAATAGGAAATTCTTTTAAAATGACAATCTAAAATTGATGTTGGCAATTTTTAGTAAGCTCAGACACTGAGACTGAGAAATTTTGGGAAGACCATAGTTGATCAAGGAATATACTTTGAAATTATGACATGATTTTGAAGTTTTCTGAAGTATTAAAGACAATGCTATTTTATTTCATTTTTTAATTTTATGTGATATTTGTATACATTTAGTGAAAACCTATCAATGTTTTTAAACACCTAAAGCTCATCTTAACACATGGCACCATCACATCATCCTCTTAGGTGTTCAGGCCAAAAATTTCCCAGTCTTTGTTTCTCCTCCTTCTCTCATTCAATCCCCAAATCCTGGCCAGTAAGTATTTCTAATGTGTCTATACCATTATCCAACCTAGGCAGCCATAATCTCTCACTTGTGCTATTATAATGGGTCTGCCTGTATCCATTGTTGCTCTACACCTACCCCCCCCATGTTAGCGTTAAAAAAATTTTTTTTTGTTTCATTCCCATATTTAAAATCCTTCAGGAACTTTCTGTTATTCTTAGGATACTTAAAAAAAGCAAGCAAAAATCCACATACTATGCCTCTGCTTCATCAGATTCTGGTCCACCTTCAGCTTTCCTCTCCCCTCATTTGCTCTGGCCACCTTAGCCTGTTTCAGGTCTATGGAGGGGCTGCTGCTTACTAATGCAGAGCCTTCATATGTGGATTTTTCTTCTGCTAGGAACTGAATTTCATCTGTGTTAAAGGAGGCTTCTGCTAATGTGTACCCTTTCATTATTTCCCCTCAAACTTGCTCTCATAATAACCCTGGACAGTGTAGTAATTGATTACAGAGTGTTCTCTTACCAATCTGCAAGTTCTTTGGCGACTGTATGTATGTGTACTGGTAAATCCCTTCTCTTTCGTTTCATATAAGAAGTACTTATAGCACCTGATGGATAACTAGGTGCTAGAGATGTTTAAAATTGGCTAAGACCTCCTTTCTCCTTTTAGGGGGCTCTGCTGTCTGTCAGCTTTTAGCCTAATCCTGTGTTCTTTAACCTGTTCATCTGAATTCAATGTCCATGAGACATTTTATTTTACCCCAGGTTTTTAGTGTTTTTGTGACTTCTGTGACTTTAACGGGAATGCAACCTACCATTTGCACTTGGTTGTTCATCAGTCTTCAGATTGACAACAGGAAAACTTCATTACTTCCCAGTTTCAGTAAGCTCTGTGGGAGGCCCTCACCAACCCATCTAATCTGTAATAATGGTCTGTGCATACAAAAGGGCAACAACAGTTTACTCCAGGTGAACTGACAGCCCATTCTTACTGGGAATTCTTCCATCATGGGGAATAATTACAGTCCCCTGCCAGTGGGTATGGATGCCTTTAGTCGGTCAGTATACCCTGGATTAAAAATTTTTCAGAAGGTTCTTCAGGATACCAGAAACCATGTATGAGCTGGTTTGAGTTGTGGCCATCCCACTGTCACCACCAATGGGGGCAAAGGATGGGAAGTAGAGGGAGAGGTTTCTCTTCACAAACCAGATTTTTTCAGAATTCTGAGCATGGGTGCATTTCTAACATTAAGCTCGTTAAGCTATGTACAATTGAAATGTTAACTGACTAAATTAATGTAGCTATTACTGAGACCAGAATTTATACGGTATGACCCCTTTAACTGCAAGGAATAAGTTCCAAGATCCCTCTGGATGCCTGAAACTGAATAGTACTGAACCCTGTATGTACTGGTTTTTTCTATACATACATATCTGTGATAAAGTTTAATTTATAAATTAGGTGAAGTAAGAAATTAACAACAGCAGTAATAGAATTGGACAATTAATATACTGTAATAAAAGTTATGTGAATGTCTCTCAAAATAACTTGTACTCATCCTTGTGATGATGTGAGGTGGTAAAATGCCTACATGATGAGATAAATGAGGTGAATGACAAAGGCATTGTTATGTAGCCTTAGGCTACTGTTGACCTCAGGATACTTTAAAAGGCAGATCATCTGCTTCCAAATCCTAGTTGACTGTGGACAACCAACATGAAAAGCAAAATTGCAGGTGAGTTGGGGCGGGGGGCACTACTATATGGATATGTCCACTGGGGCCTTTAGGAAAACCCACGTGGGAAGCTAAATCATAATCATTGTGTATGTAGCCTACTCTCAAAAGGTTCAGAAAGAATGCTACATAAGTAGACAGAGAAAATGATAAATTATGACAAAGTGTTAAAAAATGAGAGTAAAAAAAGAGGGAAGTCTTTATACTATTTTTGTATTTCTGTAGGTTTAAAATAATTTCAAAACGTTAATAAAATTGCCTCCGTAGGCCTTCTAGGTTACCTGTATGAGTGTGTTAGAGTTTTCAGCCACATATACTTGGCAAAAAGAAAAAAAGTCACAGGCGAACATGCAGTAACTATTAAAGCCACTTTGTGAGAAAGAACCAGTCACTAGAAGTATTGTCCCATTTATAATCCTGGGCCTGTTGAGATAAGGATCTTAGTCTGAGATACATGGTTAACTGCTCTTGATCCCATGCTCAGAAGCAAGTGTGTGAGGGGTATAAAAACAAAGGTGAGGTGTTTTTTAAATTTATTATTTATTTTGAGAGAGCATGAGCAGGGGAGGGGCGGGGGGGGGGGGGAGAGAGAATCCCGATGCAGGGGTCAAACTGATGAAACAATGAGACCACCTGAGCCAAAACCCAAGAGTTGGAGGCTTAACTGACGAAGCCACCCAGGGGCCCCAAGAGAGGTTTTTGTTTGTTTGTTTGTTTTGTAATTGAGGATAGAGGGAAGACAAGCTTTCTGAGAAGGAGACCCTGGAATAGGAAAAAAAAGTAAAGGAGAGGTAACTGATGGAGCAGAGTTCCTGAATGGCAGAGCACAGCACAGGTAAGTGAATTAGTAATGGGCAGAAGCAGAGGCAAGTCTTACTGTGAAATGACAGAAGGAGGTAATGCACAAAGAAATGCTCGTGAGCAGGATGCACTGAGATGAGGTTATTCACACTTGTAAAGCCTCTCTCCATGAAGTAGGAAGTAATGCCAACTTGTGAGAAATATGGGTCGTGAGTAAGATTGGACTTGAGAAGAGGAATGAGAAAATGCTGTTGTATAGTATGTGTTTGGTGAGTGAATAAATAGATGGTTCATGGTTGAAGTTCTGAATGTGACTAGTAAAAGGGAGGCAAGGGAGTTGAGATATTGGTGAGTATAGTTGAATTGATGCATTCTGGCTTCTGGGCTGTGTGGGAAAGGTGAAGCTAGGTCACCATTATAGGTAAAGAACAGGAGATAATTTGTTTTCCAGTGAGGTTCAAGTAGATATAGTGGAGGAAGGAATAAGACAAAAAATATTTTAGAGAGTGCCTAATGCTAGGCATGTTTGGAAGTAACTAGAATGAGTGAAGGTAGAGGTGAAGGTGATTGGAACTGAGGGTGGTGATCAATGTGGCTGGAAGTATCCTTTACATGGAAGATACTGTGGGTGATGGCAGAAGATAAAGGATGGAGAAGAAAATGGTAGTTGTGTCATGGATATTATATCTTGTACTTTATGCTTGAGTTCCACTAGAGCAGCTGGCATGTGTACAAAGAAGATAATGAAAACTTGGTAAATAGTTATTTCTTCATTCTGAGTTTTTAGTCAATACCTGAATCACTTAGGTATTAGAAAACATTAAGTGTGAAAGGGCCATTTAAAAAAGTACAGTAAGATTGGTTGTTAAAATGTGAAAATAAGGAAATTCTCACTTTACCTGCACGTGGGGGAATGGTAAATCCATTGGATCTGTGCCTGAGAAAAGCAAGAGGCAAGGAAAATGGAAGTTGAGTTAGGCCAAGGTCTGAGTCCATAAATTCATCCCTGTAAAGCATTAGATGATATGCTTTTATACAGACACAAGGGGGCAGAATTAGATCTCTAGTATTTGTTTCTCTGCATGACCATCTGCACTTAAAATAGGTAAACCATTCTCAAGCACAAGGATACCTCTTTGGACTTATGTCTGTAAAATTCATTTACTCACCACATGCTGAGTACATATGGTCTGAGTCCATGCTAAATGCTAGAGGTGTAACAATGAATAGGGTGGAACCAACAGAAATGTTAAAGAAGGTGGGAATGAAACGATTAGTTTTCAAACAACTAGCAGTAATGTAGAAGAATGTTTGGAGTGGGAAAACCTCGATGAAAGACTGCTTAAGGAGCTCTTTTCAATAGCTCAAACCAGAAGTCAGAAGGGCCTTTAGAAAAACAACAGGGATTCAGTGGAGAGTGGAAATTCAATCAATTTCTGAGGTAGATTAGACAAAATTTGGGTACCATGTACATGAGGATGGGCTGTAAGGAGAGGGAAAAGTCTGGTATGATGAGATTTCCGCCCCCCTCCCCACCACCCCGTGTGAGAATTAGGAGATAGAGGAATAGGGGTAGTTGGGGAAGACAATGAGTTCAGTTTGAGACTGAGCAGCCTGGAGCTGCACTGTCCAATATAGTAGCTACTAGGCACATGTGGGTATTGATCACTTGAAATATGGCTAGTAAAACTGAGGAACTGAATTTTAAGTGGTGTTTAGTGAGGCTCATGGCTGCCATATTGGCCAATATAGGTAGAGAACATTTCCATCATCACAGAAAATTCTATTGGGACACCCTGGGGGACATCTGGACAGATGAAGATTTCCAGTGGGTACCTGGAAATAGGAGTGTGAATCTTGGAGGAGAGATGGGGACTGGGGAGGTGATTTAGGAGTTACTGGGAAACTAGGGTGGGTGTACTAGAGAGGTTGTAGAAGTGGATGAGTTCTTTCAGAGAGTAGAAAAACAGGAAAAGCAGGCATAAGTGAAAATTCTAGAGAATACAACATTAAGGAGGCTGGCAAAAGAAGAAAAGGTTTTCAAAAGAGACCAAGTATATGTACCCTGTAGTCCCAATACTTTACTTGCCTCTTCAATTTTATGTTGTATATCTTGTATCAGAGGCAGTGCCCTGCATGCAGTAGGGTATAAACAGAATTTCCAAGAGGTTAATTTTATTTTTTAGGTCTTGGGAGTTACCTTCATGTGGTCATTGAATCAGGGAATTCTGTTCTGGGTGGGGCAGATTAGGCCACCTCCAAAGATATCTAATACCATTTTTAGAATACAGGACTAGGAAGTATAATCTTTTGACCTTACTCTACCCATCACCCTCCTTCTCTATACTTCCCTTCATACTCAGCTATGATTTTCTGGATTATGTTTAAATCATTCCCTTACAATAACCTCTTTCTAGCCCTTCTGTCTTCATTCACTTAGTTTAGGGGTGAGCAACCTTTTCCTGTAAAGGGCCAGATGTACTCTATGTTGTATAGTTTTTTTTTTTTTTTTTGTAACTCTTCGAAGATGTTAAAACAATTTTCAGCTTGTGGCCTCTTTAAAAACAAGTCACATGCCAAATCTGTCCTGCAATAGTTTGCTAACCTATTACCTAGCAGGACCTCCATCTGGATGAACCCAGCTCTTCAGTTGTGCCTACATGCATCCTCCTGAGTGTTTTTGAAGGAAATTAGGAACTGCAGGTTGGTGTCACCATAAGAACACAATCCCAAGTGAACAAGTTTCTTTAGTGTTCTTGCTCATTGGTATAATGGGTATAGTTCACACCTTTTACTTTCTCAAACCTTCCCCTTGTCTCTACCGCAGGCTTTCCATAGTGGCTGGGCAGTTCTGATCAGTGCCAGGTTTGGGCAAACACAAACCCTATCTGCTCACCAAAACAATACCCCTCTAGCATGTTAGTAGAGATATTGCCCACCCATTTGGTCTTGACTGGTTTGTTCGTCTGTCCTCAGCCAACTGGGTGGCCTGCTGATCCAGGATGGCCTCATCTGGGATTATTGGCCTCTGTGTAGTCATCTTCCAGCACATTAGCCTGAGCTTGTTTACCTGGTGGTCACAGGGGTCTGAGAGAGAGAGAAGTGTGGAGTCTCAAGACCTGGGCTCAGAATTGACATCATCATTTCCTCTTTTTTTTTTTTTTTTCTCCCTATAGTAAGTCCTAAGACCAAGCTGATTCTAGGGGAAGGAAAAGAGACCAGTATTGATGGGAGGAGCTACAAAATTGCATTGTAAGAGGTATAAGTATTGGGAAAAGTGAAGAATTGTAACTTTTGCATCCAACCTACCATAGCATCCAGGTTTGCTCCACTCAATGGAGAAAGCCCTCTTCCTCTAGGCCTTTAGTCCTCACACTTATGTGTGCATCTGTAGCATGTGGAAGGTTTGTTAAAACATATTGCTGGGGCCCACACCTTCAAAATGTCTGGGATGCCAAGAATTTGCTTTTCTAACAGGTTTCCAGGTGGTTCTGATGTTACTGGCTGGCAGACCACAGTTGGAGAACCACTGTTCTGGGACATATACCCTCTGCATGTGCTGTGGATTTCACTTACCTCACTTTAATAGGAGTTTTGATTTTTAAATTATCCTCTTTTTTCCTGTATCTCCTGCTTTTTAGTTCCTTAGCTACATGTTACTTAGTTACTTTGCTACTCAGAATGAGGTCTGTGGACCAGCAATATCAGCATCACCAGCGTCAGCTTCTTAGAAATGCAGAATCTCAGACTTACTAGGTCAGAATCAGTACTTTAATAAGACCTGTGAGTGATTTTTTTGCATTCGTGTTTGAGAAGCACTGCCTGTGGATCATTCTCATCAGCAAGCGAGTATGTTCTTGATTTCCTCCTACAAGCCTTCCTGTCTTCCAACGTCCCATGCTAATAGATGGCACGCCCATTCATGCAGCTGCTCAGGCTAAAGAGGAATTTTCCTTGACTTGTTTCTCACATATCCCACATTCAGTTCATGACCACACTTTACCAGTTCCACAGCTTTGCTCCCAATCCAGGATGCCATGATCTCTCACTTGGACTAGTGCTGGTACCAGCTTCTTACCTGGTCAGTAGGCTTCCACCTGTCTCCCTGCAGCTTGTTTTCTTCCAGTCAACCACAGTGAGCCTTTAAAAACAGGTCTTGTTATAACCCCCAAATCCTGCAATGGTTCTGCATCATATTTAAAATCAAAACCCAAACTGGGGTGTCTGGGTGGCTCAGTTGGCTGAGCATCCAGCTCTTGGTTTCAGCTTAGGTTGTGATCTCGCAGTTCGTGGGATCAAGCCTCGCTGACAGCTTGGAGCTTGCTTGGGATTCTCTTTCTCCTCCTCTCTCTGCCCCTCCCCTGCTTGTGCTTTCTCTCCCCAAATAAATAAACTTTAAAAAAAAAATCAAAACCAAAGTCCTTATTGTGGTCTGTCAGGCTGTATGTGAACTGCCTTGGCCACCTCTCTCCTCTCTTTCCCCAGCCCACTTTATTCTAGTGACTCTTCTCCCCTTCTTTTCTTTTCTTTTGCAGACCTGGTTCACCCCTGTTTTTTTGTACTATGTGTTTTTTTTTTTATTTTTTTATTTTCTCTTTGCACTTTGTTTTAGAATGCTCTTCACCCAAATGGCATGCTATCTCACTTCACTTAGGTCTCCCTTGAGTCACTCATCTAATATAAGCAGCCCTCATTACTGTTTATTCCCTTATCTTGCTTTATTTCTCCTTCCTGAACTTGCTGTTACCTAACATCTTTCTTTCACGGTAGAATACGATACGTTTTAAACCTGTCTTCATTTTAGTCTTGGTGCTACCATTCTCCTAGTTGCTCAAGCCAATGCCTGGAATGTAGCCTTGATTTTTTTTCCCCTCTTCCTTTCCCACTTCCTTCACTCAATCCTATGTCTAAAGTATATCTGTAACTTTTCTTATACTCTGCATTGCCACTGTCCTCATCTTTGCTCTCATCCTCTCTTAACTTGAGTCGGCTCCCATCGATCTACCCATTCCACATAGGAGCCAGAGAGAAAGTCTTTTAAAAAATGTCATCAAATTATGTTACTCCTTGCTTAAAATCCTGCAGTGTGTTTCCATTGTACTTTATTCTTTGCCTTACAAGGCCCTTTCATCAGTTCAGTAACACTCCATGCCATTTATCACTTGTTCAAGAAATTCCTGATACAAATCACTTTTTCTCTTTGACTCATTTGTGGTTTCTGTCCCCTTGTATGGAATTCCCCCCCTTCCTATTTTTTTGAATAATTCATTCCTTCTCATTCTTAAGGACTCAGCTGAAGTGTGACCTACCTAGAAAGACCTACCACTGCATTAAAACAGTTTTTTTCAATCTCCTTTATTTTCTATCTCATGACTCTATTTGCTTTCTTAATATTTCACATTTGCTTGAAAGACACCTTTAAGAAAATGAAATGGTAAGTCACAGACTAGGAGAAAACATTTGAAATACATATATTTGACAATGGGCTTATATCTAGAATAAATAACTTATAAGTTCATAATACAAAGAAAACCCAATCAGGCAAAGGATGGAAACTAATGCCTCACAAAGGAAGATATGTAAATTGCCAACAGGTACATACAAATGTTCTCACATCATTAACTATTTGAGGAGTTAAAACTACAACAATACACTATTTCACATTGACCAAGATGGCAAATTGACCCATGTGTAGCTACTGGAGCTCTCTGACTCTACTGGTGGGAATGCAAAATAGTACATACAGTTTGGGAAACAGGTGGGAGATACCTGTTAGGTTAAACATGCAGGTAGGACCTACACAACCTGGGGGAAGCTGTTAACACACATTTTCCAAAACTCAGTGAATCATACACTTAAAATCTGTGCATTTATTGAATCTAAACTTTACTGCTATAAAAGCAAAATGAAGAAAAAAAAAAAAGTTCCCAGGGATCCTCCTCCGTCCCTCTGGGCCAGCGAGCACTTGCAGGTTGGCTAACGTCAGGAAAACGCGGTCAGGGAGGCGGGGACCTGGGGCAGCCCAGCTTCCGCGAGCCGCCAAGCCCTGGCCCGTTCACCACTGGTTGTGGTTTCGGTTTCCATTTCCCTTCTGCAGTTTAGGTTCCCTGGCGGCTCCGCCTCTCCGCTGGGCCAGTACACCCTCTCAGAAAATCCCTTCTGGCCGGCCGCTGGGCTTTAAAGGGAGTGGGGCACCGGTGAAGTAGGACCTCGCGGGGAGCTGAGCCACCGGGATGACGGCGGAGGAGAGGAGGAATCTGCGCGCCTTCCAGGACTATGTCATCAAGATTCTGGACCCTACCTATATCCTGAGCTACATGTCGCCCTGGTTTAAGGACGGTGAGTGGTCCCCAGCGCCCCGAGCCCCTTGAAGCAAGGAAACAGTTTAGGACTTGTTTTTCCCGTGCTTTTTTCCTTTCTTTTAATCAATACAAGTAGCCTGCTAGGAACCCGGGTGTTGAGGCAAGATCCCTAAAGCATTTTTAAAAATTATTTTATTTTTTAAATTTTATTTAAATCTAAGTTAACATAGTGTAATAATGATTTCAGGAGTAGAATTTGATGATTCACTTACATATAACACCCAGTGCTCATCCCAACAAGTGCCCTCATTAATGCCCATCACTGATTTAGCCCATCCTCCCACCCAACACCCCTCCAGCGACCCTCAGTTTGGTCTCTGTATTTAAGAATCTCTTACGGTTTGCCTTCTCTGTTTTTATCTTATTTTTCCTTCCCTTGTCCTAAGTTCATCTGTTTTGCTTCTTCAGTTGCCACCGCATTTTAGACTAGAAATTGCTAGGAGGAGCCTTTGGAAGTTCAGATGGGGAACTGAGTCCTAGAGAAGTGCTATGACTTGTGTAGGGGTGCATGTCTAGTCAGGTTCAAAGCTGGATAAACCATTCATTGTCCACTTCATGTATTTCCTTTAATGGTTATGTCTAATGTGTCTTCAGCTTTGTACCAACATCGAGATTAAAGAATAAGATTTAGGCCCTTCTTTAAAATACTATGCAGCTCAAGATTTTGGGGGTGGGAGACTGGTGAGGACAGATGTACACTAATGATTAAAAAATGTCAGGAGAGCTCCAAGGTAATTGACCCTTACTCTTGCTGTGTCTTATTTGCAACGACTGGAAGCTTGAGAGGAGCAAGACTCTCTGGACTGAATGGCTGCAGGCTTCAATTCAGGTGTTTCTGTCTAGCTTTTGAGACACATGATGATGGATGAATGCCATATTGTAAATTTGAATCCAAGTGCCCTGTGCTGGAGATGAGCAGAGGCTTTAAGAAAAGAGGAAAAGGGAGGTGGTGCCTAGAAGGAGTTGAGATGAGAGAAGGGATCTGGCAACTCCTTTTCAGGCTCCAACTGCTGAAATATCTTTCCTGATGTGAGGCAGTTTTGGGAGATTACCTGAAAGCAGACAGGTAATTTGAAGGCTAATTTCTTTGTAAAACCAAGGGTTGTGGAGTGAGGAGTGAAGGAATACCATTAACAAAAGTGGGCTTCTGCTTTCTAGTTGTGCTCAGGGAGAAGTAACAAAGTAACATTCTAATGAGCCACAGAGTTGCTTGGGCCTCTGAAGAATATAAGCCCCTGCAAGAATCTCTTCTAGAAATCTTGGAATGAATGGAACACTAACAAACTGTTGTGAATCCCATTCTTTCTTGTACTCGTGTCCATTCAATGAACAACTCATATGTTAGGCAATATGCTAGCATTGGAGAGAATTTACACACTTACTACATGTATTATCTAATAGGAAGCATCATGCTAGGAACTGAAAAATCAGTGGTGAGTGTGATAGAAATGATCCTGACCTAACAGAGATAAGAGTGTGTATGCGGAGAAAGACAGATACCATATGTTTTCACTCTTATGTGGATCCTGAGAAACTTAACAGAAACCCATGGAGGAGGGGAAGGAAAAAAAAAAAAAAAGAGTTAGGGAGAGAGCCAAACCATAAGAGACTCTTAAAAACTGAGAACAAACTGAGTGTTGATGGGGGGTGGGAGGGAGGGGAGGGTGGATGATGGGTATTGAGGAGGGCACCTTTTGGGATGAGCACTGGGTGTTGTATGGAAACCAATTTGACAATAAATTTCATATATTGAAAAAAAATACATTTGATACTGTGATGAGCACTGGGTATTGTATGTAAGTGATGAATCACTAAATTCTATACCTGAAACTAATACTGCACTGTATGTCCATTAGTTGGAATTTAAATAAAAACTTGACAAAAAAAAAAGTGTGTATGCGAAGGCAGGTTGCTAACTAAGTACACCATAAATGATGAAATGTGGTAATTACTCTGATGGAAAACCATAGTGTGCTTTGGGAGCACATAGACAGCATAGTTTTTAATATATATAGTGGTTTTAATTTATAGTTATAGTGTAATCACAAAGTACCAAACGGGAAATAGAAAAAGCTAGCTGCAGAACACTATAGTATTGTCTTATTTTTGAATGTTAAAGAAACAATAGAAGTTTCGTTTCCAGCTTCTTACCAAGGGCAAGTGATACCATTTAGTTGGTTTATATTTTTCCTGTTCATTTCTTTATACTTTATAATGTGCACATGTATCCATAAACTTTTTTCTTTCTTCTCATCTTTTTCTGTTTTCCGTTAGATTGATAAAGTTTCTCTATCCCCTATTTTTTTTTTCTTGGATGCTTTGGAATCTCTGAATTCTATTGGTTAACCTTAATTGTGACAAGTATGCTCTATCAGGATTCAGTTAGGGAGCTGAGACATGAGTGTTGTAGCTGGATATAAACTTTCTGACTCATTTTCCCCCCTAGAAGTGGGAGCTTATCTACACTCTCCTTATGCCCAAAAATTCATTCCCCATGAATGAATACACCAGATACACCAATATGTTTAAATTACACCAGCAATATGCAATATCTCTTTTACCATAATCTTTGTCTCCACATGTTGGATATTGTACACTAGTTGAATCTTGGGAAAGGAGAATTGAAGCCATGTTTCTTCTGGAGAGCTTGCATGGTCACTAGGGTGCTGCAGGGCTTTACTTATTTACTGGTTGTCCAGGATGTTTCAAGGCAGACTAGGCTGTGGGCTATAAGTTTTTTTGCAATATCCCTTTGGAGTAGAAGGCTAACCCTTATCTTGGAGGGACCCTCCGTGAGCAGTATTCTGAGTATTTACCCATTCCTTCAGTAACATTTTCTGGACCATACATGAGCCAGATGCTTTGTTGATGATTAGAATACAAAGATGAAGACAAAAATGGATACCACATGTCCATGATCGCTGTCAATGGGAAAAGATAGACACTCAGACAGTTACTGTGTACTATGCAGTGCCAGTGCTCTAGTCAGAGGCATGTAAAGAGACCAAGAAAGCACAGAAAAGAGATCAAGAAATTCTACCTTGAGAAGCTGGCTATGGAATCACAGAGTGGCCAGGATGGCAAAGGTAGTAGGAAAGTACCAAAATAGAATTTTCCCTGCATTGAACTCCCAGTGCTTTTGAGGAAGCAGGAGATATCAGGACTAGGTAGCAGCAGGGTGGACCTGACCTTGTGCAGAGTGAAGCTAACCTGCCCAGGATGCAGCAAGACAGTTTCCCTGGGAAGGTTTCAGCTGTGACTGGGACTTATCTGGACCTTCATGCGGGAGAGCCAGTTATGGCTGGTGGAATGTCTAAGGAAAGAATGAAGGGCAAGGAGGCCTGGGAGTAAGAACCCACTTCTAAGGATAGAGTCTAGGAGCAGGATTAACTATCCCAAAGGATAGGGTACAGTTGTGTGCCCAGGGAAGTTGGGGTAGGCAACAAGATTGTGTTGTCCCTAAAAAAGATATGTTGAAGTCTTAACCTCCACTACCTCAGAATGTGAACTTATTTGGAAATAGGATCTTTATAGAGGTAATCAGTTAAGGTTGAGGACGTGCTGGCGTAGGGTGGGATCCTAATCAATGTGGTTGGTGTCTTCATAAGAAGATAGCCATGTGAAAATACAGAGAGACAAAGAGAATGTCATGTGAAGATAGAGGCAGAGATTGGAGTGATGTGGCCACAAGACAGACAAACAGAGGGGAGAATAACATGAAGAAAGAGGCAAAGATTTGATGTGGCCACAAACCACGGAATGCTAGGAGCTGGAAGGGAAGTGGGATGTATTGTCCCTTAGAGCCTTCAGAGGAAGTGTGCTCCTGCCAGCATCTTGATTTCAGACTTTTGGTCTCTAGAACTGTAAGACAATAAGTTTCTATTGTTTGAAGGCCACCAGTTAATGCTAATTTGTTATTGCAGCCACAGAAAACTAATATGGATAGATAAACTAAAAAACAGAAGTGTTGGCAAGGATGTGTTAAAAAATTGGAATCCTCATGCATAGGGCACTTGTACCCCACTGTTTATAGCAGCACTCTCAACAATAGCCAAATTATGGAAAGAGCCTAAATGTCCATCAACTGGTGAATGGATAAAGAAATTGTGGTTTATATACACAATGGAATACTACGTGGCAATGAGAAAGAATGAAATATGGCCTTTTGTAGCAATGTGGATGAAACTGGAGAGTGTGATGCTAAGTGAAATAAGCCATACAGAGAAAGACAGATACCATATGGTTTCACTCTTATGTGGATCCTAAGAAACTTAACAGAAACCCATGGAGGAAGGAAAGGAAAAAAAAAAAAAGTTAGAGTGGGAGAGAGCCAAAACATAAGAGACTGTTAAAAACTGAGAACAAACTGAGGGTTGATGGGGGGTGGGAGGGAGGGGAGGGTGGGTGATGGGTATTGAGGACCTTTTGGGATGAGCACTGGGTGTTGTATGGAAACCAATTTGACAATAAATTTCATATATTAAAAAAAAAATTGGAATCCTCATAAATTGCTGGTGGGCATGTAAAACAGTATAGCTCCTTTGGAGAGCAGTTTGATAATTCCTTACACTGTTAAATGGAGTTACCATATGACCCAGCAATCTCACACATAGGTATAAACTCGAGAAATGAATACATATGTGTACGTAAACACTTGTACATGACTGTTCATTGCATTGTTATTCAGAATAGCCAAAACGTGGAAACAACCTAAATGCTCATTAACTGATGAATGGATGGACAACAGGTGGTGTATCCATACAATAGTATATTATTCAGCAATAAAAAGGAATGAATGTACAAGCTACAGCATGGATGAATCTTGAAAACGTTATGCTTCAGTGGAAGAACTCACTTACAAAGACCACATATTGTATGACTTCATTCATATGAAATCTCCAAAGTAGGCAAATCTGTAGAGACCCAAGTAGATTAGTGGTTAGTTAAGGGGAAGGGAGATGGGAGTGGCTGGTACAAGATTTCTTTTTACTAGTCAGAGTGTACTAAAATTAGATAGTAGAGATAGCTCCACAACTCTAAAAACCATTGAATTTTGCACATTGAAAGTGTTAACTTTACTGTTCCAAGACAGAGACCTTGGCAGAGAAGGAGGCTATCCCTTCCTTTCTTCATTCATTCATTGTCTATTATGTGCTGGGTCCTCTTTTAATCTCTGAGGATACAGTGGTTAACCAGTCAGGCAACTGGTTTACTTCTTGCAATTTACATTCCACTGACAATAGGGGGAAAAAAAGGGACACTATCAAGTGTCAGGTCATTTGAAGGCAACCATTTGGTCACCACCCCAGACATGGAGTTAGTGTGTCAAGTTAGCAAGACCACCAGCAGTTGGGTGGATAGTTTTCTGCTACTTGGTCTCATTGTGTTTCTGTTTAGCTTCTCTTGTGTGCCGTATTTCATGCCATTCAAGCAAAAACCTAGAAAGAGGACCATGAAGATATCACTCCATTTCTAACTCTTTCTGAGTCCAGTGTAATTAAAGATGCCATGGAGTGGTCCTATCCTCACACGCTTTTAGTCCTACAGTTAATTCAGACTTTTGAACAAGAGATTATCAAAATGTTGGAAGAAGACTTTGTTCTTCCATCTAATCCAGTGCTATAATGACTTCTTTGTTGTGGGGGTGCTTTCTCAGAGATTGTTAAGAAACTCCCTTTTTAAGTGATTGCTTTAGAGCATGTTCCCAGACTTCCATACCAAACTAGAAGAAGTTTCTGGAGAGGACGGGTGGGTGGGCTTAGTTGGTGAAGAATGGCCATACTCTGCCTGAACGGAGGGTTTGCTGCCTTCTTGCCTTCCATTGCTGTGATTTGTTAAAATCACCATCCCCATCTGATTAGGTCTGACAACGCTTTGCAGGTTTTTCTTCCAGTGATTAGTGATTCTGCAGTTTGATGAGTCACTCTCGCTTCTGTTTATAGATGAGGTGCAGTATATTCGGGCTGAGAAAAACAATAAGGGCACGATGGAGGCTGCCTCACTTTTTCTTAAGTTCCTATTGGAGCTCCAGGAAGAAGGCTGGTTCCGTGGCTTTTTGGATGCCCTTGCTCATGCAGGTTAGTTCATTATTCTTACAAATCAGAGTTATGTTATTTGACTGTTTCAAAATGCTATAAAAGTGAAATACTATTAATTTTGAGCTATCCCCATGTACTTCCTGTTTCTTAATCTGAGGCAATGTAAGGGATTATTTTCAGTCAGATAATATAATTGCCTACCTGAAATATCCACAGGGAGCTACAGAGTAATTATTGGGAGAGTTCATTATTGGGCAAGTATATTAGCTATAAGATGAAAATACAAAAATTAGTTGCATTTCTGCACCATACACAAAAAATAAACCCAAATTGGATTAAAAACTTAAATGCAAGACCCAAAAGCAGAAAATTCCTAGAAGAAAACATAGGAAGTAATTTCTTTGACATCAGCCACAGAAACATTTTTCTAGATTTGTCTCCTTTGGCAAGGGAAATAAAAGCAAAATTAAACTATTGGGACTACAACAAATAAAAAGCTTTTTTTACACAGCAAAGGAAACCATCAACAAAACAAGAAGACAACCTACTGAACGGGAGAAGTTACTTGCAAATGACATATCCAATAAGAGGTTAATATCCAAAATATATGAAGAACTTCTACAACTCAACACCAAAACCCCCAAACAATTCAGTTAAAAAGTGGGCAGAAGATGTGAGTAGACATTTTTCCAAAGATAGCCAGATGGCCAACAGACACATGGAAAGATGCTCAACATCACTCATTATCAGAGAAATGCAAATCAGACCACAATGAGATAGTCCCTCACATCTGTCAGATTGGCCAAAATAAAAAACACAAGAAATAATAATTATTGGTGAAGATATGGAGAAAAAAGGATCCTTGTGCACGGTTAGTGGGAATGCAAACTGGTTCAGCCACTGTGGAAAACAGTATGGAGGTATCCCAAATATTAAAAATAGAATTACTGTATGATCCTATAATTCCACTACTAAGTATTTACCCAAAGAAAACAAAAACACTAATTCAAAGGGATATATGCACCACTATGTTAATTGCAGCATTATTTACAATAGCCAAGATATGGATGCAAGTGTCCATTCATAGATGAATGGGTAAAGATGTAGTATATATACTATGGAATATTACTCAGCCATAAAAAAGAATGAAATCTTGCCATTTGCAACATGTATGGATCTATAGGGTGTAATGCTAAGTGGAATAAGTCAGGCAGAGAAAGACAAATAGCAAATGATTTCACTCATAGGGGGAATTTAAGAAAGAAAACGAACAAAGAAAAAGATAAAAAATAGACTCCTAGATATAGAGAACAAACTGGTTGTTGCTAGAGGGGAAGTGGTTATGGGGAGGTGGGTGAAACAGATAAAGGGGATCGAGAGTACACTTACCGTGATAAGCACTGAGTGAGTAATGTATAGAATTGTTGAATCACTATGTTGTGCACCTGAAACTAATTTAACATTATAATTTTACTGAAATAAAAATAAAGCATAAAAATTAGTTGCATTTCTACGCACCAGAAGCAAATAGAAAATGTAGTCCAAAATGGATACCACTTACAATAGTCACAAAAGTTGTAATGTATTTAGGAAAAAACCTAGCAAAAGATGTGTAAGGTCTGAATGGAGAAAATGATAAAGCGTTATTGAAAGATATTAAAGAAGTCCTATTGAAGTGGAGATATATACCCATGCACATTGAGAGGAAGACTTAATACCATAAAAATATCAGCTCTCTCAACATTGATATTTATATTCAGTACAATTGTTATTCCTTCTCAGCCTTTTGACTAAAATCAAGTGTTATATTCAATACAACTTTAGTAAAAATACTACATGCTTTTTCATGCACTTGACAAATTTCTAAATTATTCTAAAATGTAAATGGAAGAATTATGATCTAAGAATAGGACATTCCTAAAGAAGAATTAAATAGGCTGGGGTTTCCTCTTCTAGATAAAAAGATTTATTTTAGAGCCATAGGCATTGAGACAGCTTAACGTTGATCCTGGCATTGACCAACTGACCAATGAACTAGAATAGAGAGCCTTCAATTAAATTCCTATATTTATGAAAACCTGATATATTTGAGACCACTTGAAAGGGAGGACCATTAGGAATGGAGGGACTTTTAGTAAATTTCAGTATGCCATTATAGACAGAATGATGTTAAAAACCAAATAAACCCTAACTTACATACCCATGTAAAACAAATTTGTATTCCTTAGCTCATTCCATTCACACATACATACAAAATGAATTCACCAGAATTAAAGACTTAATTCCAAAAGGCAAAAATTTAACAATCGTAGAAAAGAATATAGAATAATAATTTATGACCTTGGGGTATAGCAGGATTTATGCAACGATACATTAAAGCATTATCCATAAAAGACAAATTGACAAATCTGATTACATTCAATTAAAAACATCTCTTTATCACAACACTAAAGAAAGTGAAAAAACAAATCACAAACTGGAGAGGATTAATAGATGAGATTAGTAGATTCTAGATTAATATCTAGAATGTGTTAAAAAGGCTTTAAAATTAATTATAAAAAGAAAGAAAACATCCACAGGGCAAAAGTGTGAAACCAACATTACAAAGAATAGGAAGTAGAAAACGTTAATAAACATAAGAAAAGATTCTCAGCCCAATAGCAATTAGGGAATTGTGAATTAGGATAGCATTTTATTAACTACTAGATAGCAAAATTTAGGAAGTCCAACAAAGTTAAGACTTGGAGAGGATATTTAATCACGGGAAATCTTAAGTGTCCTTATACAGAGTATAAATTAATATAAATATTTTGAAAAACAATTTGGCATCATCTTGTATGGGTCAACTCTCTTGTATCCCTCTATCCAAGAGTTTCACTCTTAAGTATGTGCCCTAGAAAAACTCACACATATATTCCAGAATACACATACAAGAATGGTGGTAGAACACTTGTAATAACAAAAGCAACCAACCAACCAACCAAAACTGGAAGCAACCCCAATGTCTTTCAGGAAGAAAATAGATAAATAAATTCTACAATATTGACACTTGGCCCATTATACCTCAGTGAAAATGTATGAACACAGCTACACATGACAACACAGGTGAAGCTTAGAAATGTAATATTAAACTTTTTAAAAAGCAGTGAAAATTACATTTAGTAGGATATAATTATGAAGTTCCAAACAAGCCAAACTAAACATACATGAAGGAGTTAAACGTATGCTAGGAAACTATTCAAAAAAAATGAAGGGAGTGATACATCAAATACAGGATGGTAGTCTCTTTGCAGGGAGGGGAAAGGAGGGGTAAAAAGAAGTACACCCCCACAAAAGTCTTAGGAAACTCTAGTTGTTAAATTGGATAGTGGGTTCCCAAGTGTTCATTTTGTTGCAAGGTTCTTCCAAATAAAGAGAATGTGGGCTTTAGAGTGAGAAGCCTGGTGATTCTCTTTGAGAACCTTAGATTGAAGCATTCCTAGGTTACTACAGTTGGAGAGGTTTTTCTTTTCTTGGAGTAATGTAGAAGGCTAAGTT
>NW_024412401.1:18338669-18428755 GCF_014898765.1 Herpailurus yagouaroundi | reverse complement strand
TGTTTTGACTCCTTGGAAGATACAGAGGCTGTAGGTGAGATCCGTGGCACACTGTGGAAGGGAGATTTTATACTAAGACCGAATGTGAGACTTCACATTATCCTTAGCACTTTCTCCTAAGAGATAAAAAATGTTGGAGGACCTAAAATGTTGGGTGCCTAAAATGAATATTGAGTTTTCTTTTTGAAAGATCATTAATTATTCAGGTGGTTCACAGATACCTTTTGGGTTCTCTCACTGTACATTCAAACATGATTGTATGATGTTAATCTTCAAATATCTTTTAGTTGGTTTCATAAAAGCCCCTATTTTCTTCTTTTCAGGTTATTCTGGACTTTATGAAGCCATTGAAAGTTGGGATTTCCAAACCATTGAAAGGTTGGAGGAATATAGGTCACTGTTAAAGCGTTTACAACCAGAATTTAAAACTACAGTTAATCCAAAAGATATCCTTCCTGAAGTATCTAAATGTTTAATTAGTCAGGAATGTGAAGAAATTATGCAGGTAATTTAATTACTATATTTAATATAATTAATTAATTCAAATTAATTTAATATTAAATACTGAATTTGGGGGAAGTAATTTGAACATGGGAAATGTATTCTGTTTTCTCCACTGATTTAGACCCAAGAAAGATCATTGAAATCCACAAAAGTCCTCAATTCTGAGGCATAATTACCTAGAATAGTATTTTTAGTTGTGAACTGAATAATTTTTAATGTCACAGGTTTTTCAGGTTTGTCCTATTTTCAGTTAAAATTATTATTTTTGCAAATAATATTTTATGCAACTTTAAATAAAGTTGAACAGTTTAGCAAATAAAAAGAAAACCTATAGAGTCTAGTGGTTAAGCGTTCAGGCTTTGGACACGAATTTTGTTACAATCCTAGTTTAACCACCTACTTGTGGTGTGATCTTAGGCAAGTTGCTTATTTTCTCTAAACCTCTTTTTTTTATGTATAAAATGGAAATAATGATAGTATCTTATTAGCATGATACTTTTATAAGGATTAAATGAGATTATATATATATATTTTATATTTTGTAACATATTTTATATTATATATATTATGTATATATTGTATATATATTTATATATTATATATATTTATATTATATATATTCTATATATATTCTATATATGTTTTATATATATATATATGTTTATATATGCCTAGCATATAATCATAGATGCTCAATACATTTTAGTAACGATTAATAATAAAAATCGGGGCGCCTGGGTGGCGCAGTCGGTTAAGCGTCCAGCTTCAGCCAGGTCACGATCTCACGGTCCGTGAGTTCGAGCCCCGCGTCAGGCTCTGGGCTGATGGCTCAGAGCCTGGAGCCTGTTTCCGATTCTGTGTCTCCCTCTCTCTCTGCCCCTCCCCCGTTCATGCTCTGTCTCTCTCTGTCCCAAAAATAAATAAACGTTGAAAAAAAATAATAAAAATCATATAGGTCCCATTACCCTGAGAAAACCATTTGGTAATATTCTGTTATATTCTTCCAAATATCTCTTTATGCCAGTGTACCCTTATTTTGAATGGTTGTCAAATGGATTGTTTCCTAACATTGCTGCTGCTGATAGATACAAGGTCTCCAAGGAGGTGAGAACACCTGGCTTAACATAGTGATGCCACGTGTAAAGACAAGGACAAAGGAAAGGGTGTCTTAAAAGGCACTATGTTGGATGGGGCAAAAACGGTCATAAATCAGACCTACTGAACCATATTATACAATGGTTTTTCAATTAGTGCTTGAATTGATGTTTCTTCAGATTTCCTTTCCATAAAAGGAAAACTTTTGAAATGATTGATTAACTTCAGTTGTCTTGCTTAGGTTTGTTCCAACAAGGGGCTGATGGCAGGTGCAGAGAAAATGGTTGAATGCTTTCTCAGATCGGACAAGGAAAACTGGCCCAAAACTTTGAAACTTGCTTTGGACAAAGAAGAGAGCAAGTTCAGTGAACTGTGGACTGTGGACAAAGGTAGGATATTCCAGGGAAGAGCTCTGAAGGGTAGGAGGGTCTGAAAACATGCTCCATCTTTCTCGTGGTTCTACTTAGGACCTCTTTCATTCCTACATTTCTCACTCACTGTCAGAGGCATTTTGCCCTTCAGAGACCCATGGCTACATCTCGAGAGAGAGCGAGAGAGCAGCAGTGAGTTGAGTTCTGGTAGGTAAGTGGCTACTTCCCTGCAGAAGTAATTTGGTTGTGTCTAACCCCTAAAATGGACCAGGGCAAACTGCTCTCATCCAGAATTAGCCCATCTGGTCCAAAGGATTTGGGGAAGGCAGAGTCTGAACTCACTCTCTGGGTTTAAATTATCAGAGAAATAGCTTTAAAATTATAGAATGAAAGGTTTGAACGCCAAGACTTGCCCCCTTTTCAGAGTAAGAATCATAATACACATAGCCTGGTTGTCTTGCCTGGGAGCCATCAGGAACTAAGCCAGAACAGGACTGAAGAAAAGAGTGTGTTGTGATGAAATATCTGTGTTGTGATGAAACCATCATTTGGTTTCCTGAAGCTAACATCTTCTCAGAGCATTGTTTCAAAGTCTGAGTTTTCTAAACCATCTGAGTGTCTGGTCTTCGCTTTTCCTAGGTTTCTTTAAATCACAAGTTGTTCTGGAAAATGTCTATATAAATACACATCTGATTTCTTGAGTTAGGTCAAGAATGGAAGACATAAATACTTGCTAAATGTTGCTTCTCTAAGTGTGCATGAGAATCTTCTGGGGATTTTGTTAAAGTGCACATTCTGATTTAGTAGGGACTTGAGAGCCTGCATTCCCAACAAGCTCTGGAAGTTGCTGGCCCATGTTCTACACTTTGAATAATAAAGTCCTAAATGACATTGGAGTTCAGACTCCAAATTGAGACATCAAACTCAAAAAGATTCTTTTAATTGTTTTAGAAGGTGAAGCAAGTGGTTGTGCAAAATCTTAGAAGTTGAAAATTTTACTATTATGACCTCTTTGTAGGACTTGTGCTGTCAAGACAATAATCAGATCAGATGAAGATTCTGAGGTGTTTTTTGGTCTCATACAGGTGCAAAGAATATTGACGTGAAAGTTCTTGAGGATGATGAAATGGAAACTTCTGACATACAGATTTTCTACAAGGAAGAATCTGAATGCCAGAATCTTAGTCAGAATTCATGTCCATCTTCAGGTACCCAGCATTGTTCTTTTCCATAATGGTGTTCTTTAGGTATTTTGTGTAGGGACATGTCTTCCAGTGCCAAAAGCCATAGTCTTTTTTGTTTTTTTTTAATTTTCATTTTTGGGAGAGTGCAAGATGGGGAGGGGCAGAGAGAGGGGGACAGAGGATCCGAAGCCGGCTCTGCACTGACAGCAGTGAGCCTGATGTGGGGCTCGAACTCACAAACTTGGAGATCATGACCTGAAGTGAAGTTGGACGCTTAACCGACTGAACCACCCAGGCACCCCAGGGAAGAAATTCTGATTAATATTGAGTAGTGTTAGAAGAAAAGTGTGATTTGGGGCTAACGCTACTGTAAGAAGAGAATTTACAGATTACTTTTGCAATGAAGTGATACCAGTTTTTTTGTCATTTCTGAATAAAATCAACAAATGTAAGTTGCTTTAAATTTTTTCTGATATGTAAAGGTCCTTAGCCTTTTAGAAATTTTCATTTTTTTAAAATACGTTGGAGTCAATAGATAATTTCTAAGATCTTTTCTGGCAGTAACATTCTACATGCTTATCTGTTAGTGAGAAAAAGCCTCTGATTATTCCTTGGAACTTCTGGTTCTGTTGAGAGAAGATACTATGTGAAAGCCTGCAGAATAATAAAGCATGATTGCTCACCAATATGAAATTGCTTTGGGAATTCAATGTTTACAGTTTGTTGCTTTTCAGAGACCTTGGAGGGATTTGTTGTTTTGTTCCATATAGCATTTCCTTTAACCAGTGGCCATCTGCTTGCTCTGAATTAGGCCATTCTTGCTTTAGTTTTCTCCTTACTAGATTTTGAGATTGTTTAAGAAAGAAATCTTTGTGGCTTTAAAGAAAAAAACAAAACAAAACTCTCGCCATTGGCACTTTGTCATTGATAGAGGATTCTGTACTTCACATCAATGGAGAAGCTAGAATGGTTAGCAAGAGGCAAGGATTCTAAATTTTCTCAAATGAGGCCCTTCTTGCTAAAGTCATAATTCCTGTCTATTTGATGATAGATAGCTATTTGATTCCTCAGAGCAGTAACTATTTGGAAATTTTGTTCCTTTTGTGTTACAGAAGTCTCTCATATTTACACCCCAGTGAAGCCAAGAAATTACCAACTAGAGCTTGCTTTGCCTGCTAAGGAAGGAAAAAACACAATAATATGTGCTCCTACTGGTAAGTTGATTGCCACTGCTTACGTGGTTTGTTTCTGTGTTTGCTTCCTTTTTTTTTTTCTTTTATTGAATACGGGGACAAAATGGGCAAGTGTCAATATTTTCCTTGCTCCATATGTCTTTTGAGAAGACTGTCCCAGTAATAGAGTCTCCAGGTATTTTAAGGAACTTGAGGAAGAAAAAAAAAATGCCCCCCTTTTTAGTTTGCTTTATGCCTTGACTATTTATTTGCATGTTACCTAGGAAGTAACTTGATATTTTCATGTCCTGGTGTAAATTCTGCTGCAGTTAACCCATCCACATTCTCAATTTACCAATCAGTGCAGTGGTTTGAGGGGAGCCAACAGTAACTACCTTTCTACAGAAATATTTTAGTATACTATTAGTTACACATTTTCTTTTTCTTTTTATGTTAAAAGGTTGTGGAAAAACCTTTGTTTCACTTCTTATATGTGAGCATCATCTTAAAAAATTTCCGCAAGGACAAAAGGGGAAGGTTGTCTTTTTTGCTGTTCAACTCCCAGTGTATGAACAGCAGAAATCTGTGTTCTCAAACTATTTTGAAAGACTTGGGTAGGTATAACAGTTGGTCTTGTTTCTCTCCTCTAGTTTCATGTAACTGGTGTGTTTTTAGCTTTGTTTAGTTTTTGGAAAGCTGTGATTCAAAAATCGATAGTAGATTGAGCCTTTATATAATCTATATACAATTAATTTTTCATGGATTCAAGTCTATTTTGTTAGGTACACTTGAAATCCTAAACTCCTTTGGCTAGCTAGCTCTTACAGAGTGAGTAAATGACCTGAGATAAATTTTACATTTAAATGGCACATTTAATTTTTTAATGATTTCATAGCTTATTTAACATTACTCTTTAAGTAGTATTTTCTTTCTTAATGACTTGAAAGAATTAATACATGCTAGCAACAATTATAACTAGCTTGCATTTGTTGATCATTTACTATGTGTAAGGCTCTGTGCTAAGCACTTGTCTCCAGATTCCTTTCGGAGTTAGGAGAGCTTAATCAGTTGATGCTCTGATCTAGCGTTTTATATCTTTGTGGTTCCTCATTCACATTGTGGTTGGTAATAGGGAATTTCTGTCATTTCCCAGGTACAAAGTTGCAGGTGTTTCTGGAGCAACGTCTGAGAATGTCTCAGTGAAACAGATTGTTGAGAACAATGACATCATCATTTTAACTCCACAGATTCTTGTGAATAGTCTTAAAAATGGGACTATTCCATCACTCTCTGTCTTTACTTTGATGATATTTGATGAATGTCACAATACTGGTAAACACCATCCTTATAATATGATCATGTTTAATTATCTAGATCAGAAACTTGGAGGATCTTCAGACCCACTGCCTCAGGTATTTCCAGATTCAGATGGATTCCTCAGAAGAGCTATAACCTTGCTAAATCCTATTTACTTACTCTTATGACCAAATTAAGGATGTTCTTTTCAGGTGCTAAGTCCAGATTGTATAGCCTATTGATTAATTTTGATTGATTGATTGATTCATTTATTCACTTAACAAACATGCCTCAGACCCAGCGCGGCGGGGGGGGGGGGGGGGGGGGGTGGGCCATTGGGGGGGGCACTGGGGATACAAATATAAAAAGGCAGTCCTTGCTCTCAAACAGTTTAATTTCATGGGGAGCCAAACATGTAAAAATTATGTCATAATGTATGGTGATGGCACACTATGGAGATGGGTACAAGCTGTAGTCAGAACAGAAGTGAAAACTCATGTGCTGTGAAAGTAAGGCAACACCCGATAGAAGTTAGGCAAAAGCTAACAAGAAGGTACAAATTAGATAGCTTGATGGTCTTCAGGAAAGTCTGCTGTGTGTCCAAAGGCACAGAGGTATGAGAGAGCATGGTGTGCCTGAGAGTCAAGAATTGTGAAGCTCTTCAATATTGTTTGAGTATAGAATGTGAAGTAGTAAATAGCAGTAGGTGAGGCAGAATGGGGATAGAGGGAATGATTGATAGAACAGGATGTCAGGGGAAACCAGAGGGTATGGGGTAAGTAGGCAGATATATGCATTAGTCCAGGAGAGTAGATGGGACACCATTTTTGGTGTCATCAGAGGTGAGGGTGTGAAAGGAGTCAAGACAGAGTAGTTCATAGATGGGGACAGGAAAGGTGGGGAATCCCTGGCATTTAATCTCTCTTTTCTCTTAAATGTAGGAGAGGCAGAGAGATTATTTGCTGGGAATAATCAAGATGGGAATGGAGGAGGGAACTCGGGGTGCATGGAAAGGATTTGAAACAGGAATTGCTTGGTTACACTGGGGATCCAGATAAGGTTGGAAACCATGAATTTATAGCATGGTATACTAGTGTCACATCATATAAAGTTCTCTAGCCCTAATAACTACCTCTTTAGGAAGCACAGGTTAAAAGAAATTCAGCATGTACCCATAGACAAAATTCAGTAGCAATCACATTTTTTAAAATTTATTGTTTAATGTTTATTCACTTTTGAGAGAGAGACCAGGGGAGGGGGTCGAGAGAGAGGGGGAGAGAGAGAGAGAGTGAGAGACAGACAGACAGACAGACAGACATAGAATCCGAAGCAGGCTCCAGGCTCTGAGCTGTCAGCACAGAGCCCGATGCGGGGCTTGAACTCAACAGCAGTGAGATCATGACCTGAACCACAGTCAGATACCCAACCGACTGAGCCATCTAGGTGCCCCCAGCAATCACATTTCTTAAAGCTTCTTCTAGAAATAAATTGGTGGTTCACTAGATTTCTTGCTAATGAGTCAGTTATTTAGTATTTACTGAGTGGCTATTCAAGTAGAACTTAAATTGTTAGGTGACCATTAAGCTAAATTTTTTATAAATCTTGTTACTGAATTCACACAACTACCATTTTAAATAGCTGTTGTTTCCCAACTTTTAGAGACAGCTGACATGTGTCCCTGCATTGCTCAGGGACATGCAGCCAGTGTGACATGGTTGAGTTTAGAATGGAGTTGTGTCTGATTTCAGTCCCTTTCCTTTCAGTATGTTGTTCTACACATTACGGGGGACACAAGAGTAGAGAAGAGAAGTCCTTCCTTGAAAGGGTTTCCACTCTTGGTTTCTTTGCTGATTCATGTTCATTGGATGAGTTCCGACTTTTGCATTTATTCAGTGCTTTGCCTAATGGGGACCTTTCCATTTGCAATGTCATGGAAATTATCAGAAAAAATAAATACTGTTCTTGCTCTTTATGGGAAATTAGTAAAAACAAAACAAAACAAAAAATAAAACCTGACTTTAACAGGAAAGAGTTGTATGCAGGATTGTGGAAATGGCAGGCAGTTTCCCAGGCATCTGATGATTTCCAATGCTCCTCACAGGTCATTGGGCTGACTGCCTCGGTTGGCATTGGGGATGCCAAAAGCACAGCAGAAGCCGTGGAATATATCTGCAGACTGTGTGCTTCTCTTGACACATCAGTGATAGCAACAGTCAAAGACAACTTGGAGGAACTGGAAGAAATTGTTTATAAGCCCCAAAAGTGTAAGTGGAATCCCATAGCATGCCTTTTAGGACTTTGTTACCCTCTGCGTTTCCTAGTTCAGAGCCATTCGGATGAATACTGAGTTTTTACCTTTTCCATTTAGTGGAAAATATTTAACCCCAAACTTGGGAAATAATTACATTTCACAGCTGTCTCCTTAGCTGAGCTGTATTCCAGGCAGTGGACAAACCTCAGGAGGGGACTGTCCTAAAACAAACATTCTTACTCTTCAGTTTGATAAAATTCTTTTTTTTGGTTTTGTGCTTTTGATAAAGTTCTTATAAAGATACTAACAATGAGGCGTGATGAGAAAAATCACAGCATATAGGGGCGCCTGGGTGGCTCAGTTGGTTAAGCATCCAACTTCAGCTCAGGTCATGATCTCACAGTCTGTGAGTTTGAGCCCCGCATCAGGCTCTGTGCTGACAGCTCAGAGCCTGGAGCTTGCTTTTGATTCTGTGTCTCCCTCTCTCTCTGCCCCTCCCCCATTCACGCTCTGTCTCTCTCTATCAAAAAATGAATAAATGTTAAAAAAATTTTTGTTTTAAAAATTAAAATCACAGCATGTAAATGGCGAAGAGCTGGGCTCAGCCCTTCCCTGTGTTGCATGCCTGAGGAGGAGACTGTGTGGTCATTCATTATTCGAGTATGGATCTGATGATTTGGGTTGAAAGGAAATTAATCTGAATTCATTGTATTTTTCCTCAGCAGATCAGTATTTGATTTTTTAAAAAAGATTTGAGTAGCAAATGTTTATTAAATTACAATGCTATACTGACCCAACAAGGAAGAGAGGAAGAGGAGACATATATACATTTCTCTTTGCTTTGGGGATAGTGTATGACTGTATAAGGCAGAACAAACAGACATGAGATAGCCAGAGAGGGGCAGTTAAGTTCCCTTCTGGGAGCTGCCTGTAAGGATTTTAGGGAAGGCACCTAATCTAAACTTTTTAGTATCAAGTACAAATTTCTTTAAAATCCAGTCCCTCTGCCCTCTGTGCTTCATCTCCTCCCCCTCCCATAAGCCCAACCTTGTCACATTCCTCTGGGCTCCTCAAGTGCATCGTGTGCTTTCTCCTTTCCTCTTCCCCTATTTACCCCACAACATTTCCTCCTCTGGAAGGATTAGAGATTCTTTTTCTTGTGCTCCATGATACCTTGCACATAGTTATTGTTATAGGACTTTACTGTGGTTATTTGGCTACACATATTTCTCCCCTAAGAACACAGACCTCTCTGGACCACAGAGTGTGTTCCTTTCAACTGTTTATCACCAGAACATGGCATATGGTAGGCAGGGAATAAGTTTCTGCTGAAACAATGCAATAATGAATTTTAGGAACAATGTGAACACTTCTGAGGGTTGGGTGGGAAAGGAGAAGATCAAAGAAGAGCGACTGAAAAAGTGTTGTATTTGCAGAGATAAGATTGATACCAGCCTTGGGGCTCCTGGGTGGCGCAGTCGGTTAAGCGTCCGACTTCAACCAGGTCACGATCTCACGGTCTGTGAGTTTGAGCCCCGCGTCGGGCTCTGGGCTGATGGCTCAGAGCCTGGAGCCTGTTTCCGTTTCTGTGTCTCCCTCTCTCTCTGTCCCTCCCCCATTCATGCTCTGTCTCTCTCTGTCCCAAAAATAAATAAACGTTGAAAAAATAAATAAATAAATAAAAGATTGATACCAGCCTTGTCAAAGTAGAGTTGAGTAATAAGAAAACCAGACTGAGAAGTCGGATTAGACCCAGACCATGAAAAATGAAGATGTTGGAATCTGTGCATTAAGCATTAGGGAGCTATTGCAAGGTTTCTGAAGGTTTGATATATCATTTAGACTACCTACCTGTGAGCTTGGGGCCTTAGGTCTTACAGAAGAAGTAACAGAGGCAGAGAAAGGTGTGCAGATGCCTACTTTGAAGTATGATGTGTTCTTCCTGAAAAATACTCACTTTACTCTGATGGCTCTAGTTTTCAGGAAAGTGGAATCACGGACCACTGACAGATTTAAATGCATCATCTCTCAGCTGATGAGGGAAACAGAGAGTCTGGCAAAGAGTATCTTTGACGAAATCGGTACCATAACTCTTGGTGAGATAAATCTCATTTTGCGTTTTCTCCACTTAGGAATAGCCATGTATTATTCCCTAGTGTCTTTTTGCATTCTCTTCAGTTCAGACAGTGTCAAGACTATATCAAGAGGTTAGCCTTCTTGATTATAGGTTATTGAGGAACCTTAAAATTCCTTCTTTAGTCTCGTTTTTTTTTAATCCAAAGTAAATCTGTGTTGACATACATACCTGAAAAATACCATATTTCAATCAATTCATGACTTTCTTAATCTCCGCAATTAGCTTTCTGTTCTTCCTACTTATATGAAAATATAAATTCCCTATTTATATGAAACCACCATTTCCCTGATGGATCAGATTGAAACAGGAGGTGACCTTTGATTCTTTGTTCTTCTGAGACTTTCTCACGAAGTCACCCAAGTTCTCTTCTTCTCTTTTGTTCTTTCATTCATTCACCAGATATTCATTGTGCTAGCTAATGGGAATAACAAGATTAAAGACATAGTCCCAACCTTGGGGAACTCACAGTCAAATAATGAGAATCAGATGCAGGGGGCTTCCACACAGCGGGGCAGAGGTACACACTGGGTGCTGTGGGAGCACGTTGGGAACTTTGGCCTAGAGTGGGCTGCAGGGAAAGCTCTCTGGGACGGGATGATGCCTGAGACAATCTTGAAGCTTGAGGCCAAGTTAAGAAAGAGACAAGTGAGATTGAAAAGGTGTCAGGCATTGAAGGAAGGGAATGTTTTAGGAACGGCAAGCATCTCATGGTACTCGTAATACATGAGTAGTAGAAAGGAGTGAGTAGAGAGAGGCAGGGGCCAGACAGGGAAAGACTTGGTAGGACTGAGTTTGACTTTCTCCTAAAAGCAGTGCAAAGCACCTGAAGATTTTAAACTGATGGGTGAGGTGATAAGGATACCAGTGAACAAAGAGGGCCAAATAGAGGCAGTCAAGACAGGTTGGTAGAGGGAGGAGGCTTGTGCAGAGCCCTGAAAACAGGAAGTATTCAGATTTCATGGCCAGCTGGCTTCGGATGGGAGTTGGGGTGACTTCCACTGGGCTTCTGGCTTGTGCACTTGTAGGTACACCGGTGGGTAGTGCTGCTTCCATCACTAGGAGCAGCTCTGGAGATGCTGAATTTGTGAGTTCACCTTTTTCACACTTACTTTACTTTTTTTTCTTTTCTCTTTTTCTTTCACAGCTTGCTTTAGGACTTAATCTCATAGCTGGCTGGCTGGCTTACCCACCCCTACTCATTTCTCCATTCAACCCGCCATTACCTGGTTGGTCTTTCTGAAATACCAGTTTGATTGTGTCAGTATCCTGCTTGAATCTCTCTGCCTTACAAGCAAAGCCCTCTAAGCCTCTGACCTGCCAGTCTGATCCCTGCCTGCACACTCTGGTTCTACTTATCTTTCCAGTTTTATCTGCCACTCCTTCCATACTTGAATCCTTTGATTTAGCAGTTCCTTGAACATGCTCATTCACTCATCATTCACCTGGTCCTAGGCCATATGCCAGGTGATGGGAATATACCATGGACCCTGAGATACAGCTCCTGCCCTTGTGGTATTTCCAGTGTAATGTGTAAGGCCAAAATTAGATAAGTAATAATAAAACAACAGGATAGGGGTAGGTGGGTGGTGGTGGTAAGGTGTGTTTCAGGCAGAGGAAACAGTGTGTGCAACAGCCAGGAAAGTAGAGCAAGTATGTGGATTTCCATTAGTCTTGTCAACTGCTGGAGATAAGAATCAGAAACAGGCAGGGGTGCCTGGGTGGCTCAGTCAGTTAAGTGTCTGACCTCAGCTCAGCTCAGCTCATGGTCTCACAGTTTGTGAGTTCGAGTCCCGTGTCAGGTTCTGTGCTGACAGCTCAGAGCCTGGGGCCTGCTTCAGATTCTGTCTCCCTCTGTCTCTGCCCCTCCCCTGCTCACACACTGTCTATCTCAAAAATAAATAAATATTTTTAAAAATTAAAAAAAAAAAAAAAGAATTAGAAGTAGTCAGAGACTAGATCACAGAGGATCCTGGGAGCCGGGTAGGATCTGGCCAGAGGAATCCACTAAAGGCTTTTAAGCAGTGGGGTAGCATAGTGTCTCTTCTGCAGTTTTGCAAACCCACTCTAGCTGCTGAGTGGGCAGTGGATTGGAGGGAACAAAGCAAGAAGTAGGGAGACGAGTTAAGAGGCTGTCGCATTATCCAGGAACATTATGATGTGATTAAACTGGGGAAGTAGCAGAAGGGCAGAGAGACATGAATTTCTACCTGCTTATTCCTCCCACCTCTAATTCTCTACCTCCACCTTTTCCCCAGTCCATATCCTATCAGCAGTTCATTTCCCCATTGCTTAACTCATTTTCACACCCACCCGTGTTCAAGAAATACTTGTTAATTCATCTGGCCACCTTGTTTATAGTTGGGGCTGGGAAAGAAGCATGTCAGTGCTACTTGTCTGAGTAGCCTCCTTTGTTCCTCCTGTTAAACATGAAAGGGTGGGAGGAGAAATTTAACCCAGAAATATAGCTCTTGCCTGTGAGTTTTATTATACTGTGCTCTTAACAGGGAGACCTGGAGATTCAATCCCAGAGTAACTTACAGACTGAGCTGCTTGAGATCAGGCTTCGGTCTTCTACATCCTTTTACCCCCAGGACCCTGCACAGAGCCTGGACCACAGGATATGCTCAATGTTTAGACCAAGCAACTGAGATGAGGCATAGCTTAGGAGATGCACACATACAGAAGCATCCATGACAAGCTCTTTGCTCAGCCCTGGGAGTGATGCTGTGGAGATCAGATGACTTCAGTTTACAGCAAGGCAGAATAGACTGTGTTGAGTTCTTTCTCTCCTGCTTTTAAATATCCTCCTGATGAAGCTCATGAGACCTGTTATTTTTATTCACTACTTCATTTTTAAAAGCAAAGTTAGATATCTTCATGTCCATTGTTTTACTTCTGGGCTGCTTTGGTTGTTAGCTCACAAAGCTGGTAAGATTTGGGTATCAGACACACCTGGATTTGCATTCCTGCACTCCCCCATGTACTAGCTGTGTCACTTTGGATAAACTACTTCGCTTTTCTGAGCTTTGGTTTCCTCACCTGTAAAATGTAACCTCTACCTTACAGATTTGTGAAAATGAAATAAGGAGTACTTTGATTTCTTGGTGCAGAGAGTATTCAGTAAGCAATCATATGCAAACACAGATATACTGCTGCTGAAAACTATTTCAGGAGGAATATTCTGTTTACAGAGAGTAAGAAAAAAAATTAGGTGGGGGGCACCTGGGTGGCTCAGTTGGTTAAGTGTCCAACTTTGGCTCAGGTCATAATCTCGCGGTTTGTAGCCTGGACAGCTCGTAGCCTGGAGCCTGCTTCAGATTCTGTGTGTCCCTCGCTCTCTGCCCCTCCCCTACTCATGCTCTCTCTCTCTCAAAAATAAATAAACATTTAAAAAAACTTAAAATACATTTTTTTAAAATTTTTTTTTCAACGTTTATTTATTTTTAAGACAGAGAGAGACAGCATGAACGGGGGGAGGGGCAGAGAGAGGGGGAAGACACAGAATCGGAAGCAGGCTCCAGGCTCTGAGCCATCAGCCCAGAGCCTGACGCGGGGCTCGAACCCACAGACCGCGAGATCGTGACCTGGCTGAAGTCGGACGCCCAACCGACTGCGCCACCCAGGCGCCCCAAAATACATTTTTAATAAAAAAAAGAAAATTAGAGGGTGAGGCATGCTTAGAACTTTAAATGACTGATCATATGGCATAATGAAAACCTTTTTCTTCTTCCAGAAGGTATATCTCAAATTCGAAATCGGGAATTTGGAACGCAGAAATACGAACAATGGATCGTTACTGTTCAGAAAGCATGCACGGTGTTTCAGTTGCCTGACAAAGATGAAGAGAGCAGGATTTGTAAAGCACTGTTTTTGTACACTTCCCATTTGCGGGTATGTGACTTCTTTCCAAAAGTGTATTTTAGTTTTAGCACCTAACTGGGAGCTTTGCTCTGGTAGCTGAGAGAACATCAACTTTTCACCCTGTTTCAAGAGCTCGCTTAGGAACTTTCTAAAAGGTTCCTATGAAGCAAACTTTAAAGTTACCCCATTTAGCATCTTCTCTGCCTACTGAAACTTAATACTAGTAGAAACAGGATGGAAACAAAGGCTGGGATTCTATGCCATGCCTCTAGCATTGCTATGATTGACATGATTGAAAGAAATTGGGGGATGATGACCATTATTGTAGATATGTGATTGGTGACAGTCATCTTGAAAGTTCATTAGGTAACTCCTGCTACCTTATCTTGAGCATATGTTTTCTTACCTTTGGCAAAGCCACAGGCTCAGAAATCCAGAGTCTTTGGTTGCTTACTGGTTAACCAAGAAGTTGAGAAACAACCATCACCTCTGCTCATCATGCCATTGAAAGTATTTAAAAATGCACTCAGTCTGTATGCATTTTTGGAATTTAATGAATTTAGTTGAATATTTGGTGTAGGTGGTCAGCACCATCATTCTGAACAGGTGCAGTTGCAATTCAGTGATGGCTTTGGATGTATGAAGAGATTAAGTCGAATGTCTGAATCATGAGGCAAGTTGATGTGGAAATTGATTTGCTCTTGTTCTTGTTCTTTAATCTTTGACATGGATTTTTCTTGTAATTTCCTCTTTCTCTTCCAAGGTGGAATTCTAAATTCAAAATGATCCTAATTAACGTATGATTCTAGCTAATTCAGATTTTTAAAACAATATTTGGTTCAAAGGTTTTATTGCAGTTCCATTGGAGCCATTCATCTTAAAAAACTAAGTTGGAATAGATTTGAGAAAAGTTTATTTTGCCCCTCCCCTACTCACGCTAAGTACAGCTAATTGAATTTTATTTTTATTATTTTTTTTTATTTATTTTTTTCAACGTTTTTTATTTATTTTTGGGACAGAGAGAGACAGAGCATGAACGGGGGAGGGGCAGAGAGAGAGGGAGACACAGAATCGGAAACAGGCTCCAGGCTCCGAGCCATCAGCCCAGAGCCTGACGCGGGGCTCGAACTCACGGACCGCGAGATCGTGACCTGGCTGAAGTCGGACGCTTAACCGACTGCGCCACCCAGGCGCCCCAGCTAATTGAATTTTAGTACAGTGAATGCATTAGGCATTGGAGACACACTGAAACCCAGTTTTCATTTTCAACAGAAATATAATGATGCCCTCATTATCAATGAGCATGCGCGAATGAAAGATGCTCTGGATTACTTGAAAGACTTCTTCACCAACGTCCGAGCGGCAGGATTTGATGAGATTGAGCAAGATCTCACTCGGAGATTCGAAGGTGGGTGGTGTTTCTAGAGGAGGAAGCCGTTGGAACCTGGTGACTCCAGTGGCAGCATACTTACATTGCGTTATATTTAGTGTGCAGTGATGCTCAGGGAGTTGTCCCGGGCTCGAGAAGATCTTATGTAGATAGGACTATGAATCATCAGTGAAATCTGGTACTTAAGGAAAAAAATCCGTTGCTTAACATTATTTCTTCTTGTTAAGAAGTAAAATAGGATTTGTGAAGTATACATCCCATAGAAATTATAATAGGTAGTAGCATTTTTTTTGGTTTAACTTTTAGTAATTTTACACAGGTTTAAAGATAAAAAAAAGTGTTCAGTGGTAATCAGCATACTATAATTTATATGTACTTCTATACAGAAGAAAACCAAAATCGCCTATAATCCTACTGCTCTCATATTTAGAAAAATATAGGAAAATTTTAAATGAAAAGTAAGTCCTTCTCCCTCTCTCTCATTTTGGCTTGTAGGAAAGTATTTAGTATACATATGTGTAGCTCAGTGGTGTGCTGCTAAACATTGGGGAACCAGCTCTCTGGGGCAAAAATAAATATGCATTTATTGCTACATTTAATGTTACATTAAAGCAGTGGTTATTGCTCTTAAAATTCTGGTCAAGGATTGAGAGATTAACTACTTGAACTCTAGCTAATGGTCACAGTGTGTTCTAAATTTCTAGAATTTGTAAGCCATTTATAGAATGTTCCCCTTTTGCAGAAAAGCTGCAGAAACTGGAAAGCGTTTCTATGGATCCCAGCAATGAGAACCCAAAACTCAAAGATCTCTGCTTCATCTTGCAAGAGGAGTACCACTTAAACCCAGAGAGTAGAACCATCCTCTTTGTGAAAACCAGAGCACTTGTGGATGTAAGCTTCTTTCTTCTTGTGGATTACACATCGACCTAGCACCGTTTTATTGAAAAGATTGTCCTTTCCTCACTGCTCTGTAATCAGGCACCTGTATATGTGTGGGCTGTTTCTGGGCTATTCTGTTCTATCTCTTTGTTTATCCTTATATTAATACCTCACTGTTTTGATCAATAATTTCTAGTAAGTCTTGGTACCTGTAGAGCAAGGACTTCATATTTTTTAAAAATTTTTGGTCAATTTAAAAAATCATAACCATTCTCTGGGCACATAGTGGTATCTTCCTAGAGTAAATGTTCATTTTACTGTATTTGCATCTCAACTAATGCAGTTGGACGTTTCTCCATAAACTGATTAGACGTCCATATATCTTCTTTGGTGAAGTGTCTCTGCACATCTTTTGCCTATTTTAAAATAGGATCTGATTGGGTTGTTAACATATTATTGTTGAGTGAAAGTTTTTAAAGTTTATTCTGACAAAAAAGTCCTCTGTGAGAAATGTGATTTGTATATATTTTCTTCTGGTCTTTTAATTCTCTTAACAGTATCTTTTATAGATTGAAACTTTTAACTTTTTACAAAGCCTAGTTTATCAATTTTTTTCTTTTTGTGGCTTGTGCTTTTGGTATTGTACATAAGAACTCTTTGTTTACCCAAGATCACAAAGATTTTCTTTGTTATCTTCTCGAAGGTTTATAGTTCTGCATTTTACATTTAGGTCTACAATCTATTTTGAGTTATGGGTTGAGATGCTTTTTTTCTTTTTTTATGTGGATAGCTAATTATTGCAGCTCTATACGTTGAAAAGACCGTCCTTTTTCCATTGAATTGCCTTTGTAACTTAAAAAAAAAAAATCAGTTGACTGTATTTATATAGGTCTATTCTGGATTCTTGATTCTGTTCCATTCATCTATATCCATCTATCCTTTAACCCATCCCATACTGTCTTGATTAACTTTATATAGTGTGAGTCCTCCAACTTTTTCCCTTTTTTCGAAATTGTTTAGCTATCTTCCTTTGCTTTTCCATTTATATTTTAGAATAAGCTCATTCACATGTATGAAAAAATCTGCTGGAATTTTGAATGGAATTGCATTGAATCAACAGATAAAATTGGGGAGAAGTAACATCTTAAAAATATGGAGTCTTCGAATCCATGACCATATTATCTCTCTTTCTTCGTTTATATAGGGCTTCTGTATTAGTATCTGTATTACTGCTGATAAAAAATTACCTTAAAACTTAGTGACTGGTAGTAACAAACATCTATTATCTTATAATACCTATGGATCAGGAGTCTAGAAACCACTCAACTGGATGTTTCCGGCTCAGGCTCTCCCAAGGCTGTAGTCATCTTAAGGCTTTACTTGAGAGGCTCAACTTCCAACCTTAGCCTACAGGGCTACCAGCGGGCCTCAGAATCTGTGCTTCTGAGCTCACTCATGTGGGCCTTTCCACAGGGTTGCCTTTGAGAATGACAGCAGGCCTCCTCTAGAGTGAGTGATCGGAGAGAGACTGAGAGAGAGAGCCTAATGTGGAAGTCGTAGTCATTTTATAAGACCAACTTGGAAGTGATCATGTCTGCCATGTTTTTATTCATTAGAAGCATGTCAGTGAGTTCAGTTCATACTCAAGGGGATTACACAAGGATCTGAAGACCAGAGCTAGAGATCATTGGGAACCATCTGACGGGCTACCTACCACATCTTTGGTTTCTTTTATCACTGTTTCATTGTTTTCACATATAGATTCTGCACGTGTTTTGTTAGACTTACACCTAAGTGTCAGTTTTTTAATGCTGTTGTATTGTACTTAGTTGCTTGTTGCTGGTGAACAGAAATATAACTGACTTCTGTATATTGATCTTATGTCCTGAGATCTTGGTAAATTCACTATTAGTTCTACACATTCACTATTCTGAGCATTGCTTTTCTTCATTTAAAAAATATCTTAGAGATATTTTTTTGTGTATATTTTGTGTCAGATCACAAAGGTCTTAACCACTACAGTTAATTATTGCATAGAATTCAGGGCCAAAAAGCATTTATTCTCAGGTTTGTCAGAAAACTGTTCACTAACTTAAAGGTTTTTTTTTTTTCTTCTTGCAGTATTTCAGTATTAATACAGATTTTATACAAATAGTGTCCAACTGATAATTGCTTTTGATTTTCAGGCTTTGAAGAAATGGATTGAAGAAAATTCTGAACTCAGCTTTCTAAAACCTGGCATATTGACTGGACGGGGCAAAACAAATCAGAACACAGGTACTTATATATAATGAATTAGAGTTAGTATACTATATATATAAGAATATTTATAATATATTCAAATTCTTTTCTTTTTAAAAAAAATTTTTTTTTTCAACGTTTATTTATTTTTGGGATGGAGAGAGACAGAGCATGAACGGGGGAGGGGCAGAGAGAGGGAGACACAGAATCTGAAACAGGCTCCAGGCTCTGAGCCATCAGCCCAGAGCCCGACGCGGGGCTCGAACTCACGGACCGCGAGATCGTGACCTGGCTGAAGTCGGACGCTTAACCGACTGCGCCACCCAGGCGCCCCTTCAAATTCTTTTCTAATACTTATATCAGTCTGGAGAAGTAAAACCAGTAGGAGGTTGTACACACATACATATATACATATGTGTGTTGTTTATGTGTGAAACACATATGTTCATAGGCATTTGGGAGTTAGCATACATAGTTGGACTGGCAAAGGAAGTCTGTAATCCATAGAGCAGGTGGTCAGGAGCAGGCCTGACCTCCACAGGCGTGAACTGTTTCGAGTCTCTGAGCTCAGGGACTGATGCTGAAGTCCTCTTTCAAAGGGCTGATTGTGGGTCAGGCCAACCAAGGTTGAAATGTCTTTCACAACTTAAATGTCAAGTGATTAGGAACTTTTTTTTTTAATGTTTATTTATTTTTTGAGAGAGAGAGAGACAGAGCAAGAGCAGGGGAGGAGCAGAGAGAGAAGGAGACACAGAATCCGAAGGAGGGTCCAGGCTCTGAGCTGTCAGCACAGAGCCCGATGCAGGGCTCTAACTCACGAACTGTGAGATCATGACCTGAGCTGAAGTCAGACACTTAACCGACTGAACCACTCAGGCACCCCTGATTAGGGACTTTAATTACATCTGCAAATTCCCCTTACAAAAACACCTAGATCTATTACTAGGTACTATAGTTCAGCCTAGCCAAGTTGACACATCAGAAAGCCATCACAATGCTCAAATGCCAAAAATTTGTAGACATTGCTTCTTCCCATATATCTGGTAGGAAAAACCAGTTATTTTTTATAATATTGTTTGAGCATGTCACTCTTTTTCTCCAATTCTCAACCAGTAGATTAAGATAAGCTGGAAATAGAAATGTTCTGTTTTTATTTTATTGTTTTTTAAACTATTGATGCTTTTATGTGTATTATATATTTTACAATTAAAAAAAAAAAGGTCAGGGGCACCTGGGTAGCTCAGCCAGTTGAGCGTCTGACTCTTGATTTCGGCTCAGGTCATGATCTCACATTGTGTGAGTTTGAGCCCCGAGTCGAGCTCTGTGCTGACAGCGTGGATACTTCTTGGGATTCTCTCTTCCTCTCTCTGACCCTCCCCTGCTCACTTCTTTGCTCTCTCTCAAAATAATTAAATAAACTTAAAAAAAAAAAAAGAAAAAGCTCAAGCAGACAATCCTGATATCTAGCTAGGGTGGTTGAAGCATGAAAGGATGCCTCTGTTATTATCCAAGAAGATCTAGTGTGACCAGCCCCCACCTGACATTCTTGCAGCTGTGCTCCCCACCCCTCAGTGACCAGCAGGGACTGGTCTTCACTTCCTTCCTCCTGTTTAGTTTTGTTTATAATAAGCAGTCCCCATCCTGTCAGTCCTCACTCATCACTCTTGCACTTATACAAAGTTTAAACTTCATGAACCTGAAAAGTAAATGCAGATTTTGAAAATTTAGCTTACCAAATGAAGTCCAATGCCAAATTATGGCACTTGGAATTTAAAGTTCTCTGCAATTTGATTCCTACATGAGTTGATTTTCAAACTTTGTTATTTCTTCACAAATAGGCACTCAAAATATTTTGTTTATTCATTTATCCATCCATCATCTATCTATCCATCATCCGTCCATCCACATTTGTTTGGAAATGGTACTCTGTACCAGTCATTGTGCTTATCCAAGTGGCCTTCCCCAACCTTCTAAGACTAGTTGAGGTGTCTCTCCTTCCCATCCCATAGATCCACTCTGCCTCCATTTCACTGCTCATCACATTGAATTATGGCTTCCTATTTATATTCTTCTTCTATGAGATCCTTACAGGTAAAAATGGACCTTTTAACCATTATATTTTTAGCTGACAAACTATAATTGCTGAGTAAATGTTTGATGAAGAAATGGGTGAATGTTTTGGCCTTAAAATATATCTGCAGATTTTGGCTGCCAACTTTTATGAATTCTATTAACTCAGAGGTGGAGACCATTGAAATTCTTTTTCTTCATAGTATATCCATGACTGAGAACTGCACACTCTTAGGGTCTCAGACTTAAATTCAGGCCTGGTTCTGCCACTAACTAGGCTGTCAGTTTATCAGACTTCCAAAGTCTTAAGGTCTTCATCTGTAAAGGGGAGTTATAACACTTTCCACATCAACCAAAAAGGGCTTTGTGAAGTTCCAGTGAATAAGTAGTTGTGAAACTGTTCTGTCAGCTGTAAAGTCCTGGACACATTCAAAGGCATTATGATTAGTTGTTGATAATCTCGGCGCGGCCGCCCGCAAAAAAAATCAGTATTTGTTTTGAGATAACATGACTCTTATCTCACACAGCTAGTTAGTCCCCCAGCTAGGATTTGAACTCAGGCAGTCTTGAGGCAGAGTCCAAATTGTTAAATACCACCATTATGTCCTCTAAAACAAGGATAAGAATAGGCCCTAGTGCCTAGGGTTATTTTGACATCATGGATATAAAGCACTTACTTTAGTATTTGACCACGTAGTAAGCATTCCATCATTAGTGGCTATTTTTCAAGGGTAAAGTTCCTTCTTTTGGTGACTTCTAAAATGCCCTTTGACTCTGATGCAGGGATGACACTCCCAGCACAGAAGTGTGCATTGGATGCATTCAGAACTAATGGAGATAAAAAGATTCTGATCGCCACCTCAGTTGCTGATGAAGGCATTGACATTGCTGAGTGCAATTTGGTCATCCTGTATGAGTATGTGGGCAACGTCATCAAAATGATCCAAACTAGAGGTAAGAAGAGCTTTGATGCCATTACTAAGTGACTGCCAGTTTGTCTGATTTGTGAGTGTGTCTGTCATTTAGAAACTTACTTTCGACCAGTCATTGTGCTTCTGGCCTTTCTCTTTTACTGACCCTTGTTTGGCACAGTGGACTTTGATATCATTGGCCCTAACAGTGACTTACTTGATCAGGATTGGGGAGTACAATTGTGTCCACTAATATATATCCCATTTTGATTCTTGTGCACAATGAGTACTGTTTAGTTGACCTACATTGACTGACATTTATGGAAAGATAATTCCCACTTGGATTATATATGTATAGCCAACATGTGGACCTCTCATGGTGGTACTTGTGGTACTGATGGATCCCTGTATTCTAGAAGAAAAACTCCATGGGATTTTTCTGTCCTACCTCAACTAGGTGATCTCCTAAGTAGCCTCTCTTCCTTTTTTCAATTTCCATAACAACACCGGCCACTTTACTTCCTGAAAAACAGCTTTGGGCATGTCACTCGCCTGCATAGGAACTCTAATAGGTCCCAATTTACACGATGTTAAAAAGGTCAAAATCCAGGACCAGTTTATCTTTCCGACCTATTTCCTGTTCTTTGCCTTTATTCATTATCCACTTCTGCCAGCCTGACTTCATCATTTTCTCGTTGTTGCAGAAAGTGCTCATGTACTGCTACTGATAATCTTCATTTTACCTCTTAACCTCTTCCCCTGATTCCATATCACCTGTCTCTAATTCCCCCAGCTGGCAATAGTTTTTGGAATGCACATAGTCCTTTACAGTGATCTTTCTTATAGCACTTATTGCCATCTATATTCTGATGACTGTGAACATATCTATTTCCCCATTTCCCTGAAGGCTTTGAGGGAGGATGTGTTCATTATTTGTCTTAGAGTGCTCGCTCACAATGTCATCCTGTGGGTTCATATTGGATTGTCTTCAAGGCAGTGTCTCTGATAACATGGTTGTCTAATCACCCTGCACCATGGGGACCCCAAGGAAGCCAGTCTAGTGTGGGCTCTTAGTTTAACATGTAGTTTAATATTTAGGTATATACCTGCATTGGAGCCCATGCTCTAACAGCTCACCTTTCCTGTGAAAATGGAGTTCAGTGAACCAAAGTTGAATTTTAGGAATACCCTTTTGTTGACTTATTCTCAGATTTACCAGGGTTTTAAGTCAAAGGCACCAAATATTTGTTTTCTGATAGGCAGAGGAAGAGCGAGAGGTAGCAAGTGCTTCCTTCTGACTAGTAATGCTGTTGTAATTGAAAAAGAAAAAATAAACATATACAAAGAAAAAATGATGAACGACTCCATTTCAATGCTTCAGACATGGAATGAAGCAGTATTTAAAGAAAAGGTAAGTCTTTTAATCTGTGTTACTGTTTCAGAATCTGACTGTAATAGAATGCGAGCATAGTTGGTACCTTTTATCATATTGCTCTGAGTGTTGCATTAGAACAATAAGTTTATGCTTAAAATTTTGTCCTGCAGTGAACATCAGAGTCATTCTGATTTAAGTCTCAGTGAGATTAAAATACAAATTATTCGTGTTGATACTTGAAGTTTGGTTTTTAGTTAGAAAGGACAAACTGAGTTAGAACGACCCTTAAGTTGGGAGCTCATCTTGAGGACTACATCATAACAGGCAGGACCCTGCTCTCCCCCGTCTTTTCCTCAGGCCCCTCTCTCTGATATCTGGAGTCTTCCGAGAAGAGCTCCCAGTGCACTATGCACGTGGTAAAATGCTGTTGTGGCTGTGGATAGTAATGTGCACTTTGGAGTGGCGTTATCTGTTCAGTTCAGCCTCTTGGTAGTAACCTTCATTTGATTGTAATTTCCTTTATAACCCAGAAGCATGGAACCAGATTGGGGAAAATCAGGAAACATATGCACATGCACACACACATGTACGCATGTACACGCACCCCCACACTTTCTCTAGACCCCTTGTGGAAACTTTGATCCCAGAATCGCTGCCACTTATGCGATATGTGACCTCAGGCATTAACTCTGTCTCTTAAGTCATCAGTCTCCATATTCATAAAGTTAGGAAAGAAATGGTATTTAATTCACAGGGCAGTTTGGGGGATAAAATGGGGTATGTGCATCGCTCAGCACAGTGCCTGGTACAAAGTAAGTGCTCAAAAAATGAGAGTTGTTATGGACAGAGGCATATGGGGGGTAGACTTGACCTTCACAAAAATGAACCTTACATTTCAGTAGACTGACTCCATAGTGTCCATATTTTTAAAAAGTCATAATCTCTTTTATCAAGAAAGTTTTAAGAAGTAGTGGTCTAACACTTATTTTAGGACATAAAATCTTAACTTTGTCAGTGGTTCCTCATTTTTTAAAAAATGTCTTCCTAAAGCTTAGAGACTAAAATATTTAAAAATACTTCTTCCACAGTTTCATTGAGAATGGCAGGGAAATTTTTTAGTTCCTCTTAATTTTTCTTCTGAATTTTACTGAAGATAAGGGCTTTTCACTGTGCCACCTTCCCATTTTGTAGCATATGGGAATGTTGGCAATAAAAGTTTTAAAACCATAATAGCTTTCATCCCCATGCCCTAATTTTTGTCTCTTCCATTGGGTGACAAGCTGCTTAGACTCCTTTGTGGCAGAAGAAATAGAGTAAAAATCTTCCAGGGGAGATGGAGGCTGGGCCAGACACAGACATTCTTTTGTAGTCAGTGTGCCAGGACAGGAGTGGGATGAGAACAAAACAGGTTAAGTATCAACATGTTGAGTTAGACTGTTGGATCACATTTGGGATTCCCCTCACAGCCATAGAGAACAGGCAGAGATGGTAAAGGACGAGAGGGAGTTTGGGACAAGTGTGGCCGGGACCTGTTGGTAGCTGGTAATTTTGTTGGGGGTGTGTGTGGGAGTTCTGGCTCCCCACAGGGTCTCCCTGACATCACAGGCAAAAGGGTCTACCATTTGGCAGGGCTGAAAGTCATGGCTCCCCTCTTGGCCTTCTCTGACACCGTGGGGTGAGAGTGTCAAGGTTCTTCGTTACAGCTTTGCAAGTGGAAATTTTGGTGCCCCACTCAGTCTTTGCTAGCATGGGTAGGGGTGAGGCTACCCTAAAAATAGGTTAGTTATTTACATATATATATATGTATATATATATATATATGTGTATATATATATATATATATACACATACATACATACATACATACATACATTTAGGGGCACTTGGGTGGCTCAGTCAGTGTCTGACTCTGGCTCAGGTCATGATCTCATGGTTCATGAGTTTGAGCCCCGCGTCAGGCTGTGTGCTGACAACTCTGAGTCTGGAGCCTAGTTGGGATTCTGTGTCTCCTTCTCTCTCTCTGCCCCTCCCCTACTCACACTCACTCTGTCTCAAAAATAAACTTAAAAAAATTTTTTTTATATATTTTTGAGAGAGAGAGAGAGAGAGTGTGTGCATGCACAAGTGGGGGAGGGGCGGAGAGGAAAGAGGGAATCCCAAGCAGGCTTCGCGCCATCAGCACGCAAAGCCCAATGCAGGGCCCAAACTCACGAACTGTGAGATCATGACCTGAGCTAAGATCAAGAGTCGGACACTTAACCGACTGTGCCACCCAGGTGCGCCCCTAGGCCATAGTTTTTTGTTTTATTCTGTGATGTTTGGAGTAGAACAGTTAATGTCTGAAAGTTTTTTGGCTTGCTAGGCTGTGCCTTTCCAGGTCCTTTGGCTAGAGAGAGTAGGCTTCTGTTGAGATATTTTTTATTTGTGCCCATAGGCATTTCTGCTTGCTTGTTTCTTCAGCCCCTAGTCTGGATATATGAGGTGAAAAGAAAACCCAGGGAGTCACCACCATGTTGTTCTACCATGTGTTTCCTAGCTGCCTGCCATCCTCTCTTCAACCTTTGGAATCTTCTTAGGTTTATTTTCTCCATCATGTCCAGGTTCTTAGTTATACTTAGCCATGTCCTGAGGTTTGAAATAGAAGGCAGACATACTATATATATAACTTTACTGTAATTCAACAATACTCTCCTGTGGTTGGAAGAGGAGAGAAAAAAATTTTCTTAGATGATGGGGACTCTTCTGCCTCCTGTTCCATTTAATGGGTCTCTGCTCTACAAGTGGGTGTAGTCATGCCTGAAACAGTATATATCATATGTTTATTTGTGAGGGATTTAAAAAATTTTGCCAACTACTAAAGTAGAAAGCATGGTTCAGATGACTATTTTATGGACATCCTTAGTATTTTATGAGCATCTTTGATGAAAAAATTAAAAGACTAATTGGAGGTCACAGTTAAACACTGACTAACAAAGAATTAGGAGAACCATTAAAATAATCTATGGGATTTTTTTTTTTAATAAACAAAGTCAGGTACTGTATGTTCATGGAAGTTGTATATAAATGAATGATTACATACACATATATGTGTATATATATACCTCCTAGTTGTACACAAATTACACTGATGATGTGGGGTTTTTTTTTTGTTTGTGTATTTTTTTGCATGTAGGTTCTCCAGATACAGATTCAAGAAAAAGTCATCAGGGATAGTCAAGGAAAAGTAGAACCTGTACCTGATAAGGAAAATAAAAAACTGCTCTGCAGAAAGTGCAAAGCCTTTGCATGTTACACTGTTGATATCAGAGTGGTGGAGGTAAGCAGCCTTTTTAACAAAGAGCACTGGGTCATTTTTTAGCACTAATTAAAGCTTACTATTGGTGAGATATTTATAGTCAGACATTATTATTTTTATTGTTTTCATGACCATAGTCAATGTATTTTTAAAAAGCTAAACACGGGGGCGCCTGGGTGGCTCAGTCGGTTAAGCGTCCGACTTCAGCCAGGTCACGATCTCGCAGTCCGTGAGTTCAAGCCCCGCGTCAGGCTCTGGGCTGATGGCTCAGAGCCTGGAGCCTGTTTCCGATTCTGTGTCTCCCTCTCTCTCTGCCCCTCCCCCGTTCATGCTCTGTCTCTCTCTGTCCCAAAAATAAATAAATGTTGAAAAAAAAATTAAAAAAAAAATAAAAAGCTAAACACGTTTTAATAGGAAATCCTTAACAATAAAGAAGAAAAAGAAGCCACTTAACTAAATATTACATACCATTAAAAATGGTTATGCTAAATGAATGGGGTATCTTGGATTCGATCCTAGAGTAGATAAAGAATATTATTATAAAAAGTAGTAAAATCTGTAGTTGATAGTAATGTTCCAATCCTAATTTCTTAGTTTTGACAAATGTACTATGGTGTGTGAGAATTCAGGGAAGCTGGGTGAAGGGTCTACAGGAATTTTCTGGATAATCTTGGAAATTTTTCTGTAAATCTAAAATAATTCCGAAGTAAAGTTTATTAAACAAAATGATCATGAAGCTTATGTATAATGAAAAACTTCTTACAAACTAATGAAGTGGGAAAAATAACAAGGATACAAAATTGGAAATATGCTAGGACTATAGCAGTGTGACATAATAGCAATAATACCACCATCACTACCAGCAACAAAAAAATAAATTTAACTTTGTATAGAAAAAAAGACTAGGGGAAATATCTAAAATGCATTACTATTTTGCAGTGAGATTCTGTGATATTTTCTACTATTTTATGTTTTCTAAACTTTCTTTTTGGGATACAAATCACTTTTATAACGAAAACAAAGTATCTCATTTTAAAAAATAGGTTAGTTTTCTGAATTTTTTTCCCTAATACTTTTGGATAAAACTTTGGATACAAAAATGTCTAAAGACAAAAGTTCCATGAACATACAGCAACTCCATTGCTGCTGATAAAGGGGAGGCTCGTTCAGATGATGAGTTTTCAGGGTTCTCCTTGGGCTTCAGAAAGCTGAAGTCTCTAATCCGTCCCTCTGAGCAAGAAGCATATTAGGGGTGATACTAGCAAGTTCCCATGCCTTTAGGAGTCTGCTTCTTTAGCTATAAAAGGTCCCTTCAGCTCCAATTTGAGTGATTTTTCTGTTGAAATGGTGCTTTATGACTTTTCCCGAGGGGCTGGTGTGTTGGGGTCTGCATTTGTTCTGTACAGTGTGGCCTTTCTGAGGTTTACTCTAAAGTTGACTACAGGCAGAGCCTCTGAACCCTTTAGTCCCCAACCCTCTTCAGATCCACATTGACCCTTTGTTCTTCTCTGTATCCTTTGGATTTTGCCTGCCAGGTGAATTCAGTCTTTGGAGATCTTCAATAAATACTCCCTTTTGTTTCTGAATCAATAAAGGGTATCTATTTTCAGAAGCTCAGTTCCCTGGAAACTTCTTAGTCCTCCTCTTCATGAGATGGCCCGTCACTTCACTTGTACCCTGACCCCCACCCTCATCTCCACCCGTGTAACTGGGAGTCAGGCTGCGTGGATTCTGGTCTGGCCTTCAGGTGAATGTGTATTTCCTTCTTACCCCATCTGTAAAATGAGTGGGATCCTACGTGCTCTTCATCTCAGATTAGGGTGGAGCTTCTTTAAATCACGGTTTTGTACTCGTTTTAATGTTGTTATTCAATCCCTTCATCCGTAGGAATGCCATTACACTGTGGTTGGAGATGCTTTCAGGAAGTGCTTTGTGAGTAAACTACACCCCAAACCAAAGAGCTTTGGATATTTTGAGAAGAGAGCAAAGATCTTCTGTGCCAGACCAAACTGCAGCCATGACTGGGGAATCCATGTGAAGTATAAGATATTTGAGATTCCAGTTATAAAAATAGAAAGTTTTGTGGTGGAGGATATTGCAACTGGAGCTCAGAAACTATATGCAAAGTGGAAGGACTTTCATTTTGAGAAGATACCATTTGATGCTAAGGAAATGCCCAAATGACCTGGGTGCCTCATTCTTTGGCTACAGGGGATGGATGACCGACCCTGACTAAAGAAATTAGCCCCAGTGGGTACAATCATGGATTGCTTGTACCATTGTGAAGGTATGTGCCCAAGGCTTGTATTGAACTAAATATCTATCACTTAACTTTACCCTCTGTTTATGGCTTTCTGTAGGCCAATAAAGCTCTTAAGTACTTGGGAAAAATTAAAAAGCCTTAACTTCTTTTCCTATCCTTCCCCTTGCAACTGATCCCCAATGAATATCCAGTAGCCACTGGGTACACATTAGAATGAATGAATGAATTGAAGGAAGGAAAGAAATGTTGAAAGTTTTTTCTATGCTTCCCTTTCTTTCCTTAACCTGCTACTGTAAACTGACTTTTGCCCTTAATCTACTGACATTGTTCTTGTTAATACCAGTGCCTAATCCATCGGGCACTTCTTAGGCCTTCTCTCTCTTTGATCTCTTTGCTGCTTTTGGCCCTGTTGAGTACTCCTTTCCTGGAACCCCCTCTTGGCTCCTATTTCTGTTAGCTCTGTCCCAGTCTGTGCTGTTGATTCCTCTATGCTGATCTCTTAAATGCTGATAATTCTAAGGGTTCGATAAATATTCATATACATAGATATAGTAGTTACTCATATTTTCCATGTACCAGTGTGTGGCATGTAATCTTAAAATTCTATAGGACAACTTTTAGTAATAGGAGCATGTAGATGATACAGTACTTCTTGAGAAATTGATTTGTTTTTATAGTTTATTGTACATCTTGCCCTATTAATTTGTTTCCTTAACCCATGATGTTGTTCCCTTTGAATGGTCATCTCAAGCCATTTTGTAATAATAGTTGATGGTCAACAGTTTGGACTCTGTTCTCAGGTTCCTTGGATGAAACTGAGGAGATAAATTTGGCTGTCCTATCCACTTAAAAAAATCAGACTATGTATTCAAGTGGCATTCTTGTGTCATTAAACAAGGTTGCTGATGCCCTGAGAGTTATTTGCGGTTTTCCAGACATGGGGACAACTGCCTGAGTTTTGCTGTTTCCATGTAGGCCACGGTATTTTGTGTTCAAGACAGGGTAGGCTCTGTAATAACTTAAGTATTCTCTAAAACAGATTCAGATTAGTTGTAATTCACTAGGACCATAAATGGCTTAGACAAACCTTCAAACATCACAAAAGGAAAGACAGAAAGCTCTGACCAGAAAATGAAGTGGCTGGAAACTTGATCTTAACTTGTAGCCTCCAGGAAGGAGAAAATACATTGTTGATGTTTGAGTCACCCAGTCTATGATATTTTGTTATGGCAGCTGAGACATGTGCCCCAAAATGCTGTCAATGACAATAAGGACGTAAACTATAGGACACGAAAATAAAAAAATGATGATCTGCTCACCACGCTTACATTATTGCTCCTACTAGCTTCTTGTCTGCTCCCAACCAGGGCAGAGAAATCCTGGTTCCCCAACTCTTCCATTTCACCTGTATAGCACGGATGTGGTTGTAAAAGCAGGAGAGGTTAAACGTCACCCAGGCTTCAGGATGCTGGTAGCCTGAGACTCGCTCTGCTCTAAACAGGCCCAGACTGAAGCCTCACACACCACAGAATTCAATTCCAAAGTCAAAAAGTTTTGCTTGAAAATAGATTTAATCTCTTCTTCAAATTACAAATGTTCTAAGTCTCTCTCCAAAACCACCCCCAAAGTCCTCCTCTTAACTGAAAAATTTTCTGGGGACGATTTTTGAAGATAGTAAAAGAAAAATGTCACAATTTCTTTAGTGTTGATCCATCCAAAGGTACATAATCAGAAAATGTCAGTGTCTGATCCAAGCTGTCTGGATCATCCACTCTGAAGGAAGAAGGGGGCAGGGGAGTCATAATCACTACTGTGATCTGAAGTGGGAGAAAGTTCTCATCTACCCATGTCAGTTAACTCTGGCATACTATGCATAGGCCAGGGAGTCTCAAGGGAAAGGTTTCACCGAACAGAGCCGAACAGGAAAGAGGACAGGCGACGCCTTCTGAGAAGACTTATCAGGCTGACAGTGAAAAAATCAACATCCTGTAATCAGTTTCCTTAAAGACCAGCTCAGTTCTCCTTTTCTGGCACTACTGACATTGCCACCACTTGAGCTTCCAAATTCCAGAGAGAGAGCCAAAGATTCACAAAAATAGAGAATGCAGAAACTGCTCGTTTTGTGCCTGGAGGGATGGCACCAGAACACGTCCGTGCTCACGTGCATGTGTGCAAGGCGGCACCCCTGCGGGGAGGCCCACACGCGGAGGGGCGTGCTCTGCACCAAGGGCCTGGCCGGCCGGTGGCGCTTCACTCCCTCCTGGTGCAGCTCCAGGTGCAGGTGACCTACTTGGCCATCTTGCGAACCATGTAGTTGAGGATGCCCCCGTTGTGGAAATAAGCAAGCTCCACGTCGGTGTCGAACCTCATGACGGCCTGGAAGCTCTTCCCGGTGTCAAGCTGTGATGACAAAGAAGCAGAGGAGAATCAGTGAGGGAGGAGGCTAGGCAGGGAGGGGCGCCCACCCACCCTGTCCTCAGGGCTGCCGCGTGCAGTCCCGGGCTCCAGCCCAGACCCAGGAAATCAGAAGCTGCATTTGGACGAGACCCCCAGTGGACTTCTCTGCACAGGGAAGCATCATAGCGTATGAGTGATGGCGGTGACAGGCAACAGAGAACCAGGTCTCCTGGGGTAGCAGCAACTAATGATGTTCGGGATGGCGTTTTCTCTCTTTACTTTGAGAGGGAGAGAGAGAGATCATACGCGCACATCAATGTGGGGGCAGGGGCAGAGAGAGAGGGAGAGAAAGAATCCCAAGCATTCAGTGTGGGGCTGGAACTCACAAACCCCAAGATCATGACCTGAGCCCAACCTAGATACTTACCAGATGGAGCTACCCAGGTGCCCCTGGATGGTATTTTCTAAACCCTCTCTGGGAGCTGCGGGTCAGGAGAAGTCTCATTAAGGTGGTCCCGTAGGCAGTGCGGGGCACTTGGCCTCACCTCACATAGGGAGCTGTCGTTTTTACCTCTGGGCTAATCAAAATCTGGGGCCTGGGGTGAGGCTCAGGGATGGGGTGTGTCTGTTCACATTTTGATAATAAAAAGGTATTTTTTGGGTAATGTGACAATGTGCGGTCTTTGAGCTTCCCCCCACCCCTCTCTAGGCTAAGTGAGTCTGGGCCACAGTGGAGACAGCGGGGCTGGTTGGAGGGTAAGAAAGGAAGTGATGGTGACCACACGCATAAACAAGCAGTAAGTGATCAGTCAACAGCTGCCATCCTCCCTGCAGTCCTACTGAGTGATTTTCTTCCTTCCAAACTCTACTCCTTTCCTTCTGACGGGATTGATTATAAACACACAGCCCTGTTTACTTGGGCCCGGTGTGGAGAGGCTCAGCTTACCTTGACCTGCACTTTCATTCGTGGTTTGAGGTTTTCTGGAATGATGATCGTGTATCGTTCCCGCCCTGTGAGTCCCAGGATGTCCGCAGTCTCCCCAGGAAGATATTCAAGGGGAATCACCCCCATTCCCACCAAATTACTGCGGTGAATGCGCTCGTAACTCTCCGCCAGGACGGCTTTGATTCCCTGAGGAGCCAAGACAGTACTTTGGACACAGTTCCAGTTTTCTTTGGCAACAAGGAAACTTTACAAAAGGCTTCTTAAGTCTTCTCACACCTAAATTCTAAGTACCAACTGGTTGTTTACATAAAGTTGCTCTCTAATTATAAATAACACAGTAGATAGTCTGAACTGCCTATAAGTACAGGCCACGTGCAAGCATTTGAATGGATTTTCTCAATCCACCCTCCGCCAGCTCTGGGAGGTAGAGGCCATTATTGTCCCCCCTTGACCCACGCAGTCAGTGGAGTACCTGGTATTGGAACCCATGCAGTTTGACCACACGCTTAGCTGCTTTGTGATACAACATCTCTTAGCAAACTTTCATTGTTATCTGGAATCTACACCACAAAACACCATAATCATTTCTTCTATTTCCCTGGGATTTTGCTACTATAAGTGCAGACACAAAAGATTTAACCAAAAAAGCAACTTCCAGAACACACTATCGAGAAAGTAAATGATGTGCTGCTTTTACAATTCCTGTTTCAAGGACTGAATTGCACTGAATACAGTCTTCATATTAAGACTTCCTGTAAAGTACATTGTATTAGTGAACTAGAAGTGGCAATATACAGCAGTGCTCAATAAGCCAGGATCCTTGATTAACTAGAACACCCCACTCTTAAATATTAGTTAATTGTAATATAATATTAAGATACCCCTAAACGGGCTCTTGATACATAGAGTACACTTTTTTTGAGGGGGAGGGGCTGTAGGAGAGGGAAAGAGAGTCTCAAGCAGGCTCCACACCCAGTGCAGAGCCCGACTCGGGGCTCAGTCTCACGACCCTGAGATCATGACCTGAGCCGAAATCAAGAGTCGAACGCTTACCTCACTGAGCCACCCTGGTGCCCCTTTAGGGTATACTTTTAAGCCCCCCTGCATGAGGAGCATTCTGGGAACTTGTTAAAAATGTAGGTTCTTTAGGCATTACCCCAGATCAGGACCTCTTGCAGGGAGCATGGAGGGGAGGAAGCTAGTGATTCTTGTAAGCTGCGGGAGCCGTAGACACAAAGCACTGGTTCTCAAACTTTGCCACATATTCACATCACCAGGGCAGGCTTTTACAATGCCCACATGCAGGCCTTTCTCCTTAGCAACTAAACCAGAATCTTTGGGCATGAGATCCTGGCATAGGTATATTTAAAAATCCCACAAGCGTTTCCACATTTAAAAATGAGCGTATAGAGGAAGAACAGGTTCTTCAGAGCAGCAGATATTCCGTCTGGATTTACGTACACGTATTCACTAGGAGGGGGGTGGTCCTGTGCACGTGCCTAGCTCCCGGCAAGAGCCGCGCGGCACCGCAGACCGCAGTCGTCCGGCCCCCTCAGCCGGGAGCACAGCCCAGCACTGCTGAGCAGCCCGGCTTGGGCTGCCGGAACCTGGAGCCGTTCCGTACAGAAGTCTAGGCTCCTAGGAGCCCCTTGCGTGCCGGTTCTCTTACCCTCTGCCAGCTCTTACGGTTCCCTCTGGCTGCGTGCTGCACCGGGTCTCATTTCTACCACCAGCTCCCAGCCTTCTTCCTAAAACCCTTTCCTCTTCTGTCATTTCTCTGGTTCTTTCTAGCAGCTTCTCAAAAAGGCAGGCTTTTGATATATTACCAAGTAATCAGAGAACATCCTCCCCCCACCCCCACCCCGTGCCAGAGCAAAAGGATGGATTAAAAAAAAAAAGAAAAAACACAGTAGGTGTGATGTTCAAACACATTATCCTGGACTTCTGGAGGGCAGCCTGCCAGACACCACATTTTTTACCATAGACATCAACGTATTTAGTGGATGTCAACTTATTTAGTGCTTCCCAAGGCTTAATTTGCTGGAGCCACAAATCATTTGGATTGACACTGCCTATGGCGTTTCACCCAACCCCGAGAATTAAAGCTGAGCTGCAAGGCTCTTCCAGCAAATGCTCAGGAGGTAAAAGCTGCCTGCTACCTGCACGACCCCTCCATGGGGATGCCGCCAGAGGGTCAGGCCCTGAATTGGTAGAAGGTTCTAAAGAGCTGCCTGTCTACATCCAGAGAGCGCTGCCTTTTCCCTTGGGAGTCTACGAGCTGATTCACGGGCAGTGAGAAGCGACTGTAAAAACGTGCGCTCCCGCGTGTGTCCAAAGTGCAGGCTGCTTACTTTCCCCTTCTGTGAACCTCCTGACCGACAACACAGGATCGGCCGCCCGGGCTTACTGCACTCCTGGGACAACCGCCTGAGATACATTTCTGATCCTCAAACTGAATATCATGAAAACCATGAAATTCTTCCCTACAAAACAAAGACATACATACACCCTTTTCAACAGAATTTCAGAGACTTCACAGACCCTCGTCCCAACTGCTCTACAGACACCCCAAAGATCCATGGTCTCCCGAAAATGAATAACCGATCTAAGGAACCAGTTCAACTCTAGGTCACCCTTCACTGAGTGAGGTAAAGCCAGGTCTACCAAGAAGCAGTTGCACAAACATCACACGCTTTCCTGAGCTCGCCTGCTGGAATCTCTCTCCATCGTACTCACCAGGAGGAAAGGGCCCTTGGCCGCCCAGTCCCGGGAGCTGCCCGAGCCATACTCTTTGCCAGCCAGCACGATCAGGGGAAGGCCAGCCTGCTGGTACTGCTCCGCGGCATCGAACACATCAAGCTGAGGAAGAGAAAAGGAAGGTTTTACAGACTCGGTAAAGGCACAGAGTGTGGACACAGGCAGTGGCACCTGGTAAGTGCAGGGTCAGAAGGATCTTCAGTGGCCCATGTCAACACAAAGCCAACAGAAACTCAACCAATCAGTTGTCTGATTTACAAATTTCCAATTAACTCCATCTATTTACCCCTACCAGTGAATTGTATATTCTTTTAACTGAAATGCCTAGTTGTTGTCCTGGTTTTAGAAAAACATTCTAATCTTAAGGCATCAAGGGAAAAAAAGGGAACGATCAGACTTTTTTCCCCCTCTTCTGTTGATTAAACAATTAAAAAAAATTTTTCTTGAATGTTTATTTATTATTTTGAGAAAGAGACAGAGTGCGAGCAGGGGAGGAGCAGAGAAAGAGGGAGACACAGAGTCCCAACCAGGCTCCAGGCTCTGAGCTGTCAGCACAGAGCCCAACGTGGGGCTTGAACTTACGGACTGCGAGACCGTGACCTGAACCGAAGTTGGACACTTAACCGACTGAGCCACCCAGGCACCCCTGATTAAACTATTTTAAAGCTTAAAAAACAGAGAATCTCAGCTAAACCTGGGATTTGACTCAGAGACTCAGTCATGGTCCCTTGGGAAGGGTAGCTAAACACAAAGAAGGCAACATGTTCTAAAATCATAAAAAATGCAAATTTTTATTAGCCACCTTTCTACATGGAAGTCAAGGCAGAGACACTAGGAAGTAGAAACCTCCATTAATAAAGGACAGGAGAGGACTAATATTTTAGTGTACATGAGAAACATCTAACACAAACAATTTCATGTGTTTTTCACCAAGAACTCTGAATGTTCTGCGGAGCCAAGACTTCAGGAAGACATGTGATATCGTTGCTCGTGATTAAGTAATGAAACAATTGTTTCTCCTGGCTACTTAAGGAAAAAAAAAATCCCTCAGAAGAGTGTTTCCTTCAGAAGAAGCTCTAGAAAGGTGTATAATCAAACTCCGAAGTAAGCTTTCACAAATTACTATTTTGGCGGGCTGCTGGAGCCTCTGGTTAGTTCTACACGGCGCTCTGGGAATCTGGGGAGCTTACACAGCAACAGCTCCCTGCACTCTCCCTGTCTTCTAAAGAAGAGGACATAAAATTTTGTTGTTTTCTTCTACTGTTCCTCTATGGCTCTAGTGTTATATTGAAACCACCAGTTCTTCATTTCTCCATTTTTGTTATCTACCAATTTCCTGCTTCAATGGGGATTTGGCTAACTACCATTCCCCTAGGGTCCCCTCTCCCCAACCTCCCAATAGAATTATGTCAGACATTTTGGGTAAGTCAGTATTTGGTATTTGCATTACTTTGACTATGTGAATGTTATTTATAGCTGAGTCATGTAATATACTATGATTTCCTTTTCTTGGCAGTTAAAAAAAATCCCCACTGGTATTAATTTGTGTGTGTGTGTGTGTGTGTGTGTGTGTGTGTGTGTGTATGTGCGTGCACACACACTCATCTGTTTCTGTGTCCCTACCCATCAATGAATCCCCAAACACTCTGCCTAAAGTACAAATCTTCTCTAAGGACATTCAAATGTATCAGGAAGTATGCCATTTGTTTTTATTTTTATTTTTTAAATGTTTATTTTTTATTTTTGAGAGAGACAGCAAACAGGGGAGGGACAGAGAGAGGACAGCAGGCTGACCTGATGTGGGGCTCAAACTCACCAACCATGAGATTTGTGGATGGCTCAGTTGGTTAAGCATCGACTTTTGGTTTTGGCTCAGGTCATGATCTCACAGTTCATGGGATCAAGCCCCACTGTTAGCCTTGTGCTAACAGTGCGGAGCCTGCTCAGGATTCTCTCTCCTTCTCTCTCTGCCCCTCCCCTGCTTGCGTGTGTGCGCTCACACATACGTACTCTCTTCTCTCAAAATAAAGAAACATTTTAAAAAATAAAAATGAAAACATCCTTTCCATGGAGGGATAACTCCTCGAGCTTCAGTCCTATTCCAATTCAGACGGATTCTTCTCTAGATGTGGTGCACTGATGTTATGGAAGAATCTTCCTTCACCAGCGTCCTGGGGATCCCTTGCATTTTCTTTTCCTGGATCCTACATCTTCCCTTTTTGGCTTATTCCCTCATCTCGGTAAAATGCATTCACCAAGTCATTTCCTGAGACAGGGATTGAGGGGTATTTTTAAAGTTTTTGAACTGAATATGTTATTATTTTAACATAGGACATGGAATCCTGGGGTGCAAACCAGTCTGCTTCCAGTGTTGCTCTGAGCACTTCTGATCCCCAGAACATTACACATAAGCTGTTTTTCTCGCTTTGGAAGTTTGTAGATCTTCTTCTTATCTCTGCTGCACTTAACTTCACAATGATGTGACTTGGAGCTGTTCTCCCGTAATCATGTGGGCATTCGGTGGGTGTAATCTGGAATCGGATCTTGCAGTTGGGGAATTTTCCTTGTGTCACTTCTTGAATAATTTCCTCTCTTCTCTTTTCAGCCTGTTTAGTCAGATGCCGAGCCTCCTCATCTCCGTCTTGAATTTTCTTATATTTTCTAATCTTTGTCTTTCTGTTCTATATTCTGAGAGATTCTCTCAACTAACCAACTTTTCCTGTGAAAATTTTTAGGGGCTTTTTTTTTTAATTATTAAAAGAGCCCATATTTATTATTATTATTTTTTTATGAAAAGTCCTTTTTGTCCTCTGATTACCTTATACCACCAACAGAAAATCATTTCAGCACTCTGAGAAGACAGTATTTTTCTTGCAGTTTTCTTCTGGTCCCTGCATTACCTCTGTTATCTTCTTTCCCTCCCCACACCCTGTTCTTTGTGTACGTCTATCTTTCAGGTTCAAGGCTTGGCTCAAATGTCGGTTCATCTCAGTCTCCTTATTTCAGATGAGGCACTGAACATCTGACCAGAAGTTCTATGCCATGGCAGGACTTGTAAAAATAAGAGGGGTTCACTGTGACGGCCGTATACCGGAGGCCTCCCAGTGTCTATAACTGCACGCCTTTTCCCCTTGGTCTCTTGGGCATTCGACCGTTTAATTGTATTTTTTTCATTGAATAGTTTATCGTCCCTGCTCTTCACTGAACAAGTATCTACTGGGCACTGACTCTGTGTTGGGTCCTGGTGACTAGTGATTATTTGTGAAGAGTCTGCTTTACTAAAATATCATCTGTTACAAGTGAGGCACATGGGTGGCGGTAGACCACACCGACTTCGGAGCCAGACTCTCTAGGTTTTAATATCCATTTTTGGGATCTTAAAACACGGACAATCATGGTACCTACCTCAGAGGGTTGTTATGAGGATTAATAGATCAATATATACAAAGAGCTCAGAACAGTACCTGGATGTAGTAAGTTCCATATAAATACTAGCTACTATTATTGTTAAGTAAGTCGGGAGGGCTATTTCTCAAGTAACTTAAACACTGTTCAAGCAGCTTTGCAGGAGCTGCTGGATGTCGAGGACGGACGGCATGTGTCAGAGAGTATCTGCCACGTTATATGTGTCATTCCATTTAAGTGTAAGCCTCAGAGCCGGACAAGGTAGGCATCATTCTACTTTGCAGGTCAGAAAAATGCAGCTCAGAGACGAAAATAACTTGCTGAATGAACGCTCCACAGCTGGTATGTCCGATTCAAAATGTAGACTTTCTCCACCTCTCACATGCCTCCCATCTGTGGCTCAACAAGTCCCGCTGTAACAGGGCCAACTCCAAATGGCTCCCATTAGGACCCTAGCAGGCCTCTGCGGGCCCTCTTTTTTTTCTAGTGGTGTGATGACTGAAATTAAATGCTAATAAAATCATACAACAGTGCTTGTTGATAAAGAGCCTCTGGAGACCTTAACCTGGAATTTCCCTCCTCAAATACCTGAACTGATGAAATTTCAGTCAGAGCCTGACAAATGCCGGCCTCTCAACCAAGCAGAAGACACAATACTTACAATTTCTCCAGAAGGCAGATGTATAGTCTGTGGTGCCTGCTTGTTCAGAAATTTGTTTAATAAGCGAATGTTGGCAAATGTCCCCCGTGCCATGATGGCATCGTTACCTCGGCGGGAGCCGTAGGAGTTGAATTCTCGTGGAGTCAAGCTAATAATGCAAGCGGGAGAGGAGCTGGCTTAGTGAACGGAACAAAGGTGAAACTTAACTTACATCAAGACAAGAGAAAAACCATAGACCTAGATAGCTCTCTAATCTAATAAGCCTTGCTCTTCAAGGCAGGAAAGCTATTCCTAACATCTGCTGAGGACAGTAGAGGCAGATGTCAGAAGTGGGGCACTGAAAGGCAGAAATCAACATTCTCCTCAGGTTAACTTGTAGTCTTATAAATCTGGGTAAAAAACCAGAAGGAACTCTATTGAGTATTTATTTTATTTATTCATTAGGGTAGCCTAGGGAACTTCACAAAAGATAAAACATTAAAAATAGGTAAGAAAAAGAAAACAAAAAGAATAATTAGTATAGGCCAGTCAGGTGGAGCCAAGAATGAGGGAAACATAAGGTACTTTCTGTAAACTAACAGGAAGGAGATCTACTTCTCACGAACTCAGTGTGCTGGGCAGACACACGACTGGCAACGTGGTTTACGATTTTCATAAGATAAAAATCAGAGCAATGCTGAAGAGGCAGAACAGCTATTCCTTGTCCTGAAATCAAAGAAAAATCCTGTCTGTGGGCCCCAGTGAAAGGACACTTTGTGATGGCAGGGACAACAGCTTACAATTAACACAGCGATCAGCTCCCTGGCTGTTTCTGAAAATGCTAGGAAGTGTGTCTGAGTGGTGATCTGATCTCATGATGAGATGTAATTTGAAGATGGAGAGAAGGTGTGAATGGGCTTTAGGAGTAGGTGAGCATATCTACAAACCCCTGAAATTGTATCTGGAATGCTGGGGATATGTGCATTTTTCTGGGAATGTACTGTATTTCCCTTCATTCATTTCCCTATGATTCCCATTCTCAAAAGATTGTCAACAATCACGAATCAAAAAAAGTATTGGTCACGGCTTGTTTCCTTAGTTTCTGTATTAGCTTCAATCTCTGTTTCTCTGTTTGCTGTTGAATTCTTTTCTCCCATTCATTCATTCACTCAACATTTACTGACCACCACCAGTTATGGGCCAAGGACTATTCAAAGGGCCTAAGGTACACTGATGAACCAAACAGATTAAGATCTGTGCCTTTGCAGGGCTTACATTCTAAAAGGTGGAGACAAAGAAATAATAATAAAAAAAAGAGCACTGTCTATTAGTGTTGCTAGAATGTGGTTAATAACGGAGGGGAAAAAAAAAGTAGATCAAAAGCAAAGAGAACAAGAGTATGGGCAGGGTAACCTCATGGAGGAAGACTTGAATTGGCAATGGAGTTACCCAGGCAGATTATTTGAGGGAAGAGGATCCAAGAGGAAAAACCAGCCAGCTCAAACCATCAGGCAGAAAGGCGTTTGGCTTTGCCTGGAACATTTGATAAGGCAATCGCCAGTGTAGACTGAGCTGCACGGATGAGGGGGAAGGGCAGGGATTCGCTGACACCTCTTGTATATCACCTGCCTGTCTCTGCTTGCTGATGGACGCTTGTCTCCCATTCAAAGTACAATCATATCCCTTTAAAACCTTACCGTATGCGTCTGTGTATAGAAAGTTCCTGTACATTTACTACGGTAGTTGCCCCACATTAAAAAAAAAATCTTGACATAGACTCCTGTAGATCACCTCCTCTAGAGGTGGGCTATCTTCTTAGACCTTCAACACTCACATTTCTGGGGAACATGGAATAGTCTTGCTCTGCACATGACTGTCCCATAGGATGCACTAGGAGAAGGCAGAGACTGAGTGGAGCACAGTAGGAGGGGGATGTATGAAGAAAACAGGTCAGCTACCAGGCAAGTGCGGTGAGGGCAAGGCAGTTTTCCTCTCCCACTGACAAAACAAAACACAAGAAGGAAGGGAAACGGAAGGGAAAGGGAAGGGAAAGGGAAGGGAAAAGGAGGGGGAAGGAAAGAGAAAGGAAGGGAAGGGGAAGGGGAGGGGAAGGGGAGGGGAAGGGGAAGGGAAGGGGAAGGGAGGGGAAGGGGAAGGGAAGGGGAAGGGAGGGGAAGGGAAGAAGAAGGAAAGAGAAAGGGAAAAGAAAGAAAGGGAAGGGAAAGGGAAGGGGAAGGGAAGGCGAAGGGAAGGGCAAGGGAAAGGAAAGAGAAAGGGAAAGGAAAGCAAAGGAAGGGCAAGGAAAGGGAAGGAAGAAGAAGGACCTGGATTTTGTTCTTCCGATCAGCTCTGGGCTTCATCCCTGAAGAAGCTGATTCAGGAGGTGCAGAGAGGAACCAGAATTTTTATCTCCCCAGATGATTCTCATGGAAAGTCAGATCTGGGAACGACTCCAATTACTATCGGTGTATTAGGGGACAAGAGATAATACTGGTATAAAAGCTGTTAAAATCAGTCTAGACTGAAGGATCGGCAAATGGATGTGTCAGCCACTGTTCTCAGAAATTCCTCCTCTCAACCAGGACCTGGCTACGCACCTCAGGTGACATCCCTGCCGAGTGCGACGCAGGCGGAGAGCAGAGCCCATACCCTCACGGCAGCCAAGCTGGGGCGGGAACGACAGCTGGGTCTCATGGGGACATTAGAAGGAAGGTCCCCTCCCTTGCTGATGGAATCTCCCAAGGAAGCTTGGAAGCAGCAAACAGAAAGGGCGACTGTTTTTCAAGCCTCAGGGTTCAGTGAAAAACCAGACTCTGATTCAAAAGAGAAATACTGGCTTCATTCATTCCATTTCTGTCTTTTAGTCTTTTTTTCCCTCACTCACACTTACCCTCTGTTAGTTAAGTAGCGAGCAGCGGGGCTGTTTCTTGCAATATTTCCAGCCGGAGAAATGTGGTCAGTTGTTACCGAATCCCCCAAATTTAACAGCACATACGCATCCACTATAGACTTAGGCGGCTGGATATCTGAAGTCTGGCAAAGCATACAGCAAGTCAGTGTTGGCCCAGGTTTGCTCTAGCAAGTCACCAAGGGAGTCTCAACGGTCACAACAATGGTCTGTGGACCTGAACTAGATGCCAGACCTATAGTGATACACAGAAAATTCTAGTGTTTTTGGTTTTGTCAGGGGTACTTAGAAAAGTAAAGTGAATTTACTCAGAACACTCACATCCCACCCTTGAAGGGAGGCAAAGGTGGGCACTATTCTGTCAAAACCAATAGGGATGCAGCCATAGGTGGCATTCTTTGTGTCCATATCCACGAAGCTCAGAAGCTGAGGACACGAGAATCCTGACTTCTCCTCCCACCCTCTCCCCACCCAGGGGGTCATGGGCTCCTGGTTCATCAGTTGTAGAGAAGATCTCCCTTGATTTCTGAGTATAAGGTTTAAATAGAACAGGCCTGGGGATGTCTTCCCGGAACAGTCAGTTCCGCAGACTTTTCTGAGTCTACGTCCAGGTGGCACTGGGGCCCCAGGGTGTCTCTAACAGCCACACAGAAGCCCCAGACACAGAAGCTGTAGGCTCACTAGAGCCAAATATCCCAGCTTCTCAAGATTCTCCCCAGCATCATCCGTTCGGCTTTGTACAGGTTTCAATGGAATGGGTGGACAAAGCAAGGGCACAGGGTAATAAAGTAGACTTTATAAGGAAAGAAACCATTGGGAAAACTGATTTTGTTAAACATTAAAAAAAAAAGCCATACCAGGTTTTCAAAGAACGGTGGTGACTTAATGTATGTTGATTTGGGATTCCAGCAATATAGCTTATCCGAGGGGGCTGCTAAGGCATTCCAGCTTTCATTCACAGTCTTTAAAAAAATAAAAAAAGATAAAAGAAAGAAAAGCAAATCGAATCACATTCCATTCTAAGGAATATTTAACATGTAAGCAAAAAATGTATGTTCTAAGAGTATAATAAAAACCATCCTTAGCATAACACCCTCTGAGTACACCAAGTGAAATACATCAGAGAAAGATAAATACCATGGTTTCACTTGTATGTGGCACCTAAAAAACAAATCAAATGAACAAACCAACAGAAAAAGCAGAAACAGACTGATAAACACAGAGAAGTAACTGATGGTTGCCAGAGGGGAGGGGAGGTGAAAGGATGGGCAGAAAGGGGTGAAAGGGGTTGGGGGGTATAGGCTCCCAGTCATGGAATGCATGAGCCATGGGGATGAAAGGCACAGCACGGGGAACATAGTCAGTGGTATCGTAACAGTGATCAACGGGGATGCAGGGTGGCTACACCTGTGGTGAGCAATGAGACGTACGGGGCCTGAAACTAACCTAATTGTGTGTCAACTCCACTTCGATACAACAAACCCCCAAACAGTTCTTATTCCAGCCATACAAAAGAGTTCCTTTATACTAAGACAATGTCATGGCAAATAATTTAAAAATACATATGCACTGTGACAGGAAGCCCCTAAGATGGCTCCAAGGACCTGCCCCCACCTTTCTGGCATTCACACCCTTAAGCCATCCCCTCCTGCTGAGTGTGGGCTGAACCTAGTGACTAATTTCCAAGATTGGGTTATAAAGAGACTCGGCCTTCTGTCTTCTCTCTCCCTCTCTTGCTTGCTCTGATGGAAGTCAGTACCATGCTGTGAGCTGTGAAGAGACCCACCAGCAAGGCAATGAGGGGGGCCTCCCGCTAACTGTAGGCAGGGAACTGAGGCCCTCAGCCCAACAGCCTGTGAGGCACATTATCCTCCCACAACCATGTGAGTGGCCTTAGAAGGGGGTCTTCCCCCAGCTGAGCCTTCAGATGAGCTGCAGCCCCAGATGACACCTTGGCTGGAGCCTTGTGAAGGCAGAGGCACCCGGCTAAGCCACACCTGGATTTCTGATCCACAGAAACTGTAAGATAATAAATGCTGTTTTAACCCACTAAGTTTTAGGATAAATTGTTGGGCAGCAAGAGAAAACTAATCCATACACAAAGTATTAACTTAGGAAGCAATAATTCAGATTGTACCAAAGGGGAAATTATTTACTCTCTGAAAATTTGGGGAAGTGGACATCCAGGTCACACGGACACTCGATAGCAAATGACAGGTGCTACGCATTAAAATCAACTTGAATGTCTCCACAGGGTCATTACCTCAGCCTTTGGAGAAATGCGTTCAACCCAACGCCCAACAAACTTGCTCATAACCGCTTCCCAATGTGCAACTCGTGGGAGGGCACGGTGCATGAATACGACCCTCCATTTGACCCTTCTCCCCAGACAGTCTGCTCTGTTATTTCAAACCCAAGCCCCAGTCAGCACTCCCTAAGGCACCCAACCACAGAAAGCAGAGAAAGAATAACATCCAAGGGTCTCTGAAAACGATACTGAGCCCCACACATTTTCTCCCTGTTTGTAAACTGCACAAAGTTTCATTTATTTTAGTAGTTTGATAGTTTGGGGCTTTTTACTGAATGGGTTTAAAAAAATTTTTTAAGCATCCAAATAATTCTGAGGGTGCATTACACCTCTACCTCAGTGACATACTCTAATAGACATCACGGATCCTCAACCACAGTTGACACAATACCCAGGGTGTCTGAGGAGGGGGTGGGTTAGGGCAAGCTGGCTAGGAATCACACACAACCTAAGGCCTCTCTTCCCAAGGATACTGCCAAATCTGGGGCCTTGTGCAAATCTGGGAACATCTGGGGAGAGTGCGGTTTTGTAAAAATGTGAGTCTCAGGAGAAATGACTGAGAACCACTTCCCTGGTTATCTTTAGAAGTAAATGTTACTCTCCATAGCTTCCACCCCATCAGCCTCAAGGTCTGCAGAGAGGCCACAAAGGAACGGCTTTCCCCTAAACGTGTAGGGGCAGGGTGGGCAGGGACCTCACCTCTATTTTCTGGTAGACCTCCTTAAACATCCCAGGGATTACATACTGACGCTCCACCGCCTGGATCTCGTCTCTGGTTGGCCAGATGTCTTTCAGAAATACCTGTTGTCCCTTTGCATTTACCCCTGGGGGAAAAAAGTTTATTAGAGAAAAACTGAATTTAATACCCCCTTTTCATTATCACATACAGTCAAATCCTGTTCTCCGTGGTAGCAATATTCTGTAAAATCCATGCAAACACTGAGTAGTGAAGACTCAGTCGCTGCCCCCAGGGGATGCGGGTTAGGCCCCTGAGGGCCTTGAGCCTAACGTTTTCGGCAACCGATCAATTCATAATCTTGCTTTATGTGTGCTTCTGCTTAAAGACACCCTATCTAATATATTTTGTTGATGCGTTAACACTGAAGTCACAGCCAGCAACACCATAACTCTTGCCTGAACTAAGTCTACCTCCCACGAGGCACACCCCAGCCTCCTCGGGCTTACGTATACTAGACAGCACTTCGGCACTATGCTTGGGGACTATTTTTAAAAGTGCAATCACCAAAACCACAAAAATGTGGGAAAACATGGCACTACACAGAGCATGAACAGGATACTTGCTGGCAGTAGGAGTGCTGAAACAAGAAGGTGGAACCCTGCCTAGTTTGGATGCAGCTGAGAACACGCTCGTTGAGTGACTCAAAGCTGTCACCCCTCTGTGCGTGTCTGCAAATGACCTTGGAGGCAAGGTGAGTATTGATTTGGGGGTTAAAATACATTTTGGTGAATAAGCAAATCTGCAATATCAAATCTACCATATAATGAGGATCAATTATAGCTCTAGTTTTGATTTCCAAAAAATTAATTTAAGAGGCACTGTTTTCACATTATTTAATCTACTCAGAACAGATTGGGGAAGGCACAGCAAAACCACCAGAGGAAAGGAAACACAGCATCATTTGTCCGAATTCGGGGAAGGTGAATGTGTTTCCACAGACTATATGTTAAAACAGTGCCTATCGTTAGATAAAAGCAGGAGCTAGAAAGAGAAGAACTAGGGAAGAAGCCAGAGTAGCATGCTCTCTATGCCTTTTTGTATTTCTTTCCTTTTAAAATTTTTGTTTTATTTTTTATTTTTTTGAATTATTTTTTAATGTTTATTTATGTTTTTTGAGAGACAGAGTGCGAGCAGGGGAGGGGCAGAGAGAAAGGGAGACACCGAATCTGAAGCAGGCTCCAGGCTTCCAGCTGGCAGCACAGAGCCCGACAGGGGCTTAACCTCACGAATTGCAAGATCATGACTTGAGCCGAAGTTGGATGCTCAACTGACTGAGCCCACCCAGGAGCCCCCCCTTTTTTTTTTTTAAAGTTTTATTTATCTATTTATTTTGAGAGGTAGACAGAGAGAGAGAGTGAATGAGCAGAAGAAGGGCAGAGAAAGAGACGGAGAGAGAGAAAATCCTAAGCAGGCTCTGCAGTGTTAGCACGGAGCCCATGTGTAACTCATGAAGATCTGACCTGAGCCAAAATCAAAAGTTGGCTGCTTAACCGACGGAGCCACCCAGGTGCCCCTTATTTCTTTCCTTTTGTTATCTCTGTCCTTCAGTTAATTCTTGTGTATTTCAGGTAGGTCTTCCCTGTGTGTGAGGGAATAAAGAAAAGACTCCTTCTCATCTTTGTTAGTTCTTTGCCTCATTATTTATTAATGAAAGCAGTTACTTTCCTCCAATAAGATTTTCAAATTCACTGGGAAAAAAATCAAACAAGTGTAACCACACAAACGGAATCTTACCCAGTGGCTCTTTCTCAAAGTTGATCCTGATGGTCCCAGCAATTGCATATGCTATCACTAAGGGCGGAGAGGCTAAGTAGTTGGCCCGGGTATTGGGGTGGACTCGACCTTCAAAATTCCGGTTTCCAGATAGTACTCCAACAGCTACAAGGTCTCCCTGTGTCCGGCAAGAGAAAAATCAGTTCACGCAGAGAAGAGGTTGCCTGGGCTTTTTGTCTCAGACCACCTGCTAAAGTTTCCCATCAATGGAGGAGGCTCCTTAAACCCTTCTTTCACTTGGTCCCCTGGGTGCGGGGAAAAGAACACGCATGGCTATCCCTGGGGAGACACTCTGGGTCAAAAGACACAGAGAGACATGATTTCTGGTCATGAGAAAATCCCAGGTCAGTCAGAAGGCAGCATCCTGGTTACTTTGCCACCTGGGGCCTGAGAACAGGAGGGAAAATCTGTTAACAGTTGAAAGCTCAAGGAAGCCACACTGACCTATGTTTGCAAAGCAAACCAAATAGTGTTTCCTAAAGCTACAGAATTTACAGAACAAAAATCAAACCAATGCAACTTAGTGTTGATTTGTTTGCATGCAGCCCTGACTCGGAGCCAGTTTTCAGATTACCAGGAACACACAGTTCTGGAGCTGTCTTCAGTCAACACCAGCACTGATCGGGCACTTGTGTGCCGGCACCACTCAAAGTCCGGCACGTCCATTATCACCTCCGTGCTCGCAGCACGTACTATTATCATCTCCAATTTACGGCTGAGGAATGTGCCGCACAAGGTAGACAGCTGGTAAGGCTGGCTTGCCCCTGAAGACCATACGTGCAACGGCATCCATTCCCTGCTTCCCCGGACCTTCCTGAGACGACCGGCATTTTGGTCGCACATCTTATGAAAGGAGGCAACAGCTCTGAAGCCCCACAGGCTCCTCTGCACTTACCTGGGTGATGGCTTCTACCACAGCTTCGGGTAAGGGCCCACTGTTGCCAATGCAGGTCATGCAACCGTAGCCGACCACATCAAACCTAGGTGCCGGGAGAGAAGCACGGGTGCGCAATGATTCTCAGCGAGCCTCTCTGCCGATGACAGGTCTAGAGACTACTGATTTAAGGAGAACAGCAGCACATGGAGTAAGTTTAGCACTGTTTCTAGAAAGCTTTCATTCTCAGGAGCATTTTAAAGGTGTTTTTGTTTTTGTTTTAATCTTAAGTACAATCTAACCCCCCAACACGGGGCTTGAACATGACCCCAAGATTAAGAGTCAACATGCGACTGACCAACCAGGTAGAACGTTTTAATATACTATTCATCCATTCGAGATCATTGAATTAAAGTCTTTTTTGAGGGGCTCCTGGGGGGTTCAGTTGGTCGAGCATCTGACTCTTGATTTCAGCTCAGGTCATGATCTCACAGTTTATGGCATCATGCCCCATGTCAGGCTCTGTGCTGACATCACAGAGCTTCCTCGGGATTCCTTGTTGCTCTCTCTCCCCCCGCCCCCTGCTTGCTCTTTCTCTCTCTCTCAAATAAATAAAACTAAAATAAAATAAATTCTTTTTTGAGTAAATTGTAAAAAGGAGTTCAACTGAATGATCTAGACTTTTTTTAAAAAAATGTTATTTTTGAGAGAGAGAGAGAGAGACAGAACATGAGTGGGGGAGGGGCAGAGAGAGAGGGAGACACAGAATCCGAAGCAGGCTCCAGGCTCCGAGCTGTCAGCACAGACCCTGACATGGGGTTCAAAACCGTGAACCATGAGAGAATGATCTAGATTTTTTAAAAGTTGAAATCACATATGCCATGTAATTTCTGTATTTACTACTTTGTATAATCCCAAGGACTTTGACTTTAATGAGACGCATGGATAAAATCTTTCTCATCCAAATTAGGAACAGTGGGCAAACTGGAGGAATTGTATTTGGTAACAAATGACTAGTTTACACCAAGGAATTAAAACATTGTTAGTCCTGGTAAGTAAATATTTTCATACCTAAGGGCAGTCTCTCAGGTGCAGAGCCAATGTTAGCCCACAGCATACCTCTGTCAATTGAGAAATGGCAGCCTCTCCTCTAGAAGGAGGCAGTGTCATAGCAAAGCCACAGGCTTGATTTCAGTCCTGCTTTGCCCTTATAGGCACCCTTGTATGATGAACAACCAGCACAAGTGTCCACACGAGGGCCCTACTCTGTTGGAGTCTAAGGGCTGAAGTCTACTCACCATCTGACAAGACTAATTAGATACCATCAGATAGGCTGACGTGTGTTACAAGGTGACACCGTAAGATACGTGTGGAACAAAATAGAACAAAAGCAATGTGTAAAAGAAAATTCTTCCTCACCCAAGCTGTGACAGGTAAGGCATGACACCACTTTCTCTCAGGTAGTAGGTGACCACACCGCTTCCAGGAGACAGGCTAGTTTTGATGTAAGGCTTCACGTGCAGGCCGGCATTCACAGCTTTCTTTGCTAACAATCCTGTGAAATAGTGAACACCAACAACGCGTAGGGTGGCCACCTAGCCTAGCTGTCAGGGACAGTTCAGGAAGGAGACTGGTCCTTCCGTCTGCATTTCCTGCCACCGCCTGACAAAGCCCCATTCATGGTGCTTTCTAGTTCTGCTGCCTAGCAGAAATCAAAAGCTCACTGGCCCAAAGTCATTTACACGTATGCAGTAAACTCAAAATTAGTCATGAAAACGAAGAAAGAGATGGGCTTTTTTTTTTTTAAAGAAGTAAACTTAAAAACGTTCAGGAATATATTACAGAGTAAGTTTTTTAATTTTTGGAGGGAAAGCAATCCTTCTAATTATGTTTTATCTGGATGAAAATTATAATTAGAAGGGCCCTTTTTAAAGGGATATGAATTGTGTACTGGTAGGTGAGGAATACAGTCTAGAGTAAAAATCTAGTCCTCAGATTTTTTTTTTTTAAAGCAGAAAATCACCAGCTCTAGGCCCCTGGAGTTTTGGCAAGTAACAGAGACCATAACTGGGGCACTGGGTGCTCTCTTAGGAACAGCTCATAGAATTTGGAAAGAAATGAGGAGTGGGGGTCAAAAGACACAAAAAGCTACAGACAAAGCTGGTGACTTGTCTTAAGGAAATTTGTTCGATCCAGACAACAAAGGCTTAGGTGTCACCAGAAGAATTCTTGGACAAAGGTTTTCCTTACGTACTTGTGCATTTTAAAAAGAAAGAACTCTGTGATGACCTTGGTCTTTGGACACAACAGGAACTCTTGGGAATGATAAAAAAACAACTGGAAACTAAAGAGCTTTCCTTTTAAAAAAAAAAAAGTTTTATTATTTTTTAAAATTTACATCCAAATTAGTTAGCATATAGTGCAATAATGATTTCAGGAGTGCAACAATGATTTCAACTCCTCCAGAAACCCTCAGTTTGTTCTCCATATTTATGAGTCTCTTCTGTTTTGTCCCCCTCCTTGTTTTTATATTATTTTTGCTTCCCTTCCCTTATGTTCATCTGTTTTGTCTCTTAAAGTCCTTATATGAGTGAAGTCATATGATATTTGTCTTTCTCTAATTTCGCTTAGCATAATACCCTCCAGTTCCATCCACGTATTCGCAAATGGCAAGATTTCATTCTTTGTGATTGCTGAGTAATACTCCATTGTGTATACAAACTGTATCTTCTTTATCCATTCATCCATCAGTGGACATTTGGGCTCTTTCCATACTTTGGCTATTGCTGAGAGTGCTGCTATAAACATTGGGGTGCATGTGCCCCTCGAAACAGCACACCTGTATCCCTCGGACAAATACCTAATAGTGTAATTGCTGGGTGGTAGGGTAGTTCTATTTTTAGTTTTCTGAGGAACCTCCATACTGTTTTCCAGAGTGGCTGCACCAGCTTGCATTCCCACTAAAGAGCCTTCTATTAATTAAACTCTGTATGTCAATATTAACTGCTTAACCAGAATTGCCCAACAGACCAGGAAGTTTTATCAACCAGTGCCCTGTGCCCTAAGTCAGATGCACCTGACAGCACATCAAAGACAGAGGAAGTCTACTGTATGAAAAGGCCCAATAGGGGTTTTACAGAGAATAGTCTGTGATACTGATATGAAAACAGGTTTTGTTTTTCCTTCTAGAATCTAACACAAGATTCTAAGCTTTACCAAAAATTCATCTTTTTTTTGGCTTTCTTCTACTTATTTTCTGTGTTAATCCTAAAGACTAGTATGCATTACGTATTCTACTTTAAATACTTGGCTTTGGACACTAGTTACTGTGTAAACACTTTTGGGCCAATGAATCTCTGCCTTGGTAAAAGACAACGTTTGGACATGTAGAACTGTTAAGCCCCTGGGTCGTGTGTTGAAAGATTTCCACCCACACGTCCACATGACCATGGGGACCAATTCAAATGCACTCACCTGCCCCCAACATCACCGATGGATTACTGGTGTTTGTGCAGCTAGTAATGGCAGCAATGACCACGGAACCATGAGTGAGGGTGAATTCACTATTATTATATATAAATGTCTTATGGTCATTATGATGGTCCAGAGCAATCTGGAATCCTTTAAACCCTTGCTATGGGGAGAAAAAAAAAAAAAAGAAGTTCTAAGTTTCCATCATATTAGAATCAGTGGCCTTGGTTCCTATCCATTAAACTCTACAATAATGTCATTGAGTTTAATCAGACGAACTTGAAACTACATTTGTAGCTTTAGCATTTCCATTTTTGAGATGAGAAGGAAGTAAATATTAATAGGACTTCAAAGTAGATCAAGATTCAGAAATTATGACTGCCTTTTATAAATATTTAAAAACAATAAAGAGAACTTTAATTTTTCTTTAGCATTTCAGAGTTCACTAGCTGACATACTTATGTTTTGTTAAAAATTGCTTTGGGGCGCCTGGGTGGCTCAGTTGGTTAAGCGGCTGACTTCGGCTCAGGTCATAATCTCGCGGTCTGTGAGTTTGAGCCCCGCATCGGGCTCTGTGCTGACAGCTCAGAGCCTGGAGCCTGTTTCAGATTCTGTGTCTCCCTCTCTCTGACCCTCCCCCGTTCATGCTCTGTCTCTCTAAATAAATAAATGTTAAAAAAAAAGATTAAAAAAAAATTGCTTTTAAAATTATGGTTACCAAAGTATTTCTTTTTCTTCTAAAGTGAGAACTTTTCACTGTGTGTATACATATATACATTTTGGTCAGATTCAACTAATCATGATCAATAAGGCAAATAAAGTACGGCTGAACATTTGGTTTAATGCTGGTGGCCCAAGGATAAAACCCACCACATATCGTAATCCTCATGTGGGGAGATGTTCACTGAAAATCTGCATACAAGATGTTATGCTGGGTACTTTGTGGGATACAAAGGTGATTCTGACACAAATCCTATACTCAAAACATACAGTCCAACAAGGGACATCCAATAAGGGAAATGTAAAGGACCAGCAATGCAGGTTTAAGAACATGGATGCCATCTCAGACCAAGTGCCAGAAGTTCAAATGATGACTTTCTGCTATGGGATGTGAGGCCATGCTATGGAGGGGCTGATAGATTAGGACATGCACAGAAGGTGAAGACGGATGCAGGTGGGTGGAGGCAGGGCATGAACAAGAAGTAAGATGGCCAGAAAAGCTTGGGCAAGTCGAGTAGACAGTGTAGTGAGAGTCATATGAAAAGCAGATATGCTTTTAAAAAGGTGGGATGAGTTGTGTTCACAGGTGGTCAAGTGCTCTAAGGAAGTTGTGTGGCTCTTGGCTAATGGGAGAGGCACTGAGGACTTCAGGATGGAGAAGGAACGCCCTCAGCGTCAGGCTTCAGGAAGCTTCCTCATCAGAGGGTGAAAAGCAGTGTGGGCACTAAGAGATCAGGCACGGGGCAGGGTCGGGGAGACTTCCACCTGCCTTCCCGGACCCTACCTTGGCTCCAAGGCAGCTCTCAAAGTCCTTTTTCATGTCCGTCACAGCGACTTTGTCCTGAGGCCTTTTTGGTCCACTGCAGCAAGGCACGACTGTTCTCAAGTTCAATTCTACAACCTGTCCACCCAAAAGGGAAGGGACTCAGGCGCGGACGTTGTACCTCAGAGAAAACACTCCGGTTGTGCTAGACAATTTATAACACCACAGCTACAAAACCAAACAAACTAAACCACCACATTCATAAGCAAGGAGTCAATGTTCTTTTTAATACTTAAAGAATGAGTTTCTGAAGATCAAGATGGACACGTAAGTGGTGCGGGAGAGGCAGGAAGACTTGTCACCTCTCAGGATGACCAGGGTGGGCACTGTAGCTGCTGGCTGGTGTCTCTTATGCATCCACCTTTCCAAAGCAGCTCCTACATTCTTTTTAAGGCTTAGCTTAGTTTGAGATGGGTTTATTCTAAAATGATACATACACCATTGTGCTTTTTGCTAAAATGAATTGGTAGGATGCGGCCACTCAGTCATCAATGCCAGGAAACGGGCCTTGGTCTAGGTGCATATTTCCTTCTCTCGGTGTACTATGAAAAAAAACCAGGGGCCTGTATCCAGGTTACCCTCCTGGCTTTCTTGAAAAGAAAAATTGGGAATCGGTTTGCACCTGAGAAAACGAATGAAGGTAAGTCACTGGATAAATCAGAACTAATTGCTACACTTGACCTCCATTTCTTTTCCATCTATAATAACAATGAGCTTAGCCTTTAAACAGCCTTACTCCCTCTGGCAAAGGCTTTCTTCAAAGGTTTTCCACCTTAGAGGAGTAAATGGGTAGGTCAGAAAGGGGGCGCACACTCAGCCTAATGGCCAGGAGAAATGGAAGAAGTTATTTTACGTTTACAATTCCTTATCTTTTTGATTTTTTCAGCCTTTTAACATGCTGTTCTTCTGTGATGACTTGGCAGTGACTAATTTCCTACAAGTACACCTCCTAAGAAAAAACACACACAACTGAAATCACAGGCTCGAGGAAGAGGAAACACACACTTGGTGAAAGGTGCTCTCATACCTGGGCAAACTCTGGGTCTTGAGAGAGGTTACTGAAATCCCGAAACATTCCTACAGCTTGAAGATACTTTTTCATTTGCTTTACTTTTTCTTCATCACGACCTAAGTGGGCATTTTAGGAAATAACAAGTGACAGGTGTTAATATTTCCTGGTGAAACTAAAGCCTCCGCCAGCAATTAGAGAAGTCAGGTGCATCTCCTTCACACACACACACACACACACACACACACACACACACACACACACACACACACACACACCACACCCACCACACTCACCACACCCACCCACCCAAAAGCTTTGCTTCGATTTCAACATTCAGTCTAACTTTTTGACTCTCTGGGTGATGCTGCTGTTTATCAGGGGCCATGAATGATCTGGACTATGTGCTGAAGAAGATTCTAGTCCTATCTGTAAGTACTCTCCTCTCTTTGGTCACTGTCCTTCATTCAGAGGACCTAAGGCTTAGTTACCTGTTAAAGCACACCGAAGCCTCTGCCTTCAAGTGACCAGACTCAGCACTCCACATTATTCTTGTGAAAATAGCAATCCTCTCAAGCTGCCACCAGCTCTGAGCACTTCGCGTCTGCCCAGCACTATGTGCTAAACATTTTAAATGTATCATCTCCATCTCTAATCTTTATCATTACCTTATGAGACAAGTTCTAGATAAGGAAATAGTGGCTCAAGACTCCAAAGTCCCAAGTCTTAACTCCTAATGGAATATGACCCTCAATGCTCGGCTGTATCTTTTTTTTCTTTTTTTTTTTTTTTAACATTTTATTTTCAAGTAATCTCTACACCCAACATGGGGCTCCAACTTACAACCCCGAGATCAAGAGTCACATGCTCTACCAATGAGCCAGCCAGGTGCCTCTCTGCCGTTTTATCTAGATCCTGACTGTAGATGACAATATTCACGGAGCAATACCCAATGGGCACACATTCCACACATTTCTCTGACAGTTAAGTAAGACTGTCTGAGAGCTTGATTCTTGGACCATGATAGATGAGCCTGTTTATTTGCCTGTTTGTTTTAACTGGATTGTAAAAGTTACCCGCTTTCAGCCTGGACCTCCTAAAAGATGGCTGAGCTTCATTAATGTATGTATCTATCACGTTTGGTACAACCCAGCCGTCCTCTTCCCGAAGATGCACAGAAGAAAACTCTCTTAGCTTTCAGCGTGAGAAAGGGCTCTACTTCTCTGAAGCAGTATGTTTGTTTCAATGCACTAGATGTGGCAAATTTGGTGCCAGATCACTAAGCAGCTTGGTGGCCACTTCTACAGCCACAGAAATGAATCTGATCTCTGGGTGTATTTTGCAGCCTTCCCCTCTTTTTCCTCCCCGTCAACCCTTCCCTTCTCTCGGTCAATTCCCTCAACCATTTCTTCTGTTCTTTTATTTCTACCTCTTTTTCACTTCAACTTTTTGGGGAGTAAGGGAGATATCAATCAATTTCAATACGGTTATATGCAATAAAAACATTTTAAAAAGACCACTTTTTATCACAATATTAACTACTTCCAGAGGGTTTTCCTCAGGACAATCAGGGAGAAGACCTGGATGAAACTTGAAGTCTGTAAACATCTCACAAATCCTCATGATGAGGTGTGTCTGCATTTGCCCCGTCCTTGCGTTTGCCTTTACCTTGACCAGCCTTTACCTTTGATGCCTGCTGTTTCCTGATATCTCAAAAGGAACATCAGCCATTAGAACCTTTCAATAGTAAACACTGGATACTGATGAGAAGGCCCAAGTCTGTCTGTTCTTTTCTCCTTAATAACTCAGTTGTAATTTTAAAAGTCATTTGGGAGGTGCCTGGATGGCTCAGTCAGTTAAGGCATCTGACTTCAGCTCAGGTCATGATCTCATGGTTTGTGGGTTCGAGCCCTGCATCAGGCTCTGTGCTGACAGCTCAGAGCCTGGAGCCTGCTTCGGATTCTGTGTCTCCTTCTCTCTCTGCCCCTCCCCTGCTCGTGCTCTGTCTCTCTCAAAAATAAATAAACACTAAAAAATGTTTAAAAAAAAAAGTCATTTGGAAAACAAAAGGTCCCTTCCACCTCTGTCACATAGGATAAGCCATCAAAAATAAAATTGTTTCATGTGATCTTCTTGCTCAAAATGACCCGGTGGCTTCCTAGAACATTTAGAATTTAAAATAAATTTCTAACTGTTCACTATGGCCTGCAAGCCCCTGTGTGGATCTGGTCCCTGACCTCCCCTCCCATGGCCTTGACCCTGGGCTCCAGCCACAAAGGCCCCCCCACCCTCTGGGCTGTTGTCTGAACACACGGAGACCATCCCGTCTTGAGTTGCTGTACTTGGGTTCCTCTGTCTGGAAAATGCCTCCTCTACCACTTCCCACTGCTTGTCCCCCACTTCACTTAAGCATCTCTTCAAACTGCTTTCAGGAGCCCTGGCTGACCTTCCAATATATAAATTAGCACCCTTCAGCTACTTCAACCACCTCCCCTGCCTTCTTCCTCATTCTCTTATATACTATACGTATGCATTTATTTGTTCATGCCTGTCTCCCTCACTGGAATGGAAACTCCACGAGGGCAGAGATATTATGTTGGTCACTGCTGTATCTCTGACACCTAGATCAGATGTTGATAATGTGTTAAATAAATGACTGAATATTTTAAAAATAAATTTGAAAAATTAAAAAAAAAAAACAACCTTTCTCCAAGTTCAAGTCAAATCTCTAAACAAATACATACAGAGTCAAGAAATTGCCAACATTTCAAGATGCCCTCATATGCGGTCTTTCATTTTACCTTTGGGACAGCCCAGACAGAGATGTCCTGGAATGCTGTCCTGTTTGGAGCCTCATCTTTGGATTCTAGCTCCATTACTTATTGGCTTTGGAATGTAGGAGAGACCCTACATCTCTCTCTGATCCTCAGTCTTCTCTCCGATTAGTTTAATGAACTCATCTATCAATCTACCCCAGATCTGTGAAGAGGGTGAGAGCAAATACATAGCAAGTGCCCAGCACATGACAGCTGTTCTCATTACTAAGATCCCTTGTTTCCTGTCAAATAACTAGAAGTAGAGACCAGCATGAATAACTTGGATTCCAGAACACCTGAGCTCTTTCTACTGGCCATACAGTGTCTGTCTCATATCTTCTGAAATCCCAACAACCATTCTGACTCTACAGAGAAAAGGAGAAACACCGTTAGGTCTGACCTTGTGCACTCCAAGGGACAGAGGCATAAGGCAGTTCTCCAATCCCCAGAGTTCTACGAAACTTTACGAAGGGCTTCTGCCTTCGCGGTTCTGCACTTACCTGTCTGCACCAGGTACTTGATACTAACTTCATCAACTGGGAAAAATGCAGCAGTCGCCCCGTACTCTGGACACATGTTCGCAATAGTAGCTCGGTCGGCAATGGACAATTGGGCTACTCCCGGCCCGAAGAACTCGACAAATTTGCCCACTACCCCAACCTGACGCAGGTGCTAGGCAGCAAAACAATAGAAAAGTCTGAGACTTGACAGCCCACATTTAAAATGCAGAACTAGCTCCTTACAATTCTTATTAACTAGCCTGGTACATAAACACAAACAATGACGTGGCCCAACATATTTTTGATTACTCTAAGAAATAAAATTTAAAAAGTAATGTTAACTATATACAGTGTGGAATCTTGGATTGAATCCTGCAACAGAAAAGGGTCATTACTGAAAACACTGGTGAAGTTACTTGTTTCATTAGCAGTGTTGGACCCACATTCTTCATTTTGATTTCATGTACCACGGTTATGTGAGATGTTAACGTTTGGGGCAGTTGGAAGAAAGGTAACAGAAACTCCCTGTATTCTTTACATCAACTCTCCTGTAAATCTAAATGATGTCTACACTGAAAACTATAGCAAGCTTATGAAAGAGATTGAAGAAGACACAAAAAAATGGAAAAAGAGTCCATGCTCCTGGATAGGAAGAACAGATATTGTTAAAATGTCAATACTACCCAAAGCAATCTACATATTCAATGTAATCCCTATCAAAATAACACCAGCATTCTTCACAGAGCTAGAACAAACAATCCTAAAATTTGTATGGAACTAGAAAAGACCCCAAACAGCCAAAGCAATCTTGAAAAAGAAAACCAAAGCTGGAGGCATCAAAATCCCAGACTTCAAGTTGTATTACAAAGCTGTAATCATCAAGACAGTATGGTACTGGCACAAAAACAGACACTCAGATCAATGGAACCCAGAAATGGACCCACAAACCTGTGGCCAACTAATCTTTGACAAAGCACGAAAGACAGTCTCTTTAGCAAGTGGTGCTGGGAAAACTGGACAGCGACAAGCAAAAGAATGAACCTGGACCACTTTCTTACACCATTCACAAAAATAAACTCAAAATGGATGAAAGACCTAAACGTAAGACAGGAAGCCATCAAAATCCTCGAGGAGAAAGCAGGCAAAAACCTCTTTGACCCTGGCTGCAGCAACTTCTTACTCAACACGTCTCCAGAGGCAAGGGGAACAAAAGCAAAAACGAACTATTGGGACCTCATCAAAATAAAAAGCTTCTGTAAGTGAAGGAAACAATCAGCAAAACTAAAAGGCAACCGACAGAATGGGAGAAGATACTTGCAAATGACGTATTAGATAAAGGGTTAGTATCCAAAATCCATAAAGAACTTATCAAACTCAACACCCAAAAAACAAATAATCCAGTGAAGAAACAGGCAAGAGACATGAATAGACACTTTTCCAAAGAAGACATCCAGATGGCCAACCGACACATGAAAAAATGCTCAACATCACTCATCATCAGAGAAATGCACACCAAAACCACAATGAGATACCACCTCATACCTGTCAGAATGGCTAACATTAACTCAGGCAACAATACATGTTGGTGAGGATGTGGAGAGAAAGGATCTCTTTTGCATTGTTGGTGGGAATGCAAACTGGTGCAGCCACTCTGGAAAACAGTGTGGAGGTTCCTCAAAAAATTAAAAATAGAACTACCCTATGACCCAGCAATTGCACTACTAGGCATTTATCCACGGGATACAGGTGTGCTGTTTCAAGGGGACACATGCACCCCAATGCTTATAGCAGCGCTATCAACAATAGCCAAAGTATGGAAAGAGCCCAAATGTCCACTGATAGATGAATGGATAAAGGTGATGTGGTATATATACGTATATATATATATATATATATACACACACACATACATACATACATACATATATGCGGTGGAGTATTACTCAGCAATCAAAAAGAATGAAGTCTTGCCATTTGCGACTACGTGGATGGAACTAGAAGGCATTATGCTAAGTGAAATTAGTCAGAGAAAGACAAATATCATATGACTTCAGGCATATAAGGATTTTAAGACACAGAACAGATGAACACAAGGAAAGGGAAGCAAAAATAATATAAAGACAGGGAGGGAGACAAAACATAAGAGAGGCTTAGATATGGAGAACAACCAGAGGGCTACTGGAGGGGTTTTTGGAGGTGGGAGAGGTTAAATGGGTAAGGGGCATTGAGGAATCTACTCCTGAAATCACTGTTGCACTATATGCTAGCTAACTTGGATGTAAATTTAAAAAATAATTAAATAAAAAAATAAAATGATGTCAAAATAATTATTATAAAAAGAAAAAAAAAAAGAAAAAGTTAACGCCCAAATCACAAATATCAACATTAATAAAAGTTTTCCAAAATGAGAAGGGCTTTTTCTCTCTAAGGAGATCACTGGAAGTGCTAAAAATTAAATACTTTCTTTCAACCTAAATGGTCTTGCACTAGTTAAGCGGATAAGTAAATGGATTATTTTCAAGGGTATAATGAACAAATTTCCTGAACAGAGGTACAAGTCAAATGTAACCAAAAGATCTAGACAGTCTGACTCCCATATATTTTCCATACACGCCATCAGCCAGGGCTAGGGCCTCAGTGACTGACGTGGCCCTGCACGAAGCCAGTTTCATGAGCTGTGTGGACAACCGTCAGGCTCTTTTGGTTATGTGGGATTCTGCCAAATTCTGTGGGCAAGAACTATATTATTCTACATTTAAAGAATAATGCACAGACGTCTCAAAAAAGCTACAGTGTTCAAAGAAATGTGATTCCAAATTCCATAAAGATTAAAGAGAAACATCTTTGGCCTTTAACAGGATAGTGGCCATCCCTAACACTCCAAGCCTCCAAACTGTACAACCAGAAAAAAATGTCTGTGATAATAAAAAACCATCACTTTTCTAATAATCTTTCAAAATGAAACTGCCTTCTTTTTGCAAAGCAAGCAAATCACCAAAAAAACCCATTATTTCTTGCAAAAGCTAAGGAAAAAGAAAAAAAAAAAAGGAGTATTTCCAGCTTGGAGAAACATCTGTTGTAATTTAGAATACACAGAAGGGAATTAAACAAGTTAGACATTAAATTCATAGGAGCAGTTTGCTATTTACATATAAAGAAGAACCATGTGAGAAAATGTAGTCACAGTATAAACACATGCTTGGGAATGAGTCTTGGAACGTTAGGATAGCTATTATTTCTAAGAATGTGGAGGATGGCTTTAGCCATAAATATCCCATTTTATCTCATAAAAAGTATACATACAGAGAGGGCTCTGAAGCAAAGGGGGCAAAATGTTACTAACTGTTAGTTCTGGGTGGTGGTGCATGCCAACGTCATTTTAACTTCTGTGTGTCTGAACTATTTCACAATTTCAAAGTACCCTTTTAAAGAAAAGGATCCATGCAGCCATGGAAGAGTAAAATGAACATAATTATCTAAAACTTAACAAAGAACCCTCATCTCTTTTTAAAAATCATCAGGGGCGCCTGGGTGGCGCAGTCGGTTAAGCGTCCGACTTCAGCCAGGTCACGATCTCGCGGGTCCGTGAGTTCGAGCCCCGCGTCAGGCTCTGGGCTGATGGCTCAGAGCCTGGAACCTGTTTCCGATTCTGTGTCTCCCTCTCTCTCTGCCCCTCCCCCGTTCATGCTCTGTCTCTCTCTGTCCCAAAAATAAATAAACGTTGAAAAAAAAAATTAAAAAAAAAAAATCATCAACATACTGTTTCCTAGTGCACAGAGAAACCAAGATGGACGCCAGCATGTATTTCCTCCCGTCACTGTGACTGCCCAAGACTATGGAAGAGGGGGCAAGTTGTTACCTTGGTAATGGTGAGCACAATGTCAGTGGATGTCACCAGAGGGTGGGGATTTCCCATCAGCCTGTAGCCGATCACCTGGGGAAGCACCATACTGATTGGCTGACCCAGCATGACTGCCTCTGCTTCGATACCACCCACTCCTGCAAGGAAGGCAGGGCAGAAGAATGCTTTCAGCATGCCTTACTATATCCCTCAGGCATAATTCAACCCCATTACAATGTCTTCCTAGTGTAGATTTGGATCCTGTAATGAGTAGTTATCTTTTTCTATTTCCCTCTACAGAATTTTTATAAGCACTTCTCAGAGTGTGGTCCCCAAAACAGCACTATCACAATCCCTTTGGTTCTACACCAAGTGGAAAGTGGGGTTCCGGAGTCTCCATTTTTAACAAACAGCTCCAGTTCGTTCTTCCAAACGTTATTATTGAGTACCTGTGAGGTGCTTTTCTAGGCACTGGAAATCCAACAGTAAATAAAGCAGACAAAAATGTCTCTTTGATATGTGTGGTCACACAAAGTCGTGCTACTGGGATGTTATAACGGGATCAGTGTGAATTAGGCTACACACTACAGAACAGCGTGTGTGGAAGAGGAACCTGCAACAATACTCACCCCAGCCCAGAACTCCCAAACCATCAATCATGGTAGTGTGCGAATCCGTGCCCACAAGGCTGTCTGGGTAATAATAGCCATCGTGATCAAATACCACTCTTGCCAAATACTCCAGATTCACCTGGTGGATGATTCCTGAGCCAGGGGGTATAATCCGCATGTTGCGAAAAGCCTGAGAACCCCACTAGGATGGACCGGAAAGAACGCAATGAATATCCGATGCACTTCCATGCAGCCCAGCTCCTTGGCACCTCCCCCTCGTACCCGCGTTTATAAACAACCAGCCAATGGGAGCAAACTCCGCCCATACCTTTAAAAATTCAAACCGTTCTCTATTTCTTTCAAATTCCAGGTCTTGATTCTTCTGTAAACTGTCTGCCCTGTCAGAGAGAAAAGCTGAATGTATAAATTTTAAGGCTTAAAATATTACCGGTCAGACTTCTCAGTGATAAAGAAACCAACTGGCAACTTCATCTGCAGCCTTGCTGGGCGATACCAATGCGTTTATTTACATGGGAAATGAGAGGTAATCAGAAAAAGTAAAAAGAGTAATTATTATTTGGTTCAATTGATCTCTATAATACCTTTACACATGGTAACAAACATTAAGTGAATTCAAGTTATAGCTAGTCTAGTCACACAGCCTGACTTTTAGGAACAGTGTCTGGACATTTATGATGACAACAGCAGCTTAGAGATTTAAAGAACCTTGGTCTCTGTACTTCGTCCTGCCTGACCTTGTTATGACACCTCTCTGAGCTGAGCCTGGTCCGGGCTGGCATTTTCATCTGTTTATGTTGGGAGACAGTGAAACAGCGATGCCAGGAGGCACAGGCCTTTATAAAATCAGTCTCCTAGCTCCCGGAGAGGTTTCTGAGGAGAATGGTGCCACTCAAGAATATCTATAAAGCACGGATTATATGCTGGAGTTTACTCAAAGTCATTCAGTCCAATAGGAAAGACACAGGTAGAGCAGGGAATCAAGAAGCTCTTCCAGGATTTTTATAATCAAATTACATACGTCTTGAGTCAAAGCAGAACTCATAGTTACAACTTCGCAGGTTTGGGCACAGAAGGCACTCATAAACTGTATATCATGGATTGAGTGAACCCAGGAAAGGGCGGTAAAATTAATAGTAAACACCTACTGACTTTTCTAGGAAGCCACCACTCTTCTAAACTTATTCGTGACCACAGAGCCTGTCCTTGCCACTCGCTGGGAATACAAGCATGCAACAGTGGCAAATGCACTGCCCACTTGGTGCCCAGAGCCTGGTGAGCGATACAGAGAAACAGCCAGGCAATTACGGGAGTGTGACCATCATGCCATGATACAGGAAGTACAGAGTGCCAGGGGAACACTCAGATAGGGTCACGAACTCAGACTGGGGGTCGGGAATGCCTTCGAGAGGAAAGTGACACCGATCCAGTCTGAAGGATGAAGAAGAGTCAGCCAGATAAAGACAGGTAGGTGCTCCTTGGGAAGAAAAGGGCTGCAAGCACTTAGCATTTACTCAGTTTACACATTTACACACTCAGTTACGACACTGACTTCTTTCTCCTGATGTGAATATTCTCCAAGGTTAAGTGTCAGTTGCTTTAAGGGAATCAATTCCTGAGGGTGCCTTAGAGCAGGGGTCCACAAACTCCAAATCCAGCCCAATGTCTGTACAGGTTTTGCCCTGAAGCAAGCAATAATTTTTACATTTTTAAAGGTTGAAAACAAAAGGATATGTGAGCAGAGACAGTGTGTAGGCAGCAAAACCTAAAATATTTACTACTGGCCCTTTACAAAAAAAGGTGATCCCTGATGTACTGTATGAATGTCTGTGAGTGTGTGTATGCATGAGAGAAAAGCAGAAGGTAGAAATAGAGAAAGGAGATGGTGATGTAGGGGAACAAGGCAGGACAAGTGTGCTACCCTGGAAGGACAGAGCCTCTGGATCCTCTGGACCAGTACAGCTACTCCTTTAGGCACTCGTTTCCACCTTCTTACCAGTACACTGAGGGCTCCATCCCTCTGACTCCCACCTGTCTCTTCAGGTCCAGGTCCACATTTCCAATGTATCCCAGGCATCTATCTGCATCAGGAACACCTCAGGCACCACATACTCAACGGGTCACACCCTAACACATGAGCTTGCTTCCTGAACCTCATCCTCATCCCCATCTGTCTGTATCATCTAGCGACTGACTTCCCCTCCCGCCACTTAGTATCTACAACTATCCAAGCATTTACTCCAGAAAAGGCCTAACTGGCTCCTCTGTCAGTCTCTTCAACCTACCTTTATACCGTCACCAGCATCCATTTTCTAAAACGTAGATTATCATGACCCATCTTGAACCTGCCAATGGCTTTCCATTTCTCAGTAAAGTACAAATCTCTTCCCTAAATAACACTTGATCTTGGCCAAAAGGTCGAGAAGCGATAATCTCTTCCCTAAATAAAACACAAAGTTCTTCAAGGGCGTCTGAGTGGCTCAGTTAGCTAAATGTCTGACTCTTGGTTTTGGCTCAGATCATTATCTCACAGGTCGTGAGTTCGAGCCCTGCATCCAGCTCTGTGCTGACAGCCTGGAGCTGGCTTGGGATGCGCACTCTCTCTCTCTCTCTCTCTCTCTCTCTCTGTTTCCCTCCCTGGCTTGCTCTCTCAATAAATAAATAAATAAACATTAAAAAGAAAATTAAAAAAAAATGAAGTTTTTCAGTGTAACCTCAAATTTCCTTGTTTAAAAAACTTTTATTTATTTATTTGAAAGACTGAGAACAGAGGAAGGGCAGAGAGAGAGAGAGAGAGAGAGAGAGAGAGAGAGAGAGAGAGAGAGAGAGAATCCCTAGCAGGCTCCACACTGTCAGCACAGGGCCCGATGCGGGGCTGGAACCCACTAACTGTGAAATCATGACCTGAGCCAAAATTAAGAGTAAGGACACTTAAATTACTGAGCCACCCAGCCACCTCTCAAACTTCCTTTATAAGCCCTCTCCTATCGCCTGGTTCAAACTAACTTCAGCCATGCTGAAGCCCTCATATTCTCCCAAACCTCACTTCCCTCATGCCTTTGCACCCTCTATTCTCTCCTGTATTCTCTCCGTGCCTTTTCCAGCTCTTCCCTCCCTGGTCCGCACCCTGGATCAAGTGATACTGCTGGCCGAACCCTCCAGACTCCCTGTGTGGCCCTGTGTCTGGTGCCCGTGGCTCTTCTACTCGGAGCACTTGTGGACACCCAGTCAGGGTTCTTCCTTCCCCCTCATGCCTCCAGCAGCGGAAGGACAACAGAGCCTCTCACAGCAGAAGCAGGGTTGGGAGGGGAACATTCACCCCAGAGAATTCTGGGGCACCAGTGTGACGTAAATGACATATTCACAGGACAAGCAGAAGCCAGACATGCTCAGGCTGTTTTAAGATAGGTTAACTCTAGGTAAAAACCTATTTACTATTTAAAACAAAACTTTTTTTATTCTAACCTTGGCTCAATGAACAGTTCTAGTTACTGGGATGAATGAACAGACCTAGAATTTGAATTTGAACTCAGAAGTTCCCTGAATTCAACAATCTACTGAGCTTTTAATAAAGTTTCTGAATATGACTAAAGAGGAAATTTCTCCCTAGTTATGTAATTTGAATTCAGATTTGGACGTATACCAAAGTTTCTATTACATTTAATGGTACTCCAGAAATTCACAAACTTATTTACAGAGTTATTTATAGTTATTTACAGAGGAGAGAGCTTCCACACTCATGAAATCTGGTCAGAAGTTGTTTTGATATTCTTGTTGGGATTTTAAAAAGAAAAGGTTATTTTTGAGGTAACTTTGAATAATTATTGTAATTTTACAATAATGAGTTAGCTAGACCCTCCATTCCTAAAAATGGTGTGCAGCCAATTATTATTATTCAAGCAAGGCAAAGAGCTCGCAAATATTTAAACGAGAACCTTTATCATCCCAGCACCCTGCCACAGTTTTTTGAGTTCATTTCTGGAAATAGCTGGAAATAAGCCCACAGCACACAGTTCCACAGAAGTTGAGACATATCACATTTAATTCCTTACAAAAATGAGGAAAGAGCCTGTGAGGTCAAATTGCAAAACCAAACTCAAGCAATAAAAACAAAACACCACCAATGAAAATACTTCTAACAGAAATGTTCTCTTTAATTACAAAAAAGAAAAAAAAGTGTTTGCCAGATTTGGATATCAATTTGGATCAAAGTTCCCCCCTGGACTTTGCTGTTTTTATAATAATGTTTTCAGTACTACGGTATAAATGTAAAGGGTCCATAAAAAATTGAAATCAGAGTTGATGGGTCTCAAGGAAAACAAAATCACAGTGAACTTGGTGATGACTCAGATTCATTAACTGCTTAATAATAGCCCGGAGCTCTTTGAATTTTCAGTCAAAAGACTTCAGACATTAAAACAATTACAATTCTATCTCCACCAGTACTTTCCCCTTGCAGGCAGTGAAATAAAGGTAAATTATCAACATCAGTGAGAATCTTCAAGAAAGATAAAGTTGCAAATGATTTTGCGAGGCTACCTTTATAACTTCTGAAGTGGGGTGTTAGGAAATATCCTTACCCTCAAATAGAGTAACATTCTATCCGTGTACTTCTTATTCTTCCCTTTGACACCAAACTATTAAATTGAGCTCATGTGATTCAAGGAGGGAAAAAAAAGAAAAGACAAATTGCCTAAGGATGAGTTTAGAGTCCAAAGGAAAGGGAACAGCTGCCGAATCTCCAGTCTGTTCCAAGAACCATCAATTCAGGGGACAAAGCGATGTCTTTTTATCCTGAATTTATCTGGCTTGGATGTTGACATTAACTTGAGAATGACCAGCTACTACAGTTCCCTTGAGGCTGTATGGAACCCACTTAAGTCCCCAAGGAAGCAAATAAAGTTTTCTGTCTCTCTCTTTGAGTGGTTTATTTCCTATCTTAAGTGACTTTTTAATTTAAAAACAATAGCTTCCGGGGCTCCTGGTGGCTCAGTTAGTTAAGTGTCCGACTTGAGCTCAGGTCGTGATCTCGTGGTTTGTGGGTTTGAACCCCACGTCGGGCTCTGTGCTGTCACCATGGAACCTGCTTTGGATCCTCTGTCTCTCTCTCTGTCCCTCCCCTGCTCGCGCTCTGCCTCTAAAAATAAAAATAATAAATAAACCAAACCAATAGCTTCTTATTGTGAAAATGAAGAACAGTTACAATCCCAGAGATAAATCATCTAGCAGTTTGGCATCTCTTTTTTTCAATCTTTTAATCTGTGTATAGTTCTTCATCTAGCTGAAATCACGCTATACAAGCAATTTATATTTGGCTCATTGAGCTAAGACACGAGTATGTTCCAAGTGTTATTAAATGCTTTATAATTATAACAGCAAATGTTACCTAATAATTTACTTCAAGGACATACCTTAATTTAATCATTCTCCTTTGTTGGACGTTTAGGATGCTTCTAGGTTTTCAATATTATAAACCATGCTTTAATGAACACTATGTAGTCATTAAGCTATTTCTGAATTTCAGGTATCTGTGAAGGATATGCTCAGAAGTGGAAATTCCAGGATGAAAGGTATGGTGATTTCTAATAATCTTAATACATGCTGCCTTCATCATTTCTAATTCAGTGTGATCAGCAGCACATAAAAGTGTCTCCCTCATGACACCTTTATAATTAATAATGCTTATTTTCTAATCTTTACTGATAGGAGAAAATGGTATCTCAAGGATTTAATCTACTTTTTTATTACTTGTAAAGTTGAAAAGGATTTATGTCGTGTTTACCATTTGTTTTTCCTTTTACTGTGAAACATCCACTTTACCCATTTATCTGCTGGGTTTTACGATTTTTTAATGGATTATACACAAGGTTTATATGTTAAAGATATTAGCCCTTTGTTGTATTTGTTGCAAATATTTAAAAAAAAAATTTTTTTTTCAATGTTTTTTATTTATTTTTGGGACAGAGAGAGACAGAGCATGAACGGGGGAGGGGGAAGGGCAGAGAGAGAGGGAGACACAGAATCGGAAACAGGCTCCAGGCTCCGAGCCATCAGCCCAGAGCCTGATGCGGGGCTCGAACTCACGGACCGCGAGATCGTGACCTGGCTGAAGTCGGACGCTTAACCGACTGCGCCACCCAGGCGCCCCTGTTGCAAATATTTTAAAGATATTTACTGTTAACTTTGAAGCCATTAAATCTATAGTTCCTTGTTCCTTTTTTGCTTCATTTACTGCTTTTAAATTTAGAAAGATCTTTCTCATCAAGACATATACAAACTTATATTTCTTTTAAAGTTTTTGATGATTTAATTTAAAAAATATTAATGCTTTAATTCTAGGACCTGCTCTATCAAGTAACTAATTTTCCCAGCATTGAATGTGGTATAGTTCTTTCTTCTGCACTCATAGTTGATGGTAACTTTATTTAGTTATTCTTCTAGGTTAAGATATCAGACTTTTAGCAGTACCTGGTTGCCCTGCTTGTATCCAAACCCTGGCTGTATAATCTTGCACTTACTTTTTTTTTTTTAATTTTTTTTTTTAATGTTTATTTATTTTTGAGACAGAGAGAGACAGAGCATGAACAGGGGAGGGTCAGAGAGAGGGAGACACAGAATCTGAAACAGGCTCCAGGCTCTGAGCTGTCAGCACAGAGCCCGACGCGGGGCTCAAACTCACGGACTGCAAGATCACGACCTGAGCCGAAGTCGGCCGCTTAACCGACTGAGCCACCCAGGCGCCCCTGCACTTACTTTTACGACAGATGGAGTGTACTTCCCACTCCTGAGTTAGGGCTTGACTGTGTGTCTTGCTTTGATTAATATTATTGCAAATAGACAGGATTCTAATCTGCCAGCCCTAATCTAAGCCTCAAGAGATATTGTGGGTTCCCACTTGCCCTCTTGAGCCTCTGTGATCACCAGCTTTCTCCTTCAGCCTGAGCCCCAAAAGAAGTGAATAGGAAAAAAACCACACATAATAACCCCCCACCCCCCCAAAAAATCTTCACTGGAAAATCTGTATTAAGTTTGAGTTTTTCTGAATATATCTTTTAAAGATTTTCTTCTTTTGTTTACTTACACACACAAAGAAGACTTGATCTCCAAGATTCTGCACAAAACAGAAAACCCAAGTATTCATCCTAATCTCTCACCTTCTGTTGAAATCAACCTGGATGGAGTGATCAATTACAAGATCAGCAGGACAAACAGGGTTTATTTTCTCTGGATCTCCTCCTAACTTTTTCACAGCATCTCGCATTGCCGCAAAGTCAACCACAGCTGGCACACCCCTAAGAAAAGAGAGAATTAAACAGAAAACAAAACTGTTAAACAAGTGTACTTAGATTTTTCACCTTTTGCCTCCAGTGACAATACTGGCCACGAGACAGTCTCATCAGTGGGGCTAACAATAGATGCCTTAGAAAAGTGGAAGTTTCTAAACACGCTTCCTTGAGCAGAAATTGGTAGTAAGCACCATGACTGAGTGGTATCTCTACATGCAATTTTGCATTAAAGTTAACAACAAATACGGTCTAAATAGAGACCGTGGTAAAATGTGCACTTAACACTGGGGCTGTTACTGCCATGGCTGATTCCCATTCACGTGAGGGGGTGGGTGACAAAGGCCTATAGAAGATATACAGATTTCACCTCCAACCTCCAACCAAATTTAAAGAAATGGATGTAATTCAGAGAAGAATGCTGTGAATCCTTCCTTTTTATTATTTTGAGTATAAAATTTGTCCTCTAGACTGTCCTTTGGTAAAGTAAAATTTCATCTCTATAAGGAATAAAATAACATCACTTAAAAATGGAAAGGCAAGATCTCAGAAAACAGGCCATGATGGGGAATAAAGACTCCCAGGAATAGCAGGATGTGAACTGAGGTTTAAGGGCAACAGGTCAGGCCTTGTGAACTACAAGTCTCCCCTCAGGACACAGCATATTGATATTCTAAGGACAGCTGTTTCAAACCTGGCTATCTGGGTGACAGGATGTGAGGGAGAGAAGATTCCAAGATAGCCCTACTCCATGCTATTTCTTCCACTTTTTGTTAGTATACTTAAGGTTAGGATCTCCAAAAACAATGACCTTTGCCACTGGAAGAAGTGGAGTGACTACACATCCCACTTGTCGGAGACAATCTCTAGCTGTCCAGGATAACAGACCTCTTTCGTTTTCAAAAGTGTCTGGATAATGGGTGATAAATTATACAGTCATAGCGTGTGTGTGTGTGTGTGTGTGTGTGTGTGTGTGTGTGTGTGTGTGATTCAAGCTTTCCTTAAAGGCTGGCAAGGGAGGCAGTGAACAGGGAAGTGAAGTGACATTAGGCTCACGTAAAGTCTTGCAGGATGACACGGGCAGGCTTAAACGGCACTTCTATGTTCTTATGCTGCATGACATTCCAATTTAGGATATTTTCAATGTCATTTTTCTTCACCAAAAATTGATCACAGTTCCGAATGGCTGCCTCCAGGAGAACTCTGATAGAAAATGGTAAGCGTTCTAGAAAAAAAGAAAAAAGTATAACAAAATAAACACAAGTCATGAGACACATTATTATAAGAACTATTTTAAAGCCAGTCCCCATATAAACCTGGTATGAAGCATCAGACTATTTTTCCAACAGGGAAAGAGGGTAAATTTAAATTGATTTCAACAGTTCGATATGTAAGAATACTGAATGGGTTGAAGAGACGTTCAGTAATAGAAAAAGTTAATTCTTTCACAATAAATGATTGCCTTACCTTGGATTCCATTAATAGTTTCTGTTAAGTCATCATGAAAGAAGTTAGCCTAGATATTTACCATATTATGTGCTGGCAAGTAACACACACACACACACACACACACACACACACACACAGTAATATTTCTTATGAAAACTAGTGTTCAAGAAATGAGAAAATAACTTCTTTACAACTAACGTCATTAAGACCAAAGTTTGGTCACATACACCTTTCAAAGGAAATATAAGCCCACATGCCATGCAGAATGGCTACTGGTAGTGGGTTCAAGGATAACAACAGTTCAGAAGAAAAACTATTTTATTTATAAAAGAAATGTTCATTCCTGATCTATGAAAACTATTCACCAATATTATTTGGAAAAGACAAGAGTGCAAAGGTAGAAAAGCAGAGGATTTGGGATAAAAAAGACATGTTTTTGTCTTCTGCTCTTACCCACATTGTTGTTTCTTGATCATGTCATTGACCCTCTCTGGGTCTCAGCTTCCTCAGGACTTCTAACATTTTATAAACATGACCTCAAGGGGTTGTTATGCAGACTAAATGATGTAATATATATGTATAAACCCTCTATATACTATAAAGTGTTATATAAATGTCACATGTATATAATAATTACTAACATAAAAATGAGCAATGTAAGAAAAGGTGTGTGAGTTTGTGTGCTTAATTCAAGACCATTCAGCTATTTCTGCTACTCCCTCTTTCAAATCTCCTAAAGGCTAATTAATTACATAGCTTAATTACTATGCAAACGAGACTCAAACTGCTGTCAGAACAATTAACATCATAGAGCCATGCACCTACCATATCTTGAATCCTTCAGTTTATTCAAATTGAAGAATTTCTTTCCTGGTTGTGCAGGATCTAAAGGCTCAACAAGGTGTGCAAATGGGTTGCTCATGATTCCTGATGGCCACGTGTCCCTGAAAAGAAAAGGGAACATTTAATTTCTAACTGTCAAAACTGGACCTCATTTATTTTGACAATCACGGTAGATATTCACTTCAAGACATCACTCATCTTTTCACAGGAGGAAGGCAGGACATAAACGACTACAAGAATTATATTCTTAGCAAATAAAATGGGCTTCTGTGAAGGTATCGTGAACGCTAGCATTCACCTCTTGAGAGGCCATAAAATCCCACACTTTTGTCTTATGTCTACAACTTTCCAACATTCTTCCACCAATAAGATATACCGTGTCTTATGGTAAATCCTGAAGATACAAACCGGCCCTTTGAGCTGGACTCATGTCTTGCCTGACAGGAGGTAAAAGGTCATAGCAGATGACATGGAATTGTATAAAACTTGAACTTTGGAAGTGGGGGCTGGAAAGCACTATTTCCTGTTGTAACAGTCTCTGCAGCATTTGAGAAAAACATGGTAGTTTGAAGTCTTCCTGATTCACTTTGCACAAGGTGGCAACAAAGTGTTCACATCAAGGAATCTCTGTTACTGCAGTGGGGCGTAAAGGCCTAAACTTACTGCCCAAGTGAGTGTGGAGGAGACCCTCTACCCCAGCTCCAGGCAGGTTTACAAGCAGTGAATCAGGGAAGTAATTGTTCCTGGCCTCCACCACACAGATAAATAGCAATTTCAAATAACATAAATGTATGACTCTGAGAAAAACACAGTAGGAATAGCAAGTAGAGAAGGAATAAGAAAGCTTGTTTTTAGTCCTACCCCTGGGGCAAAAATCCTTCAGCCAATCCATTTCCCAATTTTGAGATAAGACTACTAATGTTCCGGGGCGCCTGGGTGGCTCAGTCGGTTCAGCGTCTGACCTTGGCTCAGATCATGATGTCATGGTTTATGAGTTCGAGCCGCGGTTTGGGGTCTCTGCTGTTGGAGCAGAGCCTGCTTTGGATCTTCTGCCTCCCTCTCTCTGTTCCTCTCTAGCTTTCTCTCTCTCTCTCTCTCTCTCTCTGCCCTTCCCCCTGCTCATTCTCTCTCTCTCTCTCTCTCTCTCAAAAATAAATACAAACATTAAAAATAAAAAAGAATAGTAACATTTCTGAGGCGTGTAGAGATCACTTAAAACTAAAATCTTAAAAAAACAAAAACAAAACACAAGAATACTAACATTTCCCCAATTAATTCAGGGGTTTTATGAATACTTAAATATTCAACATATTTGAGGATGACTAATATGGAATGATCAACATATTACTGTAAAATGAAAAAACAATATGTGCAAACTCTGGACATATGGGTTCAGTTCATACCACCACAATAAGACAAGTATTGCAATAATGTGGGTCAAAAGAATGTTTTGGTTTCCCAATGCATATAAAAGTTATGTTTGTTTACACTATACATTAATCTATTTAAAAACAATGTATATACTTTAATTAAAAAATACTTTATTGCTGGGGCAGGAGGGTGGCTCAGTCAGTTAAGCATCCAAATTTAGCTCAAGTCACGATCTTGCAGTTTATGAGTTCAAGCCCCACGTTGGGCTCTGTGCTGAGAGCTCAGTCTGGAGCCTGTTTCAGATTCTGTGTCTCCCTCTCGTACTCTGTCTCTGTCTCTGTCTCTCTCTCTCAAAAATAAACATTAAAAATTTTTTAAATAAAAAATACTTTATTACTAAAAAATGCTAACCATCATCTGAGCTTTCAGGGAGTCATAATCACTGATTGTAGACAACTATACCAAATCTAATGATAATGAGTAAGTTTGCTATATTGTGAAAATTATCAAAATGTGACATAGAGACAGGAAGTGAAGAAATGCTGCTGGGAAAATGATACCAACAGACTTGCTCAAAGCGGGGTTGCTACAAACCTTCCATCTATAAAAAATGCAGTATCTGCAAAGCACAAAAAAATGTGGTGTGTCTGTAACAGGAAATGACCGTTTGGGGGGATAAAAAGTTACAAGTGGTTCTTGTCTCCCTAGACAGGCCTATAGCTTCATGAAAACACCAAAGCGACTGGCTCCTTTAAGAAGGGCAGGGGCCTCGAAGTCAAGATTAGGAGTAAGACTCAGTTTCCACTACACATCCTTTCATTTTGTTTGTGTTTTTACCCATGTACCCATGTTGTGTTTTTACCCATATAACTTTTTGAAAACTAGCTGAAAGTTTAAAAGAAATAGATATTTGTGTATATCCTCTGTCTAAAGTCCAGGGCTAGGGAATTCTGGGGAGAGGCAGTGGACTGAGAAGCAGCCCCTGCCTTCCTGGAGTTAGCAGTGCTGGAGGCCACAGGACAAGCCAGACACCTGTCAGGAGCACTAGAGAATGCAGAGGACAGAGTGAGGTTGTCTGCCAGCATCTCTGTGCCGGCAATGACTTCTTTCCCTGAGTTCCATGTGGTTTTGCAGGAGCTGCCATTTTGTCAGGGAGAGGGAAAGCTATCTGCCCTAATCTGGGCCAATACACTTCCTTCTCTGGGGATTCTGGAACCAAAACTAAAGAAAGGCCGGCAAGGGAAACTGTGTTTATAAAAGCATATGCCCCTAGACCATCTGAGTTAGAACTACCCAGGGATAGTTCTGGTTAAAAATACAGATAGATTCCTGAGTCTCACCCCTAAGCTACTGAATCAGAATTGATGGGGGAGGTGGGAGGAGGGAGCAGGCCTGGGTGGAATGTGCCATCTAAGGGGGGCAGTGGCCATTTGGCTCCAGCCTAGAGCTGATGCAGGAATGCCCATCCCACTGTTGACAGATCATCCAATTTTTCAAGCAAGTCTGGCAGTTGGGATTTCTACGTGAACTCTCTTGATTTAGAAATGTTGGTAACTAAATGTTTCTAAAATACCGTGTGAGTCTGTAGCATGACGGCTAAACCGAACACGCCTGTGGGCTCTATGTGACCACTGGACTGCCAGCCCGTGACATGTGTCCCAGCCCCACCTGGCAGATGTCTCAGACTGGAGAATGGCAGGGTAATCAGAGAGAGAAAACTCAGGTAGGCAACTACAGAGAGAAAGGAGGCGAGAGGTAACCTGCGTGGGCAACTGGATGGCGGCAGCTGATGTGGAAAAGTGGTGGATGGAAAGAAAAGGCAAAAGCTAGAGAAAACAGCCACGGAGAGAATCACCGAATCATGGGGCAGAAGAAATACAACTGAACCCTAAGTGTGGAAGGCTGGAGGATCTTAGGACTGCTTTGGGAAGGAACACTGTGGCTTTGAAGACAGAGTACATTTCTTTATCTTTATTTATTTATTTAGAGACAGAGAAAGCATGAATGGGGGAGGGGCAGGCAAGAGAGAGAGAGAATCCCTAGTAGCCTCTGCACTGTCAGCACAGAGCCCAATGAACCATGAGATCACGACCTGAGGCAAAGTTGGATGCTTAATCGACTGGGCCACCCATGTGCCCCGGAGGACAGAGCACATTTCTTAAAGTGCTACACAGATGTCAGATATTCATTGTTCATCCCCACTAAATGAGGAGCCAGTCAGGAGGAAAAAAAAACCTATAAATATACTATTTAGTAAGAAATATGCTGGCTTGTCGGTAGAAGTTTACAAATTGGTGGGCTCAGAAAACAAGACTAAGAATTCCACTGATTGGAATTTTGAGGCTGTAAATTAAAAAAGGCAATAATAATCCTATTCTCCCTTTGATTTGTTACCGATTCCATTGCCCCTAGAGGTAACTTTTCTACCCCACACAGTAGCAACTGCAACAGTGAAACTGCTGTTTGGCCTGCCTGGGAAATGGGTCAGGAAAGGAGCCTCTCCACAGAGGCTGTGGGACATTTGAGAATCTCTGCAGCCAGAGGAAGTGGTGGGAGGCCCTTACAGAATGGGGCAGGGTGAGTCATTCACATCTTTAAAAAGCCTGGAGTCTTTGACTCTTCCCTATCTCTGTGTCAAACCCTAATGGGGACAGGTGCCTCAAGTTTGCCAAAAGTCTACGATTAAACCAACTGCTAAGTTGTGCCCGTTTGCCATGACGCAGTGGATGAAATGTGTCAAATGACTTCCCTATAGCTTACGAGTGCCCCGTAACTCTGAAAACCTTACACAATTTCTGCTGTTCCCACCACCCTATGAAGCCTACCAGTATTTCAGGACAGATATGGTGACCGACAGAGCTCGTAGGGAAAATGGCTTGTGTAAAAAGTGCTCTACCGTCTGCCTCCCCTTTTCCTTAAAAACTAGAAAATTGTCAGGGTGCCTGGGTGGCTCGGTCGATTAAGCGTCTGACTTCGGCTCAGGTCATGATCAAGTGAGTTTAAGCCCCGTGTTGGGCTCTCTGCTGTCAGCACAGGGCCAGCTTTGGGTCCTCTGTCTCCCTCTTTCTCTGTCACTCCCTAACTTGTGCGCATGCAAAAACCAACTAGACAATTGTCTAATTTCACTAATCAATGAACCAAATTCTACTTGCAGAAGCTAAAAGAGAAAGAAATCAGTCACCAGTTACTAAGTACCAACACATAAGTACATGGGTACCGGTACATAAATACACCCAATGCTTTACACCATCTTCTCTAATTTTGGCAACACCTCTGTAAGCTAAAGCATATCATTATTTCCATTTTACAGCCGAGGAAACTACAGCTCAGAGAGATACAAAAATTTGCCTAAGGACATACACCTAGTTAGAGGCAGAGCCAGGTTTGAAATCCTGGCTCTTCCCACCCCACCCTCAAGCGACTTCCTCCACCCCAGGTGCAGCAACTTCGGTTCTGAAGGTGGTGCTGTGTAGAGGTCACAGACCAACCCCAAAGCTAAAACAAACAAACAAACGAACAAACAAAAAAACCCCAAAAAAACCAAAACAGGAGAGATTCATGGGCCTGAGAAACCCTCCTGCTAGAACTCAGTTTGGAATACTGGCGTTGCTTTTCCTTCTTTCCGGGGACACCGAGCACGTTAGTCTAAGCTGGGCATTGTCACGTGCCCCTTGCCACTTTTACTAAGTCACAGGTCAGTGACAAGCAATAGCAGCAACCCAAAACTGGTTTTGCTTCTGGGAAACTGTCCTTTCAAAAAGCTGGAGGGCTCTGGAAATCCCTTCCAGGTTTCACTCATGCTATTACTCCTGTCTTAAAATCACTTTATAGGAGCTCCCAATGCTTTAGCAGTCCCCAGAGAAAGCCAAAAACAACTGTGTTCCAAGGAGGGTAGAAGGGAAAGACCTTTGGCTTGGGAACAGTCCAGATCCAAAGTAGAATCTAGGCATCATAAATGCCTCCTAGGTCTGCCTTACCCTGGCCAGACTCGTATCCCATCCTCAAACCTCAAGTATTACTGCAAATCCTGCAGACTCCCTGAGGTCTGGGTTTCATCTAGAAACCCCACCAGCTGGCCAGGGAGCGCTGCCTACTTCCCACATGCACAGGAAGCACAGACCCCCACCATTTCAACTCCCTTCTTTTCTTATCTGCCATCCTCCCTTCCCTCTGTTTTGTTCCTGCCTTTTTTCTGTTTCACCTAATTCCCATTCAATACTAATAAAACGGAGGAGTGAACAGAGAGAGTTGTTGTGGATTTTTGTGGGGAGCGGGTAGAGTGTTATCCTAGTTTTTTTTCTTTTTGGAAGGGTGAGGGTTAGTGTCATGGAAATAAGCATGAGTGCTACCTTTTCTGCTCCACAGAGTAAGATAGTATTGCATAGAGGAAAAGAGAAAACAAATTAAAAAGAAGAAGAAAAAGTTAAAAAAGGGAAATGGTATCTTTTAAGCAGTGATGTTAGAGCTCATTAAGAACTGTGCTTCATGAACCTTGTGTTCAGGACTGTAGGACCGCTGAACATTGGCCCCGGCCTGTGAATCAAGTAGGACGCATGAACAGTTCTTATACAAAAGGAATTTAAAGACAGACACTTGCACTGTACTTGAAACCCTTCTCTACACTTAGCTCACACTCTTAAAATGAAGAGAATTATTCAGTTGAGAAACAGTGTGTTTCAAAGCTAACCCATCCTGAAATACCAGCTGGGTGACTTGTACATTGTCATGATCCCCTCAGGTACATCTTGTGCCGGGACAGGAGAGGTTGGGGAAAGAGTACTGAACACCAGATTTTTAAAGCAAATTACTAAAAACACTAAACATTAGCATAGGCAGACAGATCTAATTTAACAAATGAACCATGCTCTTGGCAAAATAGGTGCAGGCAGTTCAGAGCTGGGGTTCCTCCCCAACCACAGTCTTGCTGCCAACCAACCTTTGGTCTCAATTTTGGACACCTGCAGGGGACTCAGAGAGGCACCACCTTTCTGTGCATATGTGGCATGGCATTAACCCATCCCCCACCATGCCCTTGGGACACCTGGCCTTAGATGCTATGCGGGTGATGAGACAGAATCAGAGAATGTTGAGCCTTCTGGAGAGAACTTAGAGATGCCATAGCATTTTCCTGACCAGGAGACAGAGGTCCCCAGAAGCAAAGTGGGATCACTAGATTTATGAGTGGTAGACCGAGGAAGAAGATACAGCTGATTTTCTCCCCAATGAAACGCAAATTTCTGGCAGGGATAAAAAGTATGCGCAAAATCCTCCAAAAGTAAAGTTTAAAAAAGTACCACTTAGGCATATCACAGTCTTCTGGCACTTTTGTGAGTTAGTTCTCTAATCACTGACTGAGCCTTCCATGTGGTGCAAAATAACCAGAGAACTGACTGGCAGCTGAACTTTGGGAAAACAACTTAGAGTTAAGTTTTTCATAATCTACCCTGGGTAACTAGTTTTTTTTCTAAGAGAGGCAGACAAGTAAGGGCAAATAAATTTTATTGATATAAATATCAAACATACAATTCCTTACTCAGATTCAACCTAAGAAATGTGAGCAAAGACTCACATTAATAGAAATGAAATAGAAGAAGTTGAATTATATATATACGAGAATCTAATTTAAAAACTTCAAGACTATTAGTATATATTCATTCATACACACACACACCATCATATATAGAAATGAATAGAAAAAGATCTAAAATAAAGTCAACATTGATTATCCTTAAGTAGATGTTTCTTAAGTAGAAACTATCTTTTAAAAGGAAGCTAGAACACTTCATAAAGTTCCTGAAACCACAACATACGGTTCTTTCTTTCATAATGTCTGATGAGGATTTATTTAAAAGTAAATTTGTGACTATTACTCTTTAGATAAACCCACTCTGCTCCTCCAAACTACGTCCTTGTTGTCCAACGATGCAGTGAAAGGGTTCACTAAAGAATTTGTAAACGGTTCACATTTAACATCAGACAGATCAGTTGCGTATGTCATACAGGTCACAAGTATCAATCCAAGCTGGACCCCTTCCTTCTCACCACCCTCCTCAGCCCTCCTCCAGCCCCCCCTTCTCCCCATCACCCTACTGTCCTGCAATCCCAGCAGGAGACCAAACTTGCTGCAGAACCATATCTTCTAGGCTGGTGAGAACTTCAAAAATATTACACTAAGGGGGCGCCTGGGTGGCACAGTCCGTTAAGCGTCCGACTTCAGCCAGGTCACGATCTCGCGGTCCGTGAGTTTGAGCCCCGCGTTGGGCTCTGGGCTGATGGCTCAGAGCCTGGAGCTTGTTTCCGATTCTGTGTCTCCCTCTCTCTCTGCCCCTCGCCCGTTCATGCTGTCTCTCTCTGTCCCAAAAATAAATAAACGTTGAAAAAAAAATTAAAAAAAAAATATTACACTAGGGGCGCCTGGGTGGCGCAGTCGGTTAAGCGTCCGACTTCAGCCAGGTCACGATCTCGCGGTCCATGAGTTCGAGCCCCGAGTTGGGCTCTGGGCTGATGGCTCAGGGCCTGGAGCCTGTTTCCGATTCTGTGTCTCCCTCTCTCTCTGCCCCTCCCCGGTTCATGCTCTGTCTCTTTCTGTCCCAAAAATAAATAAACGTTGAAAAAAAAATTTTAAAAAACAAAAAAAAAAACCAAAAAAAACCCCAAAAATATTACACTAAGTAAAAGATGATCATTGCAGAAATATTACGAAGTGCAGGTAAACAAAAAGAAGAAAATAAAAGTCACCTGTAATACCATGGTTTGGAGTTTCATCTAACATGACTTTTAAAGGTATTTGGATTTTGGGGTGCCTGGGTGGCTCAGTCAGTTGAGCATCTGACTGCCTCAGGTCACCATCTCATGGTTTGTGAGTTCGAGCCCCACAATGGGCTCTGTGCTGACAGCTCAGAGCCTGGAACCTCCTTCAGATTCTGTGTATCCCTGTCTCTGCCCCTCCCCCACTCGCACTCTGTCTCTCTCAAAATAAACATTAAAAAATATTGGAAAAAAAAGAAGTAAATGTATTTAGATTTCTTTAAAAAATGGATTAGACTTCACAGTGTTTTGCAAATTGCCTTTTCTCACTCAGCAATACATCTTTATCGGGCTATCAGGTGATATTTTATATCATTTTTAATTACACCATAAAAATCTATCATTTAGATATACAACAATTTACTTAAATCTCCCATTAGTTAAATAGTTTCCAGGTATTAACAGGCAAACAATGCTGCAACCTTTGTACACACTTCTTTGAGTAGGTCCTCAATCCATTTCCTTAGTATAAATTCCTAGCTTCTGGTCCCTAGAAGTAGGACAGCTGAGTGAAAGGATTTGCATGTCTCCATTGTGTTAAACATCACCACGTGGCCTGGGAAAGGCCGTGCCAATTTATGACCCTTCTCTGAGGCAGTGAATGGAGGTGCCTCAACTAGGCAACATAATTCTTTGCCAAATGGAAAGATTAAAAAGCTAATCTTGGGCGTATCTTTAATTGCCAGGGAAGGTGGACACTTTTTCATCTGTCTCTTTGACATCTGAATTTCTTCTTTTGTAAAGTGTCAGTCTGCCAGACACAGACCAAACTGAGTGATACCCAGATGGCCTTTGGTGACCAAATGTTCTCCTTGGAGGAGGACTTCACTGAGCTCTTAGTGTGGATGAGACTGGGCTCTGGGGACCCTAAAATCTTTGGGCAGCTCTAAGGTCTGATGTACAGTCTGGCCCCATGCCGAGGTGCATCCTGAACCTAGCTGGTTATAGCAAGGTAAGAGGCCCCATTAGCTTAAATCATGGGCAAAACCCCATTTGGTTCAGTGAGCTTTGCTCTCTGTTACCCAGACTGAACTTCCAAAGCCCAGGCAGCAATCTTGCAAGTGGATTTCAGGACACTGAACACAGAGCACGGGCAGCACACTGCTGACCCATCACTCTTGCCAGAGGAACATCTCGTACCATACACCCTGCAGAACGCCACACCGTGATGCTTATTCGGCACAGCCAGATTTGCAGAAATGCACGGAAAGGTCGACTGACTTTAGCTAAATGCCAGTGATCAGATCCAGTAAGATTCACCTCTTCAAGTCACTTTCCAGACTCTGGAGTATAGAAATCCAAGATTTAGCTGCTTCTGTTATCAGAGTTGAATCTTTTTAGGTTGTTTTAGGATAGGGAAAGAGGGGCAGTATGAATGGGCCCCACAATCAACCAGCAGGGGAGAGGAGTGAACCGGAGCGGCGGGACTCCTGCCAGTAATGGGGTGGGGAGGACAGAGGTTTTGTTTAGTTCTCGAGGGTGGGGAGTGTGCCTATCAGTTTCCAGGAGAGCTTGTATAGTTTCAAAGAGTTTCCAAGAGATTAGTGGAGAGTGATGGATAAAGTACAGACAACACACGCTCCACATTATTTAGGATATCTAAAGGCACACAGGGGTGGGCTTTTAAAATCCATCCAGACAACAGAAAGAGGTTTCTTCTGTATTTCATGTGGTTTTCCCATCTCTCCCCTCCTCACATTTTTCTAAATACACCCATTCTGAATTTTCACGGGTCCCAACTCTAAAGTCAAAGTCAAGTCACTGCATCTCTAGAGTTCATTTCAGTTCACTATAAGGATTAGCAATGCTTCATTTATTTTCTGTTTAAAGAGAAATTAATTGGTCCCACTCCCAAACTGACTGTTGTGTATCTAAATATCATGCTACTTATAAACAACTTTTTGTCAAAAGCGAGATTCCAAGGATGTCTATGTAAGCATAAATAAGACTGAGGTCAGAACCACCCAGGCCAGCAAACCACCATGGCTTGTCAAGTGGATTTTTTCACAACGTAGAGAACTAGAAAGATTAGCTCTTTGCTTTCTTTGAGGTAACTACATCTGGACAACTGGAATAACTAAATATCTCCAGATTTTCCCAGAGACCAGGTCACCTAAAAAAAACAAAAACAAAAACTACCCACAGAAATCTCTTAAATGGGGTACTTGGAAAGAATTTTGAATAAGAAGCCCTAAGAGCAACGATCTATTTTGGGACAGAATGTAAACAAAGAAAGAGGTAGTGCAGAAGGAGGGTCTTGCAGAAAGAAATTGTTGTGCAACAATATAACCAAATCCATCAACCCATTTTTCTTGAGCAATAATTATATGCGACATGCACCCTTGTCTGTAAACATGAATAAGACTGCTTCTGTATCAGAAAGTTTTGCCATCACACAATTTGCTTGTCTTTTTTATTTTTATTTCCTTACTAAGTTAAAAAATTTTTTCAATGTTTATTTTTTGAGAGAGATAGAGAGACAGAGAGAGACAGAGTGCTAGTGGAGAGGGACAGAGAAAGAGGGAGACACAGAATCCAAAGCAGGCTCCAGGCTCTGAGCTGTCAGCACAGGGCCCGACGTGGGTTTTGAACTCATGAACTGCAGATCATGACCTGACCCGAAGTTAGATACTCGACTGACTGAACCACCCAGGTGCCCCTGTTTTTGCCAAATTTTTAAATAATCAGTCTATTTTCACTTATTCTTCCATCTCATCCTGGACAACTGCCCAGAAGGCTCCACATATATTCCTAGATTTTTAAAAAGAGCTGTCACAGTTTTGAAATGATTGAATTCCATTTTGAATGAGCCATATAACCTTTCTGTGGCTCAGTTTCCTAACCTGTAACATAAGTTTAGTTGATAATCCTAAAAAGTCCCTTCTGAGTGAAAAAAAATTCTATGCTTCATTATTCATGTATTCAACACACATTTATATTAACCATCTAATATGTGCCAGGAACTGTTTTAGGCACTGGGGATACACCCAGTAAAAAACTGACAAAGGCCCTGCCTGTGTGGTGCTTCCATGAGGAGGGAGACAGAGTACACAGCTAAATGATATACAAACAGAATGTCAGATAGTGACCAGCTCTGTGGATAGGCAGGACAAGGGCAGTAGGGAGTGTTGGGCCGTGAAGCATACTGAGAGATCAAAGGAGGTCTCATTCATATGGAGCCACTTGAGCAGAGCCTTGAAGGAAGTGAGGGGACAAGCTATATACAACTGGAGCAGGGGTGAGACCATGTGCAAAGGCCCTGAGGCGGGTCTGAGGAAGGCAAGGAGGCCAGGGCAAGGTGAATGACGGCAGAAAAGGAGACAAGGTGGGGAGGCAGCAGACTTGGCCACTGTAGGGACCGTGACTGAAGACAAACTACAAAGTACTGTCCTAGCTTTACACTTGGTTTAAATTAACTGTAGATTCCCAACACTGGAATTTGTTAAAGTCTGATATGAAATTAAGTCATAATGTGAAAATGCTAGATTACATTTAAAAAGTAGCTAACTTCCTGAAATCTAACCTTCTGTTTCCTTGAACTTCATTATTAAGTAACACTGGAAATTTTTAGGATGTATCATTAAGATGATCATGACTCACTCAGCAGACATACACAGCCACTGCCAAAGGCAACAGACAGGATTTGGGGGACAGGGGCCATGGCCACTGCACTGTCTGAGGGAATAGCCCCTGCGCCTTGTCAAGACTCCCAGTTCTAGGCTTGCTGGCGACGACAGCACAACATCCTATGTAATTCCCAAAGGAGGAAGGCTTACCTGACACATTCTTTAAGTTCATTTTAAATTAACTGCAGTAGCACAAACTCAAAAGAACAGAAATAGTTTTAATTTTTGATATCACTGTGGTCTAATAGAAGCAGTTTCACAAAAGGGCTTGTCAACTTCAGAATTTATACTTCCAGGAAAGTCATCGTGGGGTCATAAAACATTTGGTCAGAAAGGAAGAAGCAGGGCAGGGCCCCCCAGGCGTCCTGACCCAGCCCTCTGCTCCTGATCTCATCCTCTCCTCATAAAGGTCAGTCTTCAGCCTCTTCTTGGAATGTGGGTCTCCTACCCAGCAGTAACCCACAGTTATCAGTGGGGCTTCAAAAATGACACCTGCAGACACCCCAAAAGTGACATTTTGCAGAACCAAGTCCTATAGCATCTAACTTACAAAAAAAAAATTTTAAGGTTTATTTTTGAGAGAAAAAGAGAGAGAGGGCGAGGGAATGAGCATGAGTGAGGGAGAAGCAGAGAGAGAAAGGCAGACACAGAATCCGAAGCAGGCTCCAGGCTCTGAGTTGTCAGCACAGAGCCGGACTTGGGGCTCAAACCATGAGATCATGACCTGAGCCTAAGTCGGACGCTTAACTGACTGAGCCACCCAGGGGACCCCCTACTGCATCTAACTTTTGAGGCGAGAGGAGCGGGGTAGGGGCAGACCACTGTGATAAAAGCATTATGGGGCAGGCCTAGTTGATATCCATTCTTTAAGAAAAGATGCATGATTTCCTCAAGCTTCTGAACAAATTGTATAGATGTTTGGTAATGAACTTTTCTAACTCAAATTTTAGGAACTAGAAAGAAAGAGTGTCGCTACAAGAGGCAAGGTGTCAGGCTGCCAGGGTCTCAGAGGGCAGCATTTATCTCCATGAATGTCCCAAGTTTCTGAGGTCATCAACCCTCACTCACCTCAGAACTGGACTTAAGAATGATGACTCATGCTAACAGAGTTCTCAGAAGCTTGAGGTATAAACCCATATATTTATTGATTTTCCAAAAGAAAGACAACTGCCAGGACGACCCGATGCTCCTGCTTTCTGACCATCACATTCTTTCCCCAGAGCACTTGAGTGATGTGGTTCAGAGCTGGAAACCGAAGCTAAATATCAGGCGTATTGAAAGGGGGAGCTGGAGCTCAAAATCAAGTCCATCACACTCTAAAGCCTACCTCTTAAGCAGCTAAGCCTTCACCCTATCTCAGTGGCCCAGACAGTGGCATGGCATCTATATGCAAATGCCATTTCATGGCATCAAAGACATAACAAGTAATAAAATAGCATTAGACATATTTGGCACCTGGGCCTCTCTGGATTGTCTAAGAGACAGGATGTAAATTCATTCATACATTTGACATTTTTAAAAAAAAATTTTTTTTTTAACGTTTATTTTTGAGACAGAGAGAGACAGAGCATGAACGGGGGAGGGGCAGAGAGAAAGGGAGACACAGAATCGGAAGCAGGCTCCAGGCTCTGAGCCATCAGCCCAGAGCCCAACTCGGGGCTCAAACTCACGGACCGTGAGATTGTGACCTGAGCTGAAGTCGGACGCTTAACTGACTGAGCCACCCAGGCGCCCCCATACATTTGACATTTATAGGCAACTGGGATAAAGGAACACAGTCCCCATTGCTCTTCAGTCACACATAGACTGGACAGGAGGAATTAATGACAATATCATGAGATCCATGCTACAGCAGTGGTGAATGGTGATAAAGAAACCTCTTGGGAGAACAGCTAATCCAGCCTGGGAGGCGGGGCATGAAGACCTCCAGGGACAGGCAAAACCAGAACTTCACGAATGGAGGGAGTCAATGAAAGTATATTTGGGGCAGAGAACACAGCACACAAAGGCATGGAAGTGTGACCCTGTGGAAATCATAAAGCAGGCCCAGGTGGATGAAGTACAGGAGGCATGTGGGCAGAGCTAAGTGAGGAGGGAAAGGAAGGGGGCAGGGTCCCCATCACAAGGGGCCTCACAAAAAGGTTCAGATTTATCCTGAAGACAGGGGCACCATTAAAGGATTCTAGTCTGGATGCTTCAAGACCTGATTTGATTTTCTGAGATCACTCTGGTAGTCTGGGGGACTGCCTCAGGAGAAGGATGCTGGACTAGTGTTGGGGAGGCAGGTTATAGTCAGAAAGAGAGGTCAGAGGCAATATATCTCAGTGAGAATTAAGAAAGCAGAATGGATGGAATTCAAACTGTATTACAAAGCTGTTATCATGAAGACAGTATGGTACTGGCACAAAAACAGACACTTAGGTCAATGGAACAGAATAGAGAACCCAGAAATGGGCCCAGAAACGTATGGCCAACTAATCTTTGACAAAGCAGGAAAGTATATCCAATGGAATAAACACAGTCTCTTCAGCAAATGGTGCTGGGAAACCTGGACAGTGACATGCCGAAAAATGAACCTGGACCACTTTCTTACACCATACACAAAAATAAACTCAAAATGGATGAAAAACATAAACGTAAGACAGGAAGCCATCAAAATCCTCAAGGAGAAAGCAGGCAAAAACCTCTCTGACCCTGGCTGCAGCAACTTCTTAACACGTCTCCAGAGGCAAGGGAAACAAAAGCAAAAATGAACTATGGGGACCTCATCAAAAAAAATGCTTCTGCACGGTGAAGGAAATAATCAGCAAAACTAAAAGGCAACCAATGGAATGGGAGAAGATATTTGCAAACAACATGTCAGATAAAGGGTTAGTATCCAAAATCTATAAAGAACTTACCAAACTCAACACCCAAAAAACAAATAATCCAGTGAAGAAATGGGCAAAAGACATGAATAGACACTTCTCCAAAGAAGACATCCAGATGGCCAAATGACACATGAAAAAACGCCTAACATCACTCATCATCAGGGAAATACAAATCAAAACCACAATGAGATACCACCTCACACCTATCAGAAGGGCTAACATTAACAACTCAGGCAACAACAGATGTTGGTGAGGACGCAGAGAAAGAGGCTCTCTTTTGCACTGCTGGCGGGAATGCAAACTGGTGCAGCCTCTCTTGAAAACAGCATGGAGGTTCCTCAAAAACTAAAAATAGAACTACCCTACGACCCAGCAATTGCACTACTAGGCATTTATCCAAGGGATACAGGTGTGCTGTTTTGAAGGGGCACATGCACCCCAATGTTTATAGCAGCACTATCGACAATAGCCAAAGTGGCTACTCACACGAGGACTTTAAGATACAAAACAGATGAACAGAAGGAAAGCAAAAATAAAAACGGGGAGGGGGAAAGAACATAAAAGACTCTTAAACATGGAAACAAACAGAAGGTTACTGGAGGGGTTGTGGAAGGGGGGATGGGCTAAATGGGTAAGGGGCACTAAGGAATCTACTCCTGAAATCACTGTTGCACTATATGCTAACTTGGATGTAAATTTAAAAAATAAATTAAATAAAATGGTTTCAAAAAAAAACATTAAAAAATTTAAAAAAAAGAAAAAAAAAACACAACTTAAGGGGCACCTGGGTTTTGACTCAGGTCATGATGCCTGGAACGTGCTTGAGATTCTCTCTCTCTGCTCTGCCCCCACTCATGTTCATGTGTACTCTCTCTCTCAAAATAAATAAATATTTAAAAACACAAAAAATAAATAAATATTTTTCAATTTCTGGTTGTTTGTCGTTAGCATACAGAAATACAACTGAATTATTTTTATTTGGCCTTTATCCTGAAATTTTGCTATCCTCATTAGTTCTGATAGTTTGTGTGGATTCTGTATGATTTTCAACTGAGGTAAGCATGGCATCTACAAATAAAGACTGTTCCAGCATTTCAAAAAAAAACCAGAATGGACTGAGGGTGAGAAACGAAGAAGGGGTCTAGGACAGCTCCTATGTGCCTCATTTGGACAAAATGGCAGAGCCAATGACCAAGACTGGAGCCAAGATGCTGGTTTTGGCTACAGACCTTGGGATGAAGACATCCAGCAAGCAGTTGCACAGGTGGATCTGGAGCTCAGGAGCTCGGGGCTGGGACAAGAGTTCAGAAGAACGGCAGCAATGTGTAGGCATTATGCCATGAATGCTACATCAATCCATGAGCACTACAGCCCAGTGACATGTGCAGAGTGCCTGTGGGGTACCAGGCACCTCAGCCATGTTGTCTAATGTGGCCTACCAGCAACCCTGTGACAAAGGCATCACCATCCCATTTTACAGTTGGGAAGATTGAGGGTTGGAGGGGTTAAGTAACCTGCTGAAGCCTTGTGGCTTGATCAGTGGCCAAGCTGGGAGTTCAACTCAGGCCCTGTGATGCCAGGGCTGATTCTAGCTCCATGTCTCCTCCCAGTAGGCAGCATAGGTGATAGAACTTACAGTCACTCCTCATACAAAAACCCAAATTAACCAATTGGATTTAAAAAATGTAACCTCGTATTAAAACAAATTTCACACTCGAAGGTACATATGTTAAGACTAGATAGTCAACCTCTATTTCCCCTAAAATATCCTTGATTTTGGCAAAATCTGCATGATAGGTAACTTTGAAAGGATGCCTTGATGTAACACAGCCAAACCAGCATTTAAAACGCAACTGATTCTTTTTTTTTTTAATTTTTTTTTCAACGTTTTTTATTTATTTTTGGGACAGAGAGAGACAGAGCATGAACGGGGGAGGGGCAGAGAGAGGGAGACACAGAATCGGAAACAGGCTCCAGGCTCTGAGCCATCAGCCCAGAGCCTGACGCGGGGCTCGAACTCACGGACCGCGAGATCGTGACCTGGCTGAAGTCGGACGCTTAACCGACTGCGCCACCCAGGCGCCCCAAAACGCAACTGATTCTTAACTGAGCAAATAAGGGGTTTTATGAAACATACCACCCTTAAAACCAAACCCGCGGCTGGTCTTTATGCCACCACGAGTACAGAACTGTACTTTCAGCATGATTGTTCTAGCACAGCTCTTGCATATAACAGACCATCAGCAATGATGTAGTCACCTCTTGTTTTTCCTTGATCGTGTAGGAGGACAATCTTAGACTGGCACCCCTTCTTCATGAACTACGCTACAGTGTGTACTGTGCTTTGTAATTTTACAATAATGGTTGTAAAAGGATGATGAGGATAAGGAATAAGTCCTCCATACACGTTTATTTGAGCAACAGCCCAGGCAAGTCACACTATCCAAATATGGGCTTGTCCAGAGCTCTCTTCAAGTCAAGACAAGGGAATGAAAACCACACCAGCATTCACGCACAACAGCCGCGCTAATTCAATAGAAGGTGGATTGACTTTTACAACAAACGACTAAGGCAGAAGAGGAATCTGAGAAATGATTGGTTCCGAAAGTATGAGATCACTCTGGTGGTTCTATGGCATTAAGGGATCCATACTTAACCTCCAAAACTTGGTCTGTCCCCCAAAGACATATAGTACTGAAAAAAGACAGTTTCTTACTTTTGCATGTTTGCAGCACCCAATCCCAAAGTCCTATGGTTTCCAATACACATTTAAAATCAGAGTCGCCACTTTTTACCACAGGCAAGATTCACTCCATCTCCCTAAACCGGAGTTTACTTCTTTGCAGATTTAAGGTAATAATACCTGCCCTGCACTGCTGTGCCCAGCTCACGAGGGCTGCTGTGATAACAAAACAAGGGAGTAGGTGAAAGCACAGTGCACATTGGAACTCTATACCTGTGAGCTACCATTATTCATGAGATTGCTATCAACTTACTTCACGGGGCACGTGGGTCCTAAAAGTAGCCCACTTCTTTTACTGAAGGTTTAAATCTACATCTTCTTTTTTTAATGTTTATTATATTTTGAGAGAGAGAGAGAGAGAGAGAGAGAGAGAGAGAACCCAAGCGGGAGAGGGGCAGAGAAAGATGGAGACAGATCAGGCTCGGAGCTCAAACTCACAAGGTGAGCCATGAGATCATGACCTAAGCCAAATCAGCTAAGCCACCTGTGGGCTCCTTAAATCTGTATCTTAAAACACAATGGATATTCTAAAACATAATCAGACTCACTCTTAATTAGTGGGGTAAAAAAGCATTCTAAAATCAGAGAAGAGGGGCTCCTGGGTGGCTCAGTTGAACGTCGGATTTCTGCTCAGGTCATTTCATGGTTTGTGACATCAAGCCCCGCATCTGCTTTAAGCACAGAGCCCACTTTGGATCCTCTGTCCCTATCTCTCTGCCCCTCCCCCAGTCATACACGCTCTCTCTCAAAAATAAACATTGATAAAATCAGAGAAGAGCTACAGCCTCCAGATATATATGTGAAAAAAAATGACAACAGATTACAAAGAAAAATTATTTTCCTCATAAAAAGTTGCCTTTTCATACTGGTTCAAATGGAAGATTCTTTTCATCACAATTCTTTAAACTCTTAAAATCCTTGCAGGTGAGATGAAATGTTCTCGGTCCTAGGCCATCTCTGAACATTTTCCTTTGAATGTGGTGCATCTCTTTTATAATAAAAAATTTTCTTTAATGAACTCAATTCAAATTAACTTAGCATATGTATTTCCGAGCACTTCTCTGCATTAAGCTTTGCTAAGTACCACAGAAGAGAGGGAGATAAGGAAAACACTCCCTGTTTTATAAGACGAGTACTATCTAACAAGGAGACTAAGATAAGCACACAAGTAACAGTAACATGATAAGGGTTATAAGGAAGGTCACAGAAAAGACACAGCTATAACCAGGGGAATCAAGAAAGGCTTTATAGAGAATTGGGAGAAGGAATGAGGGAAGGCTGATTTAGACTCGTAGGCAGAGAGGAGATCAAATGCAAAAGCAGTGAAGCAGGACAACACAGCAAGCGTTCAAGGACTGCACAGTTGTTCAGTTGGGCTGACATTAGGACAGAATGTAGAGATTTTTGCTACAGCACCAGTGCATGCTTTTTACTAAAAAGACCCAACAAAGAATAATTTTTTGTTAATTCACGCAGTTGAAAATAAGATGCTATCTCCTGGAATAGGGGAAAAAAGGAAGTGCATTTGGGGGAAAGATAGGCCAAATGTTAATGTTCATAACTGTTGAAGCTGGGGATTTATACTCTCCAGGTCTATGTTTGACATGTTGCATTGAAAAACAGCTAAGCAAGAAATGCAAGCCGATCAACCTAGGGAAATGGTCAGCTGATGGCTTTTCAGGTGATGGTGAGATTCCTATGAACTTTCTGACCTCAGGGTCAGCTGGAGGGAGAAGAAAGGGCTGAGGTTGGAGCTGCTCCCCAGGGAAGCAGACAAGGCACCATGTGACTAAGGTCTATCGGCTACCCTTTTTTGGTTCTCCACACCTTTTGCTCCATACTTGTTCCTCTACTTCTCACTGGCAGAAAGGGAGAGGCAGGTGTGTAGGGCTGCTGCTAGGCAAGTAAGGAGTAACTCAGTCCAAGAAAAATGAAGGCAACTGTGTTGTCCCTTTGTATTAAATAACTGGGTGATTATTTTTGGTCATATCAAATGTAACGGTTGTTCAATTTTAATGCTTATATCAAATTTAATACTTAGGGCACCTGGGTTAAGCCTCCGACCTCAGCTCAGGTCATGATCTCACAGTTTGTAAGTTTGAGCCCTGAGTCAGGCTCTGTGCTGACAGCTCAGAGTGTGGAGCCTGCTTTGGATTCTTTGTCTCCCTCTCTCTCTGCTCCTTCCATGCTCATGTTCTCTCTCTCAAAAAAAAAAAAAAAAAAAAAAAAAAAAAAAAAAAAAA
>NW_024412401.1:18337610-18338569 GCF_014898765.1 Herpailurus yagouaroundi | reverse complement strand
TCGTGGGTAACATGGGTTTAAATGTAAAAACTGTACTTCATGGCATCTCATGAAACAACATTTTACGACACTAGTTTAAGGGCTGCGTAAGAGTCCACTAAGGAACACTGGTACTTGTAACCTTGGATAGGGGGTTAAAAAAAAATACCATTTAATAAAATGTGTTGCTCTGAAAGGCCTCTTTCCCAATATTATTTTGAACTAATATACACTAGTATATATACTAGTTCAGAATTGTGATGTGACAATTAAAATAATATGTTAACAATTTTTTTTTAATGTTTTATTTTATTTTTGAGAGTGAGGGTGAGCAGGGGGGGCAGGGCAGAAGATCTGGAGCAGGCTCTGTGCTGAGAGCAGCAAGTCTGATGCGGGGCTCTAACCCAAGAACCATGAGATCAAGACCTAAGCTGAAATCGGAGGCTTAACCAACTGAGCCACCCAGGTGCCCCAAAATAATTTGTTTTATTGGGGGAGAAAGGGGGGTAGTAACATTGTCACCAGAGAAATAATCCTGTTTTCCTTTAAAAAATATAGGTTTTGGGATCTTAGTTTTTTTGTTTTATTTTTAGGTTGGAAAGGCATGAATACATACATGAATGTTGAAGGGTAGGCATACACATAGTATTACAAAGAGTAGTAAGTAAAAATTCCCAGCTTTCTTCTACCCCATTTCACTGCCAAGAACTAGCTACAGGTACTTCCAAACATGACCTATTTTAAATACATGGACAAGTAGGGGCACCTGGGTGGTTCAGTCAGTTGAACTTTCGACTTCAGCTCAGGTCATGAGGTCCTGGTTTGTTGGTTCGAGACCCACGTCGGGCTTTGTGCTGACAACACGGAGGCTGCTTGGGATTCTCTCTCCCCATCTCTGTCTACCCACCCCCCCCTCCCCAACATATGCATGCATGCTTGCCTTCTCAAAAATTAGCATTTAAAAAATACATGGAGGGGTG
>NW_024412401.1:18248782-18332610 GCF_014898765.1 Herpailurus yagouaroundi | reverse complement strand
TTTTTTTTAATGTTTTATTTTATTTTTGAGAGTGAGGGTGAGCAGGGGGGGCAGGGCAGAAGATCTGGAGCAGGCTCTGTGCTGAGAGCAGCAAGTCTGATGCGGGGCTCTAACCCAAGAACCATGAGATCAAGACCTAAGCTGAAATCGGAGGCTTAACCAACTGAGCCACCCAGGTGCCCCAAAATAATTTGTTTTATTGGGGGAGAAAGGGGGGTAGTAACATTGTCACCAGAGAAATAATCCTGTTTTCCTTTAAAAAATATAGGTTTTGGGATCTTAGTTTTTTTGTTTTATTTTTAGGTTGGAAAGGCATGAATACATACATGAATGTTGAAGGGTAGGCATACACATAGTATTACAAAGAGTAGTAAGTAAAAATTCCCAGCTTTCTTCTACCCCATTTCACTGCCAAGAACTAGCTACAGGTACTTCCAAACATTACCTATTTTAAATACATGGACAAATAGGGGCACCTGGGTGGTTCAGTCAGTTGAACTTTCGACTTCAGCTCAGGTCATGAGGTCCTGGTTTGTTGGTTCGAGACCCACGTCGGGCTTTGTGCTGACAACACGGAGGCTGCTTGGGATTCTCTCTCCCCATCTCTGTCTACCCACCCCCCCCTCCCCAACATATGCATGCATGCTTGCCTTCTCAAAAATTAGCATTTAAAAAATACATGGAGGGGTGCCTGGGTGGCGCAGTCGGTTAAGCGTCTGACTTCAGCCAGGTCACGATCTCGCAGTCCGTGAGTTCGAGCCCCGCGTCGGGCTCTGGGCTGATGGCTCAGAGCCTGGAGCCTGTTTCCGATTCTGTGTCTCCCTCTCTCTCTCTGCCCCTCCCCCGTTCATGCTCTGTCTCTCTCTGTCCCAAAAATAAAATAAACGATGAAAAAAAAAATTTAAAAAATACATGGAAAAGTAATAGCACAGCCACATACCTTAGGTATACAGACATACAAATATGCATATATGTAGGTATACATATATATAATGTATATATACAGTATATAAAATATAAATACATATAATGAGGATTTTCCTTCCTTTTTTAAACATTACTTTTGTCCTTCTCCCTGGAATCAGAATAGCTATTAGATGCACTACTGATTTTTGCATAACAACACCCAAAATTCACATGCTGGCTTAGACTGAGACCGCTTCTGAATGGCAGTTGGGAATAAAAACACCTTCCCCTACTCACCATACATGGCTGTGTCCTCAAAACGTGAACATACTTGGCTTTAAACAACCCACTATGGATTCTTTCTCGATTGATTCCAAATCCTTTGCAGTTGCCACTTCCAGCTATATCTGTCTTAGAGTATCAAGTCTCTGCTCTTCATGGATATAGTCCTAAAGAATGTCCTTTTCCATGAAATTACCTCTTTGAAGCATGGCTCCTGTTCTGACATTCTGAGATGGGTCTGCAAACTATGGCCTAGCACCTGTATTTGTGAGTAAAGTTTTATTGGAATCCAGCTGTGCCCATTTGTTTGCATACTGTCTTCAGCTGTTTCACATTACAACAGCAGCGCTGAGTAGTAAGAGACTGTAGAACCCACAAAACCTAAAATACTCTGCCTCCTTACAGAAACGTTTGCTGACTCACATTCTAGAATAGGGTAAAAAACAGATTGTTTTTTCCCTACCAAAAGTTCTGGAGGAATTGAATCACATACTCCATATTCAGTGTCTTTGTCCAGGCTGAAGAGTTTATTTTTTTAAAAAATACAGATGACCCCTGAACAACAAGGGTTTGAACTGCATGGGTCCACTTATCTACAAATTGTTCTCAATAAATTAAATGTTCTCAGTAAAGTGTATGCATTTTCCTTATGGTTTTCTTAACTTTTTTTTTTCTCTAGCTTTATTATAAGAATACAGCATATAATTAATGTAACACACAAAATTATGCATTAATTATTTATGCTATTGGTAAGGCTTCTGGTCAGCACTAGGCTATTAATAGTTAGGTTTTTGGGGAGTTAAAAGTTTTACTTGGATTTTCTACTGCGTAGGAGGGGTCAGTCCCCCTAACCTCCATGTTGTTCAAGGGTCAACTGTACAAACAAACAAAAAGCGCCCTGGCTCTGACAGTAGCAATGGTGTGCTGGTAAACGTTTAATCACTTGCTCTCGGCCACAGGGGAGCCCTGGATTATACCATTTGCTGATCTCCATGGTGTCAATAGTTCCATAATGGCTTACCTCAAGCTAAAAAATGTGATGTCACTGAACATGGAATTGGGAAGAGATGGCCACAAATGCTAGTGCAAACTAGCTCCAGCAAACCACTGGCTCCTCAGGACATCAGTGGCCCAAACGTACTTTATTTTTTTATTTAAATTTTTAATGTTTATTTTTGAGAGAGAGAGAGAGAGAGAGTTGCGGAGGGGCAGAGAGAGACACACACAGAATCTGAAGCAGGCTCTAGACTGAGCTATCAGCACACAGCCTGATGCGGGGCTCGAACCCACGAACTGTGAGATCATGACGTGCCTGAGCTGAAGTCGGACACTTAATCGACTGAGCCACCCAGGTGCCCCTCAACCGCCTACTTTATTTATTTATTTTTTTTAAAATTTTTTTTCAACGTTTTTATTTATTTTTGGGACAGAGAGAGACAGAGCATGAACGGGGGAGGGGCAGAGAGAGAGGGAGACACAGAATCGGAAACAGGCTCCAGGCTCTGAGCCATCAGCCCAGAGCCTGACGCGGGGCTCGAACTCACGGACCGCGAGATCGTCCGTGATCGCTTAACTGACTGCGCCACCCAGGCGCCCCACAACCGCCTACTTTAAAGATGAAGACACTGAGGCCCAGAGAGTGTCTTGCCCAAGGTTGGCCCAGGGACTGGAACCAGGCTGGAAATCATTTCCCAGTAGAGTCTGGCTCCTTCACAGGGAGTTATGTCCTTCATAAAAGGAAGAGTAGAGGAAGGAAGGCAAAGGAAGTTCTTTGCCAGGCCCATGGTAATAAATATTGGTTTTTATCATTATCTTCACAATTTGGGGCTCAGGCTTCTTCAGCATGTGCTTTGAAGCTCACATCAGGGAGAGGTAGTGTTCTTCACACAAGACCAGGTTTCATGCGAACACTTGACAGTGGCCTGTCTCAATTAACCAGCAGATGCTGAGGCTACCAGACTGTAAACTCCAGAAAGAGAGGGACTGCCTGTTTGTGCTATTTTCCCCAGTGTCCAGTATAGAACTGGGCACTTGGTAAGTAGACAGACCATAAATATGTGCTCAAGGGATAAAGGAATGACACCCCACCATCAAAGTGGAGCTTTACTCCAAGAACATGGCAGGTATGCAGAGGTTAGATCCCATTCCCTTCTCCCATCTGTGGCTAGGGCCACAAGAGATGAAACATGCTCGTATGCTTGCCACATTTTTTTTTTTTTAGTTTATTTCTTTGAGATTGAGATAGAGAGCAAGCAGGGAAAGAGGGAGACCGAGAATCCCAAGCAGGCTCCATGCTGTCTGCAGAGCCCAATGTGGGGTTCGAACCCACAAACCATGAGATCATGACCTGAGCTGAAACCAACAGTCGGACGATTAACCGACAGAGCCACCCACACGTCCCTGCTTGCAACATTTCTAAACTATCAGCTGCAGTATCCAAGCTGCTTCATCAGAGCAGGAGAAGCTCTGTGGATGGAGGAGCAAAAGGCAGGACAGAGTTAGAGAACGGTCTTCCTTTGATGTATATATGTATGTAATTTCTACCTGGAACTTGTTCTGACAGAGCATAACTCCAAGGAAAAATCCAGTGAGAGATCCCACCTACCACACACCACGATGCAGGACATTGCTTTCTGGTAGCAGCTGAGGAAGGGCCACTCAAGGTGGCACATCTCTGAAAGTGGAAAGTGAACGAATGCCACGATTGGGTTATCATGATATTCCAATAAGGCTACACAGCTAAAAACAGCAGTGAACATGGCGGAAAGGAAGGCAGTGTTCTCTGGAAATGACTTTTTGACCACTTGGTAACTCTCACACAAACCCCTACACACTTGGCACGGGCTCCCCATGGGCATTTCGCTGAACCCACGGGTCCTGTTTGCCACATCACTGCCGCAATCTGGATGCACAGACAGATCAGCTCTTGGGGCACAGGAACAACCAGCCATCTGTGAACCTTGCTGCATTTTCAGGAGGCCACTGGGACTCATCATCTCTTATGCGGAGACCTACTACTAAAACTTGCCACAGTGAGGTCAAGCTTGGTCCCAAATACCAGAGATTAACACTGTCCATGCATGGGGTGCTGTATGTGTTTCCATTTAGAGCAAACATCCCAAACAAGAAGCAGGACCAATGATTAAAGCCTCCAAAGCATTTCCTACACCAGTGGCTCTCAAAGTGTGGTGCAGGAACTCTAGGAATCCACAAGGTCAAAACAACTTTCATAATAATACCAAAAGGCAATTGGCCTTTTCCTGTGTCACGTGTTCAGGAGTATACAGTGGAGTTTTCCAGAGGCTACAAGATGTGACAGTGCACCAGACTTGAGTGAAGAAGCAGATATAAGAATCCAGCTGACTTCTATTAAACCTGACATTAAAGAGACTGCAAAACTATAAAACAATGCCACTCTTATCAGTAACATTCTATTTTAGAAAATAAAATTCTCTGTTAATATAAATAGGTCCACTATTTAAAAAAAATCAATCATTAAATATAGTAAAACTTTCTGTTTTATATATATAGTAAATATCAAAAGATATAACCCACATAAACGAAAGCTTAGTATGCTAGTTTTTAAGTGTAAAGGGGTTTTTGAGCCCCCTCAAAAGTTTGAGAACAGCTGTCCAAGAGGCTGCCCATCCCCCGCCCACCCCTAGTCCTCACGCTTGTGAGGAGGGTTATGTATGTTAAGTACGTTGCAGGAAAGACGTGCCGTTCAGATATCTGGCTGAATTAAGAAAGGCAGCCCATTCTCCTTCCTGGATCTCTGAATTCATTAGGGCAGGCTCTGTGCCGAACCCTTCCATCTCACCCCATTTTCCCCTTATTACTTGGTGTGGATTCCCCAATCTGCCAGCTGTGGATTTCCCTATCCTACAAGTCCGGGCGCGGTAAGAACTACCTGGTGAGACCCGCACACCCTTCTTGGGGTTAGGACTCCCCAGTGAGGCCCGCACACCCTCCTTGGGGTGAGGATTCTCCAGTTCGGCCGGCCTTAGAGCCTGGATGAGGACTCCCAGCGAGGCCCGCATAACCTCTGTGAGGACTCTCCGGCGGCGTGCACAGCCGAGGCAGAGAGACGAGGAGAGCCATTTCCAGTCCCTGAACCCTGTCCCCCGCGCGGCACAGGCTGCAGACAAGGCGTAGAGGTCAGTCCCCAGGAGCCAGATTCTCCTCTGGGCCTTCCCCGGCCTCTACCCAGCCCGTAGCCGCTCCACGCGCCTCGGAAGAGGCTCGCGCCGTCTGCCTCCGGGAAGAGGGGGGCCGGCGCTTCTTCCCCGGGACATCCGTCCCTCCGGGCCGGTACTCACCGCTAAGTGCACGAAGGGGATCTGAGCGTGGGCAGGCGTCAAGTGCGGGGCAAGCTCCCGAGCGCTGCGTGGATCTAGGGGCAGCCGCCTCCGCGCCCCTCCCCCTGCGTCCCCCGGGGCCACCCGCTGATGGGCGGAGCAGGGGCGGGGCGGGGGGCGCGGGGCCCGGGCGCGGCGGGGTAGCGGCCCGAGAGGTGGGGCGGAGTCTCTCCCGGCTGCCCCGCCCCGCCCGGCTGGAGAGACTTCGCCCCTGGCGGGAGGGGGCGGAGGCTAAGGGCCCAGCCGCAGGAAGCGGGCGGACGCGTGCTCGAGCCCGTACCACTTCGGCGGGCCCCGTCCTGGGAGCAGAGTGACTTTCGCTCGCTTTGAGGTATAGGGTGTGACTGTCCGGCTCGCGCCAGGAAGGGGTGGGGAAGAAATGTAGTTGTTTTTCTTTTTTGCTTTAAAAAATGATTTGGCCATAAAGGGAGAGTTTTCGTTCTTCAGCTGCTCCAGTACGTGTGGTCACTTGGCCCCTGTCCCCACCGCCACGCCCCTCTCACCCCCTTGTGCCCACCCCCGACCTCTACTCCCGCCTTAATTCCTTGCAAAGCGTGCCAAGTGGGCCTCGGAACCACGCTGAAATATAATAGGACTTCGACGTTTCCATGGTTATGAATGCAGTTTCTGGTGTAAAAAAAAATTTTTTTTTTTTAACGTGTGACAACGATTTATAATGCAGGCTGTTCACCGGTTAGAAATGAGAGAAATGGCCGAGAGTTGACGCTGAATGGACCTTCTTCACCAGACCTGCTTTTGTTGGGTGATTCGAGTTGCACCCTCTCTAGCAAAGCCGACTAGAAAGAAGTGATTAAATCTTTCTAGATCCAAGGTGGTGAGGTTTTCTTGACGATTTATATGGAAAACTGTAGTTTTCTATCTTGAGTATCTGAATAAACAGCTTATAAGATGAATAGCTAATAGCTAATACTAACTCCCATTGGTACCAGTTAGTTGCCATTCTGTTCCTCTGTGTAGGGCCGTATGATTGGATCTTTCAATATCTTAATCAACTCTGCCATCTGTCCTGTGAAGTGAAAAATATTACCCCATTTTGCAGATATGAAATGCTATAGCTGGGATTCAGTCCTCATGCCTGCCTGTTTCCCAAGTCCATACTTTTCTCATTATACTATTCTAGGGTACAAGCTATCCCTAATTATATCTAGTTTTTAAATATAAAGGGTTGTATTTAACTTTGAAAAATGAGATACTATATTTCCTATATGGGAAAAGACTTTCTTTCCACACACTTTCTAAATTCACGTTCATTCATTCTTCCTTTGCACATTCTTTGAAGAAATTTTCCTTGAGTGTCTATCCCATGCCAGAGGTTCACCACAAACTCTGAAAAATAATAATAATAGAATTCCTTTGGAAGTTAGGTGATAATGTTCAATGAAAACAGGCATATAACACAATAACTGATAATCCTTGACAGAAAATAATGAAATCAAAACTCTAAAGGGAACTGGAATTTATTAATAAACACTGGTCAAAACCATGAAGGAAACACATTTAAGAGTTGGTGTTCTGCCACTTTGATTTTATGAAAGACCTACCTTAGTACCTGTTTTCGCTAACTGAAAGAAATCTGAAGAGGAATTTTGCTGTTACAAAAAAGATGAAAAGTGAAAATAACATTCAGTGTTTGTTTTGCAGCAAGCTGTTCCAGATGAGAGGGGCCCCATCAAGCTCCTTCCCTGCGAACTACGCTCAGCACCTCAGCATCAAGCCGCTGTAGCTTTGGACTGTGTCTGTGAGCATCTGTGCTTGTATCTGGATTTATTGGGTGCATCTATTAGTAAGACGTGTCCTAAGGTATTGGAAAAGCCTAAGAGAAGCTGTATTTTGGGTCTGGGGATGCTGAAAAACTTTTCCACAGAAATTAATGGTAATTGCTTCTTTGCTTTCTGCCATTTTGGTTTCATAGGAACACTCTACTTTGAGAAAGCGTGAGAAACCTGTAGTACCCACATCACTCGGCTTTGTTCCCCTCTAGAAAGTCACCAGTGACATGCAGATTGCAAATCCACTGGCCTGCCTTCTGTTCTTGTCCTCACTGACTGCTCTGTGTTACTTGACACTGGTGACTGGTCTTTCCTTGAAATTTTAACCTCCTTTCGGCTTTAGAGCCCTCTGCTTTCATCACCTCTCTGTCTTTGATCTCTCTTTCTTAGGCTCTTTCACTATACTTTTTCTCCTCTCCCTTTACATGTGATTCCATATGCTGATGAGCTTTTATTCATTTATTTTCTCTGTGCAGACTCCCTGTTACCTGTAGCTGAAGCCTGCTGGGTCTCTGTCACTGTTCTTAACTCTCTTCAGGTCTCCACATGTTTTATTTCCAGCCACTTATGGAGTCTCAACCACCTGGATATTCCAAAGACACCTGCCATTCTTCACATCTAAAATGAGAATTCGTCATCTTTTCTAACCATCAGTCTATCCCCTCCTTCCCATCCAGTTTCTTCTTCACTCTGAATCTCACATCTTGAATTTGGGTCTTATGGTGTGTTGCAAAAGCTAAACATTTAAGGGCTTTAGAACCATATTACTATGCTTATACAGGGCCCACCTGATAAACATTTCTGCCATGGTACAAAAGACTCTGCGAGAGGTCTAGAGGAATGTATAAACCTTATGGACCTTGTGAGAGGAAGCCAGCCAGCCCGCTGTGGAGCTGCTCAGGCACCGCAGATCACTCCAGGGGCCAGTGGCAGAAGGACCTTCAGTTGAGGTGACTGCACTATTCTAGTAGCCTCACTGCCAGAAGTTTCTACTACTGTAAGTAGAACCATGAAGATGTGGTCAGAGACCTGTTATGCTCCGAGGAATGCCTTATTATAGTTCACACTGACTTCAGTTACTTGTATAAACTGGACTTCCTTGGTATAGAAAGGTCCTAAAAACTGTACCCAATTAACTTTGTATCACGCTTTCCAATTTATAATGCACTCACACACATATTATTTAAAAAATTTTTTTTAATGTTTATTCATTTTTTGAGAGACAGAGAGAGCGTGAGCAAGGAAGGGGCAGAGAGAGGGAGACACAGAATCCGAAGCAGGCTTCAGCCTCTGAGCTGTCAGCACAGAGCCCAGCGTGGGGCTTGAACTCATGAACTGTGAGATCATGACCTGAGCCGAAGTCGGATGCTCAACCGACTGAGCCACCCAGGTGCCCCTTGCACACATATTATTTAAGAAAAAAGAAATGGTGTCAGAGAAAGGCGGTCTGAGAGCACATTCATATGCTGTTCTGGAGAGACTGAGTTTGACAGTCTGACCACCTTTTGAGAAACACTAGTGGTGGTTCCAAACTGAGTGTTTCTTGGAATCACAGAGAGCACCTATTAAGAATACTGCCTCTGGTGTCCCCCACCTCCTAGAATGTCTGATTAATTAGGTGAGGGGTAGGATCTGTGCTCAGAGTCTGAGGAATTTAAATTCTACAGGTGATTCAGCTCTAGCAGGCCCACAGACTGGCACCAGGGAACCGCTACCTGGAGATATATGCTCCATAGGGCGAGACCATGTCACTTTGTTCATCACCCCTAACCTGGAGCCTGGCACATGGCAGGTGCTCAGTATGAGTTTCTTGACTCTTACTGTCACTTTCTTTCTGCCCCCTCCTCCATTACACTCTGTTCAGTGTTCTCTAGCACGGTACAAAGGGGAAACATCTGGCAATGAGTGAAGCATAAGGTGGTCCTTCCTGAAATGCTTGAGGGGACTCTAGAATACCTACGTTCATTGCTGAATGTGTCTTTCTCATACTAGAGGAAGTTTGAAATAAATGTTTTCTGTTCCTTTAAAAAATGCTATATATTGACAATAAGGAAAGTCAGTGCTTAACTTCATCTTCACCCTCCCTCTCAAGTATCCAACTGGTACCCCCTTCCACGCCTCTCCTGTACTTAATGTTTGTGCTTCTTTTCTTACCGCCCAAGTGCCTAAATCCTTGAGCTGCTTTCCCCAGACCCGCTGGCCATCTGTTTTACAGTTAACACTGCCACCCCCCCAACTTAAATAGTGAAAAAAGCCAAATGTGATCAAATGTCCTATTGAATCTTCACAACAACCCTTTGAGGCTGGTGACATTCTTACCATTCCACAGATAAGGAAAGTGAGATTCAGGATGATTCTAACACTTCAACTGGCAAATGGTGATGCTGGGGTTTGAACTAAGGGTGATATAACTCCAGAGCTGGTGCTTTTAACCTCGATGCAATGATGTAGAATTTTATTTAAGTGAAATCATGGGATATTCTGAGGCTATAAATCATTTATTCTCTGCAGAAAAGAAGAGGAACATCAGTGTTCTAGGAGAGAACTTTGGTCTATCACTGTCTAGAATTCCTTATTCACTTATTTTCAGGGCTTCTTCTCCCTAATCATAGAATAAAAAACCCCTGATGCAGCCCTGTAGTTTAGGTAAACATCAGTAAAGATGCTCCTCATCCTGGGGGATAAAAATATTGGAAGTTGGGGGCAGTAATGTCATTGTTCTGAGGCTGCTGCTCCTGACTTGATTTTTTTTTTTCCCCCAAGAAAATGGTTTGGTAACATCAACAAATGAGAGTTAGAAAAACAGCAAATTTGTCACTAGTTGGGCTCATTTCTGTTTCCGGTTTATGAGGAGACTGCTTTCATGGTTAGATTAACTACTATTTAAAAATCTTACTATGGCCCCTATGCCCTTGTGCTCTCTTCATTCTTTTCCACCCATTAGTCACTTTGTCCTTCATTCGGGGTATTTCTTTTTGACCCGTCGTATAGTCACTATAAAAGCAGTGCGTTCCCCAAACTCATTTTTCCTAAGCTACAAAGCAGACTCACTGTATGCATAGCATCCACCTGGGCCCTCTACCTGTTGTCCCCACAGGGAACCAATGTGACATTATTTTCATGCTACTTGCTGTGTATGAGTAATAAAATACTTTATCTCTGACCCAAGAATCTTGTGTCTTCTGCCAACATCCATGAAACAGTAAGAGGCTTATTTATTAGCTTGTGTACGGTAAAATCTTAGTTGCTGACACTTTTGGTGACGTGATGGGATGCTGGCAGAGACAATCCTTTCTGGAAGACCCTATGGTTTGTGTTAGTGGGCAAGAGAGGACTTCCAGGATCTAGTAGCAAATGCTGATCAAGGGGCACAGTAAGTGTCCTCCACTGCCATCCTGTTAATGTTTATTTAGAAGCTAAGTGATAAGAAACAGGCTTGAAACAATTTACCCAAACGATGTTTTGGTTGTGCTCACTCTCCTCGAGAGTAGAATGAGAAAGGGATGTTATATGACAGTGGGGTGGCCAAAAGTGGCTGTAGCTGCTGAGTCAAGGAATCCCCAAAGTTTAAATAAATGCTGTCAACAATATGGAGATAGAAACTTAAGTGGATCAAAAACAAGTGTTGATTTGGATGAGCCCAAGCTGTGGGCTTGAAACTGGAAGTTGATGCAAGGCCTTGTTTATGGACAAGGAATTGCTCTGTCCCTCTGCACCTCCTGACCCTTCCCCTCCCCCATTTCCCAACTTCGGCTGCTTTCAGGAAAAAGCTGAGTATGCTTGGGGAACTCCAAGAAGGGGGAAGCTCAAATATTTTTAGCTCTGTTGTGCATAATTGCCCAGGTTACAATTCTGCTCAGTTAGTGGAGGGGGTTGGGGTGCTGGATGCAAGGGTAGCTGAAGGCACTGAGGACTGTGGAGGAAGCAAGGAAACTGGTACCAAGCCTGTCTTGAGGAGACCAAGGATTTAAAAAAAAGCCATCCTCCAAAGCCTCCTCCTCTCCCATCTGCATCCCCTTACCTTCTGGACTTCCCTTTATATGCCTATTAGGCTTCTTAATCCATTGGTCCATGTTCCCATAGTGTAGTGGTCCTCAGCCAGGGTGATTTAGTACCCCCTTCCGACCCTAAGACATTTGACAATGTCTAGAGATATATTTGATTGTCACGACTAAAAGAGGGAGAGTGTGTTCTACTGGCATTTAGTGGATAGGAGCAGGGATGCCGTAAATATCCTACAGTGCACAGGATGCATTCCCCAAACAATGATCCTACCCAAAACGTTAGTACTGCCAAGATTGGGATCCTTGCTGGGGGCTGGGGGTGGGGGGAGCATCCAAAAATCAACTGATGGGGTTTGGGCAACTTTTTCTGTGAAGAAGGAAAATTAAAGTGACCTGGTAGGGCGGGCTTTTTGGGCTGATTCAATGTACTACTGTCTTTCATTGCCGAATGTATAACTGATATTTATGTTGTACGTGCTTGCATTGTGAATACTTATGAAGTCCAGAAGGGATTCTTCTATTCGAAGACTGTGGTAGAGAGGTAATCTCTGTCTTCTAACTGGCGGTCTAGCAAAAAGAATATAAAATCTGAGAAGAAAAGGAAATCACAGCTTTAGACCGCTATTGCACAAGTCAGAAAGGCAATTCCCTAGTACAACATCGCCACCTGCCGACCCAGGCATCAAGTGCACCTCTTTTAAAAAAGCTGGGGTTTGGGAAGTAGATGGAGCTGTTGACCTGTTGCCAAGCTCTTGTTGAAAAAGAAACAGGAACCCTCCTGCACTGTTGGTGGGAATGCAAACTGGTGTAGCTGCTCTGGAAAAAAGTGTGGAGGGTCCTCGAAAAATTAAAAACAGAACTACCTACGACCCAGCAATAGCACTGCTGGGAATTTACCCGAGGGATATAGGAGTGCTGATGCATAAGGGCATGTGTACCCCAGTGTTTATAGAAGCTCTTTCAACAATAGCCAAATTATGGAAAGAGCCTAAATGTCCATCAGCTGATGACTGGATAAAGAAATTGTGGTTTATATATACATTGGAATACTACTTGGCAACGAGAAAGAATGAAATCCTGCTGTTTGCAGCAATGTGGAAGGAACTGGAAGGTATTATGCTGAGTGAAATAAGTCAGAGAAGGACAGATGTCATATGTTTTCACTCATATGTGGATCTTGAGAAACTGAATGAGCACTGGGTGTTGTATGTAAGCCAATTTGACAATAAATTATATTAAAAAAAAAAAAAGACCTATAAAGACCTGTGACTCTGCAGCCTGAGGTCCCCATTTTGGGTGGGTTAACTCAGACTTGACAACCAATAAGGAAAAGGCCCAATATATCTCACTTGTCAAATTGGAAAGTTTTTCCTCACTTGGAAATTGGGTATTTAAGGACCAAGTAGCCTGGCCCTAGCAGCATCTCAGTTTATATGAAAAAGTGGTAGCTGTTGCTTTGGAGAAACTGTACTCACATGATACCACCTGAAGTAAAGCCCCTGGCTCAATGGTGTCCTTAGTTCACAGAGGTGCACCTTAATGCTGGGGCCTGGTTCACTGATGGTCTGGCCAAGTTCAAACCTGTTAGGGGAGAGGGGAGGCTGGAGCTGTTCAACTGCTGCTCTGTATATGCCATACTGAAAATTGGCATTGTTATTCACTCACTGCATAGAACTCAAGGCCATTTTCATAACTCTGGCCAATATTCCCTATGATGAAACATATTTTTTACTGACTCTTGGGATAGTAGCCATGATTTAGCGGCCTGGTCTGTTATCTGGTCCACCCCTTGGAAGACTATAGACTGATGGATTAAACGACCCTGGCACCTGTGGTAGGAACATCTGAGACTACAGATATACAAGGGAGGAGGCCATAAATATTCTCTTTGTCGCCTAGATCGAACACCATCACTCAAGTCAAACAGCAGATGCACTTGACAGGTTGTGGATGTGACTGATCATAAATGATACTGCTGTGCCTGTGCGTCAATAGCAGCTCTCAACATGGAGCCCCTGTAGACAGGTACAAACACATGGACTGGCACAACCTCACTTCATTCTGTTACAAAATCACGTGCTTCTCTGATGCTTGAGAGGGATATGCCACATATAGAAAAGGAAATTACAACCATTCAGTGACACTGCCCGTGTGACTTAACCAAGCTAATGTAGCAATGTTGATCCAAATCAAGTTTAATGACAAATCCTGTTAGGAGTGACCTGTGCCTACTTGGGTTATATGCTTGTATGTGGCTAGAAATGGGCCAAGGAATCTCTCTTCGTTAGGGATAGAGGTTGTTTTTTGGCTCATCTATTGCCTCCTGTAATTATTAGCAATGACACCAAAGATCAGCAGGTTAGTGAAATGAATAATGGATGGGCCTTAGGCTAGACTACATCCTGACTGTCTGAAATAGAGTCCTCTGGTCTTCCCTGGGACAGTCACCTGGGTCCAGGACTCTGGAACGCATATTTGAGGTCAATACTTGAGGTTAATTTCATCTTGTTGTTTGGAGTCCCGATGATAGTAGCCTTGTGTGAGAAATTTAGTTCTAGCCTCTGTTGGTTAAAGTAATCAGAATGGCCAATAGAGTGACATACTTTTGTGACAGTTTGCTAGAAGCCAAGACAGGTAGGGGCAACAGGTGGATTGATGGGGAAAACAATCTTCCACAGGTCCTGAACATCCCTGCACATTTTTGCTAGGTATGCCAAGAATTCAAATTCCTTCCTGACTATTCTTTCCTAATGCCATTTCTCTGGGTTGTGTTTATAGTGAACACCGTGAGGGTTGAAGTTATATCAAGTCATATGTTTGCTTCTAAATTATTGGGTGTGTGTGTGAATAATTGAGTGAGAGTGTAGGTGAACCATATCATCTAAAAATTTGTAATTGTTGAGGCTGGGTCATAGGTACATGTGGGTTCAAAGTACAGGCTTTCTTACCACTTACTATAAAAACAGTAGATTCCCAAGTGTGTTCCTTGTTAGCAATACAAACTCATTGTATGTATTATATCCTTCTGGGCCCCTCTATGTTACCCCCATGGGATCTGGGATAAGGCTCATGCTGCTTGTTGTGTCATGAGTAATAAAGTCCTCTTCTGTGATTTACGAGTCTTGTGTCTTTTTCCAGTATTTATAAAATGGTAACAGAATCTTAGTACCTTGTAAGTAGGAGTAAAATACCAGACCCTGACAGTATCTATATTGTTTTGTGGGGAGTGGGGGATGCTTTGATGTTTGATTGAAATCACCAGGCACAAATTTAGTTGTGTAGCTTTGTTTTCACATTGAGAAAAAAAAATCAGTTTGTTAAACTTGTCTTGCAACTGCCCCAAATTTTGCCAAGCTTGAAATTTGGAACTTCTCTATGTAGTCCCTTTTTAAGCTTTATTTTAAATATTTAAAATTATGAATAATGTCAGCCATTTACACAATTAGAGAGACTAGTATAATGAGCCCCCATATAGACATCACTTGGCTTCAACAATGATCAACTCATGGCTGATCTTGTTACTTCTATATCTGCCTCCCATTCCCAATTACTCTGCAGCACATATATACAATTATAGAATTTCATTTGTAATATAGTCTGTTTTAAAATCATTGCTGGAATCTGCTTTGTTTTATGGTCTAGTATATTTGTTTTATTTATACTTCTAAAGAGCTATTTTGAGAAAATATTGCTCCATTAATAATAATTTTTTTAAGGTTTACTTATTTTGAGAGAGAGAGAGAGAGAGAGAGAGAGAGAGAGACAGAGAGAATTCCCAAGCAGACTCTGTGCTGACACAACAGAGCCCCATGTGGAGTTCGAGCTCATGAACTGTGAGATCATGACCGGAGCCCAAATCAAGAGTTGGACACTTAACTGAATGAGCCACCCTGATGCTCCTCCATTAATACTAATTTTTAAAAAAAGCATCACAAGTCTCTCTCTCCCCCACCCCCGAAATATTTTGAATGTAACTAAAGCTCTATATAGTGGCAAATGTATAATCTTCAGTTCTGTAGTTATTAAAACAAAAAAAGAAATTAGGAAAAAGAACTAAAGAAAATATAAATTAGTAACATAAAATATTAATGAATTATTTAATATATGTAATTGACTACTTGTGAGAACTGCACCAAAATAAATAAAATATACTACTCTCTGACAAATTAACAAATGAGGTAAAATGTGTAAATAACTATTGAGATACATAACTACAAATATAGATGTTAAAATAATTTAATACAATACATAAAGTATTCTATGCAAATAATTTTGAAACTCATAAAGAGAAAGTTTCTGGCCAATATATATACAATCTATATCAGTTGTACCTTCCCCCCCTCAGAGATTTTGGTTGACTGTCGTTCAAATGCCACTTCTGTTTGCTTGTGACAATCCCATAACCTGCTCATGCTTTGAGATTTTGTGGCTGCTTCATAGTTTTCTAAGTATCCACACTCCTGCATCCACGGGGGCTGTCCTTATTTTCCCAGCAACATCTAACAGGGGGCAATATAACCCCCTTTCCCTGTGTGCTCACGGAAACCGCTGAGAGCACAGAAAGGATTGGTCAGTTTTTCTGTAATGGGTTAGATAGCAAATATTTTAGTCTTTGTGAACACATACACTACTCCTTCTCATCCTTCTTTTCCTGTCTTACAACCTTTTAAAACCCCCAAAACATTTAGCTCTCAAGATGTATGTGGGGGGGAGAGGGGGAGGCTGTGCGCAGGGCTGCCCTGGGGAACGAGATGCTGGATACAGGAGAAGCGCCCCCTCCTCATACTTGAGAGTTACCTGCCCTGCGCCCCGGCCGGATTACGGTGGGCGGGGCGGCTGGCGGCACAGGGCGGGGCCTACCTTCCCGCTGTTTCCTCCTGGTCCTTCTGGGCGGTGCAACCTCTGGCTTCCAGGGCCTACCGGCAGCTGACAGCCACCAAGATCTTCGAAGGCTACCAGCGGTCATACGGATGGTCTCCCTGTCGCAGGTGAGCCCCCGGCCAGGCGTGGAGGGCTCGGCGGGCACCTGCGGCTGCCACTCTGCACCCCTGCAGCCGGCCTGCGGGGGCCCTAAGCAGGGCGGCCCCCTGGGGGGAAAAAAGGTACAGAAACAGGCTACTGGTTGTGCTTGGCCTGTGGTCAGTTTTCTCAACTCTGCCCTGAAGAATAATGGCTAAAGAGTGCAGGCCCGGTAGCCATATTGCCTTTCGTTCTGGGTTTTAATCCTGACTCCAGTGTTTACTAGTTCTGTCAACGTGGGGAAAAGCTTGACCTTCTCTGGGCCTCAGTTTCCTCATTTTGAAAGCAGTGGTAATAACAATTCTTACTTCATCGAGTTGTAATGAAAATTGAATGCGCTAATATGTGTACCGTGCTTAGAAAAGTGGCACATTGTGAATGCTCACTGCGCGTTCGATGTTATTATCAAGACTATATTTGTGTTCATTGGATTTAATCACACCTTGCATAGCCGTCTGCTGCCTTTCTCCTTCCTATTCCTACTCTCTTTCTTCTCTCTCCCCTCATTTCTTTCAGATGTAACCAAGAAATTCCTCAACCTTTTTTTTTTTTTTAATCAGGCACGATTGTTCTTCCCATAGTCCGGTTTGCCTATAGTCTTACACTCTAAATAATGTATCTATTTATTTTATTCTCTAAGAAAAATGCTAATGAATAATTTTTTTGTTCACAGCATTACTTATAAACTACCAAAAGTTGACTCTAGAAGAAATGAAAATGCAAGTAATAGGAAAAGTTATCAAAGAATTACATCCGAAAATGTTAACTAAGATGATTTTGCATTTTAAGTAGACTTTTTATTATGGAAAATGTAAACATATGAAAAAGTAAAAAGAATTATATAATGAACCCCCATATACCTATGTCCCAGACCCTACAACTATAAAGTCCTAGACAATATTGGATTTTTTTTGGTTTTGTTTTTTTATTTTAGAGAGAGAGATAGCATGCAAGTGGGGGAGAGGGGCAGAGAGAGAGAGAGAGAGAGGGAGAGAGAATCTCAAGCAGGCTCCACGCTGAGTGTGGCGCCTGATGCAAGGCTGGATCCCATGACCCTGGGATCATTAGCTGAACCAAAATCAAGAGTCAGATGTTCAACCAACTGAGCAATCCAGGTACCCCTTGGACAATATTGTTTTTACTGTATCCTCACCCAATTCTTCCCCACACCTGATAATTTGGAAGCAAATACCTGACCTCATACAATTTCATTCTTGAATCATAAATTGTTTTAAAAATGTAACCACAATATTATTATATTAACATAGTAAACAGTAAAATAATCCCAAAATATATAATATGCCACTTGTATTCATATTTCCCCAATTGTCTTATAAAAACAATTTGTTTGTTTAAGTTTCACCTGCTATCTTTTCTGTTAATTTACACATTCTCTTTTCTTCTTGCAATTTATTTGTTGAAATAATTGTCCTGTGGTGTTCTACCACCTGGATTTTGTTAATTGCATCTCCACTGTGTCATTTAATATGTTCTTCTATCTCCTGCACATAGGTACATGTATATTGAAGCTTGATTACATTATGCTTGTGTGTTTTGCACAAGAATACTTCATAGATGATATTGTATACTTTTATTAGGAAGTACGTAACATCTGGTTGTCTCTCTTTTTTGTTTTTTATGATGTTAGTAGGCCTTGATGATCATTTCCTAGACTCATTAATCATTAGGGGTTGGAAATGAAGATGTTCTAATAGAATATCTTCAAGTTGGCTCCTGAGTCTTTTTGACATAACCTAGCTGTGTTTGATATCTTTCTTGCTTTCTGGTATAATAGGAGATTCCTCATTCACTTTGTATATTTTCTGTTTCAGATCTAGAACCTTGTACCTGTTACTGGAAAATGGTATTTAGAGACATAATCTGCACCCTATGGGTGCTTCTGGCTGTGGGGTTGGCATTGTAGAAACAATGCCTTTTCAGTGGATGGCGTTTTTGTTTGTTTATAAAATACATCATTAAAAAAATGTCAATTTTAGTTAAGAGTATGATTTATGATTATGCAAATTATTTTCTGTTTCAAAGTTGTAATATTGTGATTTGAGATGAGGAATATGCATTTCGTCCTTGTTCAGTTTTGGCACAGAGCAACTAAAACCCTTGGAATTTACTGTATGATAAGAGCAATAAAGGTGTCTTTTGTTACATTAATGAGGCAGCTTTTGGAAAGCATCTCAGGATGGGGGCTGGTTGCCAGAGGAGCCAACCATGTGATTAGGGTTGGAACTTTCAGGCCTGGGAAGGGAGGGACTGGAGGTTGAATCAGTTGTCACCAGTGATTTAATCAGCAGTGTCTATGTAATGTAGCCTCTGTAAAACTCCCACTCCAAAGGGCAGGGTTTGGCGAGCTTCAGACTCCGCGAACATGTAGAGATTTGAGGAGAGTGGTGCATCTGGAGAGAGCATGGAAGCTTTGCACCCTTTCCCCATACCTTGCCCTATGCTTTATTGCATCTGGCTCTTCTTGAGTTATATCCTTTTGTAATCAATTGGTGATCTAGAAAGTAAAATGTTTCTCTGAGTTCTGTGTGCTCTGGCAAATTAATTGAATCTAAGAAGGGGGTTGTTGGAACCTCCAGTACATATGACCAGTCAGTCAGCAGCACAGGTCACAACCTGGACTTGGACTGGCCTCTGAAATGGGGGCGGGGTGGGGGAAGTGTTGTAGGACTGAGCCCTTAACCTGTGAGATTTGATGCTATCTCCAGGTTGTTAGTGTCAGAATTGAGTTAAATTGTGGGACACCCAGGTACTGTCTGAGAATTGCTTAATGGTGTGGGAAACCCCTCCCCAACTACCACACACACACACACACACACACACACACACACACACGTTGGTATTGGTACCAGAACCTTTCAAAGTCAAATCTATAAAACAAGGTATATTTTGAGAAGTCTAGCTTCTATCTCAATCTTCTTCAACCTATTCTTTCCTACCATTGCAGGATTTTTTTTACCTTAATGCCTGGGATTCCTTGTCTTGCTACTTCGAAGAATGAAAGGGTGGACACAAAATAAGCAGCAGGCAAAAGTTTATTAGAATGTAAGATCAGAAAGTAAGAATAGTAGGAAAGCTCTCTTTACAGAGAGGGGGCATTCAAAAGTGAATGCCAACGACTATAAGCAAGGGACTTTATTTTATAGGGTTTTGGTCTGTCCCTTTCCTTCTCTCCTTCTCAGATCTGACCCTTAGTGGCTAGGTAACTCTATTGCCTAGTCATTTCTTTCTGACTGGCTTGTTTCCATTGTATGAGGGGATGTCTATGGCCATACCTTTCCTTGTGGGTCGTACGTTTTATGTTCTACTTGTTTTAAGTCAGGTCTTTTGTCAAATTCCTGAGAGAAACCTGAGGGGGAGTAAGTGGTGCCTATTACATTGTTAAAAATTTTTTTTTAAATGTTTGTTTGTCTTTGAGAGAGAGAGACAGAGACAGAGCACGAGTGGGGGAGGAACAGAGAGAGGTGGATGCAGAATCATGACCTGATGCAGATCATGACCTGAGCTAAAGTCAGATGGTTAACTGACTGAGCCACCCAGGTGCCCCTACATTCTTTTTTTCTTTCATTTTTTTTTTAATGTTTATTTATTATTGAGAGACAGAGAGACACAGACTGTGAGCAGGGGAGGGGTAGAGAGAGGAGGAGACACAGAATCCGAAGCAGGCTCCAGGCTCTGAGCTGTCAGCACAGAGCCCCATGCAGGGCTCGAACTCACGAACTGCGAGATCATGACCTGAGCCAAAGTTGGACACTCAACCAACTGAGCCACCCAGGTGTCCCTAATTTAACAAAAGCAAATGGGTGAATATGCTTTTATATTTTTCTTTTATAGGTAAATAGAAGTGTCCTATGCATATTTTCTCCCCATGTTTTTTTTAAGTTTATTTATTTATTTTGAGAGAGAGAGAGAGAGAGAGGGAGAGGGAGAGCATGTGCACTGGGGAGGGGCAGAGAGAAAGAGCAGGAGAATCCCAAGCAGGCTCAGTGCTGTCAGCTCAGAGCCTGACATGGGGCTCGATCTCACGAATCATGAAATCATGAAATCAAGAGTCAGATGCTTAACTGACTGAGCCAGCCAGGTGCCTCTCCTCCATAGTTTTTTAAAAAAAAATTTTTTTTTTTTTTTTTGCCTAACCACTTCTCATGGAAATGACCCTGTAGCAGTATATGGAGACTTTTCCCATTCCTTTTTATGACTTTATAATACTCTGTTATGTGCATGTACCATTGATAGACATTTTTGTTTCCAATCTTTGCTGTTACAAATAGCACTTCAAAGAAAATCCTAGACCCTATGTCTTTTTCTTGGAGAACCAGTCGTGGTATTGATGGGTCAAAGGGTGAGCCCATGTCAATTTTCTACATATTGCCAAATTCTTGACTGTGTGAGTTAGGGTGTGCAGTGGACTGAATGTGTCCTTCCAAATTCATATGTTGAAATCTTGATGACCCCTGGCCTCCCCACCAAATGTGATGGTAGTTGGAAGTGGGCTGTTGGGAGGTGACTGGAGAGGGTGGAGCTGGAGAGGTAGCTTGAGCTCTCTCTGTCACTCGAGGATGCAATGTCTGCAGACTGCAGCCTAGAAGGAGGTCCTCTTCAGGACCGACTGACTTCATCTTGGACTTCCAGGCTCTAGAACTGTGAGAGCTAAATGCTTGTTGTTTAAACCACTTAGTCTATGGTAACTTGCTATAGAGCCCAAACTGACTCAAAGATGAGGTCAAGTGTGGAAACAAACCACATCAGTTATTTCAACCGATGGAATTTAACATAAAGAATTGTTCGCTAGGTATGGGGTTAATTAAATTGCTGAAAGGGTAAAAAGAGAACTTCAGGGAATCAAAAAGGCAGCAGATGTTGGAAGCCTGTACCAGTCCTCGGCTGAGGAAACTTTGAGGAGGGATCCCATGGAATGGCAACTCAGACCTCTGTGGAGGTGGTGCTGCTTCCCTGGTGCTGTGGTTCTGAGTTTGAAACAGGGCCCGGATCTTGAAGAAGGCAGTAGCCAGCTGATTCTGATGTTTCTTTTTTTTGTTTGTTTGTTTGTTTTAATGTTTATTTATTTTTGAGAGAGACGGAGACAGAATGCGAGTGGCTTGGGACAGACAAAGAGGGAGGCACAGAATCCAAAGCAGGCTCCAGGCTCTGAGCTGTCAGCACAGAGCCTGACGTGAGGCTCGAACTCACGAGCTGTGAGATCATGACCTGAGCCGAAGTCGGACGCTCAACCGACTGAGCCACCCAGGTGCCCCTGATTCTGATGTTTCTATGGGAGATAGGAGTTTGCAACTATGGGGAAAACTGAAAACTGTATTTGGCTGCCACTTGGGAAGGTACTGGTGCTGTCAGGGTGAAAAGCATCGCAGCGCAGTCTCCTGGGAACTGCAAGCAAACAGGAAGCCCCCCCCCCCCCATACAGGCAGGAAGGAGCCCAGTCCCTTCCAGCCTCCTCCTCCAGCCTCTCAGACTCCCTCTGGTGCCCCCAGCCATACATCCTGACTTAGAGCCTGAAAGGTGGCTTGAGAAGCCTGGCCCAGCATTAGCGAGCAGAGTAAGAGAGGAACTGAGAGGCAGCAAGGTTATAATCTCTGCTGGTCAACTGTCTGTAGGTGTGGAGGCCCCATTACGCATTTCTCCCACGGAGGGCCTGTTTCCCCACGGGCTCAGCAACAGATCTGGTATTTTGTTAGACTTTTACATTTTTGCCTTCAGATTCTACTTTTCAACAACAGGTAATTATCATGCTTTATGAACTCTTCTAAAGTATAGAGAAAGATGGAAGATATAATGGTTCCTACTGCTTTTATGCTCATCATATACAATGGCTTTAACAATGCTTGTAAAACACTTGGCAACTGTACAGAAACACAGCTGACACAGAACAACTCTGTGACCAGGGATAAAATGACTGCAAGACTGCCTAAACCATCTGTTGGCAAAAGTGAACAGCGGGGTCCTCACTGCATTCCTAACAATTAAAATAGAGGATCTTCCATATTTTTATCCTGTTGAATTTTTCAGTTTGTCTTGCTCAGATTTAAGCCTAGGATAGCTTTTGCTCTTTGTTAAAAGGTTCATATTCTTTGCTTATTTGAAAATCACCTTCACAAAAGGGAACATGTAGAAAATACTCCCTTGGGTTGTTTTCATTTCACATATATTTTTGACATTCATACGTATTTTTATGAAAGCCAATTAATCATTTCCAATTTTCATACTTTTACTGATAAAATAGTGTTTCTCAACTTTTCTATAGTTAGGCGTCCCAATTATTTAAGTACATTAAGGATCAAAATATGCTCCCCACTGGGGAAAATCATTCAGAGATACATCCTCTTACATTCTAGACACGTTCTCCATTGAGTTTTGAAATCTTTGATATAAATTTGTAAAGGTTAAGTCATCATATAAATAGCAGTGCTATTAACAATCACAAAATTAATGAGAATAATAATGAGCTCAAGCGTATAAAATGCCAGAGTTAGCATAAACACTGTAATACCTCTGTGTATGACATTTTTGTTTTGCCATAGGGAAAAGTTCTGTGAACTAGTTCCCTAAGTAGTGCCAATACATTATTACTGCAAATAAACTGCTCATTATCTAAGTTGTTTTTGCAACTTTTGGAGAAAACAAAATGAGGTATTCTTGAAGGAGACATTTATCGCTGTGCAGTAAAATAAAGAAGTGGTTTAAATAGAGGTCAAATTAAGAACACTTCTGTACATCACTTTCACCATCGTATAAAAGTAAAACATGTTCGCAGCCAAAAACTTTGAAAATATACTTAGATGTGTGCATACACACACACACACACACACACACACACACACACACTCCATTAAAAACTGCCCGTAATCCTATCACCCATGATGAGTTATCACTGTTAATATGTTTCATTTTATCAGTCTCCGTCTTACCTCAGTAAGTAGGGAGTGCATAGTAGCTGTTTTTTATATGTTGCATTTTTTTTTCAAAACACAACATTAGAAACTTTTCTCAGGTCATTGAAACTGAATTGAAAGCATGATTTTTGTATTGCATAATATTATATCACACAAATAGATTGTATTTTATTTAACCCTTGACCATTTCCCACGTTTAGCAATTTAAAAAATTTCTTATTTTCCCTTATGAACAGATGAACATTTTTATGCATAAAATGTTGACTAAATATCTAATTATTTTCTTAGCACAAATTCCTGTAAGAAGAATTGCTGTATTGAAGGTTTGCACACTTTGAAAACTTTTAAAATACGTTCCCAAATCATTCTTTTTTTTTTTAATTTTTTTTTTAACGTTTATTTATTTTTGAGACAGAGAGAGACGGAGCATGAACGGGGGAGGGTCAGAGAGAGAGAGAGGGAGACACAGAATCGGAAGCAGGCTCCAGGCTCTGAGCCATCAGCCCAGAGCCTGACGCGGGGCTCGAACTCACGGACCGCGAGATCGTGACCTGAGCTGAAGTCGGACGCTTAACCGACTGAGCCACCCAGGCGCCCCCCAAATCATTCTTTAGAAAACTTGTATTAGGTCAAATTTCCACTGGCTGAGACAGAATAACTGTCTTTTGGGATCCATCACAATGCTGGATACTACCAATAATTTTTTTTGTTAACTTAATGGGAGAAATTGATACTCATTAAAAGTGTACATTCTTGAATATTAATTTGTAAATATAATTATAAGACCAAAATATTCCTGATTGAGCCTTGATCAAAATTATAGTTGAAAGTAGATGCCACACATTTCAGTAGCAGGAAAGAAAAAAAAAATTGCTGGCATGGATGGTCTGAAAGTATAAACCACTGAGATAGTCATTATATGCTGTTAAGGAGATAAGGGCAAAAACTGAAAATCTGATATTTTTAAAGTGTCAGATTAGCTAGTACTATGCTGTTATTATTACTCTAGCTTTGTAATGTAGTTTCAAATGAGGAAGTGTAATACTGCCAACATTGTTGTTCTTTTTCAAGACTGCTTTGGCTATTTGGGGTTTTTTTTTTTTTGTGGTTCCATATGAATTTTAAGATTGCTTTTTCTATTTCTGTGAAAAGTGCCATTGGAATTTTGGTAGGGATTACATTGAGTTCATGGATCACTTTCAGTAATATGGCTATTTTAACAATGTCGATTCTTCCAATCCATAAATCCATTTGTTTGGAGAATGAAATACTGATACATGCTGCACCATGGACAAATCTTGAAATATTATGCTAAGTGAAACATCACACTTAGTGGTGAAAGACTGAATGCTTTCCCTGTAAGGTCAGAAAAAAGGCAAGAGTGTCCCCTGTCATTACTTCTATTCAGTTTTGTTCTGGGTCCAAAAAGATAAAGGGCATACAAACCGGAAAGTTAAATAAAACTATAATCTGTTTGCAGCTGATATGAACAACTATATAGAAAATCTCAAAGAATCTGCAAAAAGATTACTAGAACTAACAAGTTTAGCAGGATTGTATTTTTATTATTATTATTTTAAATATTTTATTTAGAGAGAAAGTGCATGAGTGGGGGAGAGGGGCAGAGGGAGAGAGAGAATCTTAGGCTGCATGCTCAGCATGGAGCCTGACAGAGTATTTGATCCCATGACCCTGGGATCATGACCTGGCCTGAAATCAAGAGTCGAACATTCAACTGACTGAGCTACCCAGGCACCCCAGTTTAGCAGGATTTTAGAATAGAAGGTAAATATATAAAATTCAATTACATTTTTATGTATTAACAATGAACAATTGGAAGTTGAAATTAAAGATGAGTACTATATGCAATAGCACAAAAATTATACAAAACGTAGGTATAAATCTCAAAAAATATGGATAGGATCTATATGCTAAAACTACCAAACACTGATGAATATAATCAAGGAAAGAGCTGAATAAATGGGCAGCGATACTATGTTCAAGGATTTGAAATCTCATACTTGTTAAAATGTCAATTCTATTCAAATTGAACTAGAGATCCAATGCAAAACCAATCAAATCCAGCAGGATTTTTTTTTTTGTAGAAATTGATAAGCCGATTCTAAAATTTATATGGAAAGGCAAATGAAAAGTTCTCTGTGCTATGCCTATTCGTCACTCTCTCTCCCCTAATCCCTGGCAACCACTGATTCTTTAACTGTGTCCATAATTTTGCCTTTCTCTGAATCCTATGCATTTGAAATCATACAGCCTTTTGAGATCAGCTTCTTTCGTGAAGTAATATGCATTTAAGTTTCCTCCATGTCATTTCATGGCTTGATAGCTCTTTTCCTTTTAGTGCTGAGTAGTATTCCACTGTCTGGATGTACCACAGTTTAATTCATCTTTCTCCTATTGAAGGACAAGTTGGTTGCTTCTAAGTTTTGGCGGTTATGAATAAAGCTGCTTTACACATCTGTATGCAGGTTTTTGTGTGGACATAAGTTTTCATTTCATTTGGGTAAACACCAAGCAGTGCAGCTACTAGATTTTGTGAAAGAATATATATTTAGTTTTGTAAGAAATTGCAAACTGTCTTCCAAAGTGGCTGTACTATTTTGCATTCCCATCAGTAATGAATGAGAGTTCCTCTTGCTCCATATCCTCTCCAGCATTTGGTGTTGTCACTGTTCTGGCTTTTAGTCATTTTAATAGATAAGTATTGTTATCTCATTGTTGTGCAAATGTGCATTTCCCCAATAACATATGATATTGAACATCTTTCCTGTGCTTACTTGTCAATTTGTATTTCTTCTTTGGTGAAGTGTCTCTTAGGTCTTGCTCATTTTTAATCAGGTTGTTTATTGAGTTTTATCATTGAGTTTTAAGTGTTCTTTGTATATTTTGAATAACAGACCTCTATAAATTGTGTCTTTTGCAAACATTTTCTCCTACTTTGTGGTGTATATTCTCATTCTCTTGAGATTGTCTTCTACAGAAGTTTTTAATTTTAATCAAGTCCAGTTTATCAATTCTTAATTTCATCGAGCAAGTCTTTGGTTTTGTATTTGAAAAGTCATTGCCATCCCTAAGGGCATCTAGGTTTTCTCCTATGTTATCTTTTAGGAGTTTTATAGTTTTGATTTTACATTTAGGTCTGTGAGACCTCTTTTCAATTTCTGTGAGATCTAGAGTGATGTCCCGTCTTCCATTTCTGATATTAGTAATTTGTGTCTTCTCTCTTTTTTTGCTTAGTTACCTTGGCTAGAGACTTATCAATTTTTTTGAATTTTTTTCAAAGAGCCAACTTTGGGTTTTGCTGATTTTCTCTATTGATTTCCTTTGTGCTGTTTTACTGATTTCTGCTCTTATTTTTCATTCTGCTTCCATTTGCTTCTTCCTTCCTTCAGAGTTTTCATTAAGGCCCTTATTTCTTGCTGTTGGTGAACTTCTCTGCTTTCAGATCCTCTTAAAGTTGTTTCTTCAGGCCAGAGATTCAATTTGAAAAGTACTGAATTGTTAAGGGACTTAGGGGAAAAATGTGACAAAGCCCTTTCTTCTCCCTGCAACAACTACTAAAATCTACCATTTATTTAGTGTCTGCTGAGTGCCACATATATTTTTTTAAATTATCTTTTTTAATCCTCACCATAAGGTAATTAGTATTATTTTCACATATACATAAGGAAAGAAGGTTATGGAGGTTAAACTAACTCAAGGCTACATGCTTTGTATGAGTGGAAGAGTGGGTTATTTATTTATTTATTTATTTATTTATTTTTAATTTTTTTTTCAACGTTTATTTATTTTTGGGACAGACAGAGACAGAGCATGAACGGGGGAGGGGCAGAGAGAGAGGGAGACACAGAATCGGAAACAGGCTCCAGGCTCCGGGCCGTCAGCCCAGAGCCCGACGCGGGGCTCGAACTCACGGACCGCGAGATCGCGACCTGGCTGAAGTCGGACGCCCAACCGACTGCGCCACCCAGGCGCCCCGAGAGTGGGTTTTAAGCTTAGATCTGTAGGCTAGTAATACGAGAGATGTACATAAAAATAAATTCACTGCAGATATATAGAGTCATAGAGAGATTGCGATATCACAGAGACTTTTGAGAACATTTTATGCTTTAAAAACACTTCAAGGGTGATGTATTTTGTTAACGAGTGGGATTGCCTTGTCAGGTGAAGGGATTTACTCAAAGGTAGGTATTTGGTGGTGGGCGAGGAATGGTGAGACTGGTTCTGTCTCAAGTCAATATCAGTCTATGATACAGACTTTTAAATCTGATTGGCACATTTGGATGCCCATATGTTTGGTCTCTTATGAGCTATTCCAAATGAGGAATAAAATGTTGGCATGTCCAACCTGTCACTCAACCGTTAAACATGACTTTAAAATGATGATCACATCCTAAAATGGTTTATATTAAATATATGCATAATACTTCTTCATTCTTTTATATCTTATTTTGGAAAATTTGGCCTGACCTCCTTTAGGAGTTGAAGATTGTGATCTAGGAAGCCTCTCAGCTCAGTGATAATGCTGTGATTTTAATTTCTATAGGTTTATTAATTCCGGCAGGCAAAGAGCTTAATGCAGGGGAGATGAATTTAATTATTGACAGTGGAAACTTTTTGAGAGAGTTAATGAAGGAAACAAAATCTACATAAAGTAATAAGGGAACGTTTGATTTCAAGATATCATCTGCAATATTAAATTGTGCCAATAGATGGAGAAATTGTCCCATATAAATCAGAAGGCTTGGCTCCTCTATGATGACTAAAGAAATTCAGGTTTCTGGCAAGTTGAAAATGGATTTGCTCAATAAAAATGTGAAGCAGGAGAACTGGGTTACTTATAAATTTTAATAAGAAATACTTTTAGCAGGGGACAGGATTTTCTCTAATTTCAATTATATGTACATGAACCTCATAGTACTTGCACTGTTTTTGCAATTTGGCCATAGCACTTTTAGATCTGTACACGTGAATGTATGTATGTATATATGTATGTGTGTATGTATGTATGTATGTATGTATGTATGTGTTTATACCTGATCTTGTACAAACTGGGTTTTAAAAAATGTATATAATTTTATAGGATAAAAAGATAAGCATAAATATTTGAAAAGTGGAGCAAGAAAGAATGGAATGAAGTTAGAGTAATAGCATGCCTTGAGTTGAGCCACAAATCTGGCCTGGAGCTTCCTAGCAGCCCATGCAAGTCAGCAAACAGGATTAGTTGCATGGCCCAGTGTCTATAAAGTAAAAGCATACCCTGTGCTAGGGAAACTATAATAATCCTTAATACTAAGGTCAGGAGTTGTGTTTCTTGGGGACTCATGAAGAGGATACTGTGTAATCCAATAGGCAATACCCTTACATTAACCCGGTGATACTTTTCACAGGACTACTGCTTACAGTGTCAGCTGATGGGTAGTCCCACAGCATGATTTAATTAAAGGAATTTGAGGTGGAAGGTGGAGGGTGAGCACCATGTATCCCAAAACATCCCTTGTAGTGTAGCTTTCTGATTGTTTAGTTTAACAGAAGGATACAATTCAGAATCCATCAATTCTCCGTGGATGTTATTTCTCTGACTGAGGGGTTTGATGAGGATGGGAGACTGCTGGGAAAACTGAATAACATGTTGCATGCCGAACACTTGGCCCTGAGCCTAGCAGGTGGTGAAAGCCATGCATGGTCAGCCTGCACCTGCACCACCCTTAGCCAAAGGACACAGATTATCTGCTGTGGCTGACTTGTGTGGATATCCATATGGCCTCTTTTTTTTTTCAACGTTTATTTATTTTTGGGACAGAGAGAGACAGAGCATGAATGGGGGAGGGGCAGAGAGAGAGGGAGACACAGAATCGGAAACAGGCTCCAGGCTCTGAGCCATCAGCCCAGAGCCTGACATGGGGCTCGAACTCCCGGACCGCGAGATCGTGACCTGGCTGAAGTCGGACGCTTAACCGACTGCGCCACCCAGGCGTCCCACCATATGGCCTCTTGAATGCAGTGGTGTCTTTTTCAAAAGTCCTTGGACACGGGTTAACTTTGATATCCCCTTCTGGAAGGGTTCCCTCTAGCCTCATATTTGCTTATTCATCCTGTTCCAAACCTCTGTGCTCGATGTTCCTGTGTCCTGTTGGTGATTCTAGACTCTCTTCGCATCTTCTCTAGCTTGATCCTTCTCTTGTTCTGTTGGTACTTTCATTGTTTGCGATGTTCCAGAGAAGAACACTGCTGCTTTATACCATGAAAGCCAAGCCAGACTCCCCTGTCCCAACCTTTCTAGAATACTGTGGCTCAGATCACCTTTCCCTTTCTTTCCAGGAGGGAAGATATGGACCACAGCCATTAGGTTTCATGGCTTCATTCTCCATCAGCTTTCCGTAATCTCTGTTCATCTGTGACATGTTTATAAATTTTTCGGAGTAGCTTCTGGGCCTGGAAGCTGGTTTGAGAAAGTTTCTTTAGCTCCATCCAGTCACCACTTGGTTTATTCACATTCGTTCTCTCTGCCTTCAAAAAGGGCATCACTGCAGCCTCTCTGGAAGTGACAGGGTGATTTTGTCCACCTGCCCAATCACACACACAAGTGTCCCCCTACATCTGGCCTCCCTCTCTTCTTCATGGTATTGATTGCACATTCTACAAAATAGAATGTTGCAATAATTTTGCTTTCTATAGCCTGAGGGTATGCTAAGGGTGTACTTTTGCTTATACTTCTGCACACTGATTGGGAGAATGCGCCCTGAATTCTGTTTTGTTTCCATTAACCTTTTTCTGAGAAATTACTGACCCTCAGTATTGGAGCTGCAAATGGATTCTTTTAACAAGTATCCTGTCAGGATGCAACCCCTGTGTATTATGTGGCTTTTAGTCTGCAAATGCTTCCTCTTAATGCATCAATTCCCTTAAGAAGTATTTCTTTGAGTGACTTTCCCTGTATTAGGATTTTAGGAATACTTCTATTTCTGCTGTTTTAGGAAACCTCCAGTCAGAAGAATTTACAGTTCACTTATTTTTATAGCCAGCAGTAGCTATTTAAAGCCTTGCCTCTTGCTCCTACCTGCTTGAAAGCTTCCCAAATCAATGATTCTTCTGATTTCTCCATAGACTTTGTCTTAATCCTGTGCACTCTGTCTTCAGTGAGATATTTGTGTCCTGACATATTCTGGATGTTTCTGTCATCCTTGAAAAAATCATGCAGATTCTTTCCTAGCTCAACACAAAGCAGAGTTGTGCCACTATCATTTTGCCTGGAGTTGGAGACTGTGTGTTGAGGTGAAGCAGCAACACAATTTTGATCTGACATTATTCAGACGGGAGCCTCTTCACTGTTCACTGCAACACTAATGTCTATGAAATAGCTCCCCAACGTTACCATTAGAGGATAGGTCAGGATTGGATATACTTCTAGAAAGCAGACCCAGTGAGTAGCACAATCTGCATTCTTGGATCCTTCATTATTTTCAGGAGATGCTGCCCTAATGCATCAAACCTTTGAGATGAGTCCCATGGAGGCTGCCAGGCCTCTTAAGAGATTTTCAGTGGTCGAGTCTCAGCAGCTACGTAGGGATTTGTCCTTATTATAAGCTCTATCTGTCTTTAATTCTCTTCTCTGTTTTCTATTATAGTAAAAATAACAACAACAACATCAACAACAACAAAAAACCCATTATAAGCAGCACTTGGTTCCTATCAGTGAGTACATTTTGAAAGTCCTTGGAATCTTAGGTGTAGATTTTCGTGTGTGTGTGTGTGTGTGTGTGTGTGTGTGTGTGTGTGTATGCATATGTAAAACGGGGGGGGGCGCGGGCAGGGCACAGAGAAGGGATGGGAGGAGCTGAAGACCCTGGAATGGTAAGGGAATATAATCAAAGTGAAAAACAAGTGCTCCCTAATGCTTGGCTGGAGAGTCAGCCCAGAAAGGAAAATGAATTGCATTTAGACTGCCCCCCTCCCCTCACTCTAAACTGCTTGCAGTGCTCTGACTCCTAAACCTGAGTTATTGGTGACAAGTGAAATTAGGCAGCCTGGTTTCTAGGTAGCAGGTTGGACTGCAGTGAAATGTCTTAGAATACCTCGGCCTTTGTCGGAAAGCTAAGCAGAACAGACTCCAGATGGTACCTGTAGGGTGCATTGTAATCTTTCTGCACACATTACTTATATTTGCATTTGTGAAATATAACCTGTTGTGAAGCAAAATGCTGACTGAGAGGCTGTAGGAAAGACCCTTTAGTGTAATAACATCACATTGGGTTGGGTTGCATTGGAACAAATGAGAGCTGGAAAGATGCAGATAAATTCAAAGTAAGGGAAACAGCTTTCACTTGGTCAGGGGAATGTGTGCTTTGTGTGTGTGTGTGTGTGTGTGTGTGTGTGTGTGTGTGTGTGCGCGCGCACGCGCAGCTAGCAGTTTCTTCCTGGTGGGATAATTTCCCACCATCTCTTTATTACACTGGAGCAGTGATCTGTCCATTTTGGTGTCATTGGCTTCTGCAGAAGCAGGTACCAGAAGCAGCCTTGACTGAGCATGCTAAACCAAGGGAAAAAGGAAGGGGACCTTTTAGACCAGAGTGAGATCTATAGAAACTGAAGCTGAGAAACCCTTGCTTGGTGGAGGGGACTGGGGTGAGCTGGGGGAGAGGTGCAGTGAACAAAGGAAACAAAAGTTGTCTTTCAAAGACATAAGCGCTAATGAAAATAGAGTGAAAGAGAAGAGAAACAGAAGACAAAGAAATCAAAACAAGAGATAAAATAATTCAAAACAACAGCTAAAAAGCCAGAAAGAACACGCATAGAAATTGGTGCTGTGTGTCTTCCCCGCTTGTATTAAACTGAGTCCAGGTCCCACACTGGGTGGAAGCAGGGCAGAGAGCCTTCAGGAAGCTGTCATTGGAAGTCTGACGGCTGAGTTTCCTGCAGGTCTGCTTTGCCCTGGCAGAGATGGTCCTGGAAGATCTCTCTGGTGACCTGTTTCCACATGACCTCATCTAGCTGGTTTTGTGGAGCTGTGAGAAGGCACCGGAAAGCTGTCTCTGTCTCTTGATGTGAGGATGGAATAAGGGCAAGAGGAGAAGGAAAGGAGGAACAGACAAGAGACACCACGTGTCTTATTTCTACATCTCTGTATCCTCATTGAAAAATGGTAAAATCTGGGGTGCCTGACTGGCTCAGTCAGTTAAGCGTCCAGCTCCTGCTTTCAGCTCAGGTCATGATCTCACGGTTCGTGGGATCGAGCCCTGAGTTGGGCTCTGCACTAACAACCTGAGCCTGCTTGGAATTCTCCCTTTCCCCCTCTCTCTGCCCCTCCCCTGCTCGTGCATGCTCCCTTACAAAACAAATAAATAAAACTTCTAAAAAAATGGCAAAATCTAATAGTATCCAACTCAGAGAGTCCTTGTGAAGATTAAGAATGTTAGGTTAAATAAACAAGGAGACCATTAGACTGATGTGGTTCTAACCCTCTGCAAGCAAACCAAAATCTAAGTCTGTAAATGCCTCAGTTATGAAATCAAAATGCTGAGGACAACCAGTCACAAATAGCCAGCCAGGCTTCAAGCCAATCAATAACTCCTTTACTTTGTTTCTGCATTTTCTCTATGCATATAAGTCTTTCCTTTGGCTCCTGTTGGTGGAGAGCTCCTGTACACTTTCTGTTTGGTGCTGTTCAATTTGAACTGATTCTTTGCTCAAATAAACTCTTAAAATTTTTAATATGCCTCAGTTTGTCTTTTAGCAAGAGATAATACAGTAGTGTTCCTGGTTTAATAAATGTGAGCTATTTTTAGTACCCATAAATGTGGTCTTTAAAAAACGAACAGGGCACCTGAGTGGGTCAATTGGTTGAGTGTCTGACTTCGGCTCAGGTCATGGTCTAATGGTTCATGAGTTCGAGCCCCACATACAGCTCACTGCTGTCAGCACAGAGCCTGCCTCAGATCCTCTGTCCTCCTCTCCTCTCTCTACCTCTCCCCCACTCATGCTCTCTTTCAAAAATTAATAAATAAAACAACATTTAAAAATTGTGCAAAAAAATTTACATAGTAGTTTTTATTAAGTAAAAACACCAGTTACAAAATAGTACTCACAACAAAAAATACACATACACACATACACGCATGTGTGGAAGAAAGGAATTACAGTAAAATCTTAATAGTGATTACTTTTAGAAAGTGGATTATCACTAATTTATTTTTCTTCCCATGCTTGTCTGTATTTCTACAGTGAACATTAATTCCTTTTGTAGTAAAAAAACCCCATTATTCCTTAAACGTCTGCAAGAATCAATCCCAACAAGGTTCATTGTCAGTCCTTTTTCTCATGTCTCCTCAAATATAGATTCAGGAAGGTCTAACATCAGTCCTTGTTCTCACTCCTCCCCAAATGTGTTTTCATTTTAGTTAGGAGCATTATGGCCACCCCACTGGTACCTTCCAGCTTCAAGAGAGAAGCATGTTTGCATTCTGGTAAGAGCTGGAAGTTACTCTGTCCTACATTTCTCACCTGTGCTTTAGCAAAGACACCTGAAGTTTATAACAAAAGCTCTTATTTGCTCACAACTGTGCTGGTTAAGGAGCCAGAATTGCAGGGAGGCTTGGATTGGGCATGACTTCCCAAGATCTGCAAAAGGAAGGCTAATTATTTGGAGGGCTGTCTCTTTGCACATGCTTTATTAATCAGTGGGCATTGCCATAAAAAATTGGCTTTTGGTTGAGGCATCCTTCTGGGGGTGCTTCAGTGGAACAGCTGTTCTAGACTGGAAAGTGCCAGTCTCCAACTGGGTGTGCATATGAACCACCTGGGGATGGCGGGAGCGCCTGAAAGCAAGCATTCGTCAATGGGGCAATGCTTTCCTTGGGCTCTGTTTGGAAATGGAAGATGTCATGTTGTGTTTCCATTGCCTCTCTGCTAGAATCCAATGAATGCATTGTATGATGTTGTGGAATCTGGGTGATTTTTGGTGGTGATAATGGGTTTGAGGAGCAGGGAGGAGGGTGGTATTGTGGTATCCACAGTCCAACTGGAAACTAAGGATAGAAGCAAAGAAAGAGGTAAGAGTTAGATGTCTGTGCTCATGAATTGCTCTCCACTTCAACTTAAGCACTGCTTCATGTTTTGATCTGCCTTGGCACATTTTGATTTTGGGCAGGGATTCAGCCTTGTCCATGTTGCCAGAGGCTGTGTATGTAATAGAGGCATCACATGCAGTGACAGGCTTGTAGAAAAGCACTGTTCCTGATAGAGATCAAACGGGAGCATTTTCATTGAAAAGTGCAGCACAGGTTGTTTTTTTTTTTTGCATCCCAGTGCTAATTTGCCTGCTCAGGGTCACGTTCAGTGGCTGTCCAGGTATGTATGACACTCAGTGATGCTGATGGATGCTGGCTGGACCTGACATCCCCTGGCAGCCTTGTTCTTAGGTGGAGAGGCAGCCGTTATGTGGAAGCTTCCTGAGCAGAGGGTCCAGGACTGGGGATACAGAACCCTGAATGCCAGAACCCCAGGTTCTTCAGATCTTGGGCAGGATTCTGATCCTTAGTGAGAGACTGACAGCTAAAAGCTGAAGCACAGGGATTATTCATTCTCTTTATTCCTTCTTCTTCTGGGTATTGTCTCTCTCTCAAGCCTCCCAGAAGGTGGAAGGCAGAAGAAGGAGGAGATGAAAGTCAGAGCATGGTTTCTCCTAATTTATTAGTGGTTCTATTAAAAAGTATTGTGTGTGTGTGTGTGGGAAACTAATGGTAGGTAGGGATAAAAAAAAAAGTTGAATAATTTTGGGTTTCAAACGATCTGTGATTTATTGCCAGCACCATTGAACCTCTTTCCGTGCATGAGGGGCAGGGCCTATAGTCTATAATTCTATATTTTGTGTTAAAAGTTTGCATTAATCCATTTTCATGTCCAGTTAGATTGCTGAGCAGTTTTGCTGCTCAGTGTTCCTCCCCTTTGATTTTTGCTGAGGCTTTTTAAATGTGCTATGTGTTGACTGATTGATAAATGTGTATAAAATGTTCACTGCATGCCTACTGTGCACCAAACACTGAGCAGAGATACAGGGCGCAGCTCTCCTTTCATGGAATTTAATCTAATTATAGGGACAGAAAATTAAGCAAATAATTAAGCAGAATATTAAGTATCTGATTAGGAAAATCCTATGGACCTTGGAGAATGTAGCAGGGACCTAGGAAGGATCGAAGAAGATATTTTGGAGCAAGTGACTTATAAGTTGAGACCTAAAGATGAGTGGAGTTGACTGGGGAGGGACCAGTCTGAGCAGCCTTCATAAGTCCTTTCTTCTGTGCAGATATATTCAGAAAGTCACAAGTGAGAAAGAACTTCTTTCATGAAAATCAGGTTGGAAGATGGTTATTAACAGATCTCTTATCAAGGAGAACTTCATTTGTGTCCCTCTTATGACCTCTGCCCATTTGATTTTGTGTTGTGGCTACTTATGTCCATCTCCAGAGGATCTCTGTGGGCTCTAGAAAGCCTTAGTTATCCCTGTATCTCTCAGAAGGCGGTTTTGCATATGGACTTGCTGAATGTTGAATCAAAGAATAAACAGATTCAGGGAACACTGGAAATCAAGGCTATGTCCCAAGCCAATGGGGAAGGCAAATAATCTTAATGTGTGTTGTTGCCTCTTGAACTCTCTGGATTGGCCAGTGGCCTAGGTGTATGTGACCTCCCTGAAGGTTCTGATTCTTGGCCATTCCCCTCAGCTCTGCTATTCTTTTTTTTTTTTTTTTTTTTTTTTGTCAGACTGACTGGGTTTAGCCTGGGACAGTCACAATGACCTATTGTTCCCTCAAATGTCTCACTCTGCATTCAAGTTGTTATGATTACAGGCTTGTGCATAAACAGCTCATTTAACAAATAACTTCAGTCCTGTTTATTTCAACACAATTGAGAGCTTTCTGTGGTATGTGCTGATAGCACAAGGATGAGGGCCTAAAGCCACTAACAAGTATTACGTGTCAAGGGTGCGCCACTGAGCTAGAGATGGTGTAGGTGGGGCGGGTGGATGTATGGGAAGTCCCAACATCAAGGTTTTGTACAGAGTTCTTCATGACACCAAAAGGGAATATGGTCTTGATTTAGGAGCTTCTGAGATACTTTTGACAAGAAATAGGACCTAGCTCCTTGGGAGATTAACTTTTGCCCCATCTTCCTTTCTTGCTAGTGGGTACAAAACCATATTTTTTCATGCTGAATTCTCTTTGGATCCTGGACTGCGTGGGGCTGAGGTCATTTGGGAGACTCATACCCACCAAATTGTAGACTGATTATCTCTGCAACTTGAAAGAATTGATGTACCTCTGTGATACCATGAAATAATAAGATCTCTCTCCTTCTCTCTCTCTCTCTCTCTCCACATAGATAGATAGATAGATAGATAGATAGATACATACATACATACATACATACATACATACATATATACATCTGTCTTTGTCCCCAGTTTCTGGTACAGAGCTCGTAAAACTTAGAATTTCTTGAGTGATAGGGATGATAAAAACATCTTATGTTATAATATGTCATATGTTAGTCTTATTCCCTCCTGCCTGACACAAGAACTTCTAAGACCCTTGGAATCTTTGGCGTGATAAGAGTGTCTTTTTTGTATGCTGATGAGATGGCTGATGGCTGGGCTCCCAAGATAGCTTCGGGATGGAGGTTGGTTGCCAGAAATACCAAGGTGTGGTGAGTGTTGGAAATTTCATACTCATCCCCTGACCTCTGGGAAGGAGAGAGGGGCTCAGCAATGGCCAGTGATTTCGTCAGTCATGTCAGCTTAATAAAACCTCCATAAACACCTCCAAAACACGAGGTTCAGAGAACTTCTGGGTTGGTGAACACATGGAGGTGTTGGGAGGGTGGCAGTATGCCTGGAGGGGGCTCTGCGCTGCTCACCCCATACCTTGTCCTATGCATGTCTTCCATTTGGCAGTTTCAGAGTTGCATTTTGAAAGTCATAAACCAGTAATAGTAAACTGTTTTCCTGAGTTTTGTGAGCTGTTCTAGCAAATCATCTTTGACACTGATGAGGGGGTCATGGGGACCTCTGATTTATAGCTGGTCAGTCAAAAGTATAGAAAGGCCCTGGCATTTCTTGTGATTGGCATTTGAAGTGGGGGGTAGTCTTATGGGGCTGAACCCTTCACTTGTGGGATCTCTTGTAATTCCAGATAGGAGTGGACTCCAGACCATGTCAAGACTGAATTGAGTTGTAGGCAACCAGTTGGTGTCTGGAGATTTGGAGAGTTGGTTGGTGTGGGGAAAAAAAAAACAAACCCATATATTTGATGTCAGAAGTGTCATGAGTAAAAACAGTTCAGAACGTACAAAAAAACCACCCAGATATTCTATAATAATCATTTTCATGTAATTTTTTTTAAACATTCCTTTAGAGTCTGTCACTTTGGAATTTGTGATGTTTTGAAACAGTTGAGGCTAATTTTAATTTTTACAGTGTCTATCAAAAAGGGGGCCTGGACGTAAGATAGTACAGAAAATGTACAAAGGCTTATTAATAAAATAAATTATCTTTAGTAACAATAGAAGCAAGCAATATTGACTCACTACTAAGAAACAATACTCACCTTTTCATGAGAACAGATCTCCTAAACGGAAGTCAGGGTATTATATATTTTGCTAAAACATTCTGGTGCCAACTTTTCACTAAGAGAGACTCAGGATAACTAGTGCTGATGTCCAGGCTACAAATCACCTATCTGTGTGATACAAAGAGACAAATTAGCAATGACATACATCTAATGGGTTATTTATTTCCAGAAGTAGTGAAAGCTAGAAAACCATGGCAACCAATGTAGTCAGAGATAATGTAAGAGGGACTTATACTCTTGGCAAAAGAATTGGAAAAAAAAAAAAAAAAGAAAAAAGAAAGGTGTGAAAAGTCCTGAATCACTACAACTAACAGTTGTAGGCAATTTAACGTTTGTTTTTTTCATTCGGGTGTAGGGTTTACATCCCAGCAGGAGTAGTAGTTACAGAGGAGAGTTATTTGTTGCTTCCCCTGCAACTCTTATTTTATAATTCTAAGCTCAGTGGCAGAAGCCCAGTCAAAAGCCCATGGACACATTTTCTAGTGAAACTAGTGATGATAGCACGTCAAGAATTTACAAAGCAGTCAGTACGTGCGGTGTTAACCTTAAGCTTTCAGATTATCACATTATTTTTAAAAAAAATTTTAATGTTCATTTTTGAGAGAGAGAGAGACAGAGTGTGAGCAGGGGGGAGGCAGAGAGAGAGGGAAACACAGAATCCGAAGCAGGATCCAGGCTCCAGAGCTGTCAGCCCAGAGCCCAACGTGGGGCTTGAACTCACAAACCGCAATATCATGACCTGAGCCGCAGTCAGATGCATAACCGACAGAGCCACCCAGGCGCCCCTCAAATTATCTCCTTATTAAAGTCATCTCCTAGGATCTACGTGAGCTCCATTAGGCTACAAGAAAAATTGCTGTGTCAATTCTCTTACTGGAAGGAAACGTAACTGCCAAAGCTGGGTTTGTGGATGGTGAAATTGTTGCTTTGCTGTTAATGTAGATTTTTCAGCCATATTATAGCCCAACTGATGCTTAATCAGCCAGAGCAAACTGCATCCATTTGTTCATCAAATAACGGTGCAAACTTTCTGATTCAAAATAGGGTTGTGATAGGACAAGTTCAAATACCATGAAGCTCACCCTTTTTACCCAGATTCAGTACTTGAATAAATACTCCTTGGATCATTGCGAGCCTTTAATTTGTGGAGTTCTGAAAAAGTGAATTTTGACATGAGTGGATCTTTAGAGGTTCATGCTCCATTATTTGGAGTGCCTCCCTCCAGTCCCTCCATGTTTACTTTGTGGATTTATCAGCATTAAAAGTCAATTAAATGGGCTCCTGTGCACCCACACAAATTTGCAAACATGGGACAATGTGGCTGTGGGGCTGCTTGCTGTGAATGGGTCTGACAGTGAGTGTCTAAGCACCTGCCATTTCATCTGGAACTTCTTTTAGCTTCAAGAGGAGCAAACAGTTACAACTTGGAAGGAGAGCAAAAGGAACATCACTGCAAGCAGCACTGGCCACATGCGTAGGGTTTCTGAGTGTTGAATTCACTAGCTTAAACTCATGATGTTTCAGAAAACTCAATAGCTAGGGCTCACTTTTGTTTCATTTCATAGTAGAGAAATGTATCGGATCATTGAAGTTCTTTTTTAAAAATTTTTATTATTACTGTTTTTTAAAATTTATATCCAAGGTAGTTAGCATATAGTGTGCAACAGTGATTTCAGGAGTGGATTCCTTAGTGCCCCTTACCCATTTAGCCCATCCCCCCTCCCACAACCCCTCTCCAGTAACCCTCTGTTTGTTCTCTATATTTAACAGTCTCTTATGTTTGTCCCCCTCCCTGTTTTTATCTGATTTTTGCTTCCCTTCCCTTATGTTCATCTGTTTTGTCTCTTAAAGTTCTCATATAAATGAAGTCATGATATTTGTCTTTCTCTGACTGACTGATTTCATCTAGCATCATACCCTCCGGTTCCATCCACGTAGTTGCAAAGGATCATTGAAGTTCTTGTCTGGACTTTTGTTTTTAAAGTAAACATAGATGCTTATGCTTAGTGATAGATGATACGCTTTTGTTTCCTCAGGTTGTCTCCCAGGATCTGCATTCTTCTTTGCCCTCCTGTCTTCATGGACCATGGCTGAGGCTCCACCGGCGATTTTCCACCCCATTCCTGGGAATTCTCCTTTAAGACCAGAGTAGCAAACCCAGACAGTCTCATGCGAGCTGGCAAATACTTGTATAGGCAAATCGTTTTTGTATCGAATGAGAGAATCTAGACCAAAGGATGGTAGTGGTGTCAGAAGGCTAATCTGAGTTCAAAATAGGGAGTTACTTCTGACAACGAAAGCTCTAAGCTCGGCTTCAGCTGTCATCTCCTGTTTTCCTTATTTTTCCTGGTGGAAGGAGTTTCTCTTTCTGTAGCACTTGACACGTTTCTGCCAGTCACCGCCTTCTCATTTCATGATAGGTATTCAATTACATGTCTCTCTGGTCCTGTCGTTCTCAACCGGGGTGAGGGGGGGTTTGTCCCCCAGGAGACATTTTGGCAACATTTGCAGATAGTTCGGTTGGCACAGCTCTGGTCGAGAGTGCTATGGCGTCAGTGAGTAGTAGAGACTACAGATATTGCCCAGATCGTGCGATGCACAGGACAGTTCTCCACAGCAAAGAATGATCCCTCCCCAAATAGTACTGAGGCTGCAAAGCCCTGCTGTAGTCCATGAAATCTGAGGGCAGGGAGCTTGCAGCAAGCTGTAGAAGACATGATAAATATTGGTCAAAGAAGAGAGTATTCATTTCTTATCTGCATCTTTGCAGATGCAACCAGTGGTTTGAGGGCTCGAAATTATGTATTTCTATATTTTCCTGTCTTGGTTAGTCACTGAAAGGGAAATCCAGAAAGATCAAACAGTCCATTTATCCCTATGAATAAATGTCAAAAGTATACATGAAAAAAGCCAAGCTAAGAGGCCCTGGGGGAAAGGCAGAAAATGAAACTATGTAAAGGCATCATTCAGTTTTACCTTCGCCAACCAGGCTGGCGGTCCTCGTTCATCAGAATGGGCACAGTCTTGTGTCTGAGTTTGTTTTGCTCTTCGGTGTGGCTTTTGAATATGGACTTGATTTACTTCTCTTTATTACAGGCAGGGTCTCAATATAGCACAGTGTGGAGACACACAGAGAGCCAGGCAGTCAGTGCTCAGATGGCAGAGGGATGGGAGGGAGGCTGTGAATGGAAGCAAAACTTTCTGCGTTTCATTTATTCCCATGTGAAAAGAAACCCTGTTCTTGCTGTTTGGAGAGAAAAGGTAGGGAATGCAGAAGAAGAGATAGCTTGCTTCCCTGGATGCCCTAGGCCTAACTGCAGTCCATGTCTGTCTGAACACAGACTGCACTGTGGGCGTTATACCTTCCAGATACTGCTTTTGTAAAGGAAGTAAGCACAGGCCTGATAACAGATACCCACACCCTCCATCTATCCACGTCCCGTTGATATGTGTGTACACAAAGCAAAAGTACAGAATTCAGAAGTGTTTGTTGAAGGGACTTGTGTATAAAGGAATTAATGAATAAATGATTTGAGAAGAAGTGTGCGCTTGTGTGATGGTCCAGGTAATTACTATTTATTGAACGTTTGCTCTTAGCCAGGACCTTTGCTAAATGCTGTTTTCATTTAATTCTCATGCTCATTCCCATGAGTTAAGAATGTTCATCAATTTCTTACAGATGAAAAACCATGTTCGGAGAGGTCAATTAACTTGCCCGAGATTGGGGACCTTGTGTGGTAGAGTTAGGATTTGAGCCCAGGTCTGTGCTGCCCTGATTCAAGGGAAGGGTTTTAGTTCCTGTGAAACCTGAAAAGCAAGACAGTGGAGGAGGTGGAATTGAGTCTGGGACTGCTTCAGTGAGCACCCCGGGTCAACGCTTTTCAGCAGAAACCCTAGAAGGTATTCTTACACCTGGCTTTTATAACAAAGACAACAAATGGATCAGATGACAATGACAGAATCTGTTCTCTGTAGCAAGAACTGTAGCCACTTTACTGACTCTTTGGGCCACAAACTGTGAGTGGGGTCACAATTGCTGCTCCCATCCCTGTGTCACAGACTAGTCCTCACCAGCTAATGAGGACACCCAGCCCCTGTAAAACCCTCCAAGATTTTCTGCAAGCCTTGGACATTCTGGGAGGTCCTTTTGTGTACATTAAGCAGCTTCCTTGCAGCACTTGTCATTCCCCAGCGTCCCACCTCTGTCTTTTTCTTTCTTTCTTTTTTTATTGAAGTGTAGTTGACATGTAATATTTGTTTTTGTGAAATAACGGGAATTTAAATAAAAACTTGAAACTAAAAAAGCCCCAATATTATATTAGTTTCAGATATACAACATAGTGGCTCAGCATTCAGATACATTATGAAGTGATCAACATGGTGAACTTAGCTGCCATCCGTCGCCGTATAAAGCTGCCATTGTTACCTATATTCTCAAAGCTGTACATTGTATCCCTGTGTTTTATTTATGTTATAACTGGAAGTTTGTGCCTTTTAATCCCCTTCTTATATTTCACCCATCTTCCTACCCCCTCCTCTCTGGCAACTCTCAGATTATTCTCTGTATCTATGAGTCTGCTTCTGTTTTGTTTGTTTATTTGTTTGTTTTTTAGAGTCTATATATAAATGAAATCATATGGTATTTGTCTTTCTCTGCCTTTATTTTACTGATCATAATACCTACTAGGTCTATCTATGTTGTTGCAAATGGTAAGATTTCATTCCTTTTTATGGTTGAGTAATATTCCTGTGTGTGTGTGTGTGTGCGCATGTGTATGTATATTTTATCTTCCTTATCCATTCTTCTATAGATGGACACTTAGGTTGTTTCCATATTTTGACTATTGTAAATATTGCTGCAGTAAACATAGGGGTGCATATATCTTTCTGAATTAGGATTTTTCACTTTCTTTTGACAAATACCCAGAAGTAGAATTGCTGGGTTTTATGGTAGTTCTATATTTAATTTTTTGAGGAATCTCCATACTGTTTTCCATAGTTGCTGCTCTCATTTTGCATTTCCACCAACAGTGCTGGAGGGTTCCTTTTTCTTCACATTCTTGCCAGCAATTGGTATTTCTTATATTTTTGATAATAGCCAGAATACTCTGATAGATAAAAGGTGATAATCTCATTGTGGTTTGATTTGTATTTCCCTGATGATGAGTGATGTTGAGCATCTTTTCATATGTCTGTTGGATATCTGTGTGTCTTCTTTGGAAAAATGTTTATTTGGGTCCTCTGAGCATTTTTTAATTGGATTATTTTTTTTAAAGCTTATTTTGAAAGAGAGAGAGTGTGTGCATATGATCAGGGTAGGGGCACAGAGAGAGGGAGAAAGAGAATCCCACACTGAGCATGGAGCCTGACATGGGGCTTGATCCCACAACCCTGGGATCATGACCTGAGTCGAAATGTAAAGAGCCAAATGCTTAACTGATGGAGCCACCCAGGTGCCTGGATTGTTTGTTTTTTTGATATTGACTTATGTGAGTTCTTTATGCATTTTGGTTATTAACCCTTTATGGATTATATCATTTACAAATATCTTCTCCCATTCAGTAGTTTGCCTTTTCGTGTTGTTGATGGTTTCCTTTGCTGTGCAAAAGCTTTTTAGTTTGATGTAGTCCTAGTTGATATACCTAGCTGTAGTCCTTTGTTTCCTTTGTTTGAGGAGACAGATCCAGAATAATACTGCTTAGATGTCAAAGGGCTTACTGCCTATGTTTACTTCTAGGATTTTTATGGTTTCTAGTCTTACATTTACTTACATTATTTTGTGTACAGTGTAAGAAGATGGTCCAGTTTCATTCTTTTGAGTATAGTTGTCCAGTTTTTCCAACACTATTTAATGAAGAGACTGTCTTTTCCCCACTGTATATTCTTACTTCCTTTGTTGAAGATTAATTGGCCACATGAGCTGGGTTTATTTCTGGATTCTGTATTCTATTCTGTTTATCTTTATATCTATTTTTATGCCAGTACTACACTGTTTTGAGTACTATAGTTTTATAGTATAGTTTGAAACCAGGGAGCATGATATCTCCTGCTTTGTTCTTCTTTCTTAAGACTGCTTTGGCTTGTCTTTGATCTGACCACTGTCAGCTACTATCAGTGTGGTGCAGTCCTTAAGAATATAGACTCCAGGGGCACCTGGGTGGCTCAGTCGGTTGGGCATCTGACTTCAGCTCAGGTCGTGATCTTGCATTTCGTGGGTTTGAGCCCCGTGTTGGGCTCTTTGCTGACAGTGCAGAGCCTGCTTTGGATCCTCTGCCTCTGTCTCTGTGTTCCTCCCCAGCTTGCACTGTCTCTCTCTCAAAAATAAATAAACATTGAAAATAAATAATAATAAAAAAAAGAGTATAGACTCTGGAGTTAGATTCCCACAGTTCATATCCTCCCTTTGCCATTACCTTCCTGAGAACTTGGACAATTTGCTTGTGTCTAGTTTCCTCATCTATATAATGAGGATAATGACTGTGCCTACACCACAGAGCTGTGAGGATTAAGTGAAATAATCCATTCAAAGTGCTTAGCCTGGTGTTTTGTAAACAGACCTTCAAACTCAGCTGTTGTTATTTTTAACTTCACCATATCTTTCAGCCATGATGAGAAGCAGCAGAATTTCAAAACTGCTGGGTAGAGTTCTCTTTTGGAAACTACCACGGGAGACAGGAGGTCTGTAGATACGGAGAAAAAGTTGGGGGAGGGTGGTGAGTTCCAGGAAATGCACTGGGTTCCACTCAGCTTCTCTTCACACACCTGAGGCATTTTGGAGAACTTTATTGGCCTGAAACTATGGGTTAAAATTTATTTATTAATCATTTCATGATAATGTTATGCGTGAATGTCTAAAGATGTAATCTGTATTGTATACCTAGGATTTTCTGTTAAACTTTTAAATATATATATATATATATATATATATATATATATATATTTTTTTTTTTTGGGGGGGTGAGTTGCCCTTTTTTTGTGTGATATTGATCATAAATAAGTTTGGCTCTCAGAAATTTTAAGGACAAGTTGAAAATGTAAATTCCTGGTCTTCAGGAGGTCTGGCAAGGCATATATAATTTTTAGCAAGAATTGAAGGTGCCTTGGAGGTGGGAGGTTCCTAAAGTGCTAGAATAATATCTAAGGTAAAGTTTGACAAATCAATGATTTGGGAGCAGTTATCAAAATGTACGTAGTGGATAATTGCATGGTCCCTGTTTTGCTCTTCAGAGAGTTTTCCACAGTGTCTTTGGTGAATGTGAGAGCTGGCACTGCTGAGGTCAAAGGAATTATCCCTCACTTTCCCTGAGGCTTTCTGGGAGAGCAAGGCCTTCTTATTAGATGCTTCATTGCACAGTAAAGCCGCACCCTTCCTGCATCAGGAGCTGCTGAGTAATCCGAGTTTGAGGTTTCTGTCCACCATTGCCATCAATGGGAGTACAGGGGATCGAATGAAACCTGAATTCACCCCGGTGGGGAAAATCATAAACTCTGAAGACAGATGTAATGGAAACAATATTTAATTACGCTTCCAAGAATCTATCTCTGCCTCAAGCAGAATCAGCTAGGGCTCATATTTGCAAATACGAGAATTCACTCTATTCAGGCAAACCACAAAAGAAATTTATTAAAGGAGATGAGCAAGTTCACAGAACCTGTAGGTGAGCCAGGAGGCCACGAAGTCAGGAACAACACTCAGGTGCACCTCAGGTCTGCTCCAGGGCTGACCCTAGGGCCGGTGCCATGGGAACAGACACAGCAGCTCACACTGCTGGTGCTCAGACTGGACACCACAACCAGGCTCCCACACTCCACAACAGGGCACTTCCTCTGGCACATTGCAGAAAGATAGAGTCCATGTGGAGACTGCTTCCCAGTATTTTTCTCTTCAAAGCTCATTTCATGAAGGTGCATCTGTTTACAGGGTCTAAGTCACGTGCCTGTCCAGTGGTCTGTTGAAGTGGCTCAAACCAGCTTCTGAGAGCTAAATGTTAAGTCTCAAGGATTTTTATGGGCCAGTTTTAAAATTATTGGTGATTTGAAATGGCCTCACTTAGGAGTATTTACACCCTGAAAATTGGCAAGTGATACAAATCAGGGCTTTTTACCCCCCTTGGAAAACTCATTGTGAAATATTTACCATCATATTACTGCAAAGGATGCTGGGTAGATTGATCTCACATCTCCTTGGGGAACATGGGCCTCATAATGTGTGAAATCCTGTAGACACAGAAATGTTGTTTAAAATATGCTGTACCTCCTCCACTGAACTAGCAAATGATTGGTTTCAAGATTTCTTCCAAATGATTCTCTTGTCAAAGTATCTTTTGATGTCTGATGATGTAGAAAAAGATAGAACTACAGATATGCTTCGGGTGATAGCCAGAATTTACAGCCTTGTCTCCTCCATTGGACACCTGACTAAGCAACTGTTTTCCCTGAAATAGACCAGATTATTTAGTAAAGAACAAAAGGGAACCATGTGGGCTTTTGAGACATCACTGTGAAGCACTGGGCCATGACCATTCTGAGCATGTAGTCTTCTAGTTTTGGGTCTCCAGGACTTATTTCTAGGAGGTAAGCAGAGGGAATAAGACTCCACAAACAAAATAATAATGGAAGTGGCCACACGGCAATTATGAGTAAAATGTAGCAAGGGTCACCTGTATCCCTAAAAAAAGCAAAGAGAAGGGAGGGACTTAATTGACAGACTCAGAAGTGGGAAATCCTATTGGTGTAAGAATCTCTCCATTGGGAGTGAGGGAGACTGGGCTGGCCAGGGTGTGAAAGTAAAACTAGCACTAGAGATATTAGTAAAGGGTAGGAAGGTGCAGATCCCGTGCCCTTTTCCCGTCCCACATTCCCATCTTCTTCCACCAGGAGGACTCCTGGACTTCAGGGAATGCCACAGAAACAGTTCTGTCCTCACCTGGGACAGAGCTCATTTCAGCAGGGCTGCCCCCAGTTAAGATCTCGGACACAAACATTACACGACTTATTAGAGCAGAGCCCAGGCTGCAGTGGTGCCCAGACTTGGGTGACAGAGATATCTCTGGAGCCCGGGAGTGGACATACAGGTCTAGGCTCCAAGCAGAAGGTTTTGAAGGAGATTATTTGTAAAGCACACAAAACCTTCTGTCAGCTACAAAGGACCCTTTCTTCCTCAGGGACAGCAAACTTGCAGGATGGACAGACAACCCAACCCCACTGGTCCTGGAAGGTGACCTAGAGCCCCTGGGGGTGAGCCACTGGTAGGTAGCAGTCACTCCCCCCACTGCCCATTAAAGTAAAATAAAAAATGCCAATTATCCCAAAGGTAATAGGGTTTTTAAAATTATTTAATGTATTGTCAAGTTAGCTAATATACAGTGTATATAGTGTGCTCTTGGTTTTGGGAGTAGATTCCCATGATTCATCGCTTACATACAGCACCCAGTGCTCATCCCAACAAGTGCCCTCCTCAATGCAAAATAATAGGTTTTTGTTTTTGGTTTTTTTTTTTGGTGGAAAACTTAAAAACTATTGAGAAGTAGAAAGAAAAAAGTTTTAACATGATCTTACTACCTACTTTCACATTTTTTACTTTTCCTTTCTGTTTTTTCTCTATGTTTTTCTGTTTTCTATGTTGTTAAGCTCATGACATATGTTCTGTGGGCTATATTTTTTCTCTCTACTGGATTATATTCTTTCACAGTCATTTAAAATAATTGTATGATACTCATATATATACATATACATACATGTATACATACATGTACCTATCTCATTATAAATAAGACTGGGGTAAACATCATTCTTTGTGCACATTTCTGATGATTTCCTTAAGTCGTATTTCTAGGATAGAAATGCAATTAATAAGCACTTTAAAGATTGTTGATATGGCTTCCTAAACTGACTTTCTGAGTTACCATCCAGCTGAATGTGTTGGATACAGCCTAATATTGTGGGAAAGCATGACCTCTGAAGCCAGAAGTTGATTTGAGTTTGCGCCTGACTAACTTTGCTAACCGTCTTGAGTCTCTAACCCTCATTTCCTCACCTGTACTGTGGGGATAGCAATGCCTGCCGTACAGGGTTGTCTTATGGGTTAAATGAAAGAATGCATGTGAGGCCCTTAGCCCTGGACCTGGCCCATCACCAGTGTACTGGACACTCACGTTCCATCACGTAGGCTCTCAGCCTCACCCCCGATGCTGCCGTGTGGTGACCAGCTCCACGTAGGCCTCACCCACTGGGTGCAGGTGCAGGCTGACAGCCCCTCAGCACTCCCACTTTCTGCCCAGGCTTCTCTGATACTTGCAGTGGGTGCTCCTGTGTGTGTGACTCAGAAGTTCAAGGGGTTTAATAATGTCTTGCAGGCCAGCCCTTGACCACTGGGGGAAGGTGGCCAATGTTTGAATGAAACCTGCCCCTTTTCTTGCCTGGACAGACATTTGATAAGCATTTCATAAAGCTTATTGGGAGGTTTAGGGGAGCTTGCGTGGCTCAGTCAGTTGAGCATCCGACTTCAGCTCAGGTCATGATCTCCCAGTTTGTGAGTTCGAGCCCACATTGGGCTTTGTGCTGACAGCTCAGAGCCTAGAGCCTGCTTCTGATTCTGTGTCTCTCTGCCCCTCCCCGACTCACACTCTGTCTGTCAAAAATGAATAAGTGTTAAAAAAATTAAAAAAAAAAAATCTTCTCAGGAGGTCCTGTGAGTCAAGTCCTGCCGATGACCCACGGCAGGGGTCAGTTCTGTCCGAAGCTGGGACTGGCTTTTTCTACTCCCAAGCTACTTTCCTGTGCTGCACCCCTGGTTTCTCATATGCCAATTCCCAAACCACCATTAGGTGAACCTTTGTTTCATGCTCTTCTTTAGGGGGAACCCAGGCTAAGACAGTAAGCATCAATAAATGTTAGCTTTTTTAATGTTACTGCTAATATTGTATATTTCCTCCATCCAACATATTCTAGAAGAAAGTCAGTCACCTACCAAATACTTCTGGGGCTTCCTAGAAACCCTCATTTTATTCCCTGCAGGTGCACCAACCTTTGGTATTTTTGCCACTGCCACCGGCCCCTGCCCCTGCCTCCTCTACATGGCTAGTCTGTGCTGCTCCAACCTTTTCTGGTCATCTTCTGCCCAAACTGGAAACACAAAGGCTCCCCTAACCCTACCCTTTTCATCTCCTAGGCACCCTTAACCCAGGGCTTTGTAGGTAACAGAGGTGCATGTGAAAGACCCACCAGGATACTCTGACTTCAGTAAACAAGGATGTTTCCTTTTATTTCTTGGAAAAAAAAATTAACAAACTATGGCAGTTAAGTAAATGATACTGAAATCTGTGTGTCCATTCCCAGAAGATACATCATGCATATTTTAATAAGGGATGAAAACGAGTAAGAGTTTCTAGAGGCAAAGGAGACAGTTGATTTATTTCCCTGCTTTGAGAGGAGAGCTCAGGAGACCAGGCGAGTGTTCTCATTTTCACATAAAGTAACCTCACATCCTTCCTAGATGTTCCTATCACTCCCTGGGGCTTTTGTTCTAACTTCATTTCCTGAGTGAGACCCAGTTATAATCACCCTGTTCCTGTACACCTGCACCAAAGGTGACCTCTGAAAACACAATTACAGTTACTCCAGTCTGTGGCTTAACACGTGTCAGTGGGTCTTTACTGTCCAGAGAGTGATTGGTCTCCCTGTGGACCCCAGGGTCCCTTATGATCCAGGCCATGCCTATTTTCCAGCTATCTCTCTCCACTTCTGCTCCTCACCCTGCACCTAAGCCTCAGTTCTCAGCATTAGCATCACTTGTGAGCTTGTTAGAAATGCAGATTTGTGAGCCCACTTCAGACCTATTCAATCAGAAACTCTGCTGGTGAGGCTCAGCCATCTGTGCTTTAATAAACTTGCAGACTAAAGTTTGAGAACCGCTCACCCAAGCTAAGCAGAAATGGCTTTGACCCCATAAGGAATCTGGAAATTCCTACTTATTCTTCAGGAGTCAGGTTATTCATCACCTTTTCCATGAAGTCTTGTCTGCCTTCACCTGACAGCGTTTACCACTCCCTCCTTGGTGCCCGCACGACCTTTCCATCATGAAGTGTAATATGTTGTTTTGCAATTAGTGCAATTTTTGTCCATCTCCTTGACTAGACTGAGATGCTTGGCAAGGGATAGAAACTCTCTAAAGTTTGTTTTAACTTTTTTTCTCTGTCTCTACACACACACACACGCATGCAGGCACGTGCTATAGCTTCTATAAAAAAGGAGATTGCAAGGATAGAATAAGAAGCCACTGTTCAAAGTGTTCAAAATTGGCACTTTCCACCAACGGCCACCCCTTCTTTTTTTTTTTAATCTTTAAAAAAAATTTTTAATGTTTATTTTTGGAGAGAGAGAGAGAGTAAGAGAGGAGGAGGGGCAGAGAGAGAGGGAGACACAGTATCTGAAGCAGGTTCCAGGCTCTGAGCTGTCAGCACAGAGCCTGATGCGGCGCTGGAACTCACAAACTATGAGATCATGACCTGAGCTGAAGCCGGATGCTTAACCGACTGAGCCACCCAGGTGCCCCTTTAAAAAATTTTTTAATGTTTATTTATTTTTGAGAGAAAGAGCAAGAGAGTGGAGAGGGGTAGAGGGAGAGGGAGACACAGAATCCAAAGCAGCCTCTCCGCTTGTCAGTGCAAAGCCTGACATGGGGCTCGAACCCACGAACCATAAGATCATGACCTGAGCCGAAGTCAGACGCTCGACCTACTGAGCCACCCAGGAGCCCCTGGACACCTCTTCTGAGTGCCTCTTTTTGTGTCCCACCATGAGGTGGCATAGCCAATTTTGTCCCAGATACCAACGGAAAAGATTTATCTTTAGCTCTTGAGAAAAGGGGGCTTGTTGTCTGAAAATGGTCAGTTCCTGACACTACAACCTTTGTGGCTCCAAGACTTCATAGAAACCATGATCAACTACAGTAATGGACTGTCTTGTAACCCAAATTGATGCTTTTCATTTTTTATTAAAAACTTTTTTAACATTTATTCATTTTTGAAAATTTTTTTTAATGTTTACTTATTTTCGACAGAGAGAGAGAGAGAGAGAGAGAGAGAGAGAGCATGAACAGGGGAGGAGCAGAGAGAGTGTGGGAGACACAGAATCCGAAGCAGGCTCGAGGCTCCGAGCTGTCAGCACAGAGCCCGATGTGGGGTTCGAACTCATGAAAGGTGAGATCATGACCTGAGTCGAAGTCCAATGCTTAACTGACTGACTGAGCCACCCAGGTGCCCCCCAAATTGATGCTCTTATTGTGGTCTGATGGGCTTGCCACTTGTCTGTCTCTTTGTTAATTATGACAAAAATCACTATAATTATACATATGGAACAATAGATCTTTGGCCAATATCCTTTAGATATGATTTGTGTAGCTGAATACCGTCTTTTGAATATTGCTTTAAGAACTAAAAAGGGAGGAAAGAGAGGACTCTGACGAATCCAGGGCATTTCTGAATAAGCGTGAACTGGATTATAGTAGGCTGCAATGAGAGAGCTAGAATATGCTGGAAAACTTTTTATTCAGCAGAGCTCATCTGGGTCCCTGCAGTCAGGAATTCTGAGACCTAGATTCTCTCCGGTAAAATTCTTAACTTATGCCCCATAATAGGCCGATTAAGGATGTGACCACAGAGTGATATGATCATCAGCTCAGCTTCTTCCGGCTGAAGTTATGGGTCCCAAGAGCCACATCTTCTGTTTCCGTGTGATGCTGGCTCGATATGGGTCCTGCACGAATCTGGTGAGTGAATGGATGCCCCTCTGGTGGAAGGTGCCCAAGATTAATAGAAGAGCCTGCCTTTTGTCAGGTATTATAATCAGGAAGGTGAAAGTTTTCCTCTGTAATACAGTTTTTGCTTCTACTTGCACCATGCTGCAATTAAAGGCCTGGACAGAGGACAGGGACATGAATAATGGTGGCGCCCAGCATTAGCACAACACTCCATTCATCACTGCTGAAGGGCAAATGCGTAACCCTCAGGACCCTCCAGGGGAAAGGGGGAGGGAGAAGAAGTGCAAGCTCCTGGAACCATGATTTACCACTCAGCAGAGGATGGGAGAGACTCCACATTAGAAGGGTCCGCATTTTTAAAACTTTAACATATAAAATGACACATATAATGTGGCCGTGATGCGGAGTTGACTAATCACATGATTGACATGCAGATATTTTCCAGGCAGGCATTTGATTTTATGTGTATGTGCTCCCCATTTGTCAAGGGCCACCTACACAACCAACATTGGGTAGAAACTGGGCCCAGACTTGTTACAGCAAATGATTTCTTGTTACACGTACCCCATATCCTTTTTTCACTGTGACATGATTATATCACCTCATTAGTTTGAGGTTTGTATAGCTGAGGCTGTGAATCTGATTTTTATGTTTACCAATCAGTATAGAATATTATGAAGAATAGAGGGGTGTGAGACCTCAGGTTCAGGTCAGAATAAATGTGACAGGTTTGGCTTTGGAAGGGGTAAGGAAAGGTCAATTTAAACTAGGTGCTTAGGGGCGCCTGGGTGGCGCAGTCGGTTGAGCGTCCGACTTCAGCCAGGTCACGATCTCGCGGTCCGTGAGTTCGAGCCCCGCGTCGGGCTCTGGGCTGATGGCTCAGAGCCTGGAGCCTGTTTCCGATTCTGTGTCTCCCTCTCTCTCTCTGCCCCTCCCCCGTTCATGCTCTGTCTCTCTCTGTCCCAAAAATAAATAAACGTTGAAAAAAAAATTAAAAAAAAAAAAATAAACTAGGTGCTTAGCCAGAGGCAGGAAGCTGAGATAGTACCCAGTCTCCCAGAAGAGGCTGGCATAATCTTTGGGTCTTAATCAGGCTTCCTTGGGCTCAGGTGGTCTTAGGGAACAGTGGGAGTGTAACAGGAAAATCAAGGAAAAAGTCATGTCCCAGAGTCTGGATCAATGCTTCAGGTGTTGAGAGGAAGAATTTCCTCTGTCTGTGAAGGTCCTTTTAGCTGGACTAACATTCAAATTAACATGAGACAGATTAACAGGAGAAAATAAAATTTAATTTTGTATATATGAGGAAGCCACACAGACATGAAATTAGAAAGGCAGGCAAAATGAGGTATTTATGTCATTCTGAACTAAGGAGAAGGGGATAGGGGTCTGATACTTCAAAGGGAAGGAGTGCAATTCACAGGAAGATGAAAAAGAATAAATGGTAACCAAGTGTTTGCTGGGCTGCTTGGAAATGACAGGACACAGAGGACTTTGACGAAACGAGCCTCACTAGGTTCCTCCCTGTCTACTATGCCTAGTTCATATTATAATATAGTTGTCTATGGTGATAGCGCTCTTCCTCAGGAATGTCTTCTGTCTAAATTCTTTTTTGTTAGTTGAAGGGGAGATAAAGAGCTTCTTCTGAATTTGTTGGCTTTTGATTGCTTTTAATTCAAAATAATCTTCATGCCAAAGTGGCCTTTGGGGTACTGCCCTTGGTTCCTACACAGGGCAAGGGATGGGGTGGGGTAGAGAGGACAGAAAGGGAAGCTGTGACTACAGGGTCTACCACCTGGCCCAGGGCAGATCCTAAGTGCCTGGGTGACAGGGTCAGGGTCAGGCACCACCTTGAGATTTGTAGCAATTTTTGTTTTGTTTTGTTTTTGTTTTTGTTTAGAGTAAGCTCTAGGCCCAGTGTAGGGTTTGAACTCATGACCCTGAGATGAAGAGTCGCATGTTTTCTTCATTAGACCCCTGCTGCATTAGACCCAGGGTTGTAAATGGGTCATCAGGTATTCCTGTTGTCAGGCGCTGGTGGGGGTGGGGGTGAGGTGGCAGGATTCCTGCTGACAAACAAAGCAGGGCTCAACCTCTTGTGAAGTTTCTCCTGGAAGGCTCTGTCATGGAATCCTGTCCTGGAAACCAGAAGGAAGGGCCTCTCTGACCAACTGACCCGGGTTAGAGAAGCCTATGATAGTCCAGGTGGCAGGGAATGGGAAAAGGATGGAAATCTGAGGAGAGTGATTTCTCCAACTTTCGGTTGTTCCACAAAACACATCCTCAGACAAGTGAGCTTTGCCTACTGGCTGTCTCTGTGCTTTTGGGTGGGCAGGCACAGCCGAGATCCAACTCTGTCCTGGTTTTGGGGCTCTCTAGCTCCCCGGAGGCACACTAGCCTGACTTGTGTCTCTCGCTGTCTTTTGTGTCCCACTTAGGAGACTGTAGAAGATAGTTACCCGATTTATTTGTCTGACTCAGCGATTGCCAGTTTAGTCTTATTTTGTCTTCCTTGAGCTGAGAAGGTTCAAATGGGTGGAAAACTCAGAATGGCAGCGCTCTGAAGGTAAACCGGAGAGAGAAAAAGCCTCATGTTCAATTTCTGAGAAGTCTTCTTTTCTCTTTGTTGCCCACCGAGATCTGGAAGCTACTCTTTCCAGTGGAAATGGAACCTTTTGTTTCCATTGGTATCTGTATTTTGTAACTCAGCTCTGGTTACAGCTGAGGCTTGATCTAAAGCCACAATGAGCTGAGTGGCACATGCTGTTTCTTAGGCTTCCCCTGATAGTACCTTGTTGGGAGAGAATTATAACTGAAAGGGAAGCATATTCCCTCCGGCCAGAAACTTGGCTCAGAGATGTTCATTTGGGGAAGCTTTCTTTTGCTTGCCGGTTAAATAAACCGACTGATATAAATCAATATTTGTGAGTGTTAGGGAGGACCAAGTAAATAAAACCCTATATGTTTATTGCAAACAGAAATGCCCTAGTGGTGCTCTAGGGGAACCGAGGGGTGGGAGGGGGTCATTTTCCCACACAGAAAATGAACTGTTTCATTAGTTTACACACAAACTATGTAAACTGAAATAGTTGTTACTGAAATCTTGCCACATTTGTGCCTCTTACTGGGCATATGGAACAGCACCAAAAGTATTATTAGGTACAAATAATGGCATCAGGATTAGCTCTCCCCTCAACCCCGCCATTTGGATAAAACTGTGGAAGAGGAGGCAAGGCACTCCTGACATTCAGGGACTGGCAGGACACTGAACAATGAGGCCACAGTGTTCTCCTGTTGGACACAAATGACCTCACCGAACATCTATCCACGTCACACGAGGGAATTCCGTGACCGCGGTGAAATGAGAGAAAACATACATGAGAGAACTTGATCATTTTCCAAGTACAGACAAAAACAAACCACAGAAGTACGGAACACCCTCCTATCCTGGCTAATATGAGTGGCTATCACAGCTCTGGCTTTGGTTTATATCGCTTGCCTGATAGGTCAGATTTACTAGGACAACAAGGCTAGAGTTGCCCTCGTTTCCTGGTAGCATCCAATCCATTGTGAACCCTGCTGCCTTTAGCCCTCCCCCAAATCACCTAGCCCTTGGCTAACTTCTGTAATTAGTCCTTTCTCATTCTTTCTTACTGAGATGCCCTGCGGTCCCCTATGCCGTGCCTTCTCCCTCCCTGCAATGAGCGCTAAACTTAGCTCATTCAGCTTTGGGTGTGTTCCTTGTGATCTTGGGCTGGAGGACATTGACACTAACCACTGGTTTCTAAACAGCCAATCCTTCCATCTTTTCTTTCCTGAAAACAGAACCATGACGTGGGCTAGTAAAGCCCTCTTGTTCTCCAGGAAGGTCAGCCTCACTCCCAACCCAGAATGCCTCACGATTGGTCTTTGCAAATGGGCCCAGGTTTGGGCATGGGAACCATGTCTGGTCCATGTGACCTGAGGGAAATGGGTTTATTGTGCTATCTTTAATCAGAACTACATACTTTTAATGACTGTATAACATATCATTGTATCAAAGTCCTCAATTTTTGGAAATTTTATAACATTTCACATATGACAGAGTAAAAGCTGAGAACCTTTAGTGTGCTTTTACTTTCTCCTCTCACATCGTTAATTATATCCTAAGATATTAAAACATATGTACTATTTTATTTTATTTAATTTTTTTAAGTTTATTTATTTTGAGAGAGAAGAAGAGAGAGAGAATGCATGTAAGCAGGGGAGGGGCAGAGAGAGACAGAGAGAAACCCAACCAGGCTCTGTGCTCTCAGTGCAGAGCCCAACGTGGGGCTTGAGACTATGAACTATGAACCACGAGATCATGACCTGAGCTGGAATCAAGAGTCAGAAGCTTAACCAACTGAGCCACCCAGATGCCCCTAAAACATATGTAGTATTTTATTTATTTATTTATTTATTTATTTATTTATTTATTTAATCTAATTATTATGAGAGAGAGGGAAAGAGAGTGGGGGGAGGGGGAGAGAGAGGGAGAGAGAGAATCCCAAGCAGGCTCCGCACCGTCAGCAACACAGCCCAATGTGGGGCTTGATCTCATGAACTGTGAGATCATGACCTGAGCTGAAATCAAGAGTCAGGCACTTAACCAACTGAGCCACCCAGGTACCCCTATAATATTTTAGATCCACATAATTATTACTTAATTTTTTGTCACATTTCCTTTTCTCAAGGATTATTTTTGATGTGTGTCCTATTTAATTAAATATATTCAAAGCAATATGTTTCCGCCTTCCCTTCTTCCCTCACTTTTTCCTTCCTTCATTGCTTTCTCTCCTCCCTCCGTCTCTTACCTCCTCCTCCTCCCCTTCTTCTTCGTCCTCTTCCTTCCTGTTACATGGCTCACTACCATTTCTTCACTGGTTTCTTTTTTTTCCTTTCACATGAACAGTAATTCTGGGTCACAATATTCTTTCCTTGAGACTCTATTGATATTGCTGCTTTGTTTCCTGAAATACTATTATGGGAAAGAAATCTCATGCTCATCGGATCTATTTTTCTTTCAATATACATATTTTTAAAAAACTTTTTTTTTAACATTTATTTATTTTTGAGAGACAGAGCAAGACAGAGCATGAGCAGAGGAGGGGCAGAGAGAAAAGGAGACACAGAATCTGAAGCAGGCTCCAGGCTCTGAGCTGTCAGCACAGAGCCTGGAGATCATGACCTGAGCTGAAGCCAGATGCTTAACTGACTGGGCCACCCAGACGCGCTACTTTGAATATACATCTTAAAGATAACTTTAGTCTTAAAAATATATATCAATTTTCTCTTGGAAAATCCATCAGTTTGCTTCTTGAGTAAGTTGTAGAGTCAGCTGAACCATTGCTGAAACTTCTAAGAGTAGATAACAAAATATATGATTTAAAATGCTGCATAGGGGGTCCTGGATGGAGGGTGTGACTCTCGATCTTGGGGTCATGAGTTCAAGCCCCACAATGGGCCTGGAGCCTACTTAAGAAATTAAAAAAAATTTTTTTTAACGTTTATTTATTTTTTGAGAGACACAGAGAGACAGTGTGAGTAGGGGAGGGGCAGAGAGAGTGTGGGAGTCATAGATTCTGAAGCAGGCCCCAGGCTCTGAGCTGTCAGCACACAGCCTGACACGGGTCTCAAACTCACAAACTGTGAGATCATGACTTGAGCTGAAGTCAGACACTTAACCAACTGAGCCACCCAGGAGCCCCCTACTTTTTAAAAAGCTACTTAAAAAGAAATTTTTAAAAAGCTAAAGATAAAAATAAAAACAAAAATAAAAATGCAGTGTAATGGAAACTCTAATCCTTGACAGTACTTAGTATTTTAAATTTTAGTTATTTTAGTGGTATGTAGTTTATCTCACTGTGATTTTAATTTGCATTTTTCTGATGACTAATGATGTCGAACATCTTGTCCCATGCTCTTTGGTTATTCCTATAACTTCTTTTGTGAAATGTCTGCTTTTTTGCCTTCTTTCTGTTAATTTGTTTTTTATCATCTGAATGAGTTGTAAGAGTTAGTTTTATATTTGGATACAGTCTTTTAGCAGATACCTGCTTCATTTTAAGAAACCAAAATGGAAATTGTAGCCAAATATATGAATGTTATTTAATAAAAAATGACTTTGTGTAACTCTTATCTCTGATATATATTCAAATCAAAAGATTGGCAGGTGAATGAACAATTACATGTTTTAATCTGAAATGTTACTAATATGTATTAGTTTCTTTTTGCTGCTGTGACAAAGTACACAACATAGAGACTTGAAACAGCACAAATATATTATCTTAAAGGTCTGTGATTGACACATCCAAAATGTGTCTCACTGGGCTGAAATCAAAGTGTCAGCAGGGGTGCGTTCCTTGTGGAAGGTCTAGGGGAGAATCCATTTCTCTTCCTTTTACATCTTTTATGGGACTTCTATACTACTGGGCTTGTGGCCATCTTCAAAGACAGGAATGTGAGGCTGAATCCTTCTCGTGCTTTCACCTCTCTGGTTTTCCTCTTTTGCTTCCCACTCCCACTTTTTTTTTTTAATGTTTATTCTATTTTTTTGAGAGTGAGAGAGAGCGCAAGAAGGGGAGGGCAGAGAGAGAGAGAGAGAGAGACATAGAATCTGAAGCAGGCTCCAGGCTCTGAGCTATCAGCACAGAGCCTGACGTGGGGCTTGAACTCACGGACCGTGAGATCATGACCTGAGCTGAAGTTGGACACTCAACCAACTGAGCCACCTAGGCACTCTTCCTACTCCCACTTTTAAGGACGCTTGTGATTACATTGGGTCCACTGGGATAATCCAGGATAATCTTCCCATGTTAAGATCATCTGATTAACAATCTTAATTCCTTCTGCCATCTTGATTCCTCTTGGTCACATAATAACATACTTACCAGTTCTGGAAATTAGGATGCGAACATCTTTGGGAGGCCAACTGTTTTGCTTACCACAGTATGTATTATTAATTCATAAGATTTCTCCATATTTCTGGCTTTTTTTGATTAACCTATGAACTTCTAGTCCCAGATGTGTTCAATTAGAGGACTTCCGTAGGGTCTGAGGGAATTTGACAATATAACAGATAATCTGACAACTGCCTTTGAGGTAGGATAATTACCCCATATAGGTGAGCACCTTGAGATAGAAATTACTGCACAATATCACCCACCTGGAAGGTGGCAGGGCCCAGACTAGAGCCCAGCTTCTCTAATGTTATTGGCTACAATTTATGGCCCCTGCTACTCAAGGGTACTAGAATACTAAAACATGGGAGGCAAGATGTATATTTAATTAAAAAAAAGACATAAACCTAGGACAAAGATTGTCATATTTAGGAGATTTTTTTTTCAGAGGGTGGTATTAAAGTAGATAAAGCAGAATACAGGGAATTATGGCAGGGGTAAGGTATGGAGAACATCGGTCCCTTTTACTCACCTTTGGTGAAAAAGACATTCCATGGATGGCACCAAGCATCACTTTCCCTGAGTGCCAGCGGCAGTTGAATGGAGGATTCAGGGCGGTGTCAGGAGGAACATTATTCAGAAACACATGGGAGACAACTACAAGCTCCCTCACTAAGAAGAGACAAGTGAGAGGCACCTGCCTGGGTGGCTCAGTCGGCTAAGCGTTCGGGTTTGGCTCAGGCCATGATGTCATGGCTTGTGAGTTTGAGCCCTGCGTCGGGCTCTGTAATGTTGGCGTGGAGCCCACTTTGGTTCTTGTTTGCCTCTTTCCCTGCCCCTCCCCAGCTCGTGCTTTCTTTCTGTCTCAAAAATAAGTAATAACATCAAAATAAAAATTAAAAGAAAAAAAAAAGGAGAGACAAGTGGCATCTGCCTTGAAATGGTTCAGCCTGTGGAGGCTGACCTGAGGATTTTACCACATCTCATAGTCCTGGGAGTGGCGGTTTGCAGTAGAGTTTGGAATTATACTGGTGTGTAACAGATGAGTGATGTCAGTGACAAAACATAATTAAAGCAACAAGTCCGTGACTACAGACTTCTGACCACCAAGGCAGCCGTGCTACAAGTTTTATAAATGGTTGCAAGTGCGATGTGTATGCATCCTACTGAAAGCTCCCCTGGAGAACAAAGCAGTGCCTGCCTTAACTGTGTCCAGTGGTCTCCTTCCTCTCTGCAGTTTGTTGTTGAAAGTTTGAGCCTTTTATTCCAGACTAACCTGCTGTGGAACTGAGTGTCTCCAGGAGCTCCTGGTTCCTGTGTTACAAGGGTCAGTCTGTTTGGATCAGACTGCAGGTTGCAGTGGGAATGTCCACATTTTCCAAGGGCCCATGACACTGAGGGGCATGACCTTGCCCTCCTCACTTCCGGGCGGTTGATCTGCTGAGAATATGCACATCTCTTGGGCGGGAGAGGGCTCCGGGGTCAGTGCCGCAGTCCTGAAAAGACCAAGAGAAGGATGCGCCTGTGTGTGTCTGAGGTGTAGTGACCCAAACCAGAAGCACAGGCATTGTTATGGTTAGGAAGAGAACAATTACATAAAAAGAAAATTATGTAGGATTGTATCAACGTTTAAAAAAGGAAAACAACAGAAATTAAAAAAAAAATCAGGAAGACTAACTGAAAAACAGTACTTTAAGAATTTTGAGTTCTTAGATCCTGCTCAGTCTCTCTCATTCTCTTTCTCTCACCTTTCTTCCTTCATTTCCTCCACTCCCTTGATTGGCTATTATTATGAGAAAATGCAGGTTGCAAAGAATGCCCTCAAACCTCGGAGAAACTGTTACAGTGTTCAGCTAGTATTGCTGAGCTGTTTACCTGTTTTTCACATTAAAGTCTGTTGTCTAGGATCACTGAACAAGAGCAAATAGACCAGGCACACAGTTAAAGGGTTAGTGTAACAGCAACAAAAGCTATTGAACACAGTTTCTGATTGCCAGGGAGACTGTATGTTTTAAGGTATCATTCTGTCGCTTGGAATCAAAGCTATGGTCTTTATGCTCTGATATATCCCCGTGCTTCACAAGCTGGTTCCGCCTGTGCTCATGGGTCCGGTGGCAAAGGGGAGAGGCATGTACTATATTCTCTTGTCCGTTTCTTAGATTTCTTTAAAGTGCCACACAGAACCTCCGTCTTTGATTAGTCCAAACCAAAAAACAAAACAAGGCAAAAAACCCCACAACCCCCAAAACCCTAGTCACTTACAAACAGATTCATGCAAATTAGTTCCTTTGGGCCTCCCACTAGTTCATCTGACATTTACAGATAGATATGTTTGGATCTCAATTTGGGCCACTTGTTATTAATAAAACATTCATCATGCTCATATGCATATGGGTTTCTGATCATTTTGGTTTACTGTTGAAACAAAAGGCTGTCCTTGAATTAGAGGCTTCTTATGAAACATTAAAGCTGTGTTCATGATTTTCACTTAATCACTTTTCACATGGGCCAGGTTTAGTTTCTGGTTTGGTAAATGTCAAGGGTACTAGTTATGGAGATTTTGAATGATCCTCAGTGGTTCTCTGAATTTGGGCAGCGCCCATCTGGCCATGTGAAGGTTTCAGCATATGGGTCATTGCACATCCAGGAATTGCTTGATAGATACAGACTGTAACTAGCATTGTACTGTTCAGAGGCTCTGGTTTTCATTAGTTCTTTGTAGTTGGCAGTAAGTTTCAGAGCAGATGTGTTTTTCTTTGGCCTTGATGCACATGAGGTAGGAGGAGCAGGGAAAATCTGACTCTCTCTGTGATTCTCCATGGTTTTTAGTCCTGAAGAAAAAGACCAAGTACTTATGGAAACTAGTGGTGAATCCCCACAGTATAAAGGTCATCTAAGTAAGTGAAAAATGAAAATGTGAGTCATTACATCAAAACTACAATAAGGAGGGATGATGATATCTCAACAGAAGAAAGCTGATGTTTTGGAGACTTGTCTTTGTTTCAGTTAATGAGTTACCAGAAGGTTTAGTCACACACATGCATAGGAGTGCATCACTTACACGCCATTGTTCTCGGTATCTGGTATCTCTTGGTACCAAAATCACAGGGAATGCTTTCAAGATAGAGCCTGCAAAATATAGACACTTGCTGACTTGGAATTCGTAATATGATAAATTAACTATATTTTGAGAGTCTCTCATTGCTGTCACATACGGGTCCCCTTATGATCTGCAGTCACTTGTGTTCCGCTAGTCTCTCAGCTTACATAAAAATTGACACTGTGCATGAATATATATTTTGTTCAGCTTTTCTGATAGTTCTTTGAGGGAGATAGGGCAGGTGATGCTGTTCTGTGGGAAACGAGAAAACTAAGAGGCTTTCATGATTTCTGAAGGCGCTGAGATTTTACCATATGTGTAAGAAGACAAGCCATCCTGTTACTGTTCTCTGGATGCTGGCACCAGACATAAAAACCTAGGTCAGAGGCAAAGGCAGCACAGCAAACAGTGAAAGCATGGGGTCGGCTCCACCGCCCCTTGCCCTCTAAGCTCCACGGGATGACATAGATGGATCTAGGTGGACGCTGCATGTGCAGTGGGTTGTGTTATAGGAGAGGAATTTATTGTTCTCACAGTAAGCGCTAAGGAAACCTACTCTTTGAGTGGAAACACTGCTTTATCCTTCAAGGTTGCTGGTTGCAAAAACAACCCTGAGAGGGGCGCCTGGGTGGCGCAGTCGGTTAAGCGTCCGACTTCAGCCAGGTCACGATCTCGCGGTCCGTGAGTTCGAGCCCCGCATCAGGCTCTGGGCTGATGGCTCAGAGCCTGGAGCCTGTTTCCGATTCTGTGTCTCCCTCTCTCTCTGCCCCTCCCCTGTTCATGCTCTGTCTCTCTCTGTCCCAAAAATAAATAAATGTTGGAAAAAAAAAATTAAAAAAAAAAAAAAAAACAACCCTGAGAAATGGGCCCCATAAAGAGCCACGAGAGGCTTACATTCTCAGCATACCCAGCAAAAACATGCAGGGTGCTCAGGGCCCATGGGGACTGCCTCTCCCAACAGGGTCTGGGTTGATTACGTATTATTTGCAGGCTTACAAGGCTAGTAGGTGGCAGAGCTAAAGTTCAAATCTAGATGCTAGCTTCAGTACTTTTCATTAATGTTAATTAATGTCACTAATGTTAATACTTATACTATTGCCAAAATGAATACTAAATATCAGTACCAATAATTTATGGAGCATTAACCCTACACCAGAGACTGTGGGTGCTAATTTAGATACATTATCACTAAATCTTGTCACATCCCTAGAAAGCAGGTACTATGTTGTCCTTCAAAAATTAAAAAAAAGGGGGAGAAGGGAAAATGGGTGATGGGCATTGAGGAGGGCACTTGTAGGGATGAGCTCTGGGTGTTGTATATGTAAGTGATGAATCACGGGAAAAAACCAAGAGCAGACTGTATACACAGTATGTTAGCCAACTTGACAATAAATTATATTAAAAAATTTTTTTTAAAAAAGAGGCCCAATTGGGGCGCCTGGGTGGCGCAGTTGGTTAAGCGTCCGACTTCAGCCAGGTCATGATCTCGCGGTCCCTGAGTTCGAGCCCCGCGTCAGGCTCTGGGCTGATGGCTCGGAGCCTGGAGCCTGTTTCTGATTCTGTGTCTCCCTCTCTCTCTGCCCCTCCCCCATTCATGCTCTGTCTCTCTCTGTCCCAAAAATAAATAAACGTTGAAAAAAATAAAAAAAAAAATAAAAAAAAAAAATAAAAAAGAGGCCCAATTAATTACGTTTCCTAAGTTCACACAGCTAGAAAATGGTAGACTCCCGAGCTCATGCTATTTTCAGAGGTCCAGACAGTCCCTTTTATGGATATAATTTTAGTGGTACCAGAAATTCTCTATATTCAAACTGTCTCTTTCATGGCCTTGTCAATCTTTGAAGCCCTCACTGTTAGAGGTTTGGTCTTTTGATTTAAGACTCTATTTCTTGTTAAAAATCCACATTCCACAGTGCCTGGGTGGCTCAGTTGGTTAAGCGTCTGACTCTTGATTTCGGCTCATGTAGTGATCTCACAGTTTGTGTGTTTGAGCCCCGAGTCGGGCTCCTTGTTGACAGCATGGAGCCTGCTTGGGACTCTCTCCCTCCCTTTCTCTCTGCCCCTCCCTCGCTCCCATTCCCACATACACACTCTCTCTCTCAAAATAAATATAAATAAACATTAAAAAAAATTCCTAATTCCTTGGCAGGGGTAACAACGTCACATCAGTTATTTCATACCTGAGAATGAATAAGCTTCATGATTCTTTCCTGTTCATAAATGTGGTTGGGGTGGAAGGCAAGGAGGACATGAGGATATAGGTATTGTTTTGGGAAAATGGCTACAACAAGGAGAGAAGTTAAGGGTTGAAAGAGGGGTGGACTCAAAATTCAGACATTGTCCACCTCAGTCCTTGGTCAGTGTGATTCGTGCTTCAATTCATTCATTGTACTTAATGGTTGGATATAGAACATGAAGAAATCACCTCGGGTGTTAAAAATCAGAATGTGGCTGATTCTGATGGTGTCAGTGTCTTTGTGTACCAAGGCAGTTCTGCAGTCCCCAGACTGTGGGTTTTGGAGCCAGAGGGTCTGAGTTCAATCCTAACTCATCCGTTTATCGGGTGTGTGATCTTTTTTTTTATTAAAAAAAATTTTTTTTAACATTTATTGAGACACAGAGACAGAGCATGAGTGGGGGAGGGGCAGAGACCGAGGGGGACACAGAATCCAAAGCAGGCTCCAGGCTCTGAGCTGACAGCACAGAGCCTGATGTGGGGCTCGAACTCATGGACCGTGAGATCATGACCTGAGCTGAAGTCGGACGCTTAACCGACTGAGCCACCCAGGTGCCCCTATCAGGTGTGTGATCTTGTATATTTTCCTAAGCACTGTGCCTCAGTTTCTTCATTTGTGAAATTGGGAGAATGATGGGGTTGTTAGAAGAAAACCTGACATTTAAAAAGCACTTGATAAATATAAACAACTGTTATTGTATGTTTTTATTTAGGTCACCTAAAGTTCTTTTTGGAATGAAAGCTAATATATAAAATAAGAATATTTAAAACACAATCTCTGGGGCACCTGGATGGCTTAGTCAGTTAATCCTCTGACTTCGAGGGCTTTCTCTCTCTCTCTCTCTCTCAAAAATAAATAAGTATTAAAATTTTTAAATAACATAAAATAAAATGAAATAAAAACCATAACCTCCTTTAATTTATAATAATGTTAAGTGTCCTCTTTTTTCTAATTTTTTAAAATCTTTATTTATTTTTGAGAGAGAGAGACAGAGTGTGAGCAGGGGAGGAGCAGAGAGAGAGAGAGAGGGAGACAGAATCCGAGGCAGGCTCCAGGCCCCGAGCTGTCAGCACAGAACGTGATGTGGGGCTTGAACTCACAAACCATGAGATCATGACCTGAGCCAAAGTTAGACGCTCAACTGACTGAGCCACCCAGGTGCCCCGTAATAGTGTCTTCTTTTATGATTTTAAACTTATGTGAATTCTGGAAATACCCGAGAAATGCTCAATTAGGCTCAATCGATTATAATGCCACTTACATAAAATAATTATTCCTTGAATAAATTATAACCGAGAATAAAATTCACTAAAGTTTCTTTGGTTACAAAAGCAATCGCTTTGTTAAATTTAACATTTGGGCATTCCTATTTTGTATCAGCACTGTGCTAGTTTCTGAGGGAGGGCACTATATATATACATACATATATATATATATATATACATGTATATATATATATACACACTTCTTTTTAACATATGTATTATATGTATGGTTTCTGTACTGCTTTTGTCTTAACATTATATTATATTCATTTTTCATATATTCATATATTCAACTGTATATTATATATACAGTTGAGGAAAAGGAGGCTTAGAGAACCTGGGGATTCGTAAATCTCATCTGCAGCCAGTAAGTTTTAGGAGAGGGACTCCAGCGTGCTAGGTAGAATGCTAAAGTCTGGACTTTTGATCAGTATGCTCTACTGAGTCCTTCATTCTCTTTGCTGCTGTAGGAGCTGTCGAGATGATTCACTTTTTTCGGCGGATTACAGATGTTTCATACCCACAATAACAATGCAAGCTGGAATTGTAGAGGAGTGGGTCTGCCATGATTAATCTTAATTTTTTAAAAATGTTTTTATTTTTTTTTTTTGAGAGAGAGAGAGAGAGAGAGAGAGAGAGAGAGAGAGAGAGAGACAGAGCACGAGCAGGGAAGGGGCAGAGAGAGAGGGAGACACAGAATCTGAAGCAGGCTCCAGGCTCTGAGCTGTCAGCACAGACAGCTGGGACTCGAACCCACAAACCATGAGATCATCTCTTGACCTGAAGTCGGACGCTTAACTGAGCCACCCAGGCACCCCTGGATTAATCTTTGTATGACATTGTATTGTATTACTTCACTGGTTATAATTAGCAAGTATTTATTACTTTTTCTGCTGGAAAAAGGTCAAATAGAGAAAGTGTAATGGGTATAGCAGATGCCTCCATGCATGTCTATGTCCTCATTTACTTGAAAAAATATCTATTCTACTGTTGCTGTGTGGTGTGTTTTATAAATGTCAGTTAGATCCTGTTAGTCTATGGTGCTGTTAAGTTCTTCCCTGTCCTTGCTGATTGTCTGTGTAGTAGTTCTATCAATTTTTGAGAGAAGAAGAGTTTTGAAGTTTCTCACTAAAATTGTGGATTGCTTTATTTCTCCCTTTAGTTCTGCCACTTCTTGTTTCATTTATTTTGCAGCTCTATTTTTTGGTGCATACACATTTAGGATTATTGTATCTATTTGGTGGATTGACCCTTTTATCATCATGTACTGTCCCTCTTTGTCCCTGGTAAGTTTCTTTGCTCTGAAGCCTATTTTATCTGATAGTAATATAGGCACTCTTACTTTCTTTGCTTAATGCTTGGCATATCTTTTCCCATCATTTTGTGTTTCAAGTTTATTTATTTACTTTGAGAGAGAGGGAGGGGGGTGGAGGGGCAGAGAGAGGGTGAGACAGAATCCCAAGCAGGCTCCACACTATCAGCCAGAGCAGAAATCAGGACTCAAATTCACAAACTGTGAGATCATGACCTGAGCTAAAACCAAGAGTAGGACACTTAACTGACTGATCTTACCCAGGCATCCCTCTATCATTTTGTGTTTAATCAGTTTTAAATGAAGTGAGCTTTTAGATAGCTCAGAGTTGGGCCATTTTCATTTTTATCCATTCTGCCAGTCTTTGTTTTTTAATTCTGTATTTAGACTATATGTAATGCAATTTTGATATGTTAGTGCTTTAGCCTGCCCCTTGATTATTTTTCTGTTTTTTTCCTCTGTTTACTTTTTCCTGCCTTTTAGTGAGTTACTTGAATATATTTTATATTTTTTTATTTTGATTTCATTTTTATTCAGCTATAGTGTTTTTGAGTGCATCTCTTTGTGCAGATTTTTTAGTGATTGAAGTTATGCTTACTTAAATTATCACAATCTACTGGTGTCAACATTTTTGTAGTTCAAATGAAGTATAGAAGCCTTAACTCCATTTAGGTCTCTTTATCTTGTCTTTTTATAATGAATATAATATAATATAATATAATATAATATAATATAATATAATATAATATAATATAAAATAAATATAATACGATATAATACAATATGCTACAATTGTCCTAAAAAATAAGAAAAATACTCTAAAAGGTGGAGAGAAAAGGGCAGACTGTTGAGGGACCTTAGAGCCCAAAGGATGACATAGTGGTGTATTTCCTGAGATTCCTTTTTGCCTCCCATATATCCCAGATTGGGTGCTGAGAAGCCTGCATCTGGGAAAGACAATTGGGCACAAATGAAAAGCCTGTTCTCTCTAGCTAAATAACTAGGAAAAAGGCAATTTAGCAAGACAGAAAACTTTTTGATAATAACCACCTTACTCCAACCAAATATGGAAAAACAGATTCCCTGCCACCCCAGTCAGCAAAGACTGAATGGGGAGATTAGATTTCCACTCTCTTTTGGTGATAATAAGGCTTTGTATGATTTCTGTTCTTCTAAATTTGTTGAAGTTATTTTAAGGCTTAGATTATGATCTAAGTGGGGCACCTGGGTGGCTCAGTCAGTTAAGCATCTCACTCTTTATTTTGGCTCAGGTTAATCTCATGATTTGTGGGGTCAAGCCCTGTGTTGGGCTCTATTGACAGCATGGAGCCTGCTTGGGATTCTCTCTCACCCTCTCTCTCTGTCCCTCCCCTGGTTGCGTGCTCTCTCTCTCTCAAAAATAAATAAATACACATTAAAAAAAAAGAATATGATGTTCTATGTACAGTTGAAAAGAAACTATATTTTGCTGATGTTGGGTGGTGTTTCTATATATTGGTTAGATTTAGTTGATTGATAATGTTGTTCACTTCTCCCGTAATTCTTAATGATTTTGGTGTTGTTCTATCCATTACTGAGGGGAATATTGAAGTTTTCAACTGTGACTGTGGTTTTGTTAATTTCCTCTTTCAGTCCCATCAGTTTTTTGCTAATATATTTAAAACTCTGTTGTTTGGTGCATACATAAGTTACTATTTATTCTTGGAGGATTGACCATCTATATAATGTCCTATTTCATCCCCAGTCTTATTTTTGTTGAGGTTTACTTTGTCTGATATTAACATAATTACTCCAGCTTTCATTTATATAATGTTTGCACAGTTTATCTTTCTCCATAGATAAAGTAGATTTCTGAAAGACAGCATATATTTGGGTCTTGCTCTTTTGCCCTATCTGAAAATTGTTGTGTTGTAACTGTTTTTCTTGAATCATCCACATTTAAGTGATTATTTATATGGTTGGATTCAGATCTATTGTGTTTGTAGCTATTTTCCATTTCTTCTATATCTGTTCTTTGCTCTCCCACCTTTTCTGCCTAGAAAATTTTTGTGATTCTATCTTATCTTCTCTATTGACTTATTACTTCTACTTCTTTGGAAATTTGTTTTATTAAACCTAGGGCTTATAATATACATATTTAACTAATAGTATCTTCAAATGATACTATACTGCTTCATGTGTGGAGTAAGGACCTTCCAACTGTATATTTTCAATTCCTCCTTCTCATCCTTTGTGTCATATGTTTTACTTTATCATACGCTATAAACAGAATGCAGTGTTACTATTTTTTAGATTGAATAAGAGAAATGGTTAATTTTACCTTCATTTATTCCATTCTTTTTAAAAATTTTAAAGCTTATATATATATGTATATATGTATATATGACCCAATATATAATATATATAATATATATAATAATATATATGTGTGTGTATATATATATATATATATATATATATATATATATATATATATATATTTGAGAGAGAGAGAGAGTACAAATGGAGGAGGGCCAGAGAGAGAGAGAGAGAGAGAATCCCAAGCAGGGAGCCCTATGTAGGGCTCGAACTCACAAACTGTGAGATCACGACCTGAGCTGAAACCAAGAGTCGGACGCTTAACCGGCTGAGCCACCTAGGTGCCCTGTCATTTATTCCATTCTTAAAAATTCTTGGGTTTTTTTTTTTTTTTTTTGGTACATTTAGTTTTCAGCCCAATGTATTATTTATGTCTGAGGTACTTCAACATTTTTTGTAGACTAGATATGCTGGCAATAAATTTCCTCAGTTTTTGTGTGAAAAGTATTTATTTTTCCTTCCCTATTAAATGGTATTTTTGTTGGATGTAGAATTCTAGGTTGACAGTTTCTCTTTCATCACTTTAATGGTATTGTCTTTTAGCTTGGATGTTTCTGATGGTAAATTTGCTGTATTTTTGTTTTTCTTCCTTTGTATATAATGTTTCTTTTATATCTGCTGTCTTCAGGAATTTCATTGTCATCGTTCTTAGCAGTTTGAATATTATATATATATATATATATATATATATATATATATATATATATATTTGTATTTATCTTGCTTGCTGTACTCTGGACTTCTTAGATCTGTTGTGTCATGACTATCATTAATTTGGGAAACTCTTAGCCATTATTATCATTTTTTCTTAGCCTTTATTTTTTTAACTATATTTTCTTGGCCCTTTCTCTCTCTCTCTTCTTTTGGAATATTGTTCCACAGCTCTTGGATGTTCTAAATTTTTTAATATTTAAAAAATTATTTAAATTAAAAAATGGTTTTTCATAATTTTTTTCTTGCTAGGTTTCAGTTTGGGTAATGGCTGTTGACATTTCCTCAAGTCTACTTATTCTTTCCTCAGCTGTATTGAGGGTACTGATGAACAGTTGAAAGCAGTCTTTATCTTTATTACTGTTTTATTTATTTGTAGCATCTCTCTGATGAACTTATCCCTCTGAGCTTGGATGTCTACCACCTTTTTTTTTTTTTTTTTTTTTTAGTGATTCTTTTTCTTTTTTTAAAAGTTTATTTATTTTTGAGAGAAAGAGAGTGGGAGAAGGGGATGTAGAGAGAGAGAGAGAGGGAGAAAAGAGAGAATCTCAAGTAGGCTTCTCACTGTCAGCACAAAGCCTGATGTGGGGCCTGAACCCACAAACCATGATATCATAACCTGAACTGAAAGCAAGAGTCAGATGCTTAAGCAACTGAGCCACTCAGGTGCTCCATCCACCACCTTTTCAATTAGAACTTTTAACATATTGATCAGAGTTATTTTAAATTTTCTGTCAAATAGTTTCAATATCTGGGGAAGAGACTAGAATTTGCCTAGGGTTTTAAATGGTGCTCAGAGTTGCTTGTCACTATGTAAGTTTATAGAGAATCATCACAGACCAGCAAGCTCACCTGGCCAGCTTGCTGAGAGTAAAATTGAAATAAGAAAGTAGAAGAAGCACTTTGGCACTCTGTTAGAATATTATTCTTACAAGAATATTTAAATGTGGCAAACTTAATTCCACAACTCTATATTCATAATCTCTTTATCACAAGAGCTTTATCCCTTCTCTAGCTCGTACATTAATGTTCTGAGCATTAATTTAAATATAATTTTTAAGGAGTATATTATAGATTCCTTTTGACCCAGTTTGTTAAAATGTTTCTTTAAAAAGATGTTTCTTTTTCCATATCATAATCTTCCCTCACTAATTTCTTTTTTGTTAATTTTTTAAACATTAAAAATTTTTAAAAATGTTTATTTTTGAGAGAGAGAGACAGCAACAGCATGTGAGTGGGGGTGGGGCATATAGAGAGAAGAACAGAGGGTCCAAAGCAGGCTCTGCACTGACATAGAGAGCCTGATGTGGGGCTCAAACTCAGAAACTGTGAGATTATGACTTGAGCTGAAGTCAGACGCTTAACTGACTGAGCCACCCAGGTGTCCCTTTTTTTTTTTTTATTTTAAAAAAATGTTTATTTATTTATTTTGAGGGGGGAGGGGCAGAGAGAGAGGGAGAGAGAGAATCCCAAGCAGGCTCCATGCTGTCAGTGAGGAGCCCCATGCTGGGCTTAATACCAGGAACTGTGAGATCAAAGCCAAAATTAGGAGTAGGAAGCTTAACCGACTGAGCCACCCAGGTGCCCCTTTCTTCACTAGTTTCTACAGGCAATATTTCTTTAGAAGATGCTCCTAAGGCTTTAGTACCTGCCCAGACAGCTAGCATCAAGATCTTTTTCAAAGCACAGTCGTGGTTTTAATTTCTAAAACAGGCACAAAAACTATGTGGGTAGCTCTGAGAAATAGTCCCCCATATGCACACACGTGCGCGCACACACACACACACACACACACACACACACACAACACAAATAATGTCATAGTTCTTTTAAAAGAGGCTTGGAATATTTTGCTCATCCTGATATTGGGGAGTATGTTCTTACTGGAGACTATTCTTTTTTGATATGTGAATAATACAAGCTTTAATTCACAAGCTATTCACCCATCCACCTATCTTATCTATCCACTCATCCAGGTCACTTATTCAGCAAACATCGGAATGCCGATCTGTGAAATACTTCATTGATAACACAAAGATGCTTCTTACAGGGAGTTTGTCATTTACTGGAGGAGATAAGATGTAATAATAGGTAATAATAATATACAATAAAGTGTGCCATTCTTACTGCTCGCTAGAAGCAGAGCCTGCGTGGAACACCTGTTCGCCCTTTCAATTGCTGGCTAATTTCCTGCACGCATCCTCTACTGTGCTCAGTTGCACAACTCATACTAGCTCAGAATGAGCCTGCTGGTGTTCTTTTCATGTTCTCTTGGGTTAAAAATCTCTCCCTGATGTACATGCACAATCCCAATAATATTTATGAGAGTTACTAGTGCCAGCAGGAGGCTCTGCCCCTGAAGCTGTTGGAAGGCATTTGAACAGCTTTTCAGTGAAGATTAATGATTACAGAAAAGAAAAAAAATCTTGGTCTGTCAGCTGGAAGTTAACTCGGAGGGATATAACAGAAGAAAGCCAGTGAGGATACTTCACAAGTGAGGTGTGTTTGAGGAATTTATGTTGGAACTGAAGCTTTGATGAATTACATGTATAATGCTACTCACAGAAAGATGTCAAAGTTTGTGGATAACAACGGAAAAAATAATGAGGGTTACTATTTGAGAATGCCAAAGCACACCGACAATCTGTTTGTCCAAGAGAATAGTAAGCAAATATATCTCTTTGGGTTAAGTTCATTTGGCAAGACAGACTTAGAAAGAACGCTGTCCCAAGTGGAACTGTTTTGCTGTGAAGGAGGCTCAGATTATACTTCCAATTAGGGACTCAGGCTTTCAAACTTCCATGGAGCATAAGATCCTGCAGTGAAATGGAGTTTTGCTCTCTCTGCCTTTCTGGTCTTACCCTGTTTCTCTGGGTTGAGAATCTATGGGGAAAAACAAAGCGAAGAAGGACATAAGTAAAGCCTGGGTCCAGGAATTTTAGTTAGTCCCCAAATACATATTGTGTTTTGGCCATTCCTTAAAACACTCTTCAGACAAATTTGACTGTTTGATTTCCTCTGGAATCTTGCCTCTTCTCATTGTGACTGAGAAGCTTATGGCTTCTTAGACATAAGGTTCCCACGAGGGCTTCTGTAAACTTCAGTTCCAGAGTTTGGTGCTATCTGCAAGAGTCGCTCATTTCCTCCCTCATTTTAGTGCTCTAGATTTTCTGCTGTGTTCCACATTTTAGAAAGCTTCAGGAAAAAAAAGAAAAGAAAGCTGTAGGTAACAATCAGGCAGAGTGACATCATCTTTACGAGTAAAACAGAATTCCCTATCACTTGCCTAATTATCAGGATAGGCACTGTGGGAATGCCATCGCCGAGCCAGACTCTGCAGCCAGAGGCCCTTATCCTTACACAACAAGCTGTCCTACTCTACTGTCCTGAAGAGAAGGCAGAGTCAACATTGGTCCTAGTGGATGGTTACCCTGCCCGTCAGAGATGGTCATGTGCCTGTGGTTTTTGACACACCTTTTTCTTCTTTCCTCTCCTTCTCTACTTCATCAGAGCAAAAAATTCTTCCTGAGTAATACATTTGAGAATGACCCATTTCTACAGGCTATAAATGTATGTGTTCTCACTTGCATTTCATGAACCTTATTGAGGTTAATGCACTTAAGAAGAGGAATCAGAAACATTAGACTTGGAATATCATGTACTATTAGAAACTAAGTGGACATGAGGAGAGAATTGTAGTTTTCAAGGTTTGGATTTGGGCAAAGCAAGGTCTGAATGATCAAAATTCCTCAGATATTTCAACAAGAGATCACTATGAAATATAAGAAAACTAGAAATTGTTTTGTAAGCATAATAGTTAAGTAATTATTACAATAAAAACGATTGTATTGTGTCACTACTACTCTGTTGTGCTATATGCTATAATTTTTTTACAGACCATATTTAATTTTCACAACTCTGGAGATTAAGTATTATTTTGGTAACACACATTTTATAGGCTTAAAAAAGGTCAAGTGATTTGCCACAGGTACAAAACATTGAATCTTAAAGCAAAGACACATCATCTGAGAGTCTTATCCTTGAACGTCTAGATTTTTGCTGTTTGTTACTTGAACAATAGCCCAGAGCAGGATTATTCAAACACAAGCACTTCTAAATATTGGGAGGAATTATAGAGAGTTCCAGGAATGCATCACTCTAGGTTTAATGTGTTTTTGTTTTTGTTTTTGCTGCTCTCTAGGTCACTTATGCCATCAGGTTCATATATATATACAACTGAGGGACTATTAACAGAACAATGAAAATCCTGACGGTGAAATTGATGGTAAATTATAGGTCAGAGGGTTGTAATGGGATAAATTAACCACAAAATGAGAGAACAAGGAAGCTTAATTTTGTATTTTGGCAGTGTTTTAAGTTCATTTTTATTCCATTTAGTTTCGTTCTGTGTTTTCTTTGAATGTTTTTGGCCACATTTACTGCTCTATTCTTGAGAGCCTTGCTGATTTGAGCCTCATGCCTTTCCTCAACTTACACAAAGTTTTGTAGTTAAATTCCTAAGGTGCATTTAAATTTTAGATTTTAGTATGCCTGCATTATTTCCAAATCAAATACATTTTTCCTGATTTTAGAAGGATTACAAAAATGGCAGTGACTTTTATCAAAAAATATTTATCATGTCCTTTTCACTCTTTTTTTTTTTAATAAGTGTTTTCTCTTTTTCTCTTTTAAACTTTTTTTTTTAAATTTTTTTTTCAACGTTTTTTATTTATTTTTGGGACAGAGAGAGACAGAGCATGAATGGGGGAGGGGCAGAGAGAGAGGGAGACACAGAATCGGAAACAGGCTCCAGGCTCCGAGCCATCAGCCCAGAGCCCGAGCGGGGCTTGAACTCACGGACCGCGAGATCGTGACCTGGCTGAAGTCGGACGCCCAACCGACTGCGCCACCCAGGCGCCCCTCTTTTTCCCTTTTTAAAAAATGTTTATTTATTTTTGAGAGACACAGCATGGGCAGGGGAGAGGCAGAAAGAGACGGAGACAGGGGATCCAAAGCAGGCTCTGTGGTGACAGCAGTGAGCCCAATGTGGGGCTGGATCCCACAAATCGCAAGATCAAGAGTCAGATGCTTAACCAACTGAGCCACCCAGGTGCCCCTCTTTTCCTCTTTTTAAAGGATGCCTTTTAGGGGTGCCTGGATGGCTTGGTTGAGCATCCAACTCTTGATTTTGTCTCAGGTCGTGATCCCAAGGTCGTGGAATCCAGCCCTGCATCAGGCTCTGCACAGAGCGTGCAGCCTGCTTAGGATTCTCTCTCTCTCCCTTTGCCTCTCTCCCCCACTCATGCTTGCTCTCTCTCTCCGTCTAAAAAAAAAAAAAAAAAAAAAAAAGGCTGCCTCTGAAAAGCAGAAAGTGACCCACTGGGCCATATTTAAATATGCTATCCATACACTTGTCACAAGTTTTTGGGTCCAGCCCAGGATTCTTAAGATTCTTTTTTCTTGGCTGGCACAAGGTATTGATTAAACTTCTGTTTGGCATCCACTCAGTGGTTGGCCAACTTTTGGAAACTGTATGCCTGGTCTTCCTCAGTATGATGACATTTAAAAAATTTTTTGGGGGGGCGCCTGGGTGACTCAATTAAACGTCTGACTTTGGTTCTGGGCATGATCTTGTGGTCCGTGAGTTTGAGCCCCATGTTGGGCTGTGTGCTGACAGCTCAGGGCCTGGAGCCTGCTTCTGATTCTATATTTCCCTCTCTCTCTGCCTCTCCCCCACTCAAGCTCTGTCTCTCTCTCTCTCTCTCTCTCAAAAATGAATGTGTTAAAAAAAATTAAAAACTTTTTTTTAAAGTTTATTTTTGAGAGAAAGACAGAGTGAGTCAGTGGGGGAGGGGCAGAAAGAGAGGGAGAGAGAGAGAATCTCAAGCAGGCTCTGCATTGTCAACACAGAACCCAATGTGGAGCCTGAACTCACAAACTGTGATATCATGACCTGAGCCAAAACCAAGAGTCTGATGATCAACTGACTGAGCTACCCAGGCACCCCCTCAGTAGGATGACATTTAAAATAATAGGTACCAGCAATACATATTAATATCTAGAAGATATTTTCAAGGGAGAAGTTCTTCTCAGCTGAGCTATGTAACTGCATGCTATAACAACACAGGTTGTTTTTTTTTTTCCTCTCAGGCAGTTCCCTCACCTTTTCTTAGCCAAAACTCATTTTGCATTCTTATTTTAACATAATGTTATATTTATTCACTTGTTTATCAATTCTTTCACTCATTTGTGATTTTGTTTCTTCTATTAGACTACATTTCTTGAAGCCATAGCCAGGGTCTGGCCCATTGCAGGTATACAGTAAATATCAACTGAGTGATAGAAATATTTCCCCCAGCTTTATTGAGAAATATTTGACAAATTTAATTGCATATTTAAAGTATACAACATGATGATTTGATATACATATACACTGTGGAATAATTACAATATCAAAATGATTGATACATGATCATGTCACATAGTTAACGCTTCATACTTTTTCTTTTTGTGATAACAACAATTAAGATCTCTCAGGAACTTTCTTTTTCTTTCTTTCTTTCTTTCTTTCTTTCTTTCTTTCTTTCTTTCTTTCTTTCTTTCTTTCTTTCTTTCTTTCTTTCTTTCTTTAATATGAAGTTTATTGTGAAATTGGTTTCCATACAACACCCAGTGCTCATCTTAACAGGTGCCCTCCTCAATGCCATCACCCACTTTCCCCTCCCTCCCATCCCCGATCAACCCTCAGTTTATTCTCAGTATTTAAGAGTCTCTTATGGTTTGCCTCCCTCCCTCTCTAACTTTTTTTTTTACCCTTCCCATCCCCCATGGTCTTCTGTTAAATTTCTCAGGATCCACATAAGAGTGAAAACATATGGTATTTGTCTTTCTCTGTATGACTTATTTCACTAAGCATAACACTTTCCAGTTCCACCCACGTTGCTACAAAAGGCCATATTTCATTCTTTCTCATTGCCACGTAGTATTCCATTGTATATATAAACCACAACTTCTTTATCCATTTGTAGGTTGATGGACATTTAGGCTCTTTTCACAATTTGGCTACTGTTGAAAGTGCTACTATAAACATTGGGGTACAAGTGCCCCTATGCATCAGCACTCCAGTATCCCTTGGGTAAATTCCTAGCAGTGCTATTGCTGGGTCCTAGGGTAGATCTATTTTTAATTTTTTGAGGAACCTCCACACTGTTTTCCAGAGTGGCTGCATACTCTCAGGAACTTTCAAGTAAACAATACCATGCTCTTGAATATAGTCACCAAAGTTTGTACCTTTAACTTAGATCTCTTCATATCGTCCTCCTGTCAGTTTCTGGCAACCATCATTCTATTCTGTTTCTATGAAATTGGCTTTTTTTTTTTTTTAAGATTCTACATATAAATGATACCATAGAGTATCTGTCTTTCTCTGGCTTATGTCACTTAGCATAATGCCCTCTACATTTATCCATGTTGTTGCAAAAGGCACGATTTCCTTTTTTTACATGGCTGAATAATGTTTCATTATACTCATTTTCTTTATTCATGCATCCCTTGGAAGGCATTTAGGTTGTTTCCATATCTTGGCTAATGTGAATAATGTTGCAGTGAATGTGTATGTATAGATATCTCTTTGAGAATCTGATTTTGTTGGTAGAAACATTTTTAAAAATCCATTGCAGGGCGCCTGGGTGGCACAGTCGGTTAAGCGTCCGACTTCAGCCAGGTCACGATCTCGCGGTCCGTGAGTTCGAGCCCCGCGTCGGGCTCTGGGCTGGTGGCTCAGAGCCTGGAGCCTGTTTCCGATTCTGTGTCTCCCTCTCTCTCTGCCCCTCCCCCGTTAATGCTCTGTCTCTCTCTGTCCCCAAAATAAATAAACGTTGAAAAAAAATTAAAAAAAAAAATCCATTGTTGGCAAGAATGTGAGAGAACAAATGTCTTTGTACTCTTCTGGTTAGAGTTTATATTGGCATGAACTTTGTGGAAGGAAACTGACAGTGTGTGACAAAGTCTTTAATAGGTTCCTTGAAAATTTTAGGGATCAAAGATTTATGTAAAAGATATTCATCACATTATTTATAATAGTCAAAAATTAAAAGCAACCAAAACATCTGATAATATGCTAATATGCAATCATTAAAAGTGATATTTTTGAAGGTATTTAATATGTTAATGATGTTGTTAAAATTCAGAATAAGTGTATAACTGGATAATTTTGAACTTGTGGAAAAAATTATATATACACACAATGTCATTTGAAGAAAGCTGGGAAGAAATACAGCAAAGTATTTAAAGAGGTTATCTCTGTATGGTAATAGCATCTGTGATTTTGATGGTCTTTTAAAAATATGCCCACTATTCCCTCCAAAATTGTTTGCAATGAGCATGTAATATTTTGTGATTAGTTAAATGTGTTATATTTAAAAATAGCTTTGTAAGAAGAGCGATTTAATATTACTTTGTAGGAAATCTTTCTTTCAGGTGGATTGAACTTTGAATCATGATATGTGCAACTTAGAAAGCACAGATAGGATTTTAGTGTTGCTTTGGACTATTTACTGGTCTCTCAACAATAGAACATCCAACCAAACATACGTGTCTCTAAAACCATACTCAAGTCCACACATCTTCCTTGTTGTCTCTTTCAGCAGTGTAAAATAATTATATTTATGGTTTCAAACAATGTTTCATTAAAATATCAGCTAGCCCTATGTTCTTGAAGAAATCAAAATTTTCAAAGTGAAGAGAGGTTGGCCTAACCAATTTACACATCATACAGACATTGATCCCAGGGGGTTGAACATTTATCTACACCAGGTCTGGTAGCTTTCATGAAGAGCAGGTTTGTTTCCAGCAATACGTGATTCATTTAAGGACGTGTGGTATTTTTGCACATGCCCTTATGATCTGTATGACATTTTCTAAGGGTGTCAATACATAACCAGTGTATCACCATATGCAGCAGTCCTGAATGCTCAAGAGTTTGATTGTCAAAACTGCACTTGCTGTGGTGCCTGGGTGGCTCGGTCAGTTAAGTGTCTGACTTCGGCTCAGGTCATGATCTTATGGTTCATGGGTTCGAGCCCCACATTGGGCTCTGGCCCCGGGTCGGGCTCTGGTCCCATGTTGGGTTCTGTGCTGACAGCTCAGAGCCTGGAGCCTACTCTGTGATTCTGTGTCTGTCTCTGTCCCTCCCCTGCTTGTGCTCTCTCTCTCAAAAATAAACAAACATTTAAAAAAACAACAACTGAAATGCTGAGAAAGTTAAGCTCTTGAGCATAGGTTTTAAAAAAAGAAAAATGCATAACTGAAAATGGCTACAAATAAATCAGAAACATCTTTATATTCTCAGTTAAAAAAGGCATCACTAAAAAAAAAGGCATCACTTAAGTTTTGGTTATGATACTGAAGGATAGAATGATGTATAATTGCATGGATAAATGTGTTCACTTAAAGGTTAGCAATTTTTTCATTCACATTAAATTCATTACATTATCTACATTAAAATATAATCGACTGCATTTTAGGAAGAAGAATGTGGTAAAGCCTGGCATTGAATCATAAGAATCGCATTTTCTTCGTTTTGTAACTGAGCAAACTGAGCCTCAGAAGCGGTGATTAACTTGGAGGTCACACAGCTCTTAAGTGATAGAGCCCAGATTCAAATTCACGTGGTCTGTGAGCTGCAGGTCTTACCCTACACACCACTCTCTCCCTTTGAAGGAACTTGACTCTTTCAAGGCATAGAATTGCCCAGAGGCCTGCTTCTCCAAGGGTAAGCTCAAGTCTAAGGTCACACAGCTTGGAAAAGATGGCAAGTCCCGGGATGGGAAAAGCAATGATAACCTTGATTCTACCACTCATGGCCAAGAGAAATTTTCTAGGGAAAAGTTAGGTCAGATTTTCCGGTTTGGTTGAGGCGCTAGAGACCACTGTGATAGAGGCAAAGGGTATCTCCGTTCATTTCTGTGTCTGTAGCCTGGCCTCCCAGCTAGGGCCTTTCCACCGGTGAGGGCTGAATTGGCCAAATCATTAAGGCTTCCGTCAGGAAGGACATTATCCAGTGTTTTTGAATTAGCCACATATTTCTTGGGTCAGTGGTTTTGAAATCACTGGATTCGGATTTAGTGTCCTGCAGACACAGGTTTCCTAGCAACACTTGAAAACACATTAAGACTTTGCCACTTCCCTATTAGCATGTTCCCTGGCAAACGTGACAGAATCCTGTGGCCTTCGGAGGGTAACTGTGTACATGGTATTTCTCCTAATCATCCTCCCCCTGCTCACTTCCTGCTATTTTACTGCCAACCTTACTTGCCAGGGATTATCTGCTGGCTTTCTGCTCTTCTGCCTTCCACTGCCAGGTGCTATGTATACACATGGGCCTGCTCTTGCTGCGGTGGGAGGCCAAGGTGCTCCTCTGCCAGGGCCACACAAAGAGGTCCACGGATATGCGGATTAAGAAGGTTGCCAGCCAGGGATCCTCTGTGCAGCAGGGCTGAGCCCCGTGGCCAGAGCTGGGGCCTCTGCTGATCTCACTTCACAGTTAAAACTTCAGGGAAAAGAGGTGTTGATATTGCTTTCTCTACCTTTTCCCATTTAGATTAATTTGTGGGACATGAAACATGCTAGTTGAAAATCACCACTTTGGGGGACACCAGAGTGTTTTCTCTTAATTTGTGAAACCCGTGTTTCTGGAAATAAGGCATGGTTTGTGGTCAATAATGCTTAGATACAATGAGTGAATCAGAACCTGTGTTTTTTCTTCTTTGTTAAAAAGCTTACCCTTGCAGTGACCAGTGTGGTTGTGACCACAATGGTGCAAGGAAAATTAACTCCTATTTTACCTTGAAGGAGCTCCAACTTATAGATTCTACCCTATTATGTGTTTCTCATTGCTAAGGGCGATAAAAATTAATGGCTTATTTGTGGATTATTGCTTAGTTGATGGGAAGCTATCTTGGAGGCATTTTTAAAAATAATATGTTCAGGGGAAAAATTTGGCTGTTGTGTACTATCTACTAATAAGAAAAGGATGATAGATTAAACAAGAGTTACTTTCCCAGGGTAATCATTAAATATTTATGTAGGGCACAGCAAATAAACATAATAGGAATGAGTTTTGGCAAGTTAACAGCACCATTTATCTTTAAAGTACTTTACAAAAACAAGCTAATTAATCCTCCCACCCTGTATATGATAAAGTGAAAATACTGTAATCCTCTCTTTTGTTTTTTCTTCATCAACCTAGTTTTATTTAAAAAACTTTTATTTTGAATGTGTTTTTGGTCCTACTTGATTGTCTTCTTCTGTGATAGATTCACTGCTGCCCCCTGGGAGGCCCATTTGATGAATGACATTCCCAGAGAAAAGATGAAGTCAAATTGAACTGGCCAATCACAGCTTGAGAGCTCTTTTACAACTTTCTGAAGTTGTAAATGAATCAGAGCGTCCCAGAGGACCACAGCTCCAGACAAGTCAGACATTCCTACCATACATTCTGATTGGGCAGGAAGTTAAATGTTAGGTTCAGTAAAAGTGATCTGCCATGATTTCACTAAACCATTTAGTATCTTCCTCCTGACAGCCTGCCTTATATTAACATAACCTGACTTTGTGGACAGTTTGTCAGCTTACCAATGCTATCAACTTTTCTTTTCTCCCAGTTTTATTGAGATATAACCGACATAAACATTGTATTAGTTTAGGATGTACAACATAATGATTTGATATTTGTATATATTGCAAAATGATCACCACAATAAGTTTACTTCACAAACATCACCTCACATAATTACATTTTTTTTTTGTTGTAATGAGAACTTTTAAGATTTACTCTTTTAGCTACTTTGAAATATACAATTCAGTGTTATTAACTATAGTCACCATGCTCTACATTACATCCCCGGAACTTACTTGTCTTATAACTGGGGGGTTTGTACCTTTTGACCACCCTCATCTGTCCCCCCAAAATCCCTTGGCAACCATGGCAACTATCAATCTCTTCTCAGTTTCTATGATTTGGTTTTCAAAGATTATATATAAGTAAGAGCATATAATATTTGTCTTTATCTGTCTGACTTATCTCACTTAGCATAATGACCTCAAGGCTTACCCATGTTGTTGAAAATGGCAAGATTTCCTTTTTATGAGTGTATAATAGTCCAGTGTGTGTGTGTGTGTGTGTGTGTGTGTGTGTGTGTGTATTACATTTTATTAACCCATTAATCTATCAGTAGACACCTCTCATGTCTTGGCTATTGTAAATAACACTGCACTGGATAGGGGAGTGCAGATATCTCTTGAGACAGTGATTTCATTTTCTTTGGATATATACCCAGAAGTGGAGGTGCTGGATAACATTTTTCCTTTTTTTTTCATTTCTTAGTAACTTTAAATTTTGATATAATTTTAAATATAACTCAGAAGAGTTGGAAAACTGGTATAAAGAATTCCCCCGGCTCTTTATTCCAATTCTGCCACTTGTTTACATTTTACCCTATTTGCTCTATCATAGTCTCTTTCTTTTATTTTTTTCTGAATCTCAAAAATAAAGTATAACCTGATTTTCTCAGAATAATTCTGAATATGTAAATGCTTAATATTTAAAAGATTGACATGTCTTTAGAAGAATGTTGTCTATTTGAAAGACAAGACCATCTTAAATATTTATTTATTTTTGGGAAAGCGCAAGTGGGGGAGGGGCAGAGAGAAGAGGACAGAGGATCCGAAGCAGGCTCTTTGCTGACAGGCTGACAGCAGCAAGCCTGATGTGGGGCTTGAACTCACAAGCCATGAAATCATGACCTGAGCTGAAGTCAGATGTTCAACCAATTGAGTCACCCAGGTGCCCCAAGACAAGACTATTTAAATGGTAATAATATTTAGTAGTCAAATAACTCAGGATAAAAAACATACATTTTGCATTTGAAGTAAATCTTAACGTTAGGACCAGCTCTGCTGCATAGTAGGTATTCAAGTATTCAGTGAATAAAAGATTATGAATTATTCAAAAGCCTAAGTGTTCCAAAATTGTTTACATTTCCTCGTCTTAACATATTTCCTTTCTGCAACAAAGATATGGATGAGAGTAACCTTTAGTCTATAATTTAGAACATGAGTATTTAACCTTTCAAACTTGTTTAATAATGCAAACCACAGACTAATAAGTTATCTTTACATTAGTGAATTAAAATATTGTGTCTTTTATTAGCTTCTGTTTCAGCTTAATAACTGCGAAACATTCACAGCTGTGTTAAGTCTTAGGTTAATTTCTGTGAGTTTTGACTTGGAATCAGAGGATGCATATATCTTTAAGCAAAAAGAATATGATGACATAAAAAGTCTAAAATCTTCAAATAAATTTAAAGTATCTGAATCAAAGAATTCCCTTATCATTACTTCATCATTTCTGGTAAGGAAAATGTGATAGGCTTACTTGTGCCAATGTCTTTTTTGAGAGGTGTCTGTGATCGGTTGGATTATACTTTTTGGGTCAAGGCACCCTCTTGTCATTCTACTTTGCTTCTAAGTAGATACCATTTAATTTTTTATTAACAAAATTTGATTATGACATGGTTTATATTGTCAAAAGAAATTAAAATATCATTGGATGAATATTCTTTCTAATTTTGTCTCTGAAGTCAGATGCTGGAAAAGACTGTGTTGTTTGTGGTAGAGGGCACTTGTGATGATTAATTTTATGTATGAAGTTGACTGGGCCACAGGGGGCCCGGACATTTGGCCAAACACTATTCTGAGTGTGTCTATAAGGGTGGTTTTACATGAGATTAACACCTGAAGTGGTAGGCTGAATGAAACAGATTGCTTTTCCTAAGGTAAGCAGGCCTCATCCAGTCAACTGAAGACTTAAATAGAACAAAAAGGCTAAGAGGGAACTTCACCTGCCTGACTGTTGAGCTGGGACATGTGTCTTCTTCTGCCCTCAGACTACAGCTATACCATTGGCTTTCCTGGGTCTTCAGCTTACTCACTGCACATCTTGGAACTTGTCAATCTCTATAATTGTATGAACAAATTCCCCTTCCCTTCCCTTCCCTTCCCTTCCCTTCCCCTCCCCTCTCCTCCCCTCCCCTTCCCCCCTTCCCTTCCCTCCCCTTCCCCCCCTCCATTCCCTTCCCTCCCCTTCCCTCCCCTTCCCCACCTTCCCTTCCCCCCTTCCCCCCTCCCCTCCCCACTTCCCTTCCTTTCCCTTCCTTTCCCTTCCTTTCCCTTCCTTTCCCTT
>NW_024412401.1:18148101-18248772 GCF_014898765.1 Herpailurus yagouaroundi | reverse complement strand
CCCTTCCTTTCCCTTCCTTTCCCTTCCTTTCCCTTCCTTTCCCTTCCCTTCCCTTCCCTTCCCTTCCCTTCCCTTCCCTTCCCTTCCCTTCCCTTCCCTCCTCTCTTTTTTTCTCTCTCTCCTTCTCTATGTAGAACCAATACCTATTGATTCTGTTTCTCTGTAGAACCCAGACTAACAAAACATCCTTAGGGCATCTGCCCGTTTCACAGTCACTCTCTCTTCTTTGGCATCTGTTTTCTAACCTGCATTGATGGGTCTTATACCATTTTGTTCTATTTGACCCCACCTCCCAGTTGAATAGTCCAGCGGTGGACATATGACTCCCAAGTGTGCCTTTCCCCAATTATTTATCTTGACAGTTTGAAATTAGACCCGAGAAAGAGGGAGAATGCGTAGTTTCATATTTGGTCAACATGTAACTGTCATGCCCAGAATTTGTGATCCCCAAAGACCACCAGGGAGCCAAGTCCGATGCAAAAGCAAAGAGCCTTTATTCGAGCTAGCTCGAGTTCAATCCCCTACCTGCACCGACGCAGCGGTGAGATGCCGGAGAGAGAGCGAGTTTCAAAAGCACAAAGGTTTTATAGGGATCTAGGGGCAGTTGGTGGGGTAATGGTCGTGGCCTTAGCCGATTGGCTGGGGAAGGGTCAGAATCCCGTTGTGCATATTGCCGGGCGTGGTTTGAACGGCAAGTTACTCAAGGGGAGGAGGTGTGGTCTGAGGTTTGAGCAGGAATTTCTTTCTGCAGTTTTCCCGGAAAGGGGGCCATGTCGGGGACATAGTCACTCAAGATGGAGGACACAGAACAAAATGGAGTCGGCCGGCCTAGGTCCACTCTTTCATAACATTAGACTTGGGAGCTGTGAGTGGCTGTTTTTGTCATCTGGGTAAGAAGCAGAAAAAGCTGGTCTGCAAAGAGAGTAGAAAGTATCACAAATAAAAAGCAAAGAAAGGTTCCTGATCCACTTCTCTTTCCTGTTCTCATCACTTCCTCAAGCCTGGATGGATGCTTCCTACCTTTGGTTTATGTAATGCTCCTGTATCACACCCCCTACCCTCTACCACGTATTTATTTTTTACTTTTGTTGGCTGAAGTTGGTTTCTGTACTTCTGTTAGTCAGACTTGTATTAGTCTGACTGATACACTGGCTTGGCACATTTTTTTACTTTTCTTTGTATTTTAACAAGAGCCAATGAGAAAGTCACAGAAAGTGTAGGATGGGAACCTGTTCCGGTATAGTTCACCGAGAAGTAGCCACAAAACCTTATTCTGTAAAACTTCTCTTTGTGTCAGTTCTAGTTGGAAGCTAACATTTTCATGAAATATCCCCAAGTGCAGCATCAATTCCTGTGTTAAGACAATAATGCCCAAGCCAGTATGTATCACTTAACCCTTTTTAAAATGTCGATTTGATGCTGTCAAGAGACCACAACTGTACAGTAAAAATTTGTTTTCTCTGTAAATTATTTGGCATTGCGAATTCAAGGTTAAGGTTTTGTTTCTTCTTTGTTAGAGGTTTTCTCAGTAATTGCGAACACGTGTATGAATCCTTTTAAGGTGTTATGAAAACAATGCAAAATTCACGTGGAAGTAACTACAGTATTTACCTTGGAATTAAATAAGACGTGTGCAACACCTGACACATAGTAAGGTCTACATAAATGTTAACTGTTATTTTCAGTTTCAGAAGAAAACTGATTAAGACTTTATTATTATTCCTTGCAATCCTATGTGATTCTTCCCTCACACAGTTTAAGCATCATTGTTTTGCTGGGCATCTGTCTGCATGGAAAAGTACTAACGGATGTGGAGAAATAAAGCTCTGGGGCTTCTGGTCAACATCTGAACAAAGGCATCCTTGCTGTAGGGTCTCCAGAGCAGGGCTGTTGAAGACAAGGACATAAAATAATTCCTTTTAATAGCACTATGAGAATAGGTCTTTGGTGTTCCAGCTCCAACAACAACCTAGAGCAGCAGGATCCTCAAATGTTGCACTTAACCAGTCCTTGTCAGTTCCCTCTTCTGCTAGTTCATTACCCATGGCTGTGAATGAAGCTGCTAAAAACAGGAGGGAAGGGAAGAGGGAGGCAGAATTCTTACTAAGGTATTTCTATTTCTGGCAAATCACTACTTGGTTATGTAGAGCAACACATTTATCTGGAGGCCTTTTTAAAAAAAGTGAACGTTGCCTCATAATGAATACTAAATAAAACCGATAGAACCCAGATTAATTTTTAATGAGCAGCAGTTGTGTACTGCATGTAATAATATTGAAATTAATACATAATTAAAGTAGATTTGTACAGAATAATTCACTTGAGAGTTGAGTAGTGGAGAACAAAATTGAACATCTCCAAAGGCGATCCACAGCTCTGTATCCTGATTTTTTCAGACATGGAGAGATCAATGTTTCCTTGAGGGGAAGTCGCACTTCCCAGAGGCATTAGAGATCATTGGGAACTTTGACCAGGGCTAAGACCGTCCATGTTAGTTCCTAAGAGGTCACACTGGACACTAATTAGGACAAAATCTGCACATGTCACAGCCTTGCCTAGAGCTCTGATACCATTAAAATGACTTTTCTTCTATATTCTCACTGGCTAATGATTTTCACGTTTCTTAAGTTAGGTTGTTGGGTCAAACTTTGTACTCTGAAAAAGTAAGCAAGCAGTGTTACCAATTGATATAACTTTAAATACAAATTGAATTTATTATGTTGTGGGTATTATAATGGAACAATGGAAACTCTCAAAATAACAAGAAAATACACTGGGGATCTACTTCCTTGCTGTGCAGCTCTACTGCAATAGATGGACATGTTGTTGCTTCTGGAGAAGTCGCCTCTGTGTGGTTGTGAATTTCAGCTGAAATGTCCTTCATGAACAGCTACTTGGTTTTTTTTTTTTTTTTAAACTCAGCATCAATCTCCCCCTCCTCTGCCATTATATCCCCAGTTTTCTAGGGGTAGCATCTCTCCCGTGCTCTCAGCTTGTGTACTGAAGATGAGGTTGACTTCATCCTCAGCTCAAAGAGTAGGTTTGTGACTTAGAAGGTCACATCCACTTATCTACTGTGATTGGTTCAGAAATGAGCATGTGATCCAAACTGGCACAAACAGACAGAGCCAATAAAACTCAGTCTAGAATTTTAGAAAACTGCTGGGAGAGAAGCTTTCTCTTTTTCTAGAGAGCTGAGAAAAGGTAGACCTGGGACTGGGCACTTTCATAAGGCCAAGCCTTCCAGAGAAGCCAACACAGAGAGAAGCATAAGTTCGCAAGAGGTAGGCAGCTTTCTACAACATTGTTTCAACACCCAAACCCAGCTGTGTCTGCAATTGATCAACATCGGGAATTTTTAGTTACATGAACTGAGAAAAAAAAATTTTTTTTGAGTTGGATTTTCTGCTATGGCAGCTCCAAGAGTCTTGACTAATATGGGGCTCTCAGAAGTCTGTGTCGTTTCTTTAATATTAGCTTAGTGGAATTCAGGATGCCTCACCCTGCCAGGTTTGTGCAGTTGCTTCTGGAATTTGGGGGTCATACCATGTAATTTGGTTTTTTGGAATCATCCAAGGCCCCTACCTCCATAAGTAACCCCTGTGGCCCAGGAACAATGGGGAGGAGGAGCAAATAGGAAGATATAAAGCTGGAGAAGTTAATGATCCAGTGTCCCGCTTTTCTATAGCTCCTGGTATAAGAAGATTTCTCCAGGGCAGAGCTTGTCAAACTTTAAGGGGCGTACAAATCACCTGAGGATCTTGTTAAAAAGGCAGAGGATGGGGCATGCGAGCCTGCATTTCTAACAAGTTACTGGGATGCTCCTGGTCCAAGGACCATACTCAGAGTTGCAAGGTGCTGGTATGGCTTTGGCATGGTCTCTGCGCACTTCATCTGCTTCAATCTAGAGTCCAGACGGAGACCCCAGACTGATGGTGGAATTCTTCCATGAGTTCTAAAGGAAAGATTTTCCTTTGATCTTTTATTCCCTTCTTGGCACAGCTGTTGTGCTAGAGAATGTTTTACCTAGGGTCCCTGAGTTATACCTGTGGATGAAATGCTTAGAAATACCTCCAGTTTCTTGATGACAAATCGTATGTGTGTGTGTGTGTGTGTGTGTGTGTGTGTGTGTGTGTGTGTGTATAATTTTTATTTATTTTTTGAGAGAGAGAGAGAGAGCATGTGAGCACGAGTGGGAGAGGGACAGAGAGAGAAGGAAAGAGAATCCCAAGCAGGCTTGGTGCTTTTAGCACAGCGTCTGATGTAGGACTTGCTTTCACAAACTGAGATCATGACCTGAGCCGAAATCAAGAGTTGGTAGCTTAACCAACTGAGCCACCCAGGCACCCTGATCATATTTTTATTCTTTTTTTTTTTTAGAAATTTAATTTTTTTTAATGTTTATTTTTTATTTTTGAGAGAGACAGAGTGTGAGCAGGGGAGTGGCAGAGAGAGAGAGGGAGACATAGAGTCCGAAGCAGCTCCAGACTCCAAGCTGTCAGCACAGAGCCTGACGCGTGGCTCGAACTCACAAACCGTGAGATCATGACCTGGGCTGAAGTCGGAAGCTTAGCCGACTGAGCCCTCCAGGCGCCCCCATGTTTTTATTCTTAAATAACTTATATAACTTATTTATCTAACTTTAAAATGAAACTCCTACTTTTTTTTTTTTAAATTTTTTTTTCAACGTTTATTTATTTTTGGGACAGAGAGAGACAGAGCATGAACGGGCGAGGGGCAGAGAGAGAGGGAGACACAGAATCGGAAACAGGCTCCAGGCTCTGAGCCATCAGCCCAGAGCCCGACGCGGGGCTCGAACTCACGGACCGCGAGATCGTGACCTGGCTGAAGTCGGACGCTTAACCGACTGCGCCACCCAGGCGCCCCTAAAATGAAACTCCCACTTAGATTCTTGCTGTTAATCTTAAAGTTTCCCCAGAAGACAGAGCACGCCTTATTGCAGAGGATGACAAGCCAGTTTTTGCCTGACCAAACTGAGACATATGGTGTATTTTTCTCCACCCATGGCAACTGTGAGCATCAATCTAGATTTTCCAGACCAACTGCTAAGTGGTCCTGAAGGAAACTAAGATCTATGTTAGTTTTAGAGAAGTGGGACAGAGGCTTTGTATTTAATAAATGCTGATCATTTCTTACATTATTTTTGGTGATTTATTATTATTAATTTGTTGTTGGTAATAAAACTATCAATTCTCGTGGGCTTATTCTGAGCCTACAAGTTTTTTCAACCTTATATCTAAAATGAGAGGATAAGTATAACAATAGGGAGAACTCCATATCAGTGCTGAAAGAAGGCAGGGTGAAATAAGATCTCAATAAATTCTGCAACACATAAGCAGATGGAAGAGGGCTGAAGAAAGACAAAGTAGCAGATCCCTTACTGCAACACAAAGGTGGGGGGTGACACTGCAGAAGTGACGGGTGATTCTAGACTTAAACTCAGAAACGACGATGGGAACTGGGTCAGTTTATCGGGTTATAAGCTAGAATGTATGCTGTTTGGGTCCATGTACACAGTTATTTTCATAGAAAATTGGTAGCAGATACTACGTTAAACTAGAAGTCTTGTGCAAGTGAAGTCTTTAAAAAATGTGGGAGATGATTGTATATGTCTTTTTAAAAATATTATTTAATATTTTTATTTATTTTTGAGAGACAGAGACAGAATGCGAGCGGGAGAGGGGCGGAGAGCGGGAGACACAGAATCCAAAGCAGGTTCTAGGCTCTGAGCTGTCAGCACGGAGCCCAATGCAGGGCTCGAACATATGAACCATGAGATCATGACCTAAGCTGAAGTCAGATGCTTAACTGACTGAGCCACCCAGGCACCCCTGTATGTATCTTAATGTAATAGCCTAGGGAAGAATCTGAAGAACCACTGGTGAGAAAGGGAAGGATACTGAAATAGACAAATAGGTAATCATGGAGTAATGAAGTATGTATGTGTGTTTAAAATCAGTGACAATTTCTCAGAAGGTTAAAAGGAGACAATGGCATAATAGTTAGACTTCAGAAATCTGCCTCTTCTCAGAGTTATTAGAATAAGATACAAGCTCGATTAGTATTCTTACTGGGCCTTTTGTTTAACTTCTAGCAAAGGGTTTTACTTCCCTGAAATATGATTCCAATATGATGATCATAAGCCTTGGTTAATTTTAAGACATTTCTCTTCAGTTATGAAAAAGGGCTCATCAGCAGTCCTTGCCAAAAACTCATTAAAATACCTTTTAAACTCTGCTTTAAGGTCATTTTTAGTATTCGTTGCAGTGTTAATTAGAAAACTGCGGTTTCCTTTATTCCTACCAGATTCCCTTTCCAGTAGCATCTTTGGCTCTGGCATTTTGCTGACGACCCTGTTTCCCTGAATTTAACTTTAACAGAATAAATGGCTCTATTTTTGCTTTGCTATATTTTCTTTAGCTATTAGTTTTGCAGCCTCGATCACTGATAAACCCAAAGCTGTCATTTATTAATTTATTGAGATGCTCTTCACATTTTCCACAGAGTCAGAAAAGAGACCAATTAAATTCGTTACTGCAAAAGTAAGATCACAGAAAATAAATTTATATGTTCAGAGTACTCACTTCCATCCAGTTGAATCCCACTTCCCTAAAAGTACAAAATGTTTCATATGTAAATTCAGTATTATACTGATTGCTGAATCTTTGCAGACATTCAACAAATATAATTCAGTTATTGCCTTTGAGAAAATGCATCAAGGAAAAATGTTAACTTTATAGTGCATGTGTGAGAGAAATCTACTGAAGAGGACACAGGAAATCTAGCTTCTAGTTCCAATTATGGGCCATGTTTGCGTAGCACGTCAGGGATAAACACTAAGCCAGAGTTTACAAAACCTGGCTATGCCTCAAAATTACCTGGGAGCATTCTGAGTTACCCCACTGAAGTAGCCTCTCTACTGTGGGGGCCCAGAATCTGTATGTGTGTAAAACTATCCGGGGATTCTGACACTGTCATTCCTTTGAACACTGTTTGACAATCAGTATCTTATATTGGGAGGATACAAAAATATTAAAGTTGAAAACTTGGATCGGTATTGTTTAATCCAGGCAAAGGAGCAGGTCTAGCCAGGACCTGGAATAATCCCGTGAGTCTGAGGTGAATGGATGTGTACCACCTTTTCACCTATGGATACAGGATGTGAGGTCAGCAGACAGAGAATGGGGGTCCCATCTGGGAAAGTGATTAAGGTTTAACTAGAACAGAAAATCTCAAACTGGTAACAGAGAAGTGGTGAAGTGTGGGGACAGTGCAGCCATGCTGCGTAACTCCAGAAACCATCCACATTATGATTGTATTAGTTATCTATTGCTGTGTAACAAATCACCCCAAATATAGCAGCTTAAAGCAACAAAAATTTATTACATCACAGTTTCTGTGGGTCAGCCAACTGAGTCTCTCAAGTGGTTGCATTCAAGCTATATTGGGCTGGAGTCATCTCAAGGTTTGACTGAGGTAAGTAAGATCCACTTCTAAGCTCATTTATGGTGCTTGTGGCCTGGCCTCAGAAAATTTATTTCCAAGCTGACTCACATGGTTTCTGGCAAGCCTTGGTTCTGTGCCATGGGGGCCTGCCCATACCACTGAGTGCCCTCATGACATGGCAGCTGGTTTAACCGAATCAGTGATGAGGGACGGAGGGAAAAAAAGAGAGGCACAGAGAGGGAGAGAGACAGAATGAATGAGAATGAACCCCCTGGACAGAGCTGTAGTCTTTTTATAACCTAATCTCAGAAGTGACATCCTATGACTTTCACATGTTCTATTATCAGAAGCACATCACTAAGTCCAGTCCACACTTGAGAGTAAGGGAGTGAACACTTTGAGGGGAGGAATATCAATGAATTTGTAAACCTGTCTTTAAAACCTCCCTAGTGCTCTATGTCCATCCTTCCTCTAGTTGTGCAGGGCACAAATTACATGGCTGCACTTCGCAGTCCTGGTGAAAAACCAGAAGGTCCAGGACCAGGAGTAGAGGATAGGACAAACTCAAGGTTTCCTGGAGAGATTTTGGACAAGGAGTAGGGATGAATGTGAAGCTATGGAGCACAGTGGTTATGGACTTCAAGTCAAACATAGTTGGTGTGATTCCCAGGGTTTCCACTCTCCGGCTCTTGGCGATAATGCCGCCCCCTCAAACTGCTTCAGTTTTATTGAGATGTACAGTTGACCCTTCAACAACATGGGGGTTTGGGGCGCCAGTCCCCACACAGTTGAAAATCTGTGTGTAAGTCTTGATTCTCCAAAACTTGACTACTGTTAGCCTGGCGTTGACTAGGAGCTTTCGCTGATAACATAAACAGTTGATTAACATGTGTTTTGTATGTTATATGTATTTTGTATTCTTACGATAAAGTAAGCTAGAGAAAAGAAATTTTTTTCAAATTGTTGCAAATCTTCAAAAAAATTTCCAGTATATTAACTGGAAAAAATCTGCTTATAAGTGAACTTGTGCAATTCAGACTTCTTCAAGGCTCAACCATGATTGACAATAATTTAACATTTTAAGATCCAGTTGTGTTTTTTAAAAAAATATGTAGGAAGGAGTAATACATGGGCAATACATTTGCCAACTGCATGAAGTCACTTCTCACATTAAAGTCTCTGAGCCATGCTGGTTCTACCACTACAGCACATCTCAAGTTGTCCACTTTTCTCCATACCACTGCGACCTCCCTGGGCCAAGCGTCTACCATCTCTGATCTGGATGGCAGTAAAGACCTCCTCACTAGTTCCACTCTTGTTTATCTAAGGTTCATTCCACGCATAGCAACCAGAATCATCTTAAAAAATTACAACTCAGATCATAACCGTGCCTCTGCTGAAAACATTCAATGCTTCCATGTAGGTTTAAACAGAATCAAAATTCCTTGCCCAGAACTTCAAGGCATCATCTGACTCCCACCTACCTTTCTAGACTCACAATGGACCATCCTACCTCTAGCATCTTTTCTGCTCTCCTAGGAAGCCAAGCTCTTTCCCACCTCAGGGCACTTGCTCTCTCTACCTGGGACCTTTTCCTTCAGGTCTTTCCATGGCTGTCTCCTTCATGCTCTTCAGGTCTCAGCTTGGATGTTACGACCCCAGGGAGCCTACTTGGACAGAAGTAGCCTACCATGATTCCCAAGGTAGAATCTTCCTCTCCACACATTTTTCTGTCTTATTTAGTTATTTTCTTCTCAGTACTATCATAATCTGTGATTATCTTATTATTTATTTTCTTCTTATTTTTTTTTTAATGTTTAATTTTGAGACAGAGAGAGACAGAGCATGAACGGGGGAGGGTCAGAGAGAGAGGGAGACACAGAATCTGAAGCAGGCTCCAGGCTCTGAGCTGTCAGCACAGAGTCCGACGTGGGGCTCGAACTCACGGACCGTGAGATCATGACCTGAGCCAAAGTCGGATGCTTAACCTACTGAGCCACCCAGGCGCCCCTATTTATTTTCTTATTTATTGCTGTATCCACCCACCTGGAAAGCAAGGTCAGTGAAGACAATGCCCGTCTATTCCATTTGCTTGCTATTATATCCTAAGGGGCTAACCCCACCCCTGGATTATAATAAACTCTCTATAAATAATTACCAAATGAATGAATAAATGAGAAAACATGTTCAATGCTTAGCACAGGACCTGACACATAATAAGTGCCAAATATAGTTAGATAGTTACATATCGGATATATTCACGTCTATGTCACAGGGCTAGTGAAGTCCTGTGAAAATATTGGGATGATACGTGAAGGGCACAACTGCAGCATCTGGTACATTAAATCATCAACTACTATTTATTGAACGCATAGTGTTGCATTCATGTAATGGAGATGGAGAGGGATTGATATATGGCTACTCAACACCTATATATTTAGGAACCTGTAGATGTTTAACTGAATCTTCAAACTTTCATGTTCATATGATTTAGACTTAAAAGTCCTAAGCTACCAAGTGTTGTGTTCCATGTAGAGAAGTGTGAGACAAGTGAGCATATTGTCTAGGGCACAGTTTGTACCATGAAGTAAGTTACTGAATAGATCTTATTGTTGGAAGCGTCATTAACTCAAGTATTCTGTCAGCTTGCCATTCCTACACTTGCCCAAATGAATCTTGTCTGTGCTAGAATACTTGTTCTCTTGCAACAGGGATATGGGAGGAAATTTTTAGATAATACCAGAAAATCTATCAGCTAAAAAGAAAATTCCTCAAACACAAGGGCAGCTGCCGGCAGCAAATTCGTTGTGGGTGCTGATCTCCCACTACACCACCCCGGCGCCATATCTCAGGCTGCGTCCCTTGGCAAAGAGCCTGGCACGTGAATGATGCTCATCGGTGCTTATTAAAATAAAGGAAAAGTGAATTAAAGTCTAGGTCAGCACCTTATGTACAGTGTAAGAGCGATGAATATGGGATCAAAGCCTTTGACTGCTGGCTTTAAGTCACCAACCCATTGTTTATCAGCTGTGTAACTTAAGACAAATTACTTAATTCCCCTGCACCTAGGATTCTGAAGTCATAACATCGGAAAAAGCTGTTAACTTTGTGGCATAGGATTGGTGTGGTAACAGTGGTAGATAGCACAGCTCAAAGAGTGAAGTTGATTATTTTTACTTTCCTTCCTTGCAGCTGGCCTCAGAAAATTAGCTGGCTCTTCTGTCTTTTTAAATCTTTTCAGCCTCTCTATAGCTAAAAGAGACCCATGAGCCATAGATTGGCCCATGATCTCTACACACTCAGTTTCCTGAAAAGACAAATCCAGGGGCTTTTGACTTTATGCATGTTAGTACTCTTCAAAATGTGAAGCCAACATAGCAGACAGATACAATAGACACAGTCACTGGTAAATTATTTTGTAATTCCCTTCTGAAAACGTAACTAGAATCCTTGTTAGACGCCTGCATTGTGCCATTGTTCTTGAGGAAGGGCTAATTAACCTGCTGCCCCTCTGATTTCCTCCTTCTGGAAGGGACCTCCTTCAAACTGTTATGAAGACATATAGTAGGTTAGTAGGTACTTCTTCCTTGTCTCAAGTGAGTGATTTATCTCTGAGGATGTTTCGCCTGATTGACTTCCATTTTTTAAAGTGTTTATTTATTGAGAGAGAGAGAGAGAGTGAGTGAGTGAGTGAGTTGCCTGTGCAAGTGAGTGCAGGGGGGCAACTGATCTTTCACGCTGTCATTGTGGAGCCTGGTATAGAGCTCAATTTCACGAATCGTGAGATCATGACTTGAGCCAAAATCAAGAGTCGGACACTCAACCAGTTGAGCCACCAGGTGCCCTTGAGTGACTTGTATTTTAACTGAGTCTCTGCCTCACCCAGGAGGAGTCGCCTCTGACAGCCCTCACACTGAAGAGTGACGTGGTCAGCAAGAGTTGTCTTTGAATAAAAGAGATAACCTCTCATAGTGTTTTTTGCTACCCTGACAACTCCCGGAATAGTCCTCTGTATTTGAAAGGAAGCAGATTTGACTTGTCAGTTTTGTTTTAAATCTCAACTCGGAAACTGGGTTGTTATTTAATTCGCCCAATCCATCAGCTCACAAACATTTACTGAGTCCTTCCATGTGCCGGGCATTGTGTTGAGATCTTGGGGTTAAAAAGATGAAAAGACCTGTTTCCAATCTTCAAGAGGTTCATGTCAAATGGGAAAGAGAGGCACATGCCTGACAGACAGTTAGCAAGGATAGAGGAGTTAAGTTTTCCTTGTTTGGTAGGTATGGAGTTTCAGGAGCTAATGTGTAAACCATCTACGCCCAACATTTGTGGCTTCAGAAATTTATCATAGTTTCTGTGTGTCAAGGCTCTGGGCATGGTGTGATGGGGTGGTTCTGGCTCCGAGTATTTTACGAGGCTGCAATCTACATGTCAGCTGGGCTGCAGTCAGTCCCACTGTTTGGGGAAGGATCCGCTTCCAAGTTTGCCCACACAGTTGCTAGAAAATCTCATTTCTTCCCAGGCTGTTGGACTGACCACCTCAGTTGTTCACTGGCTGCTTGCTGAAGGCTTCCCTTGGTTTCCTGCCTTGTGGGTCTCTGCATGGGACATCTCCCTCATGGCAGCTGCTTCATGAGAGTGAGCTAGTGAGAAGAGCCAGAGAGAGGATGTAAGACTAAAGTCACAGTCTTTTATAACCTGATCTTCCTAGGGACCTGCCATCACTTTTTGCATGTTCTATGCACGAGAAGCAAGTCACTGGATTTGGTCTACACTGAAGGGGAGAGATTGCGACACAGGCATGAATACTAGGTGAGGATCTTTAGGAAGCTTCTTACTATAGATGAGTGAGCACCCATTAAGGCAGACTTGGGAGGGTAGAAGAGGAGAGACACATTCAAGGAAGGGGTACCCAAGTAAGCCAAGCCATGAAAGCATGGGTGAGGCTTGACTGGACAATTTTAAACATTTGACTGGAGTTCAGAGTGCAGGGGTAAGATGGAGAATGGTAATAGTGAAAGTTGAAAAGGAAAGATAGGGAAGATACAGATTATGAAGGACTTTGTATGGAGAAATAGAGATTGAATTTATCCCAAAGCAGTGATGAACTGTTAAGGATTTTAAAGGAGAGTCATGATTACACATTAACTTTTGAAAGATTACTCTATGGCCGTGCTGACAGAGGGGTTATTTATCACACTTAAATTTGATCCCATTAGACTTTCATAACCAGCATGCACATCAGCTTTTCTGATCTGTGGAAGCAGGGGGTTTGAGGGCTATACAAGTAGCCATTGGTAATCCATGTGTGGTGCTAGCAGTGAAATGGCAGAAGGGGGTGGGGGGGGGCAACTGATCCTTTTTTCTTGGCCAGGAAAACTGGGAACACTTACACCAGGATCAGTCGCTCATTCATCCCTTAATGGGATAAAATGTAATTAGTTTTTACAGATTGCTCACGTTAGCCCCACTGATTGAGACCATCCCACTGTCTCTGTTTTGAAGCTTATTGTTCTGCAGTTGTAAAGTTTTGAAAAGCCATTGGCAAAGCACTGAAAGACCATGATAAATACGGACATATTCTATTGACCTTTTAGAGATTTAGAACATTTAAAAAATAGAACACAGTAAAGAGTCACGGCTTCGGTTCATTGTTTGTAAAGCAAGAGTCTTGAACATGGTGGTCTCTGAAGTCTTGGAGAGTTTCACATTCTGAGGTTTTCTGTGTAAGGCATTATTATATCGGCTCATTTATTTTGCTTCCAGGGATTAACCTTCAGGCGGAGTATATTCTTCCCATTTCAGCCTGACACTAATTCTTTGATGTTTTTGGGTCATATAGTTGTGGAGAAAGGCTCTTCTTGTACTATTGCAAAATGCGGAGAAAAGCAGTTGCTAAGATAACATCGGAACTCGTGAGTGCGTTTACTTCCCACTGTATTGCTCACGGGCTGAACTTCTTTCTTTTCCAGGAGAGACATTGCTGTTTCCCACAGGGAGTATATAATGCATGAAAAGAGGGACAACTTAGAGTAATAAAGCAGGTGTGAAGAGACTGCCAGTCAGCTGGGAAGTAAAAAGAGGCCATGCATGCACCTGAGCTCAGAGTCGTCTCTGCCTCGCATGCCTGCTTGTGGAGCAGAGCTGTGCCCAGGCTGGGCAGCGCTGGAGCAAATGCAAACATGTTCCTTTTGAGGAGAGAGGAGGCCTGGTTGTTAGATGGCTCTCTGTTTACCACTGCACACAGAGGGTACTTGAACTTGATGTCACATGAAGATGGCAAAAGAATTTCTGGGGAATGACTTAACCCCCTATTCTACATATCATTTCTTGTTTTCACAAGGGGAAGTGTGGGATTTTGAGATATCTGCAGGTCTTCTTCAGTAAGGAGGCGGTGAGGTCTTCTAACATGTGCAAGAGGCATACTGAGGGGCTTCAATACATTTTTAATATTTATTCTAGGTGATTAATACATGGCTATTCATTATATTTTTTGCTTATATTTTATAGTATTTTTTTAAGTTTATTTATTTTGAGACAGAGACAGTGCGAGTGGGGAGGAGCAGAGAGAGAGGGAGGGAGAGAGAGAGAGAAAGAGAATCCCAAGCAGGCTCCACACTGTCAGCACAGAGCTCAGCAAGGGGCTTGAACTCACGAAATCGTGAAATCATGACCTGAGCCAAAACCAAGAGTCAGACGCTTAACCAACCGACTGAACCACCCAGGTAGCCCTTACACATTTTTAAATGGAGGAAACAGTAGGAGGCTATGGATTTTTTAAATGGCCTTAATGAGGTATAATCAACAAATATAACTGTTTGTGTTTAAAATATACAGTTTCAAATTTTTGACATATGAATATATCTGTAAAACCATTACCACAATCAAGAAAATGAAAATATCCCTCAAAGTTTCTTTAAACTCTTTGGTACTCCATCTCTTCTGTTCTTCTGCAATGTCCTTACCTCTCCCAATCACTGATTTCCTTTCTGTCACTATATAGGTCAGTTTGCATTTTCTAGAATTTTCTGTAAGTGTAATCATAAAGCATCTACTCTATGTTGGTTGGCTTCTTTCACTCAGCATATTCATTTTGAAATTGATCAATGTTTTTGCATTTACAATAGTTTATTCCTTTTTATCACTGAGTAGTATTCCATTGGATGGGTATACCGTGATTTGTTTATGTATTTACCTGCTGATGGACATTTGAGTCACTTCCAGGTTTTCACAAATAAAGCTGCTATACATGTTCTTATACAGGTTTTTTAGTGTGGACATATGATTTCATTTCTCTTGGGCAGATACCTAGGAAGGGAATGTCTGGATCCTATAGTAGGTGTATATTTAGCTTTTTAAGAATCTACCAAATTGTTTTCCAAAGTAGCTGCACCATTTTACTTTCCCACCAATGGGGTATGGGCATTGAGGTTCCTCTACATTCTCTCTGGTGCTTGGTATGGTCAGACTTTTTAGTTTTGGCCATTCTGATAGGGATGTAGTAGTATCTCATTGTGGTTTTAATTTGCATTTCCTTAATGAGTAATGATGTTGAACACCTGGTCATGTGCTTATATTTCATCTATCTATCCATAATTTTTGGTGAAGTGTGTATTCAAATCTTTTGCTCATTTAACAAATTGGGTTAGGGGCACCTGGGTGGCTCAGTCAGTTAAATGTCAGACTCTTGACTTCAGTTCAGATCATGATCTCAAAGTTTGTGAGTTCAAGCCCCACATTGGGCTCTTCACTGACAGCACGGAACCTGCGTGGGATTCTCTCTGTCTCCCTCACTCTCTGCCCACGCCCCCCCCACCCCCCCCCCCCCCACTGGCATGCTCTCTCTCTCTCTCAAAATAAATAAATAAACTTAAAAAAAGATTGCCTTAAAAAAAAGAGTAAACATTAAAAAAAGAAATTTAAAAAATTGGGTTGTTTACTTGTTTTATTTGATAATTTTTTCTATTTTATAGATATAAGTTGTTTATCAGGTATATGCCTTGCAAATATTTCCTTTCATGTAATGACTTTGTTCATTCTCTTTACAGTGTCTTCTGAAGGGTAGAAATTTTACATTTGAAGTCCAACTTACTAATTTATCCCCTTTTTATATATTATGGTTGTGGTGTTGTATCTAAGAAATATTTGCCAAACCCGAGGTCTCAGGGATTTTATCTTATGCCTTTTTCTAGAAGTTTTACAGTTTTTAGACTTTACATTTAGATTTATCATCCATTTTGAATTAATTTTTATATGATATGAAGTATAGTTTCAAGTTTGTTTTTCTTCCCTCTGTGTGTATGCCCAGTGGTTTCTGTGCTATTTGTTGAAAATTCTATCCTTTGCCACATACACGATTTCAAAATTTTCCTTCTCATATGTGACTTGTCTTTTTTTACCCCCTTTTAGCATTGTCTTTTATAGTACAGTATTTATTAATTTTGATGTGGTCACATTTGTCAATTTTGTCTTTTCTGGTTTGTAATTTTGAAGTTGTATCCAAGAAATCTTTGCTGCTTGAAAGTCTTTTGGCTAGGATTGAATCTCCAGCCTTTGGCTATCTGTCCCTGTGTGGTAATCAAATATGCAAATATGGATGAAATATTCTTAGTGTATGGAATATGCTAATATCGTGAAGGCAGTATATTATTTTAGACATTTAAAGGAGTCAGGCCAGCTGCAAATGGGAAATTAGGGACAGAAGGAATTTTAAAACATTTTTGGGAAGAAAGGAAGAAAAAATTGCCTTGCCTGTCTTTTTTGTTGTTGTTGTGTTGTTTGTTCTTTTAGAACAGAAGGATAATAGTGGTGGAGATGGGATGAAGCTTAGCATCAGATGCAAATTCATGATGATAATTGGTTGTTAATATTCTGAGGGCAGGCAGTATGTGTACTTGGACTTCAAGTGAAAGATCAGCCGTAAAATACTAGTTGCCAACACCTTATTCTGTGAGTAATTACTGGGGATCTTTTTGGGTACTGAAAATAAATTACTGAAAATTGCTTCTCCTACATCTACCCAAGAAAATACCCATTTGGGATCCATGAGACAATTTGCCTTCTTTTCTCTTACCTGCAGAAGACTACCTTTGGTCACTATCTTTTTCTGTTCCAAATCCTTACCACTTTCCTCAGGCTAGATCTCTAGCCAATCTACATATCTTGCTAGGTTTCAACAGCTCTCTTACTTTGTACCTCATTGAAACTCTCAGATGTGCTTCTGTCCTCTCTACCTAAATACACATCTATAGCCACAGCTATCCCTCCATGCCTCGAGGGGCTCCATGGGAGGTCAAGGCAGAGGGCAGACAGAGAAGCAGGATCAGAGGGACAAGACTTTGTTAGGGTCTGTGGGTGGAGTGCTGGGGGGTTGTCAGAGCTGTATTGGTCAATTCAAAGCATAAGAGAGGGGTTTTGGTAAACCTCTTGGGGGTCTTATCTAAGGGACTTAAAGGCATAGGCCTGGGATAGGCAAGGGAGACCGTTGAACACAAGGTCTGTTGGGAAAGTCACATCATGAACTCACATTTTGTGGATTGCATGAGGGGCTGGTATCGATGTAAAGCCCCCAAGGCCACTTGGCCAAACAAAATGGACGCTGAGACAGCAGTACCATGTAGTAGCTTAACTAAACTCTGGGCATGCCCCTATCCTAAAAATATTCCTCATTTGACCCCTGATTTTCCTTCTTCCGCCCTTCCTTCCTCCCTCCCCTCCTCCTTACCCCCCGCCCTTCCTTCTTTCCTTTCTTCCTATTTTATACGTATTTTTTTGTTAAAAAATTGTTTTTAATGTTTATTTTTGAAGGAAAGACAGCGTGAGCGGGGATGGGGCAGAGAGAGAGGGAGACACAGAATCCGAAGCAGGCTCCAGGCTCTGAGCTGTCAGCACAGCTGACACCCAAGTGCCCCTATCCATGTTTTTTGGGAAGAATTATATTGCTGAGGCGCCTGGGCGGCGCAGTCGGTTAAACCTCCGACTTCCGCTCAGGTCATGGTCTCAGGTTCGTGGGTTCAAGCCCCGCGTCGGGCTCTGTGCTGACAGCTCAGAGCCTGGACCCTGCTTTAGATTCTGAGTCTCCCTCTCTCTCTGCTCCTCCCCTGCTCACACTCTGTCTCTCTCTGTCAAAAATAAATAAACATTAAAAAAGGATTTTTTTTTTAAACAGAAAGAATAGTATTGCTATCTCTACTTCCTCTATTCTAACATTTTCCCCAATCCACTGTGTCCCGGCCTCTGCCCTTACCACTCTATTGAGACTGCTGTCCCCAGTGTCAATAACTTAATTGCCATACCTAATGGGCATTTTTCAAGACTATTTAACTAGACTTCTTAGTTGCATTTACTTCTTTTTTGAAGCTACCATTGGGTACCATGAAATTGTACTCTCTTGGTTACTTTTGTGATTCTCAGACTATTTATTGTCTATATGCTCAATAAATTTTGTCTTTTTAAAAAAATTATGTAAGTGCATCATCTAAATGAATGATAACTACCATATACATACTGAAGCTATATTTTTTGTTGTTGTTTCTTGTCAAGATTTTTAGATTGGGTACCCAAATGAAAATCTTACCATTGGCTTTGTTTTTTATTTTAGTAGGTCATATGTTCTAATTTTATTCAATTAACTTTTACTTAACATTAGCATAGCAGAGAAAATATCCTCTTGGAACTGTTTGCCAGTTCTCTTTGCAAGAATCTGGATGGTCGTTAAATCTGTATGCCAAAAACAGCTGAATTCAGAGTATGCAACTCATAGGACAGAAATATATAGTGTTGTGTCTTAAAAATTATGCAAACCTTAGAATTCTGTAAATGAGAATTGCATTTGGAGCCTAGAGGTAGAAACTGTGATTAAAGAGAATACGAGAGCTTCTAAGATTTTTTTTCTGGGCAGGAGTAAAAAATAAAAGACAAATCTTATTTGCTTTTTTTTTTTTTTCTCTACCACATAAAAAGGTAATACAAAGGCTTAGAAATACAAAGTTTCTTTTGGAATTTAAATGGGTTTTGTCATATAGTATAGTAATCCTTGTTTAAGTCAGCAAAGTGGTGTGGAGGCACGGAATTAAGGATAAATTCTTTATATAACCAATTTCACTTCTGTTTGAAAGAACAGAGAGAAAACATTAAATATGAACATATTATTTTTTCTTTCAACACTGTTGTTTCTTTACTGGATAGCATTAACCTCTAGTCAAGCCACTTTTGATCACTGAAAAAAAATGCTAGTGGTCATTTCATTTATTCAAAAATTTCAAATATATATGTACTATTTTTTTTTTTTTTTGAGAAACATACCTAAATGGGTTGACAAGTGGTCCAGGAAGGTTTATACAGGATAAAGCAATGGTGTTTATATTTATTCTTTATTTTATCACAAGAGATTTTGTTTCCTTTCACTTGCTTTCATGAAATATAGCTGGTGTATGCCCCATAAACAGCACTAGTCTTCTACAACGGAGAAGAGAGTGGCAGCATGCCTAACTAATGGCGGTTTAGAGTCTCTGATGCACGGGGATCAAATTAAATAAGGCTTCTGTGTTGTCAAGATTTAGAATCTACTGATGCACCGACATTTATTCATCTGCTTTTCATTTAGGTTTGAGGGCTTGCAGGTCAGCTGCCTCTGATGGCTCTGGCCGCCTTCCAGGACTAGCACAGGCCAAAGGACAGGTGCAGTTCCAGGCCCACTAGGTGGCAGTCTTTGATGGAGAAACCCTGTTTCCTGCAACCACTAGTTGTGGTTTCTCTCCCTCCCTTCCTCCCTTTTTCTTTTTTTCTTCTCCTTTCTCTCCCTCTTACTTTCTCCCCCCTCCCTCTTTCTCTCTTTCATACTATACTTTTGCCTCTTATTCCCACAAAACATTGTACTGATCTTTTTGAACATAGTTATTGTTTACTTACTGTCGCAATGTTCTTTCCATCTCTGGAATTAATAAGAGGGTTTCTGAATGCATCGGGAGAGATTATTCCCTTACACTTCATAAATGTACATAAAATACATAAAAAGTGACTAAATTAAAAAAAATCAAGCACAAAGCCCCCACCAAAAAGGAAGCTACAGAAAATAACCATAGACCAAATGTGGGTATCAGCTGTCCTGCACTCCCCCCAGGGAAAATGTGATTAGTGAAATTGACTGCATTTGCTTCATTCACTGGTTAAGATGGGGTAGTTCTCTGGTTGCTGGAGCAGACGGCTTGGACTGAGATCTGAAAATCTCCTCATGTCCATTTTGCTTTTAACCTCTGAAGGAGTCAGTCTGCTGTTTCTTTCTTATTGACAGTTTTATTGATGGAGCACGAGGGTCAAGGAGGCCTGGTTGGCTCTTCCAGGACTGGATGGTTTCTGCATGATTAGCGGGGGGGGGGGGGGGGAGAGGGGAGAATTACATTAATCAGTAAAAACAGTTTTACTAAACCTGGAAGCTGGGTGCAGGTGGGATGGAGTTGACCAAGCCAAATATATTGTTTTTCTCAATCTTCGTAACCATGCTTTACGTTATAGATTGAAGAAGCTAAGACTCAAGAAAGCCAGTAACTTGTCAAGGCTATCTAAGAGATAGCAATCATCAGAGAAAGGATTCAGACCCAGGTCTGTTTCATGCCAAGATCCAAAGGCCATCTACCTCCAGTTTAAGTGTACCAGACTTTTCTCCCGATTCCTTTCCTTTCTCCCCATTGATCCTGTTCTCCACCTTTTCCATTTCACTTCCTTGTTCTTAAATCCAGTTTCCCATCCCTCAGACCAGATTCACACTTCTCCACTGACACAACCAGATATTACTAATCTCCATGTTGGTTTAGTTTTCGTGACTTTGATTTTGAGTGAGGTGAGCATTTAAAAAAGAAACGTGTTACTTCTTTTGTGAGTAGCCTGTCATGTACTCTGCCTATTTTTTTTTTTTTCACATTGGGAACTCTTCTTTGTTAGCATCTATAAGTTTACATATATATATATATATATATATATCACATATTTATATATATATATGTAAAATACATTACATTTTTGTCCCCTAATTGTCAAATATTTTAACAATAATTTTCATGTATCTCTTTTAGTTTGTTTATGGAAATTATTTTTCTTTAAGGAAAATTTAAATCTTTATAAATATGAACGTGCTCGTTATTTCTGCTGTGATTCCCACCTTTGTTTTCTGGCTTATATATATTTTTTCACCTTATTGCAAACTATATTTTTCTAAATTTTCTTACTTTCTTTTTATTTAAAAAATTTTTTTAAAAATTGTTTATTTATTTTTGAGAAATAGAGATACAGAGTATGAGCAGGGAAGGAGCAGAGAGAGAGGGAGACACAGAATCCGAAGCAGGCTCCAAGCTCTGAGCTGTCAGCACAGAGCCTGATGCGGGGCTCAAACTCTTGAACTGTGAGATCATAACCTGAGCTGAAGTCAGATGCTTAACCGACTGAGTCACCCAGGTGCCCCCTTACTTTCTTTTTAAAAACCACTTTTTGAGGTAGAGTGACATACAAAGAGCTGCACGTATTTAATGTACAAAACTTCGTGAGTTTGGAAATAAGTATACACATGTGAAACTCTCTACCACAATCTGTGCCATAAACATATAGAGCCCCTCCAAAGGTTTCCTCCCACCCCCTTGTTATTATATTTATTATTTTTTGGTCATAAGAGCACAACATAAGATCTATCCTCTTTGCAAAACTTTTTTTAAAGTTTATTTATTCACTTTGAGAAAGAGAGTGCATGAAGAGACAGAAAGAGAGAAAGAGAGAGAGAGAGAGGGAGAGAGAGAGAAGCTCTGTACGATCAGCACGAAGCCCTGTGCAAGGCTTGAACTCCCAAACTGTGAGAACATGACCTGAGCCAAAACCAAGAATCAGATGCTTAATTGACGGAGCCACCCAGGCACCTGCAATTTTTAAGTATGTAATAATATGGTATTGTTAACTTCAGGCCCTATGCCGAGTAGTAGTAGGTCTCTAGGACTTATTCATCTCTTATAACTGAAACTTTGTATACTTTTTGAAGGATTTTTCTTTTGTCTTCATTATTATTTCCATCTGTTCATCATCATCATTATTATTTTTTGGTATGGTGTAAAGAAGAAACCTAACTTCATTCTGTTTTGAGAATGATACATATTTTAAAATGATAAAAATAAATGCATCAACTACCAGGCACACAGTAACTGACTCTATGAGGTAGGTACTCTTTTTATTTCAGCTTTTCAGTGGAAGAAACTGAAGCACAGAAAGGTTACATTATTTACCTGAGTCTAAGCAGTAACATTTGGCTTCAGGATCATGAAAGTCAATACTTTTCAGCAGGTAGTCTGACTTGAGAGACTGGCCAAAGATTTGGAAGTTTGTTCCAAGAAATTTAAGTAGGATTGCATTTTCTTCATGATTGTTTTTATCTTTATTTTCTCTTTTAAATATTTTAAAAATAGAACAGAAAATGTACTTTCAAACTGAATTATGAAACAATGAGGGTATTAAAGGCTAAATATAAAGAGTCTCGTATAAAGACTATAATATAGATACAAATATAAATTTACTAATATAAATCTATACATGTACTCCAGACTCAATACATCTGGAAATGCTTCACCAATTTCCATAAAGATCTAGCTACGATATTGTCTCAAAGTCTGCCTGTCCATTTTTAGCTGTCTTTCCTCCAAGGATGATGGTGTATATACTGACTATTGATTCCTTTACTCCTGTTCCTCCTTATGACAAATGACCTAGATTTCCTCGTGTTTGGGATGCAGTGTGTTGCTTTGGAGCCTGCCCGAGCTCACTCTCCTAAACTAATCTCACACGTTTCAGGCTCATTAACTCTATACTCTAAGAAGTTAAGTTCATTTGAGTTACATTTGTTAATTTACTCTGCTAGGGAATTACTCACACTGTGTGTGTGGCTATGCCCTGGTGGCCTGAGAGAATGATCAGATTGCTTATTATCTGAAAGTCATTTCCCCAAGTGGAAAGACTTGACTTCATCAAGTTCACCAGAATTCATCATTCTATACTTGACTTCCTGCATCCAAAAGCAACTTTTGAATAAAATAAAACCATCAAAGCAGTAGAGAAAACCAGTGCTTGCTGGGGACCTCATGTCAAGTATGGATATTACATCATATAAATTATGAAGTAATTGTTTTGAGCAAAAGCAGTAGTCAAATCTGTATCTCTTGTGATCTGGACAGAATTATCTTTCATGTTTTGCAGGATGCAAACTGTGCTAGTGTTTTAAGAATCAGACATTTAACAAAAAAGAAGCCAAAGCCCATGTAAACTAAAAGAACATTTCACAAATACTTTCTAAGTGCATATCTTTGTTCTCAAAGTGTCTGGTTTTTATTTAAAGACCAATACCTAAAATTTATTAAAAAATCTGACGTCATATTGAATTTGAGTTCTGATCCAGAACTCATACATTATTGCACAGTCTGAGATCATACAAGACTCTGTTTTGAGCTATCAAACCTGGTAGTTGTTTCTTAACAGCTTTCTCTGTGCTTTCCTCTCTGTCTCTTTGCTTCTCTCTTTGTCTCTCTGTCTCTGTCTCTCTCTCACACACACACCAAAGCAGGAGTCACAGAGTGAGATGATAGGAGCCATTTCTGAGGTTACCATCTTGAGTCCTGTGCAGAAGAAACCCACACTGGAGAGAATCCAACCTGTTAGTTTTCAACAATGCCCAAGTCTGAATAGTGGTTTTTTGAGGAAGAGAAAGAAGTGTAGTAGATAAAGACATTCAGCTTAAACTCTGAACCTTGGCCAGTTGTAGCCACATGCTGGGAATTTTCTCTGAGGACTTTAAGAGTCTGGATCCATCAAAGAGCCAACATCTCAGAAAGCATGGCAAATGGAGTGATATGTACTCAGGGATTCGTAGAGTCAGGGGAAGTTGCAGATTCAGGAAGGCGAGGCAAAAAGGAGGATCTGGACCAGATCATGACAGGGCTGTTTTCATTATCTGTACTCAACTAAAGATTTTCCCCATTGGTAAGTGAGGAGGAAGTAGAAGCTAACCCTAAAACCATACTGCAGTTTACCTGTAGTTCGTTGTGTATCTAATTGTGCTTAGGTTAACTCTGGTAAGTTGTTAAATTTAATCCAGTGAGTGGGGTCATTTAACACGTTATACTCTGTTTTGTTACAATCACATTTATATACTATTGAAAAGAAAAGGCAGAACTTGGTGGAATTTCTGCTGATACTTTAATTCAAGATTCTGGTGGGGGGAGCAGGCCATCCTCCAGTGGATGGCACGTACTTAAGACCTATTGCTTGGATTAATGTAGAGGGAGAAAGAGTTGTATGGCAGTAGGGGCAGTGAAGAGATATTAGATCTCATATCTGGCCAAATCTTCAAAGCTTAAGAAATTTGAGGTTAGGGCAATAAATGACTTGTCCAAGGCCACCAAGGGAACATATCAGGGCCAGGACTGGGATGTAGATCCCCCGACCCTATTCCCTGGGTCTTCACCGTCTCCTTCCTGATTTCACCAAATCTTTTTGTTCTGGCGAGGGAGAAAGTCTCTCTTAATCTGTTTCCAGAATAAAATTTTCACTGCCATTTGCAACACTCCAGAGAATAGAAACATAACAAAATCATTGTTTTGCATTAATACTTCCATTTTCAGCCATCTCGGCAATCAATCAGAACTTTTATCTTCTTGCCTGAAACGACAAGGACATTTAATTCACAACAATTTCCTTTTTCCTTTCTCTCAGCAACTCTATTAAATAAAACATGATGGATCACACTCTACATTTGCATGCCAGCTAAAACACAGTCAAGGCTCTGCTAGAACAGAGAGGATGCTGCCCTTGCCTCAACATGATGGAGGTGAAATGGAAGTTAGTGCTGGGAAATGCTCAGACTCTGCACATGAGAACATTTTTCATTGAGGGAAAGGGACCCAATTAACAGCCAGAATGAAGACTGGAAACTATGCTAAAAATTAATAATAAATTCCAATCAATAAAGGTCATAGCCCTGCCTAATTAAGGTGAGTTTTTAATGACACTTGAATCTTAGAGAGCTGAGCTGGGGCATAATCTGGCCAAGTATTCATGTTTCTATACTGTACCCTTCAGTTAATTCCCTCCTTCCCATAACAATTAGAACAGAGAATTTTTTTTTGAATCCCTGCATTTATAGAAACTGTTCATATTTCCTGTCCTTCAGAGTGCCCATGGATGCTTACCTTGCATGTATTTTAGAGCAACCGAATGTACTTTGCAATCTTGCATATGAAACTATTGCTTGTAGTGTTGATGGGACCATAAAGGCATGGTCCAGTCCATCCACTTGGTTTATGCAGACAGCATATCACATTTCTATTTCTATGTTCTCCTCTATGGTGAGTTTATGCTTTGCTTACTCTCAGGGTTAAATACTGAGGTGTTGACTTGGATGTAGATCTCTTGCCTCTTGGTGGCAATGCTGTTTTCATACATTCCTTTATTCATTTGAGAGACCCTGTTTTGTTCTGTGAATGTAAAGATAAACAAGATGCATGTCTTCCCACAAGAAATTTAGATTGGTGAGGGAGTATAGATAAATTAGTAATGATAATACAATGGGGGTAAGTACCATTTATGGAATACATATGGGATTCTGTGGGAGCACATTGGAGAGATTTGTAATGTAATTTTAGGGCAATGGAAGGTGTTCCAATGAAAGTAAAATGTAAATTGCAACCTGAATGGTGGAAAGGAGTTAATACAGTGAAAGGGTGGGGGGATCAGGCAAAGGAGTAATCTGAGGTGAGAAAGCCTGGCTCATTCATGGAAAAGATGTGCCACTTATGTACGGGATAGCTACTGACACTGATGAGAGAAGAACCTGGAAGAATTTGTTTAGGCTTCATAAGCCATGGTAAAGATTTTGAAGTTGCTATTTATTGCAATGGGAAACCATTGAATGATTATCAAAACAGGATGACAAAAATACATTTATGCTCCAGGATGATTACGCAGGAGGCTAAGGTATGGATGATAGATTGGAGAAAATCAAGATAACAGGCATCATCCCACAACCTGGGATCTCTATAAATCCTTTAGTTGCAGTCGATCAGAAGGAACCTTATTTAGGAAGTGAGCAAATGTTGGAATTTCTACTGACTTGGTAGCCAAATTTCATACTCTTTCCAAGTTCCTAAAGTAGGATTCTCCAGGGTTACATTCCCCAGCAGGGCAAGGTTGTACCAGTTGACATGGCCTACTTATTACATCTAGACTTGTAGATGTTTCACTTATAACAGGGGAATCTGCAGCTCTTCCTAAGTCTTAAATCTCCCCTACATGCTGGCGCGTGATTTCAGTTCTGGTAGCAATACTCACAACTCTAGCGATAAGCTTCCTTATCCAAAATTCCCTAGAGGACTTTATCTCTCTTGGTCTTAGTTTAGAAGCTCTTAGATATTCAGAGAATCATCTAGTAGCACAGTGCTTTTTCCCTTTCGTGACACTCATTATTTGTCTCTTATTCATAGTCCTTGATTTTAATTCTCCGTCTGCCTAGGGCACAAAGCTATATGTGACCTCAGGTCTGTTGCCCTCCAGTGACTTTGAAAGAAGTCCAAATGTACATGACCCTGTACCATGGCATCTACCAGCCCACCTTAGGACTCATTATGCTGGCTAAGTCTACGTATATGAGAAGTAAATAGACCCCATTTATTTCTGTGAGTAACAAAGGGCAAATAGGAAATAGTCCTTTTGTCTGGTGCAGTGTCTCTTCCCTACCTGTGAGTGGCCCACCATTTTGTCACATCTAGTTCAGAGGAGAGACCACATTAGGAGAGACCCAGAGAACTCTCGGTAGTAATCACACAATTTACATCAGGGGCTGTTTGGCGTCATTCACTCTTCAATCCCAGTGTAACTTTGAATTTAGAGGTCAAAACAAGTCATTTCTAACGTCAAGAGAGAGTGACTTCTACACATTCCAGCAGAAGCACAGGGAGTATCCTGACATGGAAGGAGGCGATAGGAAGGGCTGAGGACGGTTTCTGGAGCTGTTGTGACTAGCTCCTCTTCTTTCATTTCAGATGATTTTTTTCTTTTTTTTTTTGGTTATTAAACTAATAACTCCTATCTTCCTACATAGGTGTTCATGCTAAACATGGAGTTTATGAGATCTCCAAAGCTCTTATCTCCCTTCCTCCATGTCGCTTGCTATGGTATTGTCTCATAAAAACATTGATCTGGCATTTATCGGACTAGATAACAAACATCCCCAGAACATTCCCTGTTGTCTCCAAGGAAACCTTTTAGGCAAAGCCATTATTCTCATTTAACAAGGGATCCTAGGATCCCATACCTGTTTTCCCAGAAATTATACTATTTGTTCAGTGAAGATTTCCTGAATTGAATTAAACTTTCAAAGAAGGAAACAGCTCAGAATCCGCACATGCAGTTTGCACCTTGCAATCAGTGTCCCAGGGCTACCGCTGCAGCATTTTGAGGTGGGTGGGGAGGAGGCCTACCATTTGGGACTCAGAAGTGGCACCAGGCATGAGGCTGACAGGGGCCTGTCAAGGTGAAGTTGATAGATGGATTTGTGCAAGGGAGGTAGTTATTTTAATAAGGATTATCTGAGTGGTCTCAGAATAACCAGCTGCCTGTCTCCACAGGGAGCACTATTTGACATAAATGAAGACAAGGACAATGATCAAGTCTGAAAGAGAGTTAATTGAAAAGGAGTAGCCTGCTCTGATCTCCAGATTGAGCTTCTGAAGAGGATTTGGGGAAGCCAGAGTGAGTCAAATGATTTTACAAGCAGGGATTTTCCCTGAGAGACACAAACACCATAACTTTATTGACCTCAAATCAGGAAAAGGCCAACATCACAGCAGCTCAAAGGGTGTTTGTTTCCAAGGGCTGAATCTCTTAATTGCCATGTTCATTAAAATGGTGTTTTGTTTTTTTTTTTCCTTTTAGAGCTAGACAAGCTTTTAAAAAATATCGAAAGAAAGGCGAATGAAAGAATGGGGCATTAAGTATTTGGCCCTGTTTTATTTTCTAACCAAATGCCTCAGCCTTTGGATTGGAAGATAAAGAAGTTTGGCTGAGAACCCATTTCTCTATTAATTCTTCTGGGAATCAGGAATTAATAAGCATCTGTCTTAGAAGAGCCAGCATTGGTTTTGTCTTGATGACCATATATTGTCTCAGATGTAATACAAATCTCTGCTCATAGGTCATCTCTTCAGACAAGCTGTGTGGGACCCCGCCACTCTATCTACGTTAGGGTCCCACTATTCTCTATTGGTAATTATCCAGGTGCAGTTTTCTGTATGGTATTTAGTAGTATTATCTAATATTACATTACATAATAATGTATCTGTTTATCTTTCTAACCTGGTTGACTGTGACCTCCATGAAGGTGGGACTTTGTTTACTTTATTAATATATCTTCAGTACCTCGAATAGTGCTTGGCACCGTTAAAGTGAATGACCAGGTTTGTGGGTTCGTGCCCTGTGTCAGGCTCTGTGCTGACAGTTCAGAGCCTGGAGCCTGCTTCAGATTCTGTGTCTCCCTCTCTCTCTGCCCTCCTCCACTCATGCTCTCTCTCTATTTCAGAAATAAATAAACATTTAAAAAAATTTTAAATAATGACCAAGTATCCCAGGCAAGAATTTTCATGTCTATTTCTTTACTTTTTCACGTTTATCTCTAATAAGCTACATTCACTTTTTTCCCTTGTTTGGAAAGCTATTTTATTGCAAATTTTAAAATTCATTTGTGATGAAATGATAATAACAAAGAGACACAAGAACCACTAACAATACACAACAGAAGAACTAGTCATACTGGGGGAGGGGAGGGGTGGAGAAACACCAAAATTAATAGCTAAAGAAATAAATGAAGTTTCACATCAATGAACAACCCAAATATAAAATATGCTACAGAATAAGTTAGGTAGAGTGAACTTTGTAAGAGCTGTAGCATAAATTTTATCATACACTTGGTATACAGGATTCTGTTAGGGTGATCAACTTTGATGAATGAACTCTGTTACTACCCATGCATTATTTTAATTGAAGTTTTTATTGACATGATTATAGATTCACATGTGGTTATTAGAATTAATAAACAAAGATCCTGGGAGTTCAAATGCCGGCAAAGCTGGCCAAGTACCACCCCTCGTTAAGGTCAGAGATCCACACTACTGATTTTAAGAAATGGAAAGGGGAGATTTCTGGTCGAAGATGGCAACATGGGAGGCTCCTGAACTCACCTCCTCCCACGGGCACACTGAGTCTACAGCTACATAGGGAACAATTGCCTCTAAAAGAAATCCAGAAAATAACTGAGCAAAAACTACACATGGAGTGAATAACAAAATATACCCACATTGAAATGGGTAGGAAAGGCTGAGATCCACTTTCTCCATAAACCCCACCCCTGGCACAGGGGCATATAATGGGGAAGGAACGCACAACTTCCAGCTTCTCCCTGAAGAGTGAACAGCCTGGACCCAACATCTAGTGTCCCAGCTTTTAAGACTTCCACCTGAAAGGTGGGTCCCCAGATACCCAGCTTAGAAAGCCAATGGGGCCTGGTGTCCTCGAAACTCACAAAACTGTAACAAAGAAACAGTTCTTAATGGGCTCATGGGGATGAGGACTTGCTGTGGCTATCCTTCCATGGCTCAGTGTAGAGGGAACAGACCAAAATGCCCATCTCTCAGTCTTTCCCTGAAAGAGGCCCCTTCATACTTCAAAAGCTGCTGACTGAGCCTTCTAATTTAGCACAGGCCTAAGTGCTGACTGTGGTCCTCCCTGAGGTGGGAGGCTGGGAGTGCAGTCTCTGTGTCCTTTCTCTGGCTCACCACAGGTCATTGGTGTCTCCCTGGAAGGGAACTTTTCCATAGAGATGTCAAATTGCCTTTCAGAGAGTTTTGGAAATTATTTTATTCTCTCTTTCGCAATGAGTGAGAATAGAGGTTTCTCCTCGTCCTTGCCAGTATTGGCTGTTATTTTTTAAATCTGTGAGTATTTGGTCATTTTCTTTTCAGTGTGAAGGTGGGTTTTTGCCTATTTGTTTTGGACCAGTAGTTCTCAACTCTGGTTGCATGTGGATCTCCTGGTGAGCTTCTAAATAACACTGGAGTCCCAGCCCCAGCTGATTGAATCAGTCACTCTCCAGGCAATTCTAATGTTCAGCCATGGTTGACAGCCTCTGTTTGGGGCTAGGATGGTAGCTGATACAGGACCAAACTGTTGAAAAATTGATTTGGTTCGGGAGCTCATAGCAAAGCATTGCATCAGAACAGCCATAGTTTTTTAATGAGCTCTACACAATGTATACAGTATATAGTATATACACTATATTTCCAGAAACATTAGTTCAGAGCAAGGTTAGTCAGAAAGCTGATGAGTTTGACATCGCAGCCTGAGTGTGAACCCTGAGCCCTTGCTCAGGGTCACAAGCTTAATTAGCATCTGAGTTACCAGGAATACAGAGGCATGGCTTCTTGACAGCTGTGCATATTGTGTGCCTGTGAATGAAACTGTTCCATTTGAGATAATTGTAGATCGCCATGCAATTGTAAGATGTCGTAGAGAGGGATCTCATATTCCCTTTCCCCAAAACTATAGGACAATATCGTAGCCAGGAATGGATGTGGAGATACAGCACATTTCCATTATCATAAGAAATCTCCCATGTAGTCCCTTTTCAGCCACACCCACTTCCCTTCCATAGCAACTCCTTCCTTAACTTCTGGCAACCACTAAGCTGTCCTCCATTTCTATAATTTTGTCACTTCAGAAATGTTATATTTGGGGCACCTGGGTGGCTCAGTTGGTTAAGCCTCTGACTCTTGGTTTAGGCTCAGGTCATGATTTTATGGTTCATGGGGATCGAGCCCTACATTAGGCTCTACACAGCACGGAGCCTGCTTGGGATTCTCTGTCTCTCACTCTCTCTCTGCCCCTTCCTTGCTCCTTCTCTCTCTCTCTCTCTCTCTCTCTCTCTCTCTCTCTCTGTCAAAATAAATAAATAAACATTAAGAAATGTTAGATAAATGGAATCATACAGTATGTAGCTTTTCAGATTTTTTTCCCCCCCGCTCAGCACAGTTCTCTGATTCATTCAGTTTGTTGTACTTATCAATAGTTCCTTTTTATTTCTGTGTAGTATTTCATGATGGGGTGAGCCAGTTTGTTTAACCATTCACCCAGTAAAGGCCATATGGATTGTTTCCAGTTTTTGCCATTACAAACAAAACTATGTTAAGTATTCATGTACATGTTTGTGTGTGTGTGTGTGTGTGTGTGTGTGTGTGTGTGTGCGCATTAGTTTTCATTTCTCTGGGATAGGAATGTTGTTGCTGCTGCATTTGAAAGTTTAGGTTTTTTTGCAAAACTGCCAGAGAGCTGTCCAGTTTTACATTCACACCAGCAATGTATAAGTGACTCAGTTTCCCTATATCTTCATCTGTATTTAATATGGTCACTATTTTTTTATTTTAGCTATTCTGCCAGACATACAGTGATCATGTATTGTGGTTTTAATTTCATCTCCCTAATGGTTAATGATAATGGAACATCTTTTCATGTGCTGTTCTGCCATCTGGACCTTTTCTGTGGTAAAATATCCGTTTCCATGTTTTGTCCTTTTTCTAAATTGGACTGTGTGGTTTTCCGTTGAAATTTGAGACTTCATAATATATTGTCCTTTGTCAGATACGTAGTTTGCAAATATTTTCTCATAGTTTGTAGCTTGCCTTTTCATTCTCTTAACAGGGTCTGTCACAGAGCTACAGGTTTTTAAAAAAATTTTTTTTAATGTTTATTTTTATTTTTGACAGAGAGAGAGAGAGAGAGAGAGAGAGAAAGAGAGAGAGAGAGAGACAGAGCATGAGCGGGGAAGGGGAGAGAGAGAGGGAGACACAGAATCCTAAGCAGGCTCGAGGCTCTGAGCTGTCAGCCCAGAGCCCGACGTGGGGCTCGAACTCACAGTCCATGAGATCAGGACCTGAGCCAGAGTCGGACGCTCAACTGACTGAGCTACCCATGCACCCCACAGCTAGAGTTTTTTAATGTTGGTGAAGCCCAATTTATCAAGTTTCCTTTAATGGATTGAAAGGAGTCAAATCTAAGAACTCTTTGCCTAGGCCTACCTGTCAAATATTTTTTTCCTGTTTTTTTTTTCCTAAACATTTTATAGTTTTACAGTTTGCATTTAAGTCTGTGATCCATTTTGAGTTAATTTTTGTAGTTTTTTTTTCTTGTTTTTGCTGATAAATGTTCAACTGCTTGAGCACCATTTATTGAAAAGGCAGTCCTCAGTCCATTGAGTTGCTTTTGTAACTTTGTCAAAGATGATGTATTTGGGCATATTTGTATGAATCTATTTCTGGGTTCTCTATTTTATTTGATTGGTCTGTGTGTTCATTCCTCTGGTAACATCACAGTCTTGAGTATTGAGCTAAAAAAGTAAGGCTTAAAATTTGGTAAACAGATACTTCACACTTTGTTTTTCTTTTTCAAAATTGTTTTACCCTTCTAGTTCCTTTGCCTTTCTATATAAATTTTAAAATAATCTTGTCTATATCTACAAAAGATATTGCTGAGATTTTGGTAGGAATTGTATTAAACCTAATTGGTTTGTGGAGAGTTGTTATCTTTGCTATGTTTAGTCTTCCAATCCATGAATACAGTATGTCTCTTAAATATATATATTTAAAACCTTATTTTTAAGTAATCTGTACACCCAACGTGGGGCTTAAACCCACAACCCCAAGATCAAGAGTTGCATGCTGTACCAATGAGCCAGCCAGGTGCCTCTGTCTTCATTTATTTAGCTCTTCTTTCTTTCATTGGTGTTGTACAATTTTCAGCATCTATATCACATGTTTTGTTAGGTTTACTTACAGGTTTTTCATTTTTTGAACAATTGGGAATGGTATTGAATTTTTAATTTTGGTGTATACATACTCATTGCCAGTATATCAAAATATTGATTTTTGTATATTTTTCTTATATTTCATAACCTTGCTGAAGTCATTTACTTGTCTGTGATTTTTTTTTCTTGTGGATTCCTTTGCATTTTCTGTGTAGACAGTCATGTCATCTGCACACACTTTTTTTTCTTCCTTTCTGTTCTGCATGCCTTTCACTTCTGGTTTTTTGCCTTGTTGCACTGGCTAGAACTTCCAGCACGATGTTGGTTAAGAGTGGTTAAGAGCTGACATCCTTGAATTGTTCTCAATCTTAGGAGGAAAACATCTAGTCATCAACTGTGAAGTATAATGTTAGCTGTAGGTTTTCTTGAAGATGCTGTTTATCAAGTTGAGGAAGTTTCCCATCTATATTCCTACTTTTCTGAAAGTCTTTTTTTAAATGATGAGTGGCTATTGAATTTTGTCAATTGCTTTTCTGCATCATTGATATGAGCAAAAAGTTTGTTTGTTTGTTTGTTTGTTTGTTTTTTAATGTACTTGATGTTTCTGGGTTGCCAGCGTCTTCAGTTTGGGATATTTAAGGCAAAAAGAAAACCCAGGGAACTCACTATCATATTCTCCCTCAAGTTCTGTTGTGCCTAGTTGGTCTTTCTTCTCTCCACCTTTCAGAGTCTCGTTGAGTTTGTTGTATATATAGTGTACAGAGTTTTCGGTTGCGCTTAGTAGGAGAAATAGGGGAAAGTAACTCCATTTCTCAGAAGTGGAAGCATATATTTTTAGATATTGCTTTATTATGTACATTGGATCGAACTAGTCAGGATAAGGCATTTGTTTACGTACTGTAACTCTTCATTGTTCTGAATGATTGAAGTATTATTTGCCTGCTTTAGCAAATGGAATCTTGATTGAATGTTTTTCATTACTGAAAATATTGAGTATTTTGTTTCACATGTTTCAAATAAAACAAATATCTGTCTCTATAATTATCTCTTGTGGCCTGTGTTTTGTGACTTGTCAATGAGACCCCAAGGTGGGCCTCTTTGTGGAAGGAATGAAGGTTTTAGAGGAGGCATAGCTTTCTTTCTGGGAATTATCCTTGAGGATGGTCTCTTAGAACACTAGGGAAGAGATAGGGAAGAGGGAGGGAGACATTGTATAGAGTTTATACATTAGGTGTTTTACACAGGTTATCAGCTCTATTTTTTAGCCGGAACCATGACTTAGAGGGTTTAAGTAGATGTGTCAGGATTGATATTTTAAGCCTGTGTCTGTAAACTGATAACAACTTTATTACCCCAACCAGTCTTTGCGAGGTCATGAGGTCATCACACGTGTATATGGAAGTTTTGCTCTGAGTTTATGTGCTGTCTATTCTAAAGGATATACTGTAGAGAACACAGTATGGTAGAGATAAGATGTATGATTAGATCTGCCTGCTAACTTCAGTAGCTATCGTATGCACTTTACAAAATGACATCCAGCAAATGGAATATGACAATTCTCTTTCTTAATATTGTAGCCTAGGAAACTGGATTCATGAGAACACTCCTGAAGAGGAGAATGGGCTAAGGATTTTTGAGAGAAAGAAAAAAATTATCAAAGGATGACAGTGAAAGAAAATGGGATAGAGAACTTTGTGTCACAATAAAGCATCACTAATAGTTCAGTAGAAGAAACATTTTAAGCATTAAAAATGAGAGAGTATTTTGGCACAAATGTCATCCAAAGATAAATGTGGCAAATAATGTGAATCGGATAAATTTGGTAATATAAATTTGGTTCAAGATAGGAGTATAAATATAAAATACAAAAGTTATATGATGTGGTACTCGGAAACTATAATATAGGCTAAAATACTGTAGTGTCATGAATTAATGTTAATTTTCTGAGGTATGACAATGATAATTATAGATATGTAGAAGAATCTCCTTATTTAGAAGATGCCTGCTGAAGGATTTTGAAAGCAAATGTCATAGTGTCTGCAACTTACCTTTAAATGATTCAGCAAAAAAAAGAAACAAAAGCCACTTGGAATATTTTATGCTCCTGTTCCCTTTAGTGTGTCCCTACCTTCTCCATCAGGGCCCAAAATACTCTTAGGGATCCACAAAAATGTTTTAATTTCTTTTAAAATCAAAAAACAAAAAAATGGATTTCTAGGTCAAAGAAATGTTTTGATGTATTATATTAATAATTCATCTTTATGCTAACACAGCCATAAAGTCTAATTCTTAATCTGTTTTTTGTGGAGGAGGAAGTACACAAAAGTGCGTAGGGCCCACGAAAGCTGTAGGGTGGCCTGGTTGGCACCACTAGAATTGAAGCTCCATGAGGGCAGAGCTCAGTGGTCTTTCCATACTGAAGACACAGTCATCACAGTGCCTGGTATGGGGCATAGTCTTAATTAGCGTTTGTTGGTTGAGTGAATCACTTTGAGTTTTGCGAACATTGGACATGATCTTCTAATAAAGCATAGTCGACAGTCTTCTGTAAGCCAAATATACATTATTTTTGGATTATCAAAAACACTTTGGATTGTTAACATCTCTTTCCCTTTTTTTAGTATGGAAAGTTGAAACTGTATAGGAAGGAAGGAATCAGTGTTGAGCAATCATTTGTTGACCATGCACTCTGTGATAGGCAGTGATCTACATTCCAGGCACTCTCTTTACCCACTTTGAACCCAGTGTGTCTGCTTCTAGGAGGAAAAAAGACAATTTTATGAATATTGTTCTGTGGATAATTTGCATACAACAGCAACAATGTAGTAATAAGCATCTGTGGGCACTTAGGTGCAAACAGTGTTCTTAAAAGCACTTTTTTTGGGAATGATCTCATTTAATTCTTAAAAAGATCTCCTATAAAAACTAACAATACCTCATTTTATAGGTGACCAAACTGGGGACTAAGAGGTCTAGCAACTTGCCCAGAATCATAAGATAAAGTGGCAGGGCCAGGACTCGAACCCAAATCACCAGACTCAGAGGCACATACTCTTCCCTGCCTCCTTCTGTTCTGCCGCCCACATGCGCCTTGAGCGAGCTGCCTGTGAAAACTTGGGGGATTATTTTTGGCTTTTCCAATATTTTGCATTTGTGTGCAGACCCAATTCTGGATTAAGTGCTTCACCCATAACTGTTGTCAGTAATAGTGTCTGGAACTGAGGTATCTGAAGTCACCTTGTGATCCTGGGAATGAGAAATGAATGCAGAAAAGAAAGCCACCACCTGATGCCCTAACAGGGAAACTATGATGTGGTGCAGGTGGCACTGTGGTCCCCCCGGGGTGGGGGGTGAGCATCGCTGCTAAGCCTCTCACTGCTCGAGCAGCAGTAGCAGGCAGTGAGAGAGCACGACTCAGACTCCAGTGGGCTTAACTCAATTGCCAGCTTTTCTAGGACAGGGCAGAGCCCCCAGATTTAGGTCTCCTAATCTGAAGTCCGTCTGTAAGAGGTAGGCAAGAGCTGCCTTTAACATCAGAGTATATTAAGGCCAAGTGTGGCTGTGGCTGTGACTGGCTTGAGAACACCACTAACAGGAAAAACTAGGAGGGAACCAAGACGTGCAGGATGCCTGTAAGCCCTAATCTGCTAAGAGAATGCACATTAACAGTCATTTGAGGCAAGACTGACAGAACAGTTGCTGCATGATATCCCCAGGGTGGGCCTTCTGAGGAATAATCTGTCTTTTGATCTAAGAGATGGTTAGACACACAGGGCCTGTGTTTGTTTAGGCAATGAGTGGATACATGAATGAGTGAGTGAATGAATGAATCCCTCCCTTCGAAGGATTTCTCCTCTGCTCCAGGGAGTCTGCAAGGATTTTATCTTTACTTCTTGTATAGTGCTTTCTATAATCTGTTGTCTTTGCTGGCTTTGTCGTATAGTGGGAAGCCCTAACAGTGTTCATAGTTCAACCGAGGAAGTAAAACAAGGACACAGCTTGTTAGAATAGAATGCCGCACGGAGGGGGATAGATGTATGAAGTGGGGATCTGGGGGTCAGAATTGGAAGGCAGCTATGCTCACCACTATACCACCAACGCACACTCTGGGGGTCAGAATTGGGATGGCAACAGACTTACCCAGGGTGGAAGCTTAGGGTCAGCATCTTGAGAAAGAGATTGTTTGAGCTTGTCTTTGAAGGAGTAGTTCACCTGCCAGCTGCACAGCCGAGCGTGCTTGGAAGATGCACACATGTAGGGTTACGGGGTGGGGAGAAAGCATGCCCTGTTGGAAACTGCAGGCAGTTCAAAATGACTGCATCCTAGGCTGCATAGAAAGGGGGGCAGATGAGGCAGGAAAGGTGGAAGCAGGCCAGGTCAAGGGGGGTTTTATCCAGTGTGTTCAAGTACTTGCACCTAATACCATAGGGCTGACGAGCCACTGAAGAATTTTGAGCAGAGTGACATTTGACTTTTAGAAAGATCTCAGGGACAGGATAGAGTGGAGTCAGAGGGAAGGAAACTGCTGGGGCTGCTGCAGGAGCCTGCTGCAACCCGCCAGGGTCTTGAGGGTCTGAGTGCTGTCTTGCCAGGTTCAGATGGGGGAATAAAGTGTCCCCGGCAGAGGAGGCAGCATGATCAAAGGGCTCCATGCTCCGGAGAAAACCTGAAGAGGAAGCAGTCCAATTTGCATAAGGCACTGGGTATATCAAGGACGTAATGGGAGAGGCAGCTGGAAATGTGGGTTGAAGGAAAACCAGTGAGGTGTCGAAGGCTTTTATGATAGGAGAAAGGGTTGGTGCAGGACAGTTCTTGTTAGGACAGTCAGGGAGGGCAGCATTCTGGCCAACTGCTATCTAATGAAGCGACATGGTCAGAGCTGGGTTTTAGAGAGAATGGCAGATTCAGAGTACGGGGAGAAGTTGGAGTTAGGAAGTAGAGGAGGAAGAGGAGGGGGTAGAGGAGGGAAGGAGGAGTAGGAGGGAGAGGAGGAGGAGGAGGAGGAAACTACTGTATTAATTTGGACAGGAGATGTTGAAGACTACTCTAGGGCCACGGCTGGAGGAATAATTTTCAGGGGACGAATGTTAGACACTCTACGTGGCAACATAGCACCCCATTGGTGCTTGTTTAGCAGTTTTCTTCCCGGTGGCAGAATTAATACAAGACACATGGACATGGATTATAGGAATTAGGAGGATGTATACTCACTGTGTCTATTTATAGTAGTTCTGGTACCTAATGTGGGAGAATAACCTTTAGCATCAAGTGAAATAAGTCAGTCAGAGAAAAATAGATATCCTACGTTTTCACTCATATGTGGAATTTAAGAAATTTAACAGAAGATCATGGGGGAAGGGAAAGAAAAACATAGTTACAGGCAGGGAGGCAAACCATAAGAGACTCTTAAATACAGAGAACAAACTGAGGGCACTTGTTGGGATGAGCACTGGGTGTTGTATGTAAATGATGAATCATGGGACTCTACTCCTGAAGCCAGGAGCACACTATATACACTGTTATTAGCTAACTTGACAATAATTATATTTAAAAAAGGGGGGGGGGGAGAATGATCTTTAGCATCTCAAGTAAATAAGACATCAAGATCCCAAAACTTCATTATTTACAAGTAAAAAATTCAATGATCAATTTTTAGATTTCTGTTGTAGTTACTTATTTTTTTAAACAGAAGGTGAGATCGGCCCAATTTAATTGAAAGAAGTTGGGATTCAAGAACTCTCCTTCCTTCCTTTCTTCCTGCCTCCCTCCCTCCCTCCCTCCCTCCCTTCTTCCTTCCTTCCTTCCTTCCTTCCTTCCTTCCTTCCTTCCTTTCTTTCTTTCTTTCTTTCTTTCTTTCTTTCTTTCTTTCTTTCTTTCTTCTTTGTCTTTGAATTACCTTGCATGTGTATGTGAATTTGGGGGCCAGTCTGCTTCCTGGGTGGCTGGGTGGGAGTAGAGGATGTGGAGATTTGTTCTGAGAACCAAATGAGTTGATGTGTGAATACCGAGCACCCGATGCTGAGTGTTCTCTTTGTTTTGGAATACAGAGTGGAGCAGTGTGCACTCAGACTTCGTAGGCAATTTTGTTTTAATATGAATATGAAGTTTCATTAGATGTGCCTCCAAATTACTTTTGTAAGAAACTCACCATTATTTGTACTGTGTAATTTTCCTTAAGATTCCAGTAGAGATTTGAGTACAAAGTAACTCTAATGGAGGAAACGACACAATCCTAGTACATATGATACCCAGCCACAACTGAGTTCTGCAGGCTTAAAAACTGATTCTCATTGTTCCTAAGTAGAAATCGCTGCAGGACTTAAGTTAGTGTTTTTATGGTCCCAAGGGCCTGCTTCCTTTTTGGCCCTGATACTGATACATTATTACAAACTCGTTTTATAAAATAAAACATAAAATAGTGTGGTAGGTGGAATTAATGTCCCCCCTTCTTCACTCCCTTCATGAATTGCCATCACACATTCATAGCCTTTGTCAGACTTTGCAGATCATCTTACCGGGGGCTGTGGGTATCCTTCTCCATTCCATTGGTTTGCGACAATGTCTGGTTTGAGAGGAAGCCCTCAAAGACATTGTGTGGTTCTGCTCCTGTCTCTTACACTCTGTCATTGTTTCCAGAGGAGCACATCCCAGGTAGTGTTGGTCCAAGGAAAACGAAGGATGTGTGGAGCTGACCTGAATGTGACCTGCGTCCCGAAGCAGAACTTCCCCAGGCTACTCTCAGGTTTGTAAGAAAACAAATGAATGTTTGTTGTTGGAAGTTGATACAATTTTGAGATTTTTTTTCTGACTTAATATCAGTAGGAATTCCCATGCTTTCTCAACTGACCTCACTGCGGACACACATGCAGAACTGTGCCCAGTCTTACGTGTAATCTGTTTGCCTGGACTGGAGAGTCCACTTTCCAGTTAAATCACCATGATTCTCAAATCAAAGCCATTGACCATCTCACAAAGCACTAACTTGGAAGTATTCAAGCTTTGAATTTAGGTCTGAAATACATAAATTGTTCTATTATTTTAAGAAACATCAAATGAATATCATAGAGAAAAGAAACTCTGGAATGATCAGGGGGCCAAAAGTCTTTGCACTGTATTCACCTTGGTCTAGTGGTGGGCATCTCAAATAGTGTGGCACAGACATCACATGAGCCAAGAGCACAATGTCAGAAGGCTAATTCTGGTCCAGTCTACTTGCTGAGATGTCTTGGCACTTAATTAACTTCTTTTTTTTTTAATTAAAAATTTTTTTTAATGTTTATTTTTGAGAGAGAGAGGAGCAGAGAGAGAGAGAGGGAGACACAGAATCTGAAGCAGGCTCCAGGCTCTGAACTGTCAGGAGAGAGCCCAACGTGGGGCTCGAACTCAGGAACTTTGAGATCATGACCTGAGCCAAAGTCGGACATTTAACCAACTGAGCCACCCAGGTGCCCCTTAATTAACTTTTTTGAGTCAAAATTTCCTCATTTGTTAAACAGGAAAAATTATAACTGCTCCAGTTGTCAAAGGGAGGGGTTTTTTGTTTTTTTTTTTTTTGGTGATCACATCAGAAGGAACTCCTTGAAAATGCTATATAAAGTGTAGCACAAATGTGAGATATGCTAATTCTCATCAGAATATCTTCTCAGGGGGTTTAGGTGTTTTGATTTTTAAAATACCCTGCCTGTATTATAATTTTTGTGGCCATGATGCATCCCCAAGTATATTCCAGAGTGCTGGATCAGGAGTTGGAATACTTAAGTTTCAGTTCTCAATTATATTCTAAGTATTGGGTTACTTATTTATTTATTTACTCATTCCACTTATGTTATGTGGCTGATCTTGTAGAGCTTTTAAAAACTTTCTCATCTGTGTCACAGTGAGAATAATGGAGTTTGGGTTTTCCTATCCTGGACCAAAAGGGTTTCAACCTTATTGTTTGATATTTAAAATGGGTGGAAAGATTTCTAAAGTGAAGAGTGTAGAACATTAAGAGATTTTTAATTATTGGAAAGATTCTCAGTGTTAGAGAGTCCCATTAAGTCTTCATAATTCTCCAACCTTATCATCATTTGTGGGTACTTGTGAATTTGTTTACTCGTCTATATCTGTATATGCTGCCTGCATCTGGTTAAGCCCTGTCTGCTTTCCCCTACTAGGACATGCTACTCTGTATGCTCTGACATCAACTTAAAAGTTTGCTTTTGCACAGTTTTTTTTTAATGCTTATTTTTGAGAGAGAGAGAGAGAGACAGAGCACGAGAGAGACACAGAATCTGAGGCAGGCTCCAGGCTCTAAGCTGTCAGCACAGAGCCTGACACAGGGTTTGATCCACGAACTGCAAGATCATGACCTGAGCTGAAGATGGATGCTCAACCGACTGAGCCACCCAGGCACCCCTTGCAACAGTTTGTTTTTCCACCAGCAAGAGTGAAAGATAATCTAACGCAAAATATTGAGTAGAGTCCTCAGAAAAGTATTGCCTCAGTCGTAGGGTAGAATTTTAGACTAAAGGCATTTGAGACCCACTCTAACAAAATTAAAATCAACCTCAAAAGAATCACTCTGATTCCAAATAATGCAACTGCACCCCTGAAGAAAGCTCCCAAATATTTAAAGTTACACAAAGAATAACAACTCAAAAACCCTCCAGCTCAATGACATAAATTTCTGTTTAGAATTCAATAAAAAATTACTAGGTATTCAAAGAGACAGGACACATTTATCCATAACCAGAAGAGAAAAGACTCAATAGAAATGCACCTATAAATGGCAAGACTCACAGAATCAGTAGACAAGGACATTGAAACATTTATTATAAATATATATGCTCAACAAGGAAGAAAAAAGCATGAGCAAGTTGAAGGGAGATATGGAGGATATAAAAAAGACTCCAGTGGAACTTCTAGAGATGAAATATACATTATCTAAAATGAAAACCACACAAGATGGATTAATTGCAGATTAGACATTGCAGGGAAATGATTAATAAATTTTAAGCCAGAGCATTGGAAAATTTTCCAAAATGCTAAATTTCCAGAGGAATTTACCCTGTTGATTCTCATGTTGAGAGTATTGAGTAACTGGGGAAATTTCTTGATACTGTGTACGTTCAAATATTCAGACGTAAAAGGTGAAGGTGTAATAGTGACTGTAGCCTAATAAGCTCCTTTTTAGGTGGTTATATCTGATTTCTAGAACTCTGAATTTACAAAGTTACAGAACTTAGAAAATCTTCATGGTGAGGAGTTAATATGTCCTGTTGGTAGTCTCTTAGGTGGTCCCAGGTGGTTTCTGTAAAAGACCACTTCCCGATTAATCCTTGAGGCAGATATTGGGTGATAACCACGCTACTCAAGACTTGTGTGAGGGAGAGAAGGAGAGGGAGAGAAGACCTCTGATAGGAGTGGGTAGCTCTGTGATTATTACCCAGGTCAGACTAAACTGCCCCACAGCTAAAAATGCACCTTTTTAATGAGATAAAAGCAGTCCCTTCAAACCATCAGTAGTAGGTGCATTTGGCAGAAAAATTGAATTCTACATTTAAAATATTCTTTGATATGAGGAAATATATACTTTCTGGAAAGTCTTTAGTTATTCCATCATTGCTGCTTGCCAGGATTTCTTCATGGCTGCTTTCGCAATTTTCCAAAGCATGTCTTTACGTCCGAATTCAAAAAGGTCATCTAATTTATAGCCTTTTATTATTAATAAGATCTGCTTCTCTACAGGTGGTTTTCTTTACAGGTGCTTTCTGTTGATGATGTTGCTGCTCTCTGCTTGTCCATATTCCTCTTTGATCTGGCAGTCAGTTTATCTTTGATTATTCTGTATGGACCTTTCCATTAGCACCATTTCCTCTCCAACCTTTCATCATTGAAATCTAAATAGTTTCTTTCAGTTAACAGAGAGAGTCATCTTCATTCTGTTATCAAAAATTATTAAATACAAATGATCTGATATAAAGTTAATTTGTGTGTCAGAACTCCAAAAAGTGGAGGCCATTCCAGTGGCCAGGCCCAAGTCACGAATCTAAACCTAAATCTGCCTGTACTTACGGGAAACACCTGTCAGGGACACCTAACACACACAACCCCAGTCCTCCAGCTCAACTTTGGCTAGGTGACCTTCCCCGAGAAAATAGGTCTTGCTAGCCTTATAAGGAAATCCCTGACCTCTTAGCCAATCATGCCCTGTTTCTGTGTTGCGGCTTTATTATTATTATTTTTTTAAGTTTATTCATTTCTGAGAGAGAGAGTGTGCTGGAGCAGGAGGGGCTTAAGAGGGGGACAGAGGAAGCTGGCTCCGCACTGACAGCAGAGAGCCCAATGTGGGGCTCCAACTCACAAACCATGAGATCATGACCTGAGCAGAAGTCTGACACTTAACCCACCGAGCCACCCGTGTTGTTGCTTCTAATGCTCTATAAATCTCGTGCTTGCCCTGAATCCCACAGGAAGAGCATTTCACTGCTCGCGAGCATCGAACTCCCCCAGTCCACAGACTGTTTTCCCTTGCATAAAGGACATCAGACTTGTTACTAAATTGTTTTATTCTTGTCATTTGGCAGATTCATTCAGCCAGATCTCAACAAAAGGTAGAAAAAGGTTTCAAAACCACATGATTATTATGATGCATATACTTACATATCCTGTATCAGAAATATCATTAAATTGCATGTGATTTACTGACTTCATCATTGTAGCTACATGAATGAATCTTCATCACTCGGTTGCTTTTAACCACATTTAATTTCTCAACTGTCATGCCAAAAAATTTACTTCCATACTTCAATTTCTTTTTTTTAATATATGAAATTTATTGTCAAATTGGTTTCCATACTACACCCAGTACTCATCCCAAAAGATGCCCTCTTCAATGCCCATCACCTACCCTCACCTCCCTCCCACCCCCCATCAACCCTCAGTTTGCTCTCAGTTTTTAAGAGTCTCTTATGCTTTGGCTCTCTCCCACTCTAACCTCTTTTTTTTTTTTTCCTTCCCCTCCCTCATGGGATTCTGTTAAGTTTCTCAGGATCCACATAAGAGTGAAAACATATGGTATCTGTCTTTCTCTGTATGACTTATTTCACTTAGCATCACACTCTCCAGTTCCATCCATGTTGCTACAAAGCACCATATTTCATTCTTTCTCATTGCCACCTAGTACTCCATTGTGTATATAAACCACAATTTCTTTATCCATTCATCAGTTGATGGACGTTTAGGCTTTTTCCACAATTTGGCTATTGTTGAGAGTACTGCTATAAACATTGGGGTACAAGTGCCCCTATGCATCAGTACTCCTGTATCCCTGGGGTAAATTCCTAGCAGTGCTATTGCTGGGTCATAGGGTAGGTCTATTTTTAATTTTTTGAGGAACCTCCACACTTTTTTCCAGAGCAGCTACACCAGTTTGCATTCCCACCAACAGTGCAAGAGGGTTCCCATTTCTCCACATCCTCTCCAGCATCTATAGTCTCCTGATTTGTTCATTTTAGCCACTCTGACTGGCGTGAGGTGATATCTGAGTGTGGTTTTGATTTGTATTTCTCTGATGAGGACTGATGTTGAGCATCTTTTCATGTGCCTGTTGGCCATCCAGGTGTCTTCTTTAGAGAAGTGCCTATTCATGTTTTCTGCGCATTTCTTCACTGGATTATTTGTTTTTTGGGTGTGGAGTTTGGTGAGTTCTTTACAGATTTTGGATACTAGCCCTTTGTTCGATATGTCATTTGCAAGTATCTTTTCCCATTCCGTTGGTTGCCTTTTAGTTTTGTCAATTGTTTCCTTTGCTGTGCAGAAGCTTTTTATCTTCATGAGATCCCAATAGTTCATTTTTGCTTTTAATTCCCTTGCCTTTGGGGATGTGTCAAGTAAGAAATTGCTGCGGCTGAGGTCAGAGAGGTCTTTTCCTGCTTTCTCCTCTAGTGTTTTGATGGTTTCCTGTCTCACATTCAGGTCCTTTATCCATTTTGAGTTTATTTTTGTGAATGGTGTAAGAAAGTGGTCTAGTTTCATTCTTCTGCATGTTGTTTTCTAGTTCTCTCAGCACCATTTGTTAAAGAGACTGTCTTTTTTCCGTTGGATATTCTTTCCTGCTTTGTCAAAGATGAGTTGGCCATACTTTTGTGGGTCTAGTTCTGGGGTTTCTATTCTATTCCATTGGTCTATGTGTCTGTTTTTGTGCCAATACCATGCTGTCTTGGTGATTACAGCTTTGTAGTAGAGGCTAAAGTCTGGGATTGTGATGCTTCCTGCTTTGGTCTTCTTCAAAATTACTTTGGCTATTTGGGGCCTTTTGTGGTTCCATATGAATTTTAGGATCGCTTGTTCTAGCTTCGAGAAGAATGCTGGTGCAATTTTGATTGGGATTGTCCATGCTTCAATTTCTATAAAATGGTTAAAACCCTGAGAGGAAGGAAAAGTTGATAAAGACTGCATATATAATTACAGGATTATTTACAGTGTGAATCTGAGTTTCTGGTACTTCTGAATTCAAAGTTGTATAGATTATTTAACAGCGTCTCATTCTGAGACCACTGGAAAATTGCCTTCTAGCTCAATGTTGTGCTAATTACTGTAAATCTTCTCTTGCAAAATGTAGAAACAATCTTACTGTAGTTTCTCAGGAATTTGGTGAATATCAGACAAAACCAAAAGGAAGGGGTAGAAATAGTAAACGTTTAGGCTATGGCATGACAGAACTGGAAGGGCCCTTCGAGTATTATACTCTAGAGTATTATCAGTATTATACTGATGCTGTTATTCCAACTTCCTCTTTTTCCTGTAGACTTCCAGGGAAACATGTGATGTATTAGTGTTGATACTCACCAGTCAAATACCACCAAGGACACTTAAAGTCACAAGAAGTTGTGTTGATTACTTGGTGCAATAAGGGGATCCCATGGGCAAGTGTGGGTGTCAAATTCAGAGGGTATAGGAAAATTTGTTACAGAATTTGGCTTTCTGTTAGGTGACTAAAGGGAGGGGTCGAGGAGGCAGGAGTTTGCTGTGGATGAGTACTGTCAGGGGATGGGGAAAATTCTTTACTAGGGGTAAATAGTTTGTATCTCAGATGCAGGAGGAGCATAGTGGGGCTATAACTGTAACTGATTAAAAAAATAGCTGGCACTCATGATAGGTGGGAGGGGGGATGTTTGGATATTTCTGTGGTTTGAATATTGTTCTTATTTTTGTCTAGGATCAGATATGATTGCAAAGTGATCTTGTGTTTTTCTCACTCTGTCATATTCCCAGAGTGACCTCTGCTGATGTTGGTGCTCTGGGACAGCATTTACATTCAACAGGAGAATATCATGGTCAAACTATGTCAGGTCAGCTCCCAACTGACAGCAATCAAAGCTTCTTTATTACTGTTCATTAAGACATCCCAAATGGGATGGATGGGAGTGGCAGTGTCCAAGCTTGAACATAAATCTCTTGACTTCTCGGACAGAGACCTTTTCATTAATGCATGCCAGACCATGAAAATCTGTTTGGCATTTGATAACATTAGGTCCAAATCCTGGCTCTTTCACTTAACTAATGTCTCTGAAGTTCTGTTTCCTCAATGAGGCAACTGAGTATCTTTGGATGAATGTTGTCTCCCGATTCTTTGTTATTATTTTGTAAGAGGGTCCAAAAAAAAAAAAAATGGGATTTTTCTTCAGCTTCAGGAAAAATGTATAAGAGATGCCAACTTATGATGAAAGCTTAAATTTTACTTTAAGTTAAAGTAGATTTATATTTTTTAATCCTATGGGTTTGAAATCAAAGTCAAAACTGGTAAGCAGCTGATATTATCTGTCCTTGGATTGAAATAAGATGATTTCTTGAATGCTATTTAATGTTAGGGAAAACAAACAAACAAAAAAAAACAAACATCCAGTATATTTTTCCTCCTGCCCAATTTTAAGGGCAATTATCAAGAAATAATACCTACATGAGTTAGTAGGGTTGTTCTCTTTCCTAGGCTCATACTGTAGAGTATATATCTATCCCTTATAAGTCTCAAGTAAGAAGTCCCAAACCTCCAACTTGTTACATATTTCACTTCAGCTCTTTCTTTGAAAATTGATCACAAGATTTATATTTCTACAGGCTGTTTACAAAAACTATTTTGGGTTTCATGAAAGGACATGACCTTAGGAAAAGAACAAAAATAACACAAAATATATAAATAGATGAAATAAGGTTAGAAAGCAATACTTCTTTAGTTGCTTTTAAATAAAATGTTCATGTAAGTTAAATTTGTGAATAGAACCATACACATCTTCTGGAAGCTCTAGGTTTTTTTTTTTTTTTTTCTTTTTTCTTTTTGCCTTTCAATGTGTTTCATCCTAGTAGTGAAATGTGGAAAAGGATTTCAGATTTCAAAGGAAAGATACATTGCATAAATAAGGAAGACGATATTCAAACAGATAAAATGGGCAAATATAATTTCTACAAATCACTTTATAAGCAAAGGAATGTTTGGGGGGCACAGAGATTGGCTGTAGGGCTCAGAGAGCTCTGAGGACATATTTGGAAGTCTTCACCAGAAAGCTGAAGAGGGAGAGTCCCACAATTTTCCCTAACACAGAAATCCTTAACGAAATAAACATAATGACAGAGAACATGAAGGGAGAGCCAACCTCAGAGGTAAAGAAGAGAAATTCCAAGTTTTCAGACCCCTAGAGGAATTCAAGCCGGAAGAACAAGCTAAAACTAAAGCCTGTGGCAGAATGCTGAAGCTGTGGGGAGGTACATATGGAACTTCTCTTTGAAGTTGTTTTTTGTGAGGAAAAACTCCCACTGGAAGATGTCAAAAAGTCTGAGGTTCTTGAAGGATCAAGTCACCCTGCGAAGTCAATGCAGGTGACAAATGGATGTATAAATAGCCCGAGAATTTCCAATAATGAGCAATCGAGAACATTTTTTTAAGTATTTACAATTTTTTTAATGTTTATTTATTTTTGAGAGAGAGAGAGAGACAGAGACAGAGACAGAGCATGAGCAGAGGAGAGGCAGAGAGAGGGAGACACAGAATCCAAAGTAGGCTTCAGGCTCTGAGCTGTCAGCACAGTGTCTGACGCAGGGCTTGAACTCATGAACACTGAGATCATGACCCAAGCTGAAGTTGGACACTCAACCGACTGAGTCACCCAGGCACCCCTTAGTATTTTTAAAGAATGATCAGAGATAAAAGAAGGATAAAAATCATACATAAAGTAAGAACAGGATATTATGAAAAAAGGAAAAGTTTACATAAAAGAACCAAGCAGAAATTGTAGAGATAAAAAATAAATAAATAGGACTTTAAAAGTAACAGCAACAACAACAACAACATATTTGGGAGTTTAAAAACGACACAGGATTAAAATATAGATGCGACTTGTAGGGATAAGGTAGGGACGGGTGTAAAATAAGTCATAATACATTCTAAAGACCATTAAGCATACGTGAACAATCAGAAACAAGTTCAGTAACTGTCATTTGGGTGGAAGGACAGATTGCAGTGTATTTACACAATGGTTAGTTAAAAACAAGTGAGATCGATATGTACTAATATGGATAGAATTTAAAAGCATCACTGACAGTGAAAGCAAGGAGCAATGTGACGCATGCCACGTGATACCATGCCCATCAATTTGATAAACCCGGAATAGAAAACAATATGCTCCTGAATAGACAATAAGTTGTTACAATGTAGAAACATGGAGAGAGAGCGTCCTCAGTTTGAACAGGGGTAGCACTTGTTCCTGGAGAGAGATGGAGAAAAATCAACTGGGGCCATTTTCATTTGGAACTCCAACTGCATCTGCAATGTTTTACTTATTTATTTTAGCAACTGAAGCAAAAGTAATACAGTGTTTATGTTCCTAGAAGGTTGGTAGAGGTGTTTTCTGTGGTGCTTTTTGTGCTTTTGGTGTGTTTAAAATTTTTCGCAGTTAAAAATGCAGGGACCAAATAAAAAATACGAAAGGATGGAACAACTTTCAGGAGAACGTGGGGCTTATCAAACCTAATTGTCTTCCTGCCTCCCTACACACGGACGTGACTCCCTCAGCAACAGGACCACAGTTTTGAAGTAGAGTGGGGCTGCCAAATAGAAATAAAAGTTCTCCAAGCTCTTTCATGCAACCCAAGTACGCGAGCAGAGATCATCTTTTAAACGGAAGTTTCTCTGACTATATTTGCCCTATCACCTCTCACCTTTGTTAGCCTTACTAACATTTTTTTTTTCCCCCGACATAGACAGAAGTGCAGCTGAGAAGTAAATAGAAGTGTGATATCTGAGAGGCAGGGCACTCCTCTGAAGTTCCTCTTTCAGTTCTCTGAGGGAAGATGTTCTTTCTCTTGACTTCTTGCTTTATGGTACAAAGTGGTGAAGGACAACGGATGCTAGCTAAGGATCAGTTGCACAGAGCTGCGTGGATTCTGATCAGAATAGAATGAAGCTGTCTGAAGGGTCTATCGTTATTCAGTATCAACTGGGGGGAAAAACTTCAAAATTCAGTGACCAAAGAGAACTAGTATGACACATAGGAAGAGTGTTTCTATAGTATCTGTAGTAAGAGAAAATAGAGAATTTGTAATTAAATCATTTTCGTCATTTAATAATGGAAGAGACAAGTTTAACACATCCTGTGCTTTTGATGTTAACTGGAGTTTAACATATTAATTGCCCTGATCTGATTTGAAATAATGCAAATTTAATCCTGCAACTGCTCTTTCCTATTTACTTTAACTGATGAGTCTTTCATGGTTCTCCAGCATGAGATTTTTCTTTTTAAAATATTTATGGTTGTGTCAAATATGTGTAGATTCCTTCAAAACTATCTCATTTTTAAAAGCAATTAAAAGTGAGAATAGGCCCCATTAAAATTCAGGAATAAAACTAGTCATTAAATGAGAGTAATCTGTGTGCTGAATACTAAAGGATCTGGCAGTTCTAGGTTGATGACTGAGCCTAGGCTAAAGCAGAGTTAACAAGGCTTTAGTGACTGAAACTTGAGTTACACCGGAATTCTAAAAAGCCGCAAGGAAATTCGTTTGCATTTATGAGAAATAGAATGAGGGCTTTTTTTTTTTAAAGATCTTTTGAAATTCAGGTTGATTGATCAAATGAATGTGAAAAAAGGGAAGAGTTCTTGGGCCTCAGAATGGAGAATAATAGAGTATAGATGACAAACAGATAATCTGGGCAGAGGTCCCATAGGATGATGTTTCCATTTCATCCAGGGATGGGTTTTCATTAGTGAAGACATTCCAAGCTGAGTAAAATGAAAGAGATTGGTACCTTCTCTGGAATTAGGTTTGGGGTAGTCAGAATTGACATAGTAAATGATTTTTTTTTTTAAAGTCTTTATTATGAGATACTCTGGTTTTTTTTTTAAATGTTTATTTTTGAGAGAGAGAGAGTGGGGGAGGGGCAAAGAAAGAGCGGGACAGAGGATCCAAAGCGAGCTCTAACCCAGGAACCACAAGATCATAGCCTGAGCCAAATTTGGATGTTTAACTGACTGAGCCACCCAGGTGCCCCAAACATACTAAATGCTTTTTAATGCCTAAAAAAATTCTTGTCCAATGTCTAAAAAAATGATTTACAGGACTCTTGTTAACAGGTAGAATTTAATTACACATTGGATTTTAACTGCTCTACACATAAAAATCTCTTTTCCTCTCTTAAATTTCTCTCACAACATCCATCCTTCTAAAAATGAGATTTGGATGACCCTGAGATACTATCCCTGGATTCTTTACTGCTGGGATCCCTGTTACAACAACTTTAGGTCATTTATATCCTAGGGAAAGAATCTGTGGCCCTAATTATTGTGAGAGTTGGGTGGAGGGGCAGGGTTTGGATATAAAAATGCTAATGATATAAGCCAGCTCTAAAGAGAAGATATGAAGGGGCATCTCATTTTGGAATCTCAAATTTATCAAGTTCACTATCTGACTGAGGAGAAATTGTCCAGAAGATACATTTTGGATATAAACTTTTTATATTTCGCTATGAATTCTGCCTCCTATTCTCCTGGTTGCATTGCTGGTGAGTTGGGCTGAATGTCAGCCTGAGCTCTAAGGCCTGTTTCTTCATACTACATTCCTTGGACTGACTCTGACCTTAGCACTTAAAGAGAGGTGGTGGCTTCAGAACATAAGCCACCGTCGATTGCTGCTAGAGCATTAGGAAAAACCAGCTCCAGTTAGAGGGGGAATGTTGAGCTCCCTCTTTCTCTCGAAAAACTCTGTACTTAGATGTGGAGGAGGTGAGTGTCAGCGACTAATGTACAAAGACTCTCATTCTTCTTTTTTTTTTTTTTAATTTTTTAAAAATGCTTTTATTTATTTTTGAGACAGAGAGAGAGCATGAGCAGGGGAGGGGCAGAGAGAGGGGGAGACAGAATCTGAAGCGGGGTCCAGGCTCTGAGCTGTCAGCACAGAGCCCGACGCGGGGCTCGAACTCACGGACCGTGAGGTCATGACCTGAGCTGAAGTCGGACACTTAACCGACTGAGCCACCCAGGCGCCCCTAAAGACTCTCATTCTTAAGTCAGGGTGAAAGGGTTAGGAAAAAGCAACATTATTCCTCACCTCACACATATTTTTGGAGGTACTATAATGTGCAAGGCGGTGGTTAGGCACTGTTGCCAATACGAGCATCAAGGTCTCAACCATCGACCTAGTCTAGTAAAGACTATAGAGAGAGTACCAAGGGTTTCAGGAGGTCAATATTTAATAAACATTTCCAGAACCAAGTTCTAAACCAATTGGCAGACACAAAGTTGGCACAAAGGTAAGATCAAAATGCCAGTGTTGGTATGATAGAATTGATGAAAAAAACGTGGCTTGGTTGTGAGGCAACAGCGGGATTCCTAATTATGTACTCAGAATTAGATGGGTATGTCTTCCAAGTCTCAGCCTCGCCCATGCCCTTCGAGGAGGGTGGCCCTGTAAACCTTAAGTGTAGAAGAGCAGATCTCAGGCTGTGCTTTCTGCAGAGCTGCTTCTCAAGAAGGAAACTGCGCTGTCTGTCTGGTCGGACGGAGGCCCCCAAATGTGGGGTGATGATCAGGTGAAAGTCGGTGATGGGTGTGGTGGAGGGATTCACCTGAGGCAGAACAGAGAAGATACAAGTTTATTGAATACAGTGCAAGGGAGTGGTGGGCAGGACAGCAAAGGAGAGACTGTCTGTGATAAGGCAATGGGTGGGGGCTGTTTTATTTTTTTATTATTATTAATTTTAAATTTATTAGATTTTATTTTTACTGTTTTATTTACTTTTGAGAGAGAGAAAGTGTCTAACAGGGAAGAGGCAGAGAGACAGGGAGACACAGAATTCAAAGCAGGCTCCAGGGTCTGAGCTGTCAGTACAGAGCCTGAAGGGGGGCTCGAACACGTGAACCACGAGATCATGACCTGAGCCGAAGTCAGACACTCAACTGACTGAGCCCCCAGGTGACCCTTTTATTTTTTATTTTATATATAGAGAGAGTGTGTGTATGCATGTGAGTGTGAGTGGGGATGGAGGGGCAGCAGAGGGGAGGGGGTGGAAGCAGAGGGAGAGAGAGAGAGAAAAATCTTAAGCAGACTCCATGCCCAGTGCAGAACTTCATGTGGGGCTTCATCCCTCAACCTTGGAATCATGATCTGAGATGAAATTAAGAGTTGGCTGCTCAACTGACTGAGCCGCCCCAGTGCCCCAAAGATTGAGGTTACCCTTTTTCTTTTTAAGTAGGCTTAAGCCCAGCACAGAGCCCAATGTGGAGCCCAGTGCGGAGCCCCACGCAGGGCCCAATGTGTGCTTGAACTCATGACCCTGAGATCAAAACCTGAGCTGAGATCAAGAGTCAGATGCTTACTTAACCGACTGCACCACCCGGGGAGGGTGGGGCTGTTTTTAACGGGGGAAGATGAGGAGGTATGGAATTTTCCCTTTTTTGGTAACTGTGTCTGGTTGTAAGTAACCCGTTGGTTAGTTAGGGTCTATGGATATTTTGAGGTGGGTCACCTGATGGGCCTGTTTTCAGCCAGGAGATCCTGTGGGCTCATTCTACATTCCATTGCTCAAGCCTGTTTGCCTAAAAGTGGCCTCTACAGAAACTGTGTGTATCCAGTTGATTATTCTAACTTTACCAAACAGATTGATTCTCTTAGAATTAATGATATGATATCAAGAAATCTTTCTGACATCATCTTCTAGATTCTATCCTTAGGGTCTCCTAAGCAAGATATATGAAATCAATGGATTTTGGGTCTGCCTCCCAATTTTATTGTTTAACATCCTTTTTGCCTTCATTTTTCTGGTTTGCACAATCCAACCGGTTGTACTTTCCGGTCAGATCAATATCTAATCCAGGTCTTGGTGTCACACATAATTGCCCTTCATGGCTTCTGTTTAATATTTAATGGGCTTCATCTTTAGTATCCTAATTCCATATACTTTTTGGTCATGATCTCAATCCAATCACTCCACCTTCAGGAGCAATCTTTCATTGCAGTTCACTCAGGAATACTTTGAATATTTTACACTGCTGATTTCACAGATTCCTCTTCTGTGACTTCCACAGGGTGCTTCTTAATAATTTTCTGGATCCTGGCTCCCTCTGGAGGAGTCATTTCAGTATCCTCTGATATCTTTCCTCTCTTTCTCTGCTAGATTTTGTTCTCCTGCTAGGCCTTCTTTCCGATTTAGTAAGAATTGAAACAATTAAACAGTCGCCTGTTTAAACATTGCTTCTGAAACTTGTCTGCATGTTGGCACCTCCTAGGAGGTTTAAAAACACTGATGCCACATCCCACCCCCAGAGATCGTAATTGATTTGGTCTGGGGTGCAGCCCCAAGTAATCCCAGCATAAGTAATGTTTGAGAACCACTGCATAAGAACATGTCCCTTTTTCTAGCACTTTGAGAGCAGTTAAGACTCTCGCATTTCATGCCCCTCTATTCTGATCTTTAAATTCTGATTTCTTCCATGTCTACTTAGTTTAGTTAATATTCCAACCATCCTCGTAAGTAACTCTCTCTCTTGCTTCTGCTTAACCACGATGCCTTTCTTTATTTGATTTTCATTCTTCTCTTGTTCGTATTTGAATAGAAAGACTGAAGCACTCCAGGAAGTTGCTGTATTTTCTTTATAATAAGGATCCCATGTCTTTTTAGTTAATACTTAACAAAATCTACTCCTCTTCTCTGAGTGAAACCTAATTTGGATCTAAAATCTGAATCTAGTTTCAAACCAAATGGTGGGCTGGCTCTTGCACCTGTAGGCAAAGGTTCATGAATTTAAGAATAGTTGCTCCATAGTTTTCTTCTGATTCCTGAACGAAGAATGGAATTTGGGGCTGGGGATCAATCCCTTACTGTCTACCCAGACATGGTACTAACATTGGATCTAAATGCTAACTAATGCTCTGTAGAACTCCACTGCACCACAGATCTGTCTGCAAAACGGTAAAATGGAATATTTTTGCCCATTCGTTGATGCTTTAGGAGCATTGCACTCAACGTGAGGCCAAGCCACTCTTGGGAAATTCAAGGTCAGACTGCCGCAGCCTCCTCCTGAGGCCCTCATGGCAGATGTCTGGATGTGTTGCTGTGGCCTGGTGCCTGCAGCTCAGCCTTTACAAAAGAGCCACTTATCTATGGTTGAAGCTGTCATAAACTTTGTGACCCAACAGGGTTCAAGTGCCACATGATAATCACTTGCTAAAGCCTAAGTCTTAAAGCTGCCCCTTCAGAACATATCAGCTAAAAACAAAAGCAAGCAAAACAAAAGTAAACAAAACCGTCCAAATTGGAAGACACAATACAGATATGCTGCTGAAGCCAAATGTTTCGCTCTTATTTCAAATGTAGAAACACTCTTCTCCTGGGCCACGGCAGATGCTTCAATCTCCAGGTATTATTTTACTACCCAAGTTCCACTCTGTATTTCTATTTTATAGTCCTTGAACTAGGGCATTAGAATGACAGTTTCTAACAGCTCCTTTCTTTATTCAATCAGAGACAAAGGAATTATGGAGAATGAGGTCAAAACACCAACTTGTCACTAGGGCTTTTGGAAAACATGACTTAGGTGTGTGACAATAGTGGTCTTTTAAAATTGCATCCCAGGGCACCTGGGTGGCTCAGTCGGTTAAGCATCTGACTGGCTCAGGTCATGATTGTGAGTTTGAGCCCTGCTTGGGGTGAACATGAGCCCTGCATCAGGTAAAAAAAACCCCACAAAAACATGAAGCCCCGCTTCTCTCTCTCCCTCTCCATCCCCCTCTGCTTGTGGATTCTCTTTCTTTCTGCCCTTGGCTTACTTGCACTGTCTCTCTCTCTCTAAAAAAAAAAAAGTAATAATAATAATAATTAAAAAAATAAATAAAGTTGCATCCCAGAATTAGGTAGGTTTATCCGATCACAGACAACCTAAAAACAAAAACAAAAACAAAAAGGACAGTCAACTCTGGAGGAGTGAGGCAGCCAGCTAAAACAGAAGGCTTGCAAGAATAGAATGTAACACATGCTTCCTGAAGTTAGGCTGGCCCAGCTTAGGTTTTATCTCAAATTTATGAGTCATTGAGTGCTCCTGCTCCGCTAATAGAGGTCCCTCAATATGGGAACTGGAAGCGGGTGGAGAGAAGGTTCCCGTGTACAAAAGAGATAAGACATAAACACAAATGTCCTTACACCAGCAATGTCTGAGTGACCCATGAAAAAAAAAAAAACTCAGGAGCCTTAGTCCTGAGGAAGGCTCAGTTGTGATTACTGCCACCTGAAAGACAACTCTTGCAATAGATCTTAGAGGGTTAGAAACACAACATGGAACTGGGGAATTCTAGAAGCATCCTTGGCAGAAACATTGTACAATGGAAAAGTTGAAGACCAAGTGAGTCACCTCAAGTCTCCCATCACAATTTAAGCCGCACTGTACCTTCGTTAATTAGCTCATCTTGTCCTGTTTCTCAAATTAATCCTATTTAACATTTTATAAAACATCTCTTGTAAAACCTTTCTATGGCTCTTAACAGTGCACGAATATTGCAGGACTAGATCTCAGCACCTGTAATCCAACATATTTTCTGGTTCATCCTCTAATCAAAATCTTATCCTGGGGACTTGTGGCCTCAAGGGAATGAACTCTGAACATTGTCAAAAGTCCCAAGGCTGGCAGTGGCCTGTTAGAGTGTCCAGCTGTCCTGTGGGATCAGGTGGTAGGTGGTGACAACATAAAGAGCAGGACAGCACGTTTATCCTGAAATCAGGTAAAAATCTATCCTCTTGCCCAGGAATAGAGAAAAAATGGGCTGATAGGCTTCCATTTATGGAAAACATCCATTCCTGTCTTCACTACACTCCCATGAAAAGAAACACAATTATTTGTTTGTGTTATCCTTAATGCATTAATTACTATAACATATAAAGACACAAATGTTGTAACTTATAAACATATAATTAGGATATTTTACACAGCACACACTCAAATACATAGAATTTTAGTTCCCCTTACAATCTTTAGTTACCTAGCTGTCAGAAAAATAGAGAAACCTAGAATTATGAATTATGCAAATTTAATACATGAAAAATTCATCTTAAGTGAGAGTAGGGAGGTGAGCATAGTAGAATGCTAATAATCTTTAAAGGTAATATCTTTATTCTTAAAAATGTCTCTCATTGTCAGGGCTGGCCTACGTCTTCGTCTCCATAGCGCTACACTTTTGACAACTGGAGACATCTGGCTACAGAATTTAGCCTATCATTTAAACCAAATCTTTGTGACTTAAAATGGAGGTGGCCATGTGGGTAGTCAGGCCTTGGTTGTTATAGTTCTAACTGATCTGCTAGTCTGTCCCTTTTATCTCTCATTCTCAGAATTTGGCATCTGTGTAGGACCCAGTGTTCCGAGACCGACTGGGGGGGGGGGGGGCGGGGGGGGGGCTATTTTGCACTCACTGATCTTCATCCTCACAAGGCCTCTTGAAGCCTTAATCTTGGTCCTGTTTTAAACATGAGGAAACCCCTTACCTTTTAGGGACTGTGTGAGGATTAAATGGGATGTAACATGTGTGGCACCATCCAGGCCACAGGTACTCCATGAATGTAAGCCCTACTATACTTCCTTCTCTTAGGCATTTACTGATGAAGGCTGGATGGTATACTTATCATCCCAAGGATTTAAGTCAGTTGGTGACAAACCTGTTCAGCCATCCACTATAGCACTTAAAAGCTCCAAATAGGTAACCAGTGCAATTCCAGTCAAATGCACTGTAACCCTCACAAAAGCTGGCATGATGTTGGATATCCCTCTGGGTGATAACAGGATTCCCCAGTAGAACTTTAGGGCATGCAAAGATTTTTGTGGAACTGGTAACAAAAATATGTATTCTATAAACTTCATTTTCCTATGTTTTCCTCTCTTGATCAACTATAAGTTGATCACTATGCCTAGTGTCCATTTGTGTGTGTGTGTGTGTGTGTGTGTGTGTGTGTGTGTGTGTGTGTGTTTTGTTTTGTTTTGTTTTCCTGTTTGTTCTACCTGGCTGTTTTGCGCTATTTTCATCTACTATATACATATACCCAATGGCTAATTATTACAAACTCTGGCATTTAACAACTGGCTGAATGACCTTCAGCAAGTTACTTAGTCTCTCTGAATCTTAGGCAACTCATCTGAAAATACAGTAATAATCTAATATCTTAAAGATAAAATGAGATGATATATCTAAAGTAGCAGTTCTCAAGCATTTCGACTCAAAACTCCCTTAACTCTTAAAAATTACTGAAGATTTCAAAAGCTTTTATTTATATGAGTTGCATATCTATAGATATTGACAATATTGGAAATTAAAACAGAAATATTTCTATAATATTTATTTATTTTAAAATAGCAATAATAAGCCCATTATATATTAACATAAATAACATTTTTTTAAGTTTATTTATTCATTTTGAGAGAGACAGAGAGAATGGGTGAGGAAGGGACAGACAGTGGGAAAGAGAGAATCCCAAGCAGGTTCTGCACTGTCAGTGCGGAGCTCAATGCGGGGCTCGAACTCACAAACCATGGGATCAAGACCTGAGCCAAAACCAAGAGTTGGATGCTTAACTGATTCAGCCACCCAGGTGCCCCCATAAATAACATATTTTTAACTAAACAACTGTGTTTTAAAAAAAAAAAAAGCTTCAGAGAGTGGCATTATTTTATGTTTTGCCAATCTCTTTAATGTCTTTTAAGACGGCAGGAATGTCATATGTACCCTTTATATATGATTTATTGCAATATGTTGTTTTGGTTGAAGTGGATGAAGAAAAAGTGACCTTACACAGATTCATAGTTGGAAAAGAGAAGACGATTCTTATAGACTTTACCCTTAGTTGTGGATATTCTCCTTTGATAGATACCCAAACTGAGCAAGTGGTAGTTTATTAAAGGTTTGTAACAATCTGGAATCTTAAACCATATTGGGGAACATTCTGTACTGTGTAATATTAAAATCCATCGGTCTGCTCTGCACTTTGAATGGATCTTTCACCCACATATAATTTTATGCATTATGCATGGATCATTTGGAAAATATTGGTTTACTGAGTTATGCAGGCCTTCTAAATGTTGACACATTTTATCGCAGGATATAAACAAAAATCACATTTGTTAAACTCGCCACCTATCAGATCAGAAAAATCTTTAGGTATCGGAAAGCTGTCAAGCTCATGGTGGTAGATACAAGTCTTCACAATTCTAATTTTCATTTGAAAGTTCAAATTTTATCAGTGGCCACAAATATTGTTAGTTGTTTTTCTTCAAGTGACAAGTTCACTTTGTTCATTTCCAAGAAACATCTGCCAAATACCCAAGTCTGAAAACCACTGTTTGTCTGTCAGCTGTTCTTTCCAGAAAAAATGTGTTCTATGAAAAAAGTGTTAAGTGCAGCTTGCGACTCAAATAATCACACACCTTTCCTCCGCTTTATGTGTACTTTCCATTTAATCATATAGAATATTAAAAAGATGAGCATTTAAGAGGTAAAATTTAATAAGGTTAATAATTTTTACTCCTTCATTAAAAACACTCTTAAGTGAGTCTGGCTTTTAATTTTTTTCTTACATGCGAGTTCATGGCTGTTAAGACTATAGTTATTACTGATATATTTTTGTTTTGGTGTCACTGCCTTGATTCATGCTTAGGGGCCATGAGATTTTCCCATGATAAATTTCACATCATCAGTACAAATACCAACACAACAAAGACAGACATGTAACTTCTTAGCGCTATTACAAAATTAGTTTTGACTCTGCAGAGTCCCTGAAAGGGTTCTGAGGATGCTAGGGATTCTTGAGCCATACTTTGAACTGCTAATATATGTTTTAGATACTACATGATTCAATACAGAGTAGGCCCTCAGTAAGGAAGATAAATTCCGTTACAATGTGAGTATTTTTATACTGTGAGTGTACTTGTGTTTGAACCTGTGGTATGGAGGGTTGAGTTCATGGCACTTTATTGTCACCGGTTTATGTGAGAGACCCTCTTTCCACCTTCTAGGTTTTAATAATTTTAACCTCTTCCCTTTGTCCCCCCAGCCCTAGAGCTGTTTCTGATTCTCCATGGCTGGAGGAAATCAAACACCAAAGTTAGTGAGGTGGGAAACCATGAGTAGTTTCATAGCCCACCCTCCACTGAGGTAAACAATGATCTGAGTTTTGAGACCAATTCCCGTAATCCAGTCAGTTATCACAAATGTTATTTAAACAATCTGAGCCTCTTCTACGTTTAATGTGATTCAGTTTACCAAAATAATTTTTTAAAAATGCTGCCAGAACCACAATACTATTTTTAGAAATAGGAAATACTCCTCCCACCTTTACATAGTGATGTCTGAGGATGATTATAAACATTTACAGGTGATATTTAAATTAGGCAAAAATGTGTATTTGTTCCAAAACAATTGAGCAAAGGAGACTGAGACAAACACAAAGTGTTTCATCACATGAAGACATTTTCTCTGGCTTCCTAACAGGGCAATTTAATTCCAAAAGATTGCATGTATTGATTGAAGTACTAGCCCCTTGATACTTAACAGATGAATGAAACCAATGAAAAGGGCACTTACTATTCACATTTCCCAATGTGAAAGAACAAGTATTAATAAAGGGAGAGAGTTAATTTTAGAAAATGACAAAAGATTGCATTTATTGAAACTGTTTCATAAAATAGGATTATAGGTTGTTAGCCTAAAACAATACAGGGTTTAAAAGAGAATCAGGTCAGAGAGTGCAGCTTCTGGGGCGAATGCCTCCAGATGCTGTTCAGGATAGAGATGACAGCATGGGTTGCCTGAAGCAGAAGTAGGCCTTAGGGAGCTTCTAATCTGGGAGAGGCTCTTGTTGGGTTGTGGAAGTGTATAAATCCTTGCTTTTCAATCTTAGCTCTTCTGCTGCTTCTGTTCACTCTCCACATTCCTGGTCTTTCTGACCCTTCAGCTCCTCCAGATTGTTGTCTACTTCCGGACTGCCAAAATGGTGCCTGCAAAGGGCACTGCCTTGAACAACGGGAGGCATCATCTCTTCAGGGAGTTTAGATCTGACATTCATTCATTAAAAGAATAACTGCAGGTTAAGTGCAATCTCTTAAAAAGTTTCTGATATCTATGACAAATAACATGTAGAACAAATAAATCATCTTGTGGTGTGTTAAGTGACTGGCTAAGGAGATGGGTTGGGAAGAAGAGGGATTAACAAGTGTTTTAGATTGTCAGATTCTTTGGGCAGTGAGCTAGGTTTTACAAACATCAGTGATTTTGATCTTTACAAAAATCTCATGGTGAGGCTCAGAGAGGATAACTTGTCCAAGGTTGTTGAGATTGCTGTGAACTGGCTTACTCCACTTGGTCTATCATAACTATTAGATACTTCATGATAGATCATGGTAGCCTCTGTCAAACGCGGGACAATGTTAAACTTGTCTGTTTAAGACTTTACTCAAGGCTATTACAATAGTTTGTGGGAGACTCTATGTCTGAGCTCAGCTCTACTGTAACAGAGAGCTGGGGTAGGAAGGAGGATCTTAGGTCATCTTTGTTGGCTAATTGTCTTTATCCAAAGGAAAAATAAACTTTTGTGTATCTTCATGACAAGAGATAATTTTACAACTTGGAGTAAGCTGCCTGCCAAAGTTAGGCTCATAGCCCTTCCACAGAAACTGGGAGATGGGGCATTGTCGTCCTTAATGATTATATTTTAGAAGGATGGCTCCCAGGTTTATAAGAAAGACATTCCTAGAAGGTAGAACTGGTGAGAGGCTTTTAAAAAGCTTTACATAAGAAAAGTAATGAGACAGAATTTACAATGAGCTTTCTTGAAGCAAATGCTCTGAGACAGGGGGGTCAGGGGTCTAGAGGCAGGAAGAAGCCTATCTAAGATTTAGTTAGCCTGAAAGAAAATTAAGGTCCTTGGTCTTGGTCAGTCCTCCCTTTTGTTCTAGGGAAACCAGGCATTGCATTGAACAACTTAAGAAAACTAGTGCAGTAGTTTGTTAAAGCAGATTTGTGTTATTTAAGGACAAGTTGAACCATCTACTGAGACTTGGTGGTAGAGGTTATTTGCTGGGTGGTATGAGCAGTTGGGTATTTAACAAGGAAGATTCCTATGGGAATAAAAAGGAGAACAGACATTAATGACTGGAACAGGCTATAAATCCAGTTCCTGAGTCCAGAAAGTAGACAATCAAGAAGATTCCTAGACATTGGTCTTGATGTGTCTGTAGATAGTGCAATGAGGATGGCAATGGCAATGTGATAGATCTCCCAGTTTGCAGTTGGAATGTTTTGGTGATGGCATAGATATCAGAGAGGTTTGGGTGAGATTGACGACAGTTTTAGTTATTTTCCAGAAGAGCATGGAAGATGCAGGATTTCTGATGAACTTCCTCAGTGATCCATACGGCTGCAACTTGGGGCCTGAAGGTGCCTATATGTGATCTGCTGAGTGATGAGCCCTTTGAAGTTTATATCAAGTCATCTGGCATCAGCTCATGGCTCTTCTTCAGATCCTGGGGAGAAAGGCTAGGAAGATAATGGAGAGTTCCAGTAGGGATCTGGGCAGTCAGGCTTTAATTCTCAGTGACTCCCAAGTAAGGAGAGTAGGAGAAAAACTGGAAATGTTTGTTTGGAGGGTTTTAGTCAGATGTTTAAGGAAACGGACAAAAATTTTAATTTGTCAAGTATTGACAATTTGTGTAAGATGACAGGATCTCATATACTTCACGGGTAGGAGGTAATATCGTGAAGTTTATAAAGAGGTGAAAAATAACTCAGAGACAATGAACAGGACCAGAATTTGATAACTCAAAAGGCTGTGCTATAGTTTCCTCTTGAAACATAAAATTTCTTATTGTTGCACTATATGCTAACTAATTTGGATGTAAATTAAAAAACTAAAATTAAAAAAAAATTTCTCTCTATAGTCACCTCACTTTTGATCAGTGATAATCAAAGCAAGATTATTTTCAATTACAAAACAAACTTGGTCTTCTTAGATATGACCTGATTACTTACATAGGTGCAACAAGAATGGTAATTACCCATGTAAACCTACTTTGCTTTGTTGGAAGTTTCTATAAGGAGTTGTTGACTGGACTTTTAAAAGCCTCTTGAGGCTCGGAAGCTGAGACAAGAACTTGTCACAAGGTTTTACTTGTAGTACTTATAGATTTGCATGAATTCCTCTCTTTTTGAGCTCCCCAATATATCCTATTTTCTGGGTCTTCCAGGAGGAAGGTAAGTAAGTAAGGTCTTTCCTTACTTACTGGTAAGGCTGGAAGCATATAAGCCAGACACCAGGCTGGTTTTCCTAAGAGGACTTTGTAAGCATTGGTTCCTTAAAGTTGACCTTAGTTCCTTAAAACTGTCTGGTGATATCTGATTCTATGCACATCATTCCAAATATGACATTACAGTCAAAGTCTTGATTGTATAATCAATATTTTTAATTATGTTCTGTTATAAGGAAGACAGATTTGTATCGAACCTATGCAAATAATTATATTGCCACGAAAATGAGAATACACAAAAGTTTCTGAATTCTGGGGGAGATTAGGAAGGGATAAAAAGGTAAATGTTTCACTTCCATTTATAAAAGCATAATCTGCTAAATGTTTTTATGAGTTATAGATGTCTACAGGAAAAAGAGAAAAGGATTCCTTATATCTGGGAAATAGAACACTAAACGTAAGTAATGTTCCAAACAAAACCTGTAATCGTCCTTCATAAATTCATGCAGTCCTGTGGAATTACTTCTTGTTCTTCTTGATCTTGGGTTAGCAATCTCATGAACCCATCACCTTCTTCTGGCTGGTGTAAGAATTAAATTGACATGAGGCTGATTAACAGGAGAAAATAAAATCTAATTTTGTGTGTATGGGAACCTCACATTCATGAGAAGTTCAATGAAAGAAAGGTAAAATGAGATATATATGCCATTCGGAGCGAAGGGTTAGAATAAGGGCTTCACAGGGGAAGAGGGCAATTTACAGAGCAACAAGGAGAACAGATGATTGTTAATTAGCTATTTGCCCTGCCATATAGATAAAGCACTTAGGTAAAATTTATTAGAGGTAACTCTTATTCTGGGGGAGATCCCCAATTTAGATTCTTCTTGGTCGGTAGGGGAGGGCCAAATACTCCTCCTAAAACTACAGATTCTTAGTTGCCATTAGCTTAAAATCATCTACATGCTTAAATAGCACACTTTGGGGATATTTGTTCTGAACCCCTTGTTGGGAAGGAAGAATTTTAGTTTACCTGTCAAGGTCTTTCTATCTGGATTAAGAATCAAACCGACATGAGATGGATTAACAGGAAAAAAATCAAATTTAGCTTTGTAAGGTTTAGTTTTGTGAGGTAATCTACCTAATAAGACCTCCCCACAAAGGCAGGTGATCTTGCCTAGAACAGTCCTTCCCTTTCTTTTGCTAATAACTTTCTTGCCATAGTGTCCTCTAAAAACCTTCCATTTGGTACAGCTCCTTGAGGCTCCCCCCTACTTGCTAGATGGGATGCTGCTTAATTCATGAATTGCTTAATAAAGCCAATTAGACCTTCACATTTACTCTATTGAATTTTTTTTTTTAATAGTGGATTATTCAAAAGGTGAAGTAGAATGCCTGCTGGCTCAACTGGTAGAGCATGCAAGTCTTGATCTCAGGGTCTTGAGTTCAAACCCCATTTGGGCCTGAAGCCTACTTAAAAAAATGGTAAAGAATATCTTTTATAACCTCTTATTAAGAGCATAGCAATAACCCAAGAAATTGTCATTTTAACAGAAAAACAAACACTAGTTTTGCATCAGTATATTATTGATACTAAAGCTCATTTTTTAAAAAAACCCTTCAACTCTTAGTCAGCTTTGACTGCTAGAGATTGAATTCTTTTTTTTTTTTTTTTTTTTGCAAAACTTCTACAACTTTCCAAATCCATTCTGGCTTTGTCCTATATACCTTTTTCTTCCTCGTTCTGGAACAACCAGTGGACTTAATTTATGATAAAATGACCCTCCTTTTTCCTTAACAATAACACATTGTATATACCTTGCATACTGGGCACACAGAATTGTTTCCCTTTGCCCTTGTTGCTTCTTATAGTTTCATTGACACACATTGATTGTAATTTTTAACTAGTAATGACTTTGACTTTATAGAGGAAGCTAAGACATAGGTAATTATGAACTATGTGTCATATGCCAGCATTTTGTAGCTGACTGGCAAAGTTTATGAATATACCATCTCATAATTTTCTTAGGGATTTGCTTTCTTATAGTACAGATTCTCATTGTGGCAAAAAAGGACGTGTTTATTAATGACTTCAAATATCTAGCTTCTTTTTACCAAGTAAAATAAGCAGCTAAAGTATATAAACTTAAATGTATGCTTAGTAATTAATATTTCAGTGTTTAATCTTACTTAGAAATGATCTAGATATTTAGTGAATATGTATTACTTAATTTAGCATGTAAATGTACAATTGTAAGTTACCAAAATGGTTTTGGAAACTATTTTTAAGCAGATATACTATAAAATACAATTATTATTGAAATAAACCAATCATATAAGATGCCTTGCTTCTTGTTAGCCTGCCTAGAGCTTCCCCAGGCCAACAGCCTCCAATCAGGGCATATCTGAGTTAGAAACCCTTCATCTGTGCTTCTGTAATAATCTGTGTGTGTGTGTGTGTGTGTGTGTGTGTGTGTGTGTCTGATTGTTTTGTATATCTACATACTAATTGTTTCCTTAATTGTTTATATCAACTGAGCGGTGGCATCCTTGCTTGCAAAACTGTGGCCTTTAACCTCTTTATCTCATATATTTAGCACTGTTCTAGTACACAATGGGATCAATAAATGTTTTTGAATGATGGATTTGAGTGAATGCACTTTCTTGTTTAGGTAAAGTCACTAAAAACAGATTAGATATAAGGCTTTCCATTCTCACAGTCAAGAAATCAACTAGGGCTTTGATAATTCTATGACATATAACAGACTGTGAAGTAGAAAAGACTGAGAAATAAAGGACAGTGAAGATTAGAGCTGAGTGCCCACTATAGGGAAGTAACTCATATCAAAGAGAATCATTCAAAAGTCAGTGCAAGCATAGGTGCTTTGGTTTGTTTAAATAATTTATTCAGTTCTACACCCAATGCACCAGGGGTGGGGAATTTTCTGCTCTATTTTTCTAGACACGAGATGAAGCTGTTAAAAAACAAAATTCAACTGGGTAAACTTTAAAGATCTTGGATTTCTTCAGTGGTTCATGAAGCAGGCAGCATCCCATGTTAGCAGATAGAAAGGAGCTCCAAAGAACTGAAGACAGCAGGAGACTTTTATGGGCTGAAGTGAGCAGGGACAAGGAAAGAGCAGATTACCTCATTTTCTTTGGAGGACAGAAGGGGTCGAAGAGGCAGATTTCACTAGTGCTGACCAGGAAATTCGGATTGACCGGTTTAAGATTGTACTCCAGGGAGATGTTGACATTGCAGTTAGGTAATAAGTTTTGGTGTGCTGGTGTGGGGCATAGTACAATGACTCCATTTTGGGCCTTTTAAAAGGAAGTTACCACCAACATTATTTCTACTTTCAAAAATGTTGCTGAAAAGGAAAATCCGAGATAAATGATAGAAAAAAAAGCTTTTGTGACGCATTCGCTTTAGATATTGCTTAAGTTTTTAAATGAGATTTTCTCATTTGGACTCTTTGACTAAGAGAAGAATGTGCAATTTTATGTTTTGTTTTTGTAGTTATTTTGGTTTTTCTGATTGATAGTCTTCCCTGCTTTGCAATCAATCAATCAATCAATCAATCTTCCCTTCCTTATTCTATATATTTTTAGATGTCCAGATAATTTTTTAAAAAATGTTTATTTATTTTGAGAGATAAAGAGAGAGAGAGAGAGAGAGTGAGAGCAAGCAGGGGAGGGGCAGAGAGAGAGGGAGAACAGGGAATCCCAAGCAGGCTCCACACTGCCAGTGCAGAACCTGACACAGGGCTTGAACCCATGAACCGTGAGATCATGACCTGAGCCGAAACCAAAAGTCGGATGCTCAACTGACTGAGCCACCCAGGGGCCCCTAAATATCCAAATAGATTTTACATTGTGATAATAACCAGAGCTAAGATTAAGTTGAACTAATTTAAAAATCACATAGAAATTTTTCTAATATTTTCATCCAGGGAGACTTAAGTATAGATATTTCCAGGCAAAAGAGAAGTATGCTGTGTATTTAAAATATGTTTCTAGTGATAAACATTGGTGAGCGTAGAAAGTGCAAGCCTTCTTTTAATGCTCCATTCAAAAACTCCACACGTATCCCATGGGAAAACGGAGTGGAAGAACATGGGAAAACGTGCCTGGAAAAGGTGGAGTATTTTTTTGCTCATCAAGGTTGAAGGGCTTACCCACATGCCTCACCATTCCCCTCAAAATGTTGGGGAACATTTTCACATACGTGGAATCACTTTATCCTTAGAAAACTCTGTGGAATAGACAAGACAGTTTTGTCCCCATTTTGTGTGAAGGAAAATGATGTCCTGAGTGATTAAATGACTTCAACAGCTAGTAGGGGTGTATGCCTTCAGCAGAAAACAGCCATCCAGTTTTGCTTCATGGTTAAGGCTGAATTTACCTGTTGCCCAGCTTCATGCACAAGTGGAGTGATCTTCTCTCCAGAACTGCAGTAGGCAAGCTGATATTCATAATCAGATTTCATGAGATGCAGAGGAATTATGAAATGGGATCACGGTGCTGGAGGTCCTTACACATGCAGATAATCCACAGGGAGTTATCTTCAATTGCTTGGTTTTTTTTTTTTTGAATTATGTTTTAGTGTTTACTAATTTTTTTTTTTTTTGAGAGAGAGAGAGAGACAGAGCATGAGCAGGGGAGAGGCAGAGAGAGAGAGAGAGAGAGAGAGAGAGAGAGGCACAGGATCTGAAGCAGGCTCCAGGCTCCAAGCTGTCAGCACAGAGCCTGATGTGGGGCTCGAACTCACAAACCATGAGGTCATGACCTGAGCTGAAGTCAGACGCTAAATGGACTGAGCCACTCTGTTGCCCCTTCAATTGCCTCTTTCTAATCTTAGTGCTTCAAAACATGCCCTTGAAGGAGAAGGGATCAGATTACTCATTTCTTTAGATGACTGGTGTATCCTACTTTAGGAAATTAGAGTAGAATGTCCTAAGTGTAGTTAACATTGAGGAGCTATAGCCCAAGAATCATGATTTTGATTTTGGTGCCCGCATACCCTTCTACGTATTTCCGTATAGTTACTAACTGTAAAGGACTTCACATGATAATAGCTACGTGGACTTGGGATACTATAAGCACTAGGTTGATTTCAGAGAAGAAAGAAAAGTGTTTGAATCTCCGCTGTCTTCTGCTATAAAGAAAGGACAATTTGGCGAACCAGCTTCATTTTTGCAGAACATTTTAGAACAAGAGTGAGCACAGAGGTACTCTGGCACTACCCGCCATCACCAGCAAATACAGACTTGAGTGTTTGTTTCTCCAGGTTCTGCCATTAACTCAGCAGAGACAAGGGGTACTAAGGGACCTGCTCCCTCTCATCGCCTCTGGTGACTTCACATTTTACTCCTGAAACACACTGAACCTTTAAAAAGTGAAGTTTGTGCAAAAGTTTTGTTACACTTGTTGTTTCATGACTTCACACGTTATAGTGTTTTCTCTCATACTTAACGCCAACAACAGCAGCAAAAGCGACAAAGCCCCAAAACAGCCATATGGAATTTGTGACTACTGTTGCTAAAAAATGATCAGGTGTACTATTTCCATCATTTGCTCATGGTGTTTCTTTAGTATCTTGGACCATGTCACCCAGATAATAACTACAGAGTAAATATTTGTTGAATGAAAGAATAAATGGGTTAATAAAGGAGGAACGACTAGCAGCATCTCCTGATATTTCAGGCACTGTGGTATGTTCTGGAGTATTATGGTGAATAAAACAGACAAGGTCTGTGCCTTTGGGAAGTTTGTAGTCTAGCGTAAGACGCATCCATCAAGGGTCATACACATGTGTAATTATAAACTATGCTCAGTCCTGTGAAGGGATGTTATCTCTTTGAGAAAGTTTTCTACATTTTTTGATGAGACAGGTTTTGTTGCTTGAAGAAATGGTTTGATTCACCTTATATAGTTGATCCCAGCTGATCATTTCTTCTTTTCATTTTATTTGTCAAGAAACTCAGATCTAATTTGAGTCTAATTTCAGAAATCATGACTTATGATGAACACGTTTGTGTTCTCATTTTTATTGATCTTAACAGTCTAGATGTTAACTTATTCATTCAATAAATACGTATGGAGTATCTACTAAGTACCGTGCTGCATACTAGGCAAATAGTATTGAACAAAACAAACACTGTCCTACCCTTGTAGAGGTTACAGTACAGAGGGGAGAAAGAAATTAAATAGTAATTGCATAAGCAATTATAATACCCCTGTGTGAGAAGTCTTATGGGTGAAGGGGACACATGGTGGTATGAGAGAGAATAATGGAGGAGGAGGGAGATTTTTTCTGTCTCCAAGGAACTGATATTTTAAATGCAGAACTGAGAGGTAAATTGTGCAGATGATGAGAGAGAGAGAAAGAGAGAGAGGGAGAGAGGGTAGAGAGGGGACTTGAGAGTTAGAGGACAGTAGAGGAATGCCTGAACCATTGTAGGCAAGGGGTACTTAGAATCTCTTGATGTGGAAAGATCCACTGTTTAATAACTAAAAGAAAGCCTAGCTGGTTGGTACTTACTGAGCTAAAAGGAGAGGGAAAGTAGATGGCCATACAAAACTTAGAAGGCTACTTTTAGGATTTGATTTTTATCTTAAGATTATTTAAAAAGCTGTTGAAAGGTTTTCATGGGGGAGATGACGTGATTAGAAGTACATTTTATTGTGTGTGCTCTCTCAGCTGCCTGTGAAATGGATTGGAAAGAAACAAATGGGGACTTTTAAAACATTTTATTTAAAAAATTGAAATCAGCCATTCTTGTTTTGCTTGGGATTTCACTGAGTATAATGTAGCCTTTTTGTTTAAATTTATAGTTTTTACTGTAAGGAATGTTCTCTTGTCCTATTTTGGTTATTTTAAATAGGCCATTTAAACGGGTCATTGAATGTTGTCAGGGATTTTTGAGAGGAACCTTTGAAGGCAGATGACTAAAAGGAGAAAAGAATAATGGAAAATAAGAAACAATGTTGGGGAAAAAAGAGCCTGAATGCACCAAAAGTACTGTTTTACAAGTTTGTTAATGGCTGGTCATACATACCTGAACTTGACTGGAGATTCAGTCTTCATTTTTGTTCATCCAGGAATACAAAAGCCTCATTAGTATAGTAGGACATCAATATATGTTTGGAGAATTAATTAACTAATTAATTAAGACATCCTTATCTTTTCCAAAAGTTCTTACATTCCATAAAGGAAGCTATATTGGGGAAATTTTTCTTTTGTTCCTTTCCCCCGCCTTATCTTTCTCTTAGAGCAGAGATGATTATGAGGTCTATGAAGCTATGGATTTTTTTTTTTTTTGAGGTGGGAGAGGGCAATAAAGCAATAAGTACAGCAATATGGACTTTTCTTTTTCCCATGATGGAACGGAGTGTATTTCTGTGGGTTCCTTTTTGGTGCAACTTTATATACTCTCCAGTCTGGAAAGAAGCCAGCTCTGAAGTTTGAAATCTTAAATCCCATAATGGTTTCCTTAAGAAGACTGACAGAGTGTGCCTGCCTATGACTTCATGTTTGCAGGCAAAGGCAGAGGCAAATGTAGTCTATCTACACTTCAGTCATGCTGTCACTTAGGTGGCTCATTTGCTCCGATAATAGCTCTAACTGCCTTATTAGTCTCTCACACATATTTGTCTGGCAATGAAATCATTCTTCTCTCGTTAGGGACATGCACGATGTTGGACAAGAAGTGCCTCAGGCTATCTCTCAATACTCTATCACAGCCAGACCATCCACCAAAAAACCTTTCAAAATGCACTCCAGCTACTTCACACACAAAGCACCCACAGCTACATTAAGATGCTAATGACCGTGCTGATGATTCCAGCATAAAGATGCTGGAGAGTGACCGAGAAACGTTACATTTCAAGTGACTGGACATTTTATTTCTATGAAGTCTTCCCCCTGAAGGTTTTCAATACAGAAAGATAAATTTTATTTTATTTTTATCACTGAAGAGTGTATTAGTTATGATGGGCTGGATATGGAAATAGGGTGTTCTGAATGTTATCTCAAGATCTCTCTTTCAGCTGCATGAAAAGAAGCTGCCCTTGACCTCCAGACCTACTTACAACCCCTCTGGGAGAGGAGATTTAGATATCTTGTCTGGATCCTGGGCCTTGTTATTAGCCCTTCATCTCTGCCCTCTCTAGTTACTCAGAGCCTCTCCAGTGGCTCATATGTTTCCAGGAAGCTGTGCCTACTCCAAGATACATGGTGCAATAAATTATTCAATAAAAAGAGTTTTTAGTAAAAGTTTACTACAAAAATAAACTTCCCATCCTCTCTCTACATCTGCTTCTTATTGGTCTTTTCCCTCTCAATCAATGGCACCTCCATCCACCATCGAGGTACAAACACTGGTATCGTACTCAATGCCTCTGTCTCTTTTCCACTTCTCACATCTTTCCATGAAGTCCTGTCAATTGTAATTTTAAAATATCTCTTACATCTGAGATTTTCTTCATTTCCATGGTTACTGCTCGATTTCAAGACATCTCTTTTAAATGAAGTAATATAATGACCTCCTAATGAGTTAATACATATATCTAATAAGGGAGAGTTTACTAAGACAACACATTTATATTTATATATAAATGTGTTATGTATTTATGTAATATATTTATATATAAAAGTATTTATATTTTACCAGTAAACAGGTAGAAAATATGATTTAAAAAATTCTCAGAAATAAACTTAATGACAGATGTTAATATTTTTGCATAAATTAAACCTCAAAGCCTTATTGGAATACTGAGAATGTATAAGAAGTTATCTACCAAATGCAGAGCTGTGACATATTCTTGGATGTGGTAGATGGCTATTCCATGTTTTATTTTCTAGTTTAGTCCCAAATAAAATGTCATGAAGAGTAAGTTTTAGATATAAAAAGAAATATGTCTAATAAGATACAAACAGATCTACGCACAAGCAAATGCTGGTTAAAATAAACCAAAGAATATTTGGAAACATAGCCAAACAAAATCAAGTGAAAGAAATCACCACAAGACAAAAATGAAGGACAACATGCAATATCAGAGCTGTGAGCAGGGACTTCTGCCAACATCCGCATGGGGTAATTGAACATACATTGAGATCTTAACAGCTTCTTTGTGTTTTGTTTTTGTTTTTGTTTTTAAAGTTTATTTATTTTGAGAGAGAGAGAGAGAGAGAGAGAAAACCCCCATAAGTGGGGGAGGGGCAGAGAGAAAGGAGAGAGAGAATCTCAGCATGCTCAGCATTGTCAGTGCAGAGCCTGACGTGCGGCTCAAACTCACGAACTCTGAGATCATGACCTGAACTGAAGTCAAGATTCTGACTCTTAACCAAATGGGCCATCCAGGCGCCCCTTGGTTTGTGTTTTAGATGCACAGAGAAGGAGAAATGTGTAGCCATAGGTCTCAAATGCCTAGGAAACTACTACTAAGCTTCTTGCCTAAAGCCAGAATCATCAAGGGCTGTCCCATCCCTGAAATGAATACCAGAAAAGCTTCATTCACTGCCTCTAGGAAGTAGCAAGGAAGTTTATCTTCCATTAGCTTGTCCATGGGTGAAAAATACCCTTGAGAAATGAAAACTTCAGGGGTGCCTGTGTGGCTCAGTTTGTCGACTGTCCAACTCTTGAATTCAGTTCAGGTTCCCAGTGTTGTGGGATTGAACCCCACGTTAGGCTCTGTGCTGAGCATGGAGCTTGCTTGAGATTTTTCTCTCTCTCTTACTCTTCTCCTCTCCCCTGCTTGCGCTCTCTCTTAAAATTTTTTTCAGAATTGTGTCAGTTGCATATGATGCATTTAAAGCGTCAAGAAATTAAGAGCCAGTGAAATACCTGGGACTTGCAATATTGTGCAAGAAACTGCTATGGCAGACATTTCCATAGTCCAGAGGACCTTTGACTTCACAAGAAAGGAATACAGAATGACAAGACGAAGATAACTCATAGTGAATGAACCATTGTGGGAGACAGTCACAGATCCAGTAACTAGAAGAACTTAGATGCTTAGAACTAGAAATAACAAAAGGCTGAAAGAAAGTTTACCGTCAGTTTATTGAAACTATTCAAAGAGAAAAAGAACCAAAATGTATAAAAGATAGGAACCAAAAATGTATGAAAAGAATAAGAAAGTTTGGAAAGGTCTCACTACAAAAAGTCCTTATGTAAAAAAACCATTCTGAATGCAAAGCCTGAACAGTAAACAAGACACAAATGAAAAGTGAATTCATGAACTGGACGACAAGCCTGGGGAAGTCACTTAGAATGCATCATTGGGAGAGAAAGTGATGAAAACATTAAAATATTAGTTAAGAGATGTGGAAACCACAGTGAGAGCCCATGTATATTTAGTAGGCAATCTTTTCATTGGTCTTGGCTAAGAATTTTCTAAAGTTGAATAAAAACATGAATTCTCAAATTGAGGGAGTACTTTGAGTCTTAAGCAGGAAAAAAATGAAAACAAATGACACTCAGAGAAATCATGGTAAAGTGGCATGATCTTAAAAGATATAATTATTATAAAAGCTCACAGAAAGAAAATAAAGACTACTTATAAGAATACATTTTATTTATTTTATTTTATTTTATTTTTTAAGAATACATTTTAAAAAGGCAGCACACTTCTTATCAGTGATGATAGATCTCAAAATATAAGGGGATCATATCCTCAAAATGCTGAAGGAAAATAATGTTGAATAATTTAGATTTTTAAATGTGTGTTATTTCATTACAATCTACTCTGAATAGGTTAGGCTCTTCTGTGGGTTAGTCTAACATAATGAAAGTTCATTTCTCATACTTTCCCAGTTTGCTGCAGGTAACTCCCCACGTTAACATTTTTCTGTGCTCTGACTCTTTGATTTTGACTGCTCCAATCTCTTGGTTCTAGGACCTCACCATGAAACCTTTGTGCTTTCTGCATCAGGAAAGGAAAGGACATGGAGAGCTTAGACCTGTTTCTTTTCTGCCCAGAACTGACAAGTCACTTCCATTTGCAGATCGCTGGCTGGAACTAGTCAATTAACCCCATCTAATTAAAAAAAAACTTAATGTATATTTATTTTTGAGACAGAGGGAGACAGAGCGTGAGTGGGGGAAGGGCAGAGAGAGAGGGAGACACAGAATCTGAAACAGGCTTCAGGCTCTGAGCTGTCAGCACAGGGCCCGATGTGGGGCTTGAACCCATGAACTGTGAGATCATGACCTTAGCCAAAGCCGGACACTGAACCGACTGAGCCACCCAGGCGCCCCTAGCCCCACCTAATTTTAAGGAAAATTAGCATTGGAAAGCGTTGTCTTTCAGTTGCCTGGAAAGAGAGGCAAATCAGATATGGTAAGCACAAATAATGTCTACCGTAGTGGAGCTCTCTTGACATCACATCTTCAGTTCACTCTTCTTTCCAAACACTGAGCCTACTAATCTCCTTCTTAGCTGAGAAAACACGCATGTTTTATGCAGTCATCGCATCATGGTCTAAGCCCAGGATCTCTGGAGATGCAAAGTAGTCCCTATTTGAAAGTCATTTAGATCCAGGTATAGCTCTTCTTGGCCCAGGGAACTATGATTAAAAAAAAATTCTAGTGCTTGCTTCGGCAGCACATATACTAAAAAAAAAATTCTAAACTCTTAGGGGCGTGTGGGTTGCTCAGTTGTTTAAGCATCTGACTTTGGCTCAGGTCATGATTTTGCCGTGAGTTCGAGCCCCACGTCGGGCTCAGTGCTGACAGCTCAGAACCTGGAGCCTACTTCAGATTCTGTGTGTGTCTCTCTCTGCCCCTCCCTGGATCACGCACACACACTCTCTCTCTCTCAAAAATAAACATTAAAGAAGATTTAAAAAAAAATTGTAAACCCTTGGGACACCTGGGTGGCTCAGCTGGTTGAGCATTCGACTTCATGATCTCAGTTCATGGGTTCCAGTCCCATGTAGGACTCTGTGCTGACAACTCAGAGCCTGGAGCCTGCTTCAGATTCTGTCTCTCTCTCTCTCTCTCTCTCTCTCTCTGCCCCTCCCCTTTTCACACTCTGTCTCTCTCTCTCAAAAATAAATAAACATTAAAAATTTTTTTTAAAAATTCTAAACCCTTAAAACATAATTTATGGTGGTGGCATGAGTTTTGGTTAAGCACAGTAAGTACTTGCACTCAGAAATAGGGTTAATGTAAAATACACAGTAGTCACTGGTCTGTAACAACTCTGAAATCCTGATGGTAGATGTTGTGAGGGTGCTCTAACCTAGAGTTGCGGGATGTTTTTAATGAGGCCCTGATGTGATCTCTAAAGGCACCCCTTACCCATATTTTTCTCTAGCCTCTGGCTCTACCTTATGGAGAGTTGCTTCCTTTTTGTTATTCCTCTTGTTCATACCTAAAGTGCTGTCATGAAATGTGCCCTCCTTGGGAGGTACACTTCTTGCTCATCCTGCTACCTGCTCATAGAAAGTCGGATGCTCGAGGGTTATTTTAAACCTTGAACAGTCACAAGAATTTATAGTTTAAGCTTTTAGTATAACTGTGTCAAAATTTATTAAGCTTCATTTTTATTTGATTGAAGTCAGTGCCGTATGCCAAGTATTACCCCTAGAGTTCTTTTCAAAGTAAGATTCTCCAGATATGCCCTATATCTTCACTTTCTTCTTTGCGTATCTTTTTCTCTCGCAACTTAATGAGAGCTAAAATGCAGATGTCAGGCCTCTGAGGAATGGATAATCCTTTATTCTTACCTCTGCACTGAGTAATTTTATCCAATTGGAAAGTTTTATTGGAGGTTTTTCCCTCAATGCCTTTGTTTCAATTTTACATTGTATTACTCACAACACAAGAAGATTTTTTCCAGTGTTGCAAAGTTCTGGATTTCTGAATTGCTGGACTTCATAGAGAGGTGATCTGAGTTTCAAAACCATGAACTTAAACTGGTACCAGTCTGCAAATTTGTATGATTATCTTGAGCTTTGCTCAGGATTTTAGATGTAATTCTGGAGAAAACAAATAGCTGGATTGACCCAGGCCATGGGTTATCAGCCTGTTGTATTAGGAAAATAATTGGGTAAAAGACTTGAGTGTATTTATGAAATAGTGTCATACACAATGGAGTAAAGAATCTATGGTGAACTAAGACCCATAGCAAAGGGTCTGCAGAAAAGAAATAAGGCATTTAAGATTGGTTGTCTGTGTGGAAAGGAAGACAAGTAGCTTTCTTTTCTTGGACCCTGGCTCTACTTGCATGCAAGTTGACTGAATGCAGAATTGGGCAGCTAGAATTGTCATTCCAGAAGGTATATTAATTTAGCAGCACAGAAACCAGCATGAAATACTGATGTACTGTGCCCCATCTTCCTCCCAGAGGAATTTGAATTCTTCATGGAAGATAATACTGTTCTTCCTGGGTATGTTGCTGTGGTTTGCTGTCTGCTTTTATCCTCAGATTTTCAAGAATCCAAAATATTTCCAGCTTCCTGTACCACAAAGACAAGACAAAAGAGACAGAGAGAGAATGGGAAAAGAGTATACCTTTGGCGGTATCACTATCAACAGTCCATCTCAAATATTTAGAGAAAGCACCACCATGTGGTTAACACACGATTATATATGTGTTACTGTGTTAGGTATGAAAACTAAATCTGAGATATTGGAAGATTAACAGTAGAAAATAATATCTTGACACAGGAACCTGATACAGTGTGATATACATCATTCATTAATGGCTAGAAGGTAATCTTTTTCTCCAAATTTTCTGTAAGGAAATTCATCTACTTGTTATCCCTTGAGATAATAACATACTTTTTAATATTTTATAGGTTGCAGTCTCCTGAAATATACCCTTGGAAGTTTATCTTCCAGACTCAATCCCTGATCCACCTTAACGCAAAATAGTCTAAGATTGGCTTTCTGCCATATTGTACAGCATCCGTGAGCCAGTAGGCCTATAGCTCTCATAGCACAGCCTGGTTGGAGTCAGGTAGAAAAAAAGGGGGAGGTGCATAGTGTGCAGTAATCAGGGTCTAAGCAATGTCTATGTTTCATTCTTTGTTGCTTAGACCCAAAGTGCAAGAGGAAAATCAAACTCTGTATCATTCTACTAAAAAAATAGAAACGTTAATGACAAAAGAAGGGAAATAAAAAGTGTGCCCTGGGCTATTCCCAAGACTAGGATGAATAAAATAATTGCATACTGTGTAACTCATCTTTAAGTCATATCTTTCCACCTAATTTAGAGCTGTTGTTATTCAGCAACAAAAGGTATGCAGCTTCCTGTTTCCTATAGATATTTTTTTTAATGTTTATTTTTATATTTGAGAGAGAGAGAGAGAGAGAGAGAGAGAGAGAGAGAAAGAAAGAGAGAGCGCCAGCAGGGGAGGGGCGGGAAGAGATGGAGACACATTGTGAAGCAAGCTCCAGGCTCTGAGCTGTCAGCACAGAGCCCAACGTGGGGCGGGGCTCAAACCCACGATCGATGAGATCATGACCTGAGGTGAAGTCGGATGCTTAATGGACTGAGCCACCCAGGTGCCCCTTCCTGTTGCCTTAGTAAACAAAAAATCTTCAGTTTTGTCCTGAGTATAATCATATCTATTTAAGCTAGTATTGTAAATGTAGTCAGTCACCTCCAACACAGATGGATTCCGTGTGATACATTAAGTCATCAGATCTGTGGCCCAAGCCAGAACGAGTGTCCTTGTATTCAGTCAGCTATTTCAGGAGTTAGGTTTGTCTCAGCTTTGTCTTTCCCATGTACTACCTGTCTAGTGGGAGTAAATCATTCTGTTCCCCTTATAAATCCGGTGGGAGAATGTCAACTCTGTTATGAAGTCAAGAATCGGTATAGATTCACATTAGGACATCCTATCTTGTCACTATGCATAAAAGGCCATTTTTTTTTCTAGTTCTTGATCTCTGAAAGGAATACAATTAATGAGAATATCGGATTCACAGAAACCTCTGAGTCAGGATGTCTGTGGATGCCAGCATTGTGATTATGGCTTCATCACTTGACAATCAGAGATGATTTTTAAGAGTTCCCGCATGAGCGTATATTGCACATTACAATTTTTTCTTATAATCTTGAATCAGCTGAGAAATCTTGTTAATTGCTTAAGCTACTCCAGGCTTGTTTGGATGGAATATCACCCTGAAACCTATTAGCTCACTTCTCTCTCAGCATGGCCAGTTATACAGGCCTGAGCATCAATTCCAGAAAAGTTATTTTTTAGGATGTCATTCAACATTTCATCAAGTCCCATCACACTTGGTGCCTTGAAAATATCCTCTATAATCTTTCTTCCCCCCGAAGCGTGTATAAACAAATCTAATTCCTTGTTAGATGCTAATTGCAACTGCCATATAACTGGGCCTCTGAAACTTTCTAAAAACATTATCCATATGTCAAGGTCCTCCCCTAACTGCCTAATTATCCTAATGAGAGACTTATTTTTTTCTTCCTCCTGCTGACTACACCCCATCTATTTTGCAAGCTAAATATCCACTATAAAAATATCTTCAGGATGGTTCAAGATTACCAGCAGCGTTTCAGTGATAATGACTGTAATAGGTTGCTTTACAAAGCATCATTGGTATAGGTCATGTGAAGCTGGAAAATCTCCCTCATCTTTGGTATGTTTCTAAATGAACTCATTTTACTTAGTAGTTAAGAAACCTTCTGGAAAACAAATAAACAAGTCTATGTGACATCTGTCAATGCTTATGCATATCAGAACATCCCTGGAAGACTTTGGGTGTATGAGAATGCTGTGATGCAAAATTTCAAGGAAGCATGTAGGGGCTCTTGTTTTAACTTCACTCAGTGTAATGGATGCTGTAGTATGTTGCCAGGACCCCTATTATAGAACCTTCCCCCAGCTGCCAAAATATTGACTGCCAATGTCTCACAGCTGAATTTGCTTCCTTGGCCAACTCCTGGCACCAAAAATCTTGGGTTAAGTCCCTGTCTAGAAATTGCCCTCGGTGGAGGGGAGCTGCCTTGGTCAAGATTATACCCTGATCCCTGTGGGGTTGGCTGAGGCTCTGTGGCAAACCTCTTAGTTCTTTTTCTCCCATTGTCTACAAATCCCTCTTGCTCCACTTCCTTATAGGTGATAAAGGATGGAGATCGTATCCCCAGTAGATGTCTTGCACACAGATCTCTGGACCTGAAATAAGTGGATATTGTAGGAGTCGTGCTGCTGGTATTATAGCAGATATTGGAAAAAGGGAACACTCAGATATTTCGAGGACTATTGGACGATAGGGTCCCAGCTGACCTTGATACTTCGGCTTCCAAAGTGTCATCATGATCCCTGGATTAGAATCAGAGCATAGGTGCACCAGGTATTAAATAAAGTTCTGGCATAAGTTTATCAGAGTGAAGTTAAGCATCTTGATGAAAGACATTCATGAAATACATGCTAATATATTTAGTATATATGCTAGTATATATGCCAGAGTCCAAGCTGAAATTTTATTGTGAATCTATCAGGTTCCACATGACATCCTCTCCCAGTTTTTCCCACTCTCAAAGTTTATAGGTGCAACATGGGCCTAAGAACTATAAAAACTAAATCATACATTGAGAAGAATAATACCATTTCAGCTGACATAAGAATTGATGGCCTCTGGTTTGCTTTTTAGAAGTTTAGAGCATTTCCCTGAAGAGAATAGATAAGTAAAAATTAAAATTCATGTAAGATGAAAGATGAAGGGATATGTGATCAAAGTCCATAAATCATGAAAGGTACACACAGCTTTGCCCAAAACAGAAGTACCAGGAGATTTGGGATTGGTCTTAGGCTTTTTAAAGGAAGGCACAACTTACGATAGTTATATTCCTCTTTACTGCAAAGATAGATATTAAGTGTGGAATGTGGATATACTCAGGAAGATGTTAGTATTCCTGAATATTTATGTCTGTCTGATACACCCTCTTAGGTGACAGGAGTCCCAGAGTGTTAGAGACAGGCTGTGGCACAATGCTCTGAGACCTTGGCCTGGTGTGAAGGCGGGGGATAGACCGTGCTGGGGGGAATCAGAGAGGCCGCAGAGGCAAAAACAAAAGCAAAAGTAAGTTGTCAGAGCAAATGTCAGAACTTAGCAGAATCTGGATACCAGAAAAACGGGATGGCGTTCTGGGGAAAATGCCCAGGGATAAGGCTGAAGGCAAAACTCACAGGAATTCCTTGACTCAAGGGACTAAATAACTGGCCCAACACCTCCCTTGCAAGAAAAAGAGAAATCTGTAAAAGGCCTAGCAGGAGAGAAGGAACTCAGAGCTTGCTCTCAGGTCTCAGTAACTGATGAGAAACATGGAAATGCTTTTGAAGAGTTTTGTTTTATCCCCCAAATTTGTGTAAATTTTGTATTTTAAAAATAATATTATTATGTTTGTTTTACTGTTAAAAAGTGTTTTGTTCCTGATAAATTTTGAAATAATATTATGCCTCCAAGAAAACGTGTCATGTTTGTTTTCCCTAGTGACAACTAGCACTTTAAGGGATTTCTCCCATCATTTCCAAAGAACAGAAGGGAGTGTTTTGGATATTGGATCTTATTGGGACCATATATAATTGCTGTTTGTGTGTCTGCTCTCTGTGTCCATTCTTTTTTCTAAACACTGCTCTGATTCTTTTTTGTGGAATTACTCTTTCACGTTGGTACAGTCTAGAGGGGATTCTAGTCTGGTGACCAGACTTCATTACCCAAGAGGTAGGCCCTGGACATAAAGTTGGCTAAAAACAAATTTCTATCCTGGATTTAATTTTTACACAGAGTGGTTTAAATCAGTGAGCATTTGTTGATCCTATTGGCACATCCGCTGACTGTTAGAAATCTATTTTGAAGAGTGACAGAATCAAAGAGTAATAGGAAACTTCTGTACTTCAGTTGTTGACAGATCAAATCAAATAAAAATAAGCATTTAGAGAATCGGAGATAATAGATCTGAATATGTGTGTTAGTATGTGTTTGTCAGATGCAGTATGCAAGACAAATGACTTGCACCTTCTTTATGTTTTTATTTTTATTTTTGAAATCTACTTTATTAATCTTAGAAAATTTTTAATGAATTGGTGATACACTGAACCATAATAAAAGTTATAATAAATTTGGAAAAAGGGATATACTACATTTTATGACAATGAAACAATAAAGCTTGAAATTTTTTCATTTAAACGTTTTTTTGTTTATTTTTTTTATTTTGAGAGAAAGAGAGAGAGAGAGAGAATGAGTGTAAGAAAGGCAGAGAGAGAGGGAGAGAGAATTACAAGCAGGTTCTGTGCTCTCAGCACAGAGCCAGATGCAGGGCTCAGACTCACGAACCATGAGATCATGACCTGAACCAAAATCAAGAGTCGAACGCTTAACTGACTGAACCATCCAGGCACCCTGAAAATAACCTTAAAATTTAAATAAATAAGCTAAAGAAACAAAAGAAACTAAAGAGTTAATTGGAAATAGAAGTTACTACTTTTCTAAACAAGCATTATTGAAATTAGAATTCAAAATTGTTTGCATTATTTTCAGGAAGGTGAACATAAAACTCCACATATCAAGATGTATGTGGTCCAGTCCAAACTGTTTACAGAAGAAAATTAATAGTTACATACTTTTAATTATTAAATATTATAAGAAATAAATCAAACATCCTTTAAGCAAGTTTTAAAGGAGTAGAATTCCGTGTGTGCAAAAACCCATAGAAGTAATTTCATATGAACTGAAGAGTAAAAGGTCATCCTATGTTATGAAAATACAATTGTTTTTTTTTTTTACCCAGCTTAAGCATTATTGTTCATTTTTAAAATTTTTTTAATATTTATTTGAGAGAGAGAGACAGAGCATGAGCAGGGGAGGGGCAAAGAGAGAGGGAGAGACAGAATCTAAAGCAGGCTCCAGACTCTGAGCTGTAAGCACAGAGCCCGAGGTAAGACTTGAACCCACGAGGGATATCATGACCTGAGCTGAAGTCGGTTGCTCAACCGACTGAGCCACTCAGGTGCCCCAAACATTATTGTTAATTTTTATTCATCTCTCTTGATTGCTAGAAAATTCTTTCATATTTTCTTCTTAAAATTAAAAAACTGCGTCAACTTATTTTTGCTTTCATATTAGATAAATAAATTATTCAAAAAATTTTTTCAATGTTTATATGTTTTTGAGAGAAAGAGAGAGAGAGCATGAGCAGAGTAGGGGCATAGATAGAGGGAGACACAGAATCTGAAGGAGGCTCCAGGCTCTGTGCTGATAGCTCAGACATGGGGTTCAAATCCATGAACCACGAGATGATGACCTGAGCTGAAGTCAGAGGCTTAACCAACAGAGCCACCCAGGGGCCCCGATAAATAGGTTATTCAAATGATATTTTGTATTTATTTCTCCATCTATATGTTCATTTTTGTTCACCATGACTTCAGAAATTGTATGGAATGGGAAAAATGTTTTATCCCTTTTAATATCTTTGTTGGCATTTTAACTAGCACAGGGGTTGATTATGCATATTTCTAAGGTCAGAATGCATTTACCCTTCTCTTACCTTACTCTTCCCAGTATTTATTTCTGAAAACACATTGTACCAGCAATGGCATGTTTCAAGAAAAGCCCATTAGTAAGAACTAAGAGTTCTATTTTTCATTTTATAGGCCAGGGAAACACTCAGTAGAGGAGTTTTAATAGAACAATGACATTGCGCTCTTCAAAAACTGGCATTAGTCTTTGTCTAAAAGCTCACATAACCCAAATCCAATTCAGGTTGCTTTAAAAAGTTTAATGTTCCATTTACTGCACTACAACATTTTCTTTCTAATTGAAATGCTTCCAAATGGGTAAAATGTGTTAATTTTAGAAGTCTTTAAACCCACAGCTAATATCATCCTCAATGGGGAAAAACTGAGAGCTTTTCCTGGATGGTCAGGAACAAGAGAGATGTCTGTTCTCACCACTGTTGTTTAACATGGTACTGGAAGTCCTAGCCCTAGCAGTCAGACAACAAAAAGAAATAAGCATACAAATTGGCAAAGAAGAAGTAATAGAACTTTTACTATTTGCAGATGACTTGCTACCCTCAAAAGAAAACCTGAAAAATGCTAAAAAATTGCTAGAACTGATACACAAATTTAGTAGTTGCAGGATATAAAATCAATGTACAGAAATATGTTGCATTTCTATACATCAATAGTGAAACAGCAGAAAGTGAAATCAAGGAATCAATCCCATTTACAATTGTACCAAAAACTATAAGATACCTAGGAATAAACCTAACCAAAGATGTGAAAGATCTGTACTCTGAAAACTATAAACACTGATGAAATAAATTGAAGAAGATGACACAAAGAAATGGAAAGACATTCCATGTTCATGTATTGGAAGAACAGATATTGCTAAAATGTCTACATTACCCAAAGCAATCTATATATTTAAGGTAATCCCTGTCCAAATACCAACACCATTTTTTCTCAGAAGAACAAACAATCCTAAAATTTTTATGGAACCACAAAAGACCTCAAATAGCCAAGGCAATCTTAAAAAAGCAAAGCAAAGCTGGAGGCATCATAATTATGGACTTCAAGTTATATTATAAAGCGGTAGTAATCAAAACATTACGGTACTGGCACAAAAATACACATGGATCAATGGAACAGAACAGAAAAGTCAGAAATGAGCCCACAACTGTGGTCAATTGATGTTTGACAAAGCAGGAAAGAATATCCAATGGGAAAAAGACAAATATTGGAGAAACTGGACAGCAACATATAGAAGAATGAAACTGGACCATTTTCTTACACTATACACAAAAGTAAACTCAAAATGGATGACAGACCTAGGCGTGAAACCTGAAACCATAAAAATCCCAGAGGAGAACACAGGCAGTAACCTCTTTGGCATTGGCCAGCTGTAGCAACTTTGTTCTAGATATGTCTTCTGAGGCAAGGGAAATAAAAGCAAAAATAAACTATTGGGAGTTGATCAAAATACAAAGCTTCTGCACAGTGAAATAAACAATCAACACAACTAAAATGCCACTTGTGGAATGGGAGAAGATATTCTCAAATGACCTATCCAATAAAAGGTTAGTATCCAAAATATATGAAGAACTTATATAACTTAACACCCAAAAAATGAATAACCCAATTGAAAATGGGTAGAAGACATGAATAGACATTTTTCCAAAGAAGACATCCAGATAGCCAACACACACATGAAAAGATTCTCAACATCACTTATCATCAGAGAAATACAAATCAAAACCATGATACCACCTCACATCTGTCAGAATGGCTAAAATCAACAACACAAGAAACAACAGGTGTTTGTGAGGATGTGAAGAAAAAGGAACTCTCATGCACTGAGAATGCATGAGAATGGTGGGAATGCAAATTGGTGCAGCCACTGTGGAAAACAGTATGGAGGTTCCTTGAAAAGTTAAAAATAGAACTACCATATGATCCAGCAATTGCACTACTAGGTATTTACCCCCAAAATACAAAAATACTAAATCAAAGGGATGCATGCACCTCGAAGTTTATAGCAGTGTTATCTACAATAGCCAACATAATAGAAATAGCCCAAGTGGCAATGGACTGATGAATGGATAAAGAAGAAGTAGTATATATAGTAAAGTATATATATATGTATATATATATACATATATACTATATATATATACTATATATATACACATATATATAGTATATACTGTATATACTACTTATGGTATATAAGTATATTACTATATATACTGTATATACTATATACTATACTTCTATAGTATATAGAAGTAGTATATATATAGTATATACTGTCAGTGCAGAGCCAGATACAGGGCTCCATCTCATGAAATGTGAGATTGTATGACCTGAGCCAAAATCAAGACTTGGACTCTTAACTGACTGAGCCACCCGTGTGCCTCAGGTTAAAATGATTTTTTTAAAGTGCAGTGTATTTGATAGGCTGAGTATTTCCAAACATGGAAATCATGAACAAAGCCCCATTTATTCTTGGTGGATAGAATAGTGAGGTGGTGGGAAGCATAATACAATGAGTGCATTCAGCCATCCCTTCACAGTCTTTGTATTAAAGCTTGACGACTTGCCCAACACTGTATTAAGGTCTAGATTTACAAATATGTAAACCAGTCCCTATTATTATGAGCTTTATAATCTGAGGATGGAAATTTAGACAAATGATCATATAAATGTGTCATGATATATATATACATACATACTAAGACATATATCACTTACCTGGGGAGGTCAAGAGTGGTTTCTGTGACCAGGTAACATTAGAACTTCATTGGTGGGAGAAGTGGGAAATAGGAAACTTTTCAGGCAACTGCAAATAGTTTGATATGGCAGAGTTAATGCCTTTTGAGAAATGACTGAAGGAATGCAGAATGATGAGCCTGGAAAAGTTTTGATAAATGTTTTTAAATATTGACAGCAAGTTCACCCCTGAATATTATTGTTGTTGTTGATATCAATACTAAATGCCATCCTGTCTTAAACCTTATTAAAACAAACAAGTTTTTGAAAATGGGGAAAGGTCATTTAAATTGCAATATACTTTGGCTTTTGCAGGACTAAAGGAGACAGGGAAATATGGCTGTTGAAAGCTCTTTCTATGGGGTTGGATAGACCTGGGTGAGAATCCCAGTGCTGCCATTTTGTGAAATCCTGCACAAATTACTAACCCTCTTTAAGCAGGTTCCAGTTTCCTCATGTGGATGATGGGGCAAAAGATGTTTTCTCCAGAAGACTAATAACATCTCCTTCCAGTTTTCAGCACAAAATTCGTGCACAAAAATGCTTGCTATTATTATGATGTGTGTATTTCCACTGGTCCTTGATTCCAATTCACATTTTGGTATCTGTTAAAAAAAAAAAGTAACAGAAGACAAGTTTTCCATTTATAAATAACTCTTCCTCATACCACAGAAAAATAAATAATTGCCGTACTTGTATGTGTAAATGTGATATGCAATAAAAGATAAATACTTCGTTATAAATATTTCTTGTGCACTATCACATGCATTAAAAACACTTTTAGTGCATTAAATATATTTCAAAATATAGAGAATGACTTATGTCTTTAATGAACAAACATGTATAAATATCCACCTGCATTATGAAACAAAAGGATTGTATTTGAAGAAAACATTAATGATAATGCAGATAAAATGAGTTAGGAGGTCTGACAAAATAAAAGGTCTCAATGTAATCCTTTATTATATAAAATTATGAGGCTTACTTATTTTTAATATAACTTTTTTCTTCTTTAACATAAGTATTGCTTATTTTATGATTATTAAACACCCAGACATTAATGACAGTTTGAAACATATGGAAAATTACAAAGAAAATACAACCAGTAAATCTAACACCAAACAATAGCCATTCTTGAGTTTTCATTTTTATTTTATTTTTTTATTATTACTTTTTTAATGTTTATTTTTATTTTTTGAGACAGAGAGAGACACAGCATGAGCAGGGAGGGGGCAGAGAGAGAGGGAGACACAGAATGTGAAGCAGGCTCCAGGCTCTGAGCTGTCAGCACAGAGTCCGACGCGGGGCTCGAACTCACGAACTGTGAGATAGTGACCTGAGCCGAAGTTGGACGCTTAACCGACTGAGCCATCCAGGCGCCCCTTGAGTTTTCATTTTTAAATATTTATTATCCATTACTGCTGTACTGTCAAATACCAACATTATAAATACGTATTTTTATGTAATTATTATATAGGTAAGGATGGACTCATTATGCTGCCATAAGAACACTGAATCTCAGTGTTTTAAAATAAAGGACTTTTTAAAAAAATGTTTATTTAATTTGAGAAAGAGAGCATGAGAGTGGGAGGGACAGAGGGAGGAGGGGATAGAGGATCTGAAGAAGGCTCTGCACTGACACCAGTCAGCCTGATCCAGGGCTTGAACCCATAAACCGTGAGATCATGACCTGAGCTGAAGTTGGACACTCAACTGACTGAGCCACCCAGGTGCCCCAGTAAAGGAGTATTTCTTTTCTTTTCTTTTCTTTTCTTTTTTTAATGTTTATTTATTTATTTTTGGGCTCATACGCGTGCAAGAGAGAGAGAGGGTAAGAGAGTATGAGTAGTGTAGGGGCAGAGAGAGAAGAGAGAGAATCCCAAGAAGGCTCCCAAGCTGACAGGATAGAACCTAATGTGGGGCCTGATCTCACAACTATGAGATCATGACCTGAACTGAAATCAGGAGTCAGGTGCTTAACTGACTGAGCCAGCCAGGCACCTCAGGACTATTTCTTGCTCTTGCCATACATGAGCTGCATTAGTTGTCCTCTGTATCACCCTAAAGGTTCTTGGGATGACATAGCAGCTGCTTACCATCTGGGAAATTGCCAGTCTCTATGAGGGAGAGAAAGAGAGAGTGTGGAAAATGGTGCACTGGTCCTTAGAAGTTCCACGTAAGAGTGATACATATCACATCAGCTCCTTTCAAAGCCGAAGGCAAGACATCTAACTCCAAGGGGACCAGTAGTTGAATCCACTATTTGCCTGGAATGAGAAAGAAAACAATTTTTGTGAAGAGTTTTTACTTCCTACCAAAATTGTTTTACAAGTATGTGAGAATATTGGCAATTATCTATGAAAATAAAATAGAGGCAAGAAAAGTGTAAAGTATAAGGAATGATTTGAAAAATTTTTGTAAGCACTCATGCAACCTCATACTTCTAAGAAAGTCATTCTACCCTTTCCAAAAAAATCAGTTTTGCTCGTTTGACTTTTGCCTGCTTTCTGAAATATGTCCTGACTTCCCAGTTTCTTGACAAGCAATACTCTTGGTTTTTCCAAACCATATGTAACACTGACTCTAAATCTTGGCTTTTCCAAAATTTGTTACATAAGAATCTGTTATATGTGTTTATTACAGTTTAATTTATGATGTTCACATCCTGTGTTGAAGTCAGCTTTGCAATTCTTAGATGATAAATGGAAGTCACCAAAATTAAGAGAATCTATCTTATTGATGTTTTCTTTGTTTGCTGCTCTCTCCAGTAAAGATAATACCCTTCACACACACAAAAAAAGAGTTTGGGAAGATAGCGAATTGATTCTTTAAGTCAGCAAGAATAGGCAGTAAAGCAGCAAGACAGTGATATCCGATCATTCCTTCATTACTAACTTCTCAAGGTCAAGTATTTCCTTACTGCCTTTCATGCACTCAGTAATTGACACATGTAAGAGTTGTTAGTATATTTCTGCTATCTTGAATTTCCTTACCCCAACATTGGTCTTACAGGTACTTTGGGATCCATGCCTCTCTGACTACAGTTGATCAAGAGGCAAGTGCTTGTTTAAGTTGGGCTGATCCTAGGACACCCTCAGTCTCCAGTTGTAGTAAGTGGTTCAGAGATGCAAGGGTAGACACTTGTGTCTGGACTATCTGAATCTACCTATTGAGGGAGCCTGGGTGGCTCCGCTGGTTAAGCATCCTCTGTTGGTTTAGGCTCAGGTCATGGCCTTGTAGTTCATGAGTTTGAGCCCCAGGTAGTCTCTGCCCTGGCACAGTGGAGCCTACTTGGGATTCTCTCTTTCCCTCTCTCTCTCTGATTCTCCCCCATGTGCACTGTCACTGTCTCTGTCTCACTCAAAATAAATAAGTAAAGTTAAAATAATTTGAATCTATTAGATTTTTAAAGGTGGAGCTGGAAGTGGAATGCCCTTGGCTTGCTGATCGCAAAAATTGAGCCACCTGTGTCAATAGTTATAGTTATGCTGGAAAAAGTGATTCTGAAAGACAAAGTCAACAGAAGAAAATGAGAATGAGAAAGAGAGACTTCTGATTGTTCTCGTGTCTGTTTTTGGGGTTTCATGTATTAATTGTTCCTGAGAGCTGAATTCTGCCTCCCCCTCCCTTTTGATTATGAGTCAGTAAACTCATTTATTATTGCGTCAGTGGACTGAATCTAAGTTTATTTTACTTGTAACTAAGAGAAGGCTGAGAGACACTAATGCAGGCAGGCTGGGTCTGGGGACCAGAGGGGGTCCCACAGGACCAGTCAAGAGAGTCCCTGGCTGCACACAGGATAGAAACCACATGTGAGCCAGCAGGAGGTGAAAGCTGAGTTTACTGAAGGTATAAGAAAGAGTGCAGATACAGACAGGAGTGTCTGTGAGACTCAGAAAGGAAAGGAGAGTGAGTCTTGTCTTTGCTCGGAGTCTGGGGTTTTTACTGAGGATTGTAGACTGGTGTAAATGTTGTCTCAGGCATCCAGGAGCTGTTTGGACAAAGATGAGGGCCGAGGTGTCATTCCTTTGAGCCAGCGGGTCTTGGCATTGAGATGTCTAGCACCAGTGGTTTGGAATGCGCGAAACCCTTAACTCCTTGTCTCCTACAAGGAAGACATACACTATTTGCATTCTGGGCCATGCGTAAAGTGGGGGTGCAGGTCCCAGCAAGATCGGGCGCTAGAAAAGGAAGCAGATTTTTATGGAGTCCTTCATTTTCCCTATCTCTATTCTGTCTTAGGTGCTATAAGGCCTCTCGTGGAAAATAAACAAAAATTAATAATATAAGTATTTGCTAATTTCACCCAAGAATAGCAGAAAGTGTTTGTTTTAAACTGATTTTAAAGGGTAACATTTGGGGCGTCGGGGTGTCTCAGTTGGTTAAAGGTCTAGCTCTTGATTTCGGCTCAGTTCACAGTTCGTGAGTTCGAGCCCCATGTGGGGTTCCATGCTGTCAGTGCAGAGCCTGCTTGGGATTCTTTCTGCCCCTTCTGTGTCTGCACTCTCTCTCTCAAAATAAATAAAATCAACTTTAAAAAAATGAAGGGTAATAGAATTTTACTTTATCTCATAGTGAATTGGAGTTCACCATTGTCCAATCTTGTAGGGAAAAAGATACAAAAAAATTCTGAAAAAAGTTTTATAATTTACTTGAATAAAGAGACAAAAAATGATAAAGAGATACTGTAGTGTCTTTAAAAAATGTGTAGTCTTATGTTAGACTCTATGTCCTAAGCTATTTGCAGAAACACCTATATTTTCTTCAAAATAGTAAAGGAAGAAAAATCAGTCAGTGAATAAGGAAAAATAAGCCTATATGTCTGAAGTTTCTTTTACTGGCTAAACCTTTATGTAATTTATATATGAAAAAATATATTTTAAAATGTATGTAAAAGCCATTTTGCTGTTTTTTACCCAAGGTTTGGGGAATCAGCAGTGGGAAAGCTAGGCCTAAATAGTCATGAGTTTAATTTCTTATTAATTTGACTTCATTAGGTCACTAGGGTGGCATTTTGTCTAGGTGGTGTTGGGGGTAGTTGATCTACATTAGCAAATTGATTATAGATTACTTTAAAGAACAGAATAAAATAGACTAATTACTATTTGGGGAAATGGCAGTGTAGAATACCTGTATTTGTTGATTAGTGTGCCCTCTTTGCATTAGGAGCAATTATTTAAGGAACAAAGTCAGTTTTAGATGATAGTATAGTAAAACCTTGGATTGCGAGTAACTGGTTCTGCGCGTGTTCCGCAAGACAGCAAACATTTCTAATTAATTTTAACTTGATAAACAAGTGATGCCTTGCAATATGAATAGTACATGATGCCAATCGTTCCATGGGATCCCAACTGAGCCAATGGTTCTTTTATCTCTCTCACTGTGGGATTGTGGGTGATCGTCTCCCATGTGCAGATGCTTGGTCGCAGACTGCAGTGCTTGGCAGTAATCAGTGATTTTTCAGAATGTGGAAGGTGCCCACAACTGGTACTAGTGTATTTTTTTGTCAGTTCAGAGCATTATGGACAGTCCTTTGCTTTTCCGTACTAGAGTAAGCTTAGCAATGTGTTGTTTCATTCTAGGTCAGGCTGCCTGCGGATATAGACCCTTTCCTCTGCTGCCTATTGCCAGTTACATTAAATACAGTATTTGATAAGAGTTTATTAATACTGTACTATAGTCAACATCCATGTGAGCATATGCAGTGGTCCCCCATGAAGAAAAAGGTTGAAAAGAAAGGCTGTAAGAAGGAGATGATTATGGTGGAAGTTAAGAAGGAAATCATCAAGATGTAAGAATAAGGTATGTGAGTGGCTGAAATTGCAAGACATATTTATAAGAAGTCTATGTCTGCATCTTGTCTGAAGAGGAGGAGGAGAAAACGTCAGAGGAATCCCTCACTTCAAATGAGATTGGAGAAATGTGTAAAATGTGGGAAACAGTGCAAAATTTTGTAGGAAAGCACTGTAGCAGTGTGAGCTGTAGCAGCGTGAGCGATGAATCCGTGTAACGGCAATACTATTTCTCATTTCCACGAAATCCTCAAAAGGAGGCAAAATCAAGTGTCATTGGATAGTTTTCTTCTTAAAGTTGCCCGAAAAGAAAAAGATTCCAAGCAGATGGCAGGGATTCTATTAGTGATAGTGAAAGTTGTCTTACACAATAACCCTCCTCTCTCTTGTCTCCCTCACACCAGCCACAAAGGTTTTCAAAGGTAAGTGGAGGTTAAATTGTTTATTTTTCTTTTTCTTTTGTATTTATTATTTTATATTATATTACAATATTTATATGACTATTTTGTAATCAGTTTTATATGGCTATTTTGGGTTGTGGAATGAATCATCTGAGTTTCCATTATTTCTTAAGCGGAAATTCACTTTGATATATAAGTGCTTTGGATTACAAGCATGTTTCCGGAATGAATTATGCTCACAAAACAAGGTTTACTGTATTTGGTAAGTAAAGGGTCAAAATAGCAGGATGGTTTTATATCACCTTATATGTTATATTTTATAATTCATGTAATTATAATGAACTAGAATAGTCTCATCAGCCAGAGTACTTCTCCCCTGATCAATCTTATTGGAACACAGACATTCTTCAGTAACTACTTGCAAATACTCTTTCAATTACCCAAATCATTGGCATTATCATATCCAGTATTATAGCTTATGTTTCATTAATTACATTTTAAATTGGCAGTTTACCAACTGAATTAAAAGTTAGTATAACCCTATTACCATTATGTTTACAAGTCATATTTTAAGGAAGTTTCCTTATGGGAAGATAGTTACATATGGATAATCCCATGCACTACAGAAATAGTGTGATCTTTTAATCAAAGGTTAAATAAAAAGGTGATTTGAAAACATGAAGCATTGTCTAAATGCAATATGCCATTTATTCACTCCTGATTCCATAATCTAAGAATCTTGTATTTATTGGAAAGATCCTTTCCCCTTTTATTCTGATTAGTCTATTTTTATTCTCTGTATTAAATATCACCATGAAATTGACAATAAATATAATGAAGAATATCAACAAAGTAAGATACATAGTAGCCTGCCCGACTTAGAAAATGCTCTCTTGTCTATCTTTACTAACTCACATTTCAGTCAATAGATCACCTGTTCTATTGAAGTAGTTTTCTATGGTGTGATATCTGCAAAACGGATCCTACTTTTCTCGCACAGAAACAGAGAGATGAGTATTCACAGATATTCACACCAAAAAAATAACGCTTGAATTTGAAATTTCAATGCCTACTGTAAAAGCTTATATCATTGACATTGCTGATTAAAATGGCGAATTGTTTTTCCCTGATGTGGTTAATACTGACGATATGCTTTTGCACACATCTGTGAGTTTTGCTATAAAAAGAACATACTGTCCAAAGAGTACCAAGAACTGATGTTTCTTCCCACCAATTTCACCTTTGTGCCCCACCAAATCCCTTTAAGAAAACCAGTATAACAATTTTTGAGCTTGCAAATAGCTGAATTAAGAAATAAGTTTATGAAGTGAATTATGAGTGAATCTAGAGCACTTACAATCTAAATTGATTCATAAAATTCAATTTAAACTAATCTTTCATACACTCAGGCTTGCCACCAGATGACACAGGAGTCAGTAATAAAAGATAAAATTCTAGTGAAACGAATTGAAGATATAACTGAATACAGATGAATAGCCTGATACTGAGACCAGGAAAACTTTGAATTAGAGAATTATTTCTCTGCGTGAAAAGGTCTTTCCACTAGTTTGTCACTGTAAAAAAATGATGAAATTGTAAAATTATATCTGTGAAATGCTCTTCCCTTAAACACATGCAAAGATAGAAAAAAGCAAGTTTTCCCCATTACTAGATTAATTACTATTAATAATGTTAATAGGAAATGTGGTTTTTGTGTGTGAACATCAGTTTTTGTGGAGAAGTTATGGACATAGAGAAATGTGATTTTTCATTGCATTGCAATTAGGCAGTTGTTATTGGAGATATTATTCATAATAAAATTAATTTTAAAATGTTTATGACATGATTTTTGGTTCTAGATGGATTCTTTCTGAAGGCAAATTAAGTAGGTTTTTTCATTATCCATATTTTAATGGTCACCAAGTGAAATTCACAGGTCTTAAAGGACTTGCCTTAGGATACACAGGTGATGAGAGTAGAGTCTTTTCCTATACTGTGTGCAGTTTCCAACTCTAAGGATCCTCAGAGCTTAAGCAGTTTACTTTGCCAAGTTTACGTGGAGTGGTGGCAGAATGAAGCTATTCCATAAAATGTTGAATATTTAGAAAAACAAAATCTCTAACTATTTAGGAAACATTTTCTACTAAAAGACCTTGTTTAGGCAGAGTCTGAGTCTACAATCTTGTTTACAGTTGAGTCCCTAATTAGTCATCGTAAGAGTGTTGTGGCTTAATCCTTCCATGCCTAACACAGAACTAGTCCTAACAAGGAACATCCTCCTTTTCTGTTTGAGGCCAAACTCAGCAGTAGGGTCTCTTTCTTGCAGTCCTTCTGCACTCCCATCACTGGAGTGGAATTAGCAGGAAATGACCCAGTTGTGAAGCAGCCACTGCTTCACTGCCATTTCACCTTCCTACTGCTGCGTTCCCCCGCAGCACCTACTTCTGGGCACTGCACATTTTCGAAGCGCAGCAGATGAGAATGTGGCTTTGGCTGAATCTAGACAACAGGCTATTTGAGCAGGGAAACTATGTGCTGGATGCCTGAGCTCATCACCTGAAAGACAGCCTTACGTTTTTTCTTCTCAGGCAGGTAATATTTAAGTCAACTTGGTGGGATCTGATGGGTAGGCCAATTCTGATACTTAAATCGGTCAAACAGCATCAGCTGCTTGCCTGAAGTCATGGATTTTAGAATTTAAGTATAAAATTTTTAGGTTTTAAGAGGACAATTTGTTCCTATTACATTTTTATAAAGTCACTAGTAGGATAAATAGACCCTAATAATTTGGAAAAAATTCTGGAATCTGAAAAATTACTACATTTAAAATAGAGTGTTCTCATTTATTTTTAGGAATGTTTCTATTTATCAAGGATTCAGTCTGATATTCTAACAATATATTCTAACAATTATAATCCTGTTGGCAGTTTGTGGGATTAAAATATGGAAATAAATGTGGTTGGAAGTTAAATGTCATTTTCATCTTGGGACTAAGAAAAATAATTGTTCAGGTATTACCTTAAAAACACATATGTGATTTTAGTGAATAAAAAAAAAAAAAGGTATATACTTAATGGTCCCTGTTAGCAATCTCCAATCACGGCCTAATTAGTATGTGCCATCTATTATGTCATTACTTTTTGTTTTGTTTTGTGTTTTGCATAGAAGCTTTTTCTAATGTATAGCTTGGTTATAGGTAAAAACATGGCGGCATTTAAGGTTTCAATTCTTCATAATTTCTGCTGTTCTCAGTCAAAACTTAACTTTCTTTTTGGTTATTGTTTTTCTGAATATAGAATAGAAGTATGTTTATATTTAAAAATTGTTAAATGCAGATAAGCAAAAAAAAAAAAAATAAATAAATAATAAATGCTTCCATTTACTACCAGCCATTCAGAGGTAACCATTGAAATACTAGATGTATGTCATCTGGTCTATGGCATATATTTTATTTTATTATTTATTTATTAAAAAAATTTTTTTAATGTTTATTTATTTTTGAGAGAGAGAGTGAGACAGAGCGTGAGTGGCGGAGGGCCAGACAGAGGGAGACACAGAATCTGAAGCAGGCTGCAGGCTCTGAGCTGTCAGCACAGAGCCCGACGCGGGACTTGAACCACAAACCGTAAGAACATGACCTAAGCTGAAGTCCGACGCTTAACCGACTGAACCACCCAGGCGCCCCAAATTATTTTATTTTTTCTAATAATTAAAAAATATTTTTAAATCTTTATTTATTTTTGAGAGAGAGAGAGAGAGCGCGGGTGTGCGATCAGGGCAGGGGCAGAGAGAGGGGGAGACACAGAATCTAAAGAAGCTGTCAGCTCAGAGCCGGATGTGGGGCTTGAACTCAGGAATCATGAGATCATGACCCAAATTGAAGTCATACACTTAATTAACTGAGCCACCCAGGTGCCCCAGGAATATATGTTATTTTAACCAAAAAACTGTATCTTAGCATATTAATTTTTGGACATCATTTTTCTTACAGTTAATTGTCAAACTTTTTCAAATCAATGAATATATTTTAACTCTATTAATTTTAATGACTCAAAGTTTGACCATAATGTGGGAATCCAAGCAAAAACTATATATAGTGAGTTTTATGTACATAAAAGAACAGAAGATAATAAGAAAGGAGGAAAGAGTAGGGCAGAGATCATGGGCACATAAAGATATAAACTGTCGATGACATAGTTTTACCTCCCAACTCAGCAAGTGCTAGAATTTTTGAGCTTTTGAAATTTTCTCCTTACATTTTATTGGGGTTATATTCAATGTCCAGTTTATTAGAGTTATATTCTCTCTTGGAGTACTCTATTGTGTGCGGCTAGAATGAGCCAGCTGATGGTTGCAGCATTGCACCTAGATACCTCCTTGCTCAAAGTCATGAATTCATTGGGTACATTTTGTATCTTTCGAGTTATTATAGGTAATATTTTTAAGACAAGTTTTTGCTTCTACATAACATGCTTTGTACTTTTCCAGCTTCCTATAATGGTTTTCTCATTATTCTTCATTCTCTTCATTCTCCTTTGACATTTGTTTGCCATATTCTACTTAACCCCAAAGACAACCCTATATGTTTTAGACCATACTTCTTTTTCTTACAGTTTTCTAAATAGTTAACCATTTCCACAATAATGCTGCATGACAACGAAGCACAAAACGTTAGTAACATTTAATAAAAATCTTTTTTTTTTCTTATGTGACAGGCTATTCTAGGTCCTTTGCTTTTCCATATAAATTTTACATTGGTTTGCCGGTTTTGACAAAAAACGTTATAGTATTTTGATCAACATTGCACTGAATTTATAGATCAGTTTAGAGAGAATTGGTATCTTAGCAACATTGTCTTCTCATTCATTAACATGGTATAACTTTCCATTTACATTATTTCTCTCAATAATACTCCATAGTTTTCAGTGTAGAGTTCCAGTATATCTTTTGTTAAAATTTATGTGTTGGAGATGCTATTACAAATCACATTTTGAAATTTCATTTTTAATTATCATTTGATAATCTATAGAAATACAATTAAGCTCATATATATGTGTGTGTATACACACACACACACACACACACACACACACACACACATATATACATTCTTTTTTTTTTGGTCTAGTGACATTGGAAAATTCACCTATTCAGTTTTTAGTTTTTTTGTTTTTTGTTTTTTGGTTTTTTTTGGTAGAATCTGTTAAGAATTTCTATTTACATATCAATGTAATTTTTGAATAAAGATACTACTTCTTCCTTTCTGATCTTTATTAAAGGTTGTGATTATAGTGCTGTACATGTGGATATAATTATTAGAATCCTCTGAGTTTCCACCAGTCCCCAGATTCCCTACTAATATTGTGGTCTGACTGTTCTCTGGGATTTGTAATCTCATTCTGAATATAGAAAAATGGAAGCAGGGCGTGGGTGGGTTTACCCCTTTGGCACAGAAGAGCAGTTATATGATTTTCTGATTGACACAATCCCTAGTTTTCTGGGTCAGGAGCATGGATGGTTTGGAAGAACAAATATTTTTCTGCCTATATTTTTAGGTCGTTTTTTATTTTCCCATAAATTGAAGCCAGTGTGTGTCATTTGCTGAATTCCGATTTGTTTTTCTAAACCTAGCCCTGTCAGCCTTGCAATTGTTGTCAATCCCTCCAAGATTATAGTGTTAGACTGCCTGATAGTTGTATTTTTCTTTGTGGCTGTGGGTATTTATCTTTTTTGTGTCTTTGGACATTCTAGTGAGAAGTTGAAAGGAGCTACATTGGAGGTTGCTGAGCTAGTTGCCAGAATGAACTGGAAATACTATTTTTTATTGAAAACTAAATACCCAAGGTCGATTAATTCACCAATATGTTCTAATCCATTTATGTTTCAAGATGAGACAATATTAACTTCCTCATGGAAAGATTTTATTCCTAAAAATTCTGCTATTGTTAAAAGACTAATCACCTTTTCCTGATTATTTGTTATAATTGTGCTTCTTTTTATTTATTTATTTATTTATTTATTTTTTTCAACATTTATTTATTTTTTGGGACAGAGAGAGACAGAGCATGAACAGGGGAGGGGCAGAGAGAGAGGGAGACACAGAATCGGAAACAGGCTCCAGGCTCTGAGCCATCAGCCCAGAGCCCGACGCGGGGCTGGAACTCACGGACCGCGAGATCGTGACCTGGCTGAAGTCGGACGCTTAACCGACTGCGCCACCCAGGCGCCCCTAATTGTGCTTCTTTTTTTAATTTTTTATTTTTATTAATTTTTTTTAACGTTTATTTATTTTTGAGCCAGACAGAGAGAGCATTAACACGGGAGGGTCAGAGAGAGAGGGAGACACAGAATCTGAAACAGGCTCCAGGCTCCAGCTCAGAGCCCGTCGCGGGGCTTGAACCCACTTGGGGGGGGGGGGGGGCTCGAATTCACGGAGTGGGGCGGGGCTCGAACTCACGGATGGCGAGATCATGACCTGAGCCTAAGTAGGACGCTTAACCCACCGAGCCACCCAGGAGCCCCAAACTGTGCTTCTTATAGAAGCGCTTTCATGGTATAATATTCTATGTGTTTTCATTACCCACGTATTTCATAAGAGCCTGCCATGAGATTCTCATGCACTTTTAGGTAGAGGAAAGAAGGATGCAGAGTGTTGGCAGTGACATTGTATGCAGTTAATTATTTCCCCCGATGTTGCTTTGGGTAGAATATTTGAGGAAATATATCTTACAGAGAGCTCTTGAAAACACTTTTAGTATAAGATTATGTTAAAAATTTAATTTAAAAAATCCATGCAATACTCTTAGTTTTGTAAATGTCATAGGAAGCCAGAGGATTCTGCTAACGCTCTTATTTTGTTATCTGGATGGTCTCTAATATACTGCAATTTATTGGCAGTGGGGAGTTGAGGAGAAGTGAGAGAGTTGATGGGAAGAAAGAAGAGGAAGCTCAAATCTTCTGACTTCCAAAGTCTCTGGAGTCATTGTCAGCTTTAGACTCTGAGGTCCCAAGGCACTGAGTGTCCAAGAACCCTTGAAACTGCATTATGCATGTGTTTTCTCCTAAATATTGCCTTTATCATTGTCTCTTGAAAATAGATGACTTATCTTTCATAGTTTTTCACAGAAATGCACCTTCCATTTCCATTACTACCCAACCAAAACCTGAAAAAATCTGGAGGAAGGAAATGCAGAAGGTTGATCCTCAAGGCACTTGCTTTTGAATGACACCCTTCATTTAACCGATGCCCATATGTGTAAGGCTTAATAATAATGACAACATGTGAAGGCAGAGTTGGAACATTATTTAGCAGTCTGTCATCATTTATAATTTCCAAGTAGTTTAAACTCAATATAATATACTCTTTTTTTTTTTTTTTTTTTTTTTTGTATTTTTCTGTTTCTCTAAGCAATTGTTTTCAAGGTTACAAAACTTTGGTCACATGAACTGCGCCAAAAAAAATGTAACATGCTCAGTGAAATTTCATTTGCTAGGCCATCGAAAGTCAATCTGCTCATGTAGCTCAGTCACACAGGCCTTCTTGTTGTTCCTCTCGTTTCAAGCTGCCTGTCTACAGCAAAGTCTGTGCACGGCCTGTTCCCTCTTCCTGGACAGTTTCCCCAGATTGTCACCAGAATCTTCGCTCTCCCCCTTCATCTCTGCTCAAATGGCATCACCACCTCTGAGAGGTCTTCCTTGACAACCTTATTCCAAACAGCACCTCCCTCTTTCTCTTTTTCCTCTAATGTTGCTTGGTTTTTCTTTGCAGCATTATCACTACTTATATTTTTACCCATTTACTGATGGATTGATTGCCTGTTTAATGAACTAAAATGTAAGCCCAGTGAGGGCATGAATTTTGTTCACTGCACATGCCTAGTGCCCAGAGCAGTGCCTGGCACTTCACAGGCAGTAGGTAATTTTCTTTTAATAATAACTGAATGGGTGACATCTTCCTTGATCTTTCTAACTAGGTCAGAGTCCTCGCTTCCTTGTTTCATAGAATTTTTTACGTTCTGAGAATACATACTAGTATTAATATATATGTTTTCTTCTCATTCCATGTAATAGAGACTTCAGATAACAGTGGTTTAAATAAGAGAGAAGCTTATTTCTCTTTGGTGAAATAGTGTGTAGGTAGGCAGTCCCAAGGCTGGCAGAGTAGCCTTGATCCATGAGGTTTTGCAAGGCCACAGCTCCTGCTACCTGGTTACTCAACCACCCAAGGGGCATAGCCCTCCTGTGCGCTGCCCAAGATGGCCACCACGTTCATGTGCCTGCCTGCAGGACAGGGGAAAGGAGAAGAGAAGGTCAACTTCTCCTCTCCTTTTGTAGTGTGATAATTTCCACCTACAAGCGAGTCTAGAAAATAGAATGTTTATTCTGCCCAGAGGAAAACTCATTTATCATGGAGATGAAGGAAATTATCCTGGAGGACAAGTAGCAGGCCCTGCTACAATTCTTTTGTGTAATAATTTAATAATGTTCCTCTCTTCCACTGAAGTGTTAAACACCTGTGGTTTTTCTTTTTGTTTTATCCTCAGGCCCTGGCACAATGCCATCACGTAGTGGTTACTGCGTACCTATGTCATTAAATGATTATTTTATCGCTCAATGACTACATAGTTAAATAATTATTTTATTGATGAAGCTGTTTTCACCTAGGCATGCCCATTTGTCACAAGAGGAACTTTTTCAGGGAGGAGGGAGGTGGGAAGATTATCTTATTACTCTAGGTGGGCGGAGAGGGAAGTTCAAGGTAGAGAAGTGTTGAGGAGGATGAGGCGAGAGAAGTTGAGGAATTTAGGGCTTTTGCAAGAGGAGGAGCCTGGGGATGGGAAGTGTCTGAGGTTAGGAAGTAGGAGGTGATGGGTCCTTTGTGGTGGTCACTATAAGCTCCCTAAATGGATGAATGGGGAGGCAGCCAGGTGCATTTCTGGGGATCCCAGAGTTGCTTGCATCCTGTGTTCCTTCCTTCCATTCTGTGAGCTGCCCAGATTCTTCCTAAAATCACCATTCTGACCTTACTTTCCATTATGATTTTCTCTCTTTCAAGCAAACAAAATCCTGACTGACATCACTTAGGGCCTTGAAACTTGTTCTTTGATTTATGGATAACACCTACGTTATATGTCAATATCTTAGTTTATAAGCAAAATCTCCTGGAATGTTGAAAGAAACATATTTCTTATGAAGTTAAACTTAATGCAACAGGGAAAAGGCTTATTTATTAGAAACTGACAGACATGAAAATGATTTAAAAGAAGAATGCTGTTAAATATGATACTTCTTTTTTTTAAATTTTTTTAATCTTTATTTTTGAGAGAGAGAGAGAGAGAGAGACAGTGAGAGTGAGAAATTGGGGGAGAAACACAGAGAGAGAGACACACACAGAACCCAAAGAACGCTCCAGGTTGCGAGCTGTCAGCACAGAGCCCGATGCGGGGCTCGAACTCAAGAACTGCGAGATCATGACCTGAGCTGAAGTTGGATACTTAACCAACTAAGCCACCCAGGCACCCCTAAATATGATACTTTCTATTAAAAGTAACATTTTTGGTGAAAAAAATCTTATTTTCTATAGTATTAATAACAAAAAAAGTTGCAAAGAGAAGTCACATTTGAAAGTTCTTGAAGGGGAGCAGAATTTGCCATCCCAAAATATACCTCTTTGGCATGGCGATTATTTTAGGCTGATTATTTTAAAGAAACAGCAGATCCGGAAAACCTCTGAAATTGGAGAAGTTACACTTTTGTAAGAGACATTCACTTTGGTTAAGGCAATCTTCACTTGTAAGGGTATCTCCCTCTGGGTACTGGGAAGAGGAGAGACTAAATCTCTAGGAACCCTTATCAATGAAGCCACAACTTAAATCTGTGTAACAACCATGCCTCTTGTTTACTGCGCTTTTTCAGATAGCTTCCAATAACTGGCTTCCCACCCTTCAACATCTTCTTCTGTCTTTAGCTGGAGATGGTATTTAAGGTGGTGGGTTAGGCCATTTGGAGGAGTTACTTTTCCTGGGCATCATTCATGTATTTAAGTATACATGTTACTAAATTTCATTTGTTTTTCTCCTATGAATCTGTCTTTTATTATGGAGATGGTGGTGGTGGGGTCTCAGCCAAGAACCTAGAAGGGTAGAGG
>NW_024412401.1:18135825-18148001 GCF_014898765.1 Herpailurus yagouaroundi | reverse complement strand
GTGGAAGCAATTTTGCATCCTACTTTGAGTCTCATGGTAAAAAACTGCAATGTGAAAAGGTCACTTTCACAACAAATTGTATCAAGGATGAAAAGTGAACAACAATAATGCCAGTATTATTTTGCAAGGTCTTCTGTGAATTGAAAGTAGCAAAATTGGTGACTAAATGTGTAGTTTGCCATGTCAGTATAATATTGATATTTGAATAAGAAAGCCTTAAAAGAAAAAGAAAAAGAAAGAAATGTGGGTTCTATTTAAGTTGCGATATATTTTACCAAATTCTAATATAGGATCCATTTTTACAGTTTTTAGGGTTAGTATTGTATCATGCTTTCCGCTTCATGCCATTCTTATTTTAGGAGTTAACAATTAGTCTGGGACAGATCATGACGGGCCTTGTAGGACAGCCTAAATAATTGGAAACTTTGCTAAATGGTGAGTCATATAAGAGTGTTCAACAGGGGAATAGAAAAATGAGAGTTTGGTTTGGACAAGATTGCTGTGACAAGCAGGAAGACTGACATGAGGCAGCCAGGATTGTAGGAAGGGAGATTTGTAGTAGGGGATTGGACATTTGAAATCTCCCGCTCTTTCTCTACCCATGAATGTGTTTGCTAAACTGCTGGGTAATGTTTGAACTTCTCCTCTTCCTCCTCCTCTTCTTCCTCCTTCTTCTAGATCTTTTGCCTTCAAAGTGCATTTAGCTTTGTGAGAGGGACTATTATTCTTATTATTACTTTTAAGAGGGATTATTTTAATTAAAATCTTTGCTGTCCTTGTGACAGAGCCCCCAGCCGTCAGGACTAAGGGTAGATTTGAATCGCTGCCACCGTGTTGGGTGCAGAATCCTTATTCCTCACCAACAACTGAACGTTTTATTGGTTTAAATCCCTTGTGCTGGGCTTCTTCTAATGTAGGATAGGGTTTGCTGAAAAGAGTTTTCAAGTTCCTGTTTACACACCCATCAGTTTGGCAGACATGCCTAGATATGTCTGAACCCCAGGAAGTGATAGAACTCAAGAATTTTCTTAGGAGTCTCCTCAGCCTTGTAAATAGGCTTCTGACAGGCCTATCTTATCAGTTTGCTAAACATGCCTGAACCTGCCTGAATCTCAGCAGTGAGCAGGAGTGTCTCAAACTGAGCTCAGTGCTATATGCGGCAGATAAGGTAAAAATAAAATAAAAAACCAAAATGATTATCTTTGTATCAAATTTAATATCTGTTGAGGGTTTTCACATATTTGATCTTCATAAGAACATTGTGAAGTACACGCATTTCTTATGAAAGCATTTCTTATCATCCTATTTCAAAGCCAAGAGAATAGTAGGAGATGTGAAGGGAGTGGGAGAGAGAGACGGTGGAAAGCAGCTTTCTGATCATTGAAATGGAAGATAATAGGAAACTTTTTGTTGCTGCAGGAACAGAAGGAAGAGGTATGTGGAAAGATTCAGAGGTAATTGATAACCAAAGGGACACAAGACCATGAAAGGAGACCCTTCCTAGCTGAAACTCAGAATCAATACGAAGTTTCTGGGGATAGAAATATAACAAAGCAATATATTTCTGAATTTGTTTTCAACAAATTACAGAAAAAAAACCAACAAAGAACAAAACCATGTAGGTAAAGATCATCTAGTTGAAAAATATATCTATCACATCTGACTGGTTTTGTAGAACTCTGGTGCTTTATTAAAATTGAAGTTAGTCCACTGTGGGATACCATACTGAATATAAGATAGACCATTGTTTTATGGGTCACTGAATTTTTTTAAAATGATGCCAATTAAATGTGGCAAGCTAGTAATTGTAACATACATTCTGATTTCAGAGATGATAAAATATTTAAACATATGTATCTCAGAATAACTGAAGGTCATCAATTATACCCTTTAAATATATTTTTATGTGAATGAGGACAATCTATGCATATTAGTTGGATGAAGTTCATTGTACAAAGGACCATTGTACCTAGAGGGCTAAGGATCTTGAAACTTGCTGTGAGAAATAAGCCCACTGACCCAATCAAAGGTGGGACACGGAGACCTAGAGCTTTTTTTTTAATTTTTTTTTATGAAATTTATTGTCAAATTGGTTTCCATACAACACCCAGTGCTCATCCCAAAAGGTGCCCTCCTCAATACCCATCACCCACCCTCTCCTCCCTCCCACCCCCCATCAACCCTCAGTTTGCTCTCAGTTCTCAACAGTCTCTTATTGCTTTGGCTCTCTCCCACTCTAACCTCTTTTTTTTTTTTTTCCTTCCCCTCCCCCATGGGTTCCTGTTAAGTTTCTCAGGATCCACATAAGAGTGAAACCATATGGGATCTGTCTTTCTCTGTATGGCTTATTTCACTTAGCATCACACTCTCCAGTTCCATCCACGTTGCTACAAAAGGCCATATTTCATTTTTTCTCATTGCCACGTAGTATTCCATAGTGTATATAAACCACAATTTCTTTATCCATTCATCAGTTGATGGACATTTAGGCTCTTTCCATAATTTGGCTATTGTTGAGAGTGCTGCTATGAACATTGGGGTACAAGTGCCCCTATGCATCAGTACTCCTGTGTCCCTTGGATAAATTCCTAGCAGTGCTATTGCTGGGTCATAGGGTAGGTCTATTTTTAATTTTCTGAGGAACCTCCACACTGCTTTCCAGAGTGGCTGCACCAATTTGCATTCCCACCAACAGTGCAAGAGGGTTCCCGTTTCTCCACATCCTCTCCAGCATCTATAGTCTCCTGATTTGTTCATTTTGGCCACTCTGACTGGCGTGAGGTGATATCTGAGTGTGGTTTTGATTTGTATTTCCCTGATAAGGAGCGACGCTGAACATCTTTTCATGTGCCTGTTGGCCATCCGGATGTCTTCTTTAGAGAAGTGTCTATTCATGTTTTCTGCCCATTTCTTCACTGGGTTAATTGCTTTTCGGGTGTGGAGTTTGGTGAGCTCTTTATAGATTTTGGATACTAGCCCTTTGTCCGATATGTCATTTGCAAATATCTTTTCCCATTCCGTTGGTTGCCTTTTAGTTTTGTTGGTTGTTTCCTTTGCTGTGCAGAAGCTTTTTATCTTCATAAGGTCCCAGTAATTCACTTTTGCTTTTAATTCCCTTGCCTTTGGGGATGTGTCGAGTAAGAGATTGCTACGGCTGAGGTCAGAGAGGTCTTTTCCTGCTTTCTCCTCTAGGGTTTTGATGGTTTCCTGTCTCACATTCAGGTCCTTTATCCATTTTGAGCTTATTTTTGTGAATGGTGTCAGAAAGTGGTCTAGTTTCAACCTTCTGCATGTTGCTGTCCAGTTCTCCCAGCACCATTTGTTAAAGAGACTGTCTTTTTTCCATTGGATGTTCTTTCCTGCTTTGTCAAAGATGAGTTGGCCATACGTTTGTGGGTCTAGTTCTGGGGTTTCTATTCTATTCCATTGGTCTATGTGTCTGTTTTTGTGCCAATACCATGCTGTCTTGATGATGACAGCTTTGTAGTAGAGGCTAAAGTCTGGGATTGTGATGCCTCCTGCTTTGGTCTTCTTCTTCAAAATTACTTTGGCTATTCGGGGCCTTTTGTGGTTCCATATGAATTTTAGGATTGCTTGTTCTAGTTTCGAGAAGAATGCTGGTGCAATTTTGATTGGGATTGCATTGAATGTGTAGATAGCTTTGGGTAGTATTGACGTTTTGACAATATTTATTCTTCCAATCCATGAGCAGGGAATGTCTTTCCATTTCTTTATATCTTCTTCAATTACCTTCATAAGCTTTCTATAGTTTTCAGCATACAGATCCTTTACATCTTTGGTTAGATTTATTCCTAGGTATTTTATGCTTCTTGGTGCAATTGTGAATGGGATCAGTTTCTTTCTTTGTCTTTCTGTTGCTTCATTGTTAGTGTATAAGAATGCAACTGATTTCTGTACATTGATTTTGTATCCTGCAACTTTGCTGAATTCATGTATCAGTTCTAGCAGACTTTTGGTGGAGTCTGTCGGATTTTCCATGTATAATATCATGTCATCTGCAAAAAGCGAAAGCTTGACTTCATCTTTGCCAATTTTGATGCCTTTGATTTCCTTTTGTTGTCTGATTGCTGATGCTAGAACTTCCAGCACTATGTTAAACAACAGCGGTGAGAGTGGGCATCCCTGTCGTGTTCCTGATCTCAGGGAAAAAGCTCTCAGTTTTTCCCCGTTGAGGATGATGTTAGCTGTGGGATTTTCATAAATGGCTTTTATGATCTTTAAGTATGTTCCTTCTATCCCGACTTTCTCAAGGGTTTTTATTAAGAAAGGGTGCTGGATTTTGTCAAAGGCCTTTTCTGCATCGATTGACAGGATCATATGGTTCTTCTCTTTTTTTTTTGTTAATGTGATGTATCACGTTGATTGATTTGCGAATGTTGAACCAGCCCTGCATCCCAGGAATGAATCCCACTTGATCATGGTGAATAATTCTTTTTATATGCCGTTGAATTCGATTTGCTAGTATCTTATTGAGAATTTTGGCATCCATATTCATCAGGGATATTGGCCTGTAGTTCTCTGTTTTTACTGGGTCTCTGTCTGGTTTAGGAATCAAAGTAATACTGGCTTCATAGAATGATCTGGAAGTTTTCCTTCCCTTTCTATTTCTTGGAATAGCTTGAGAAGGATAGGTATTATCTCTGCTTTAAACGTCTGGTAGAACTCCCCTGGGAAGCCATCTGGTCCTGGACTCTTATTTGTTGGGAGATTTTTGATAACCGATTCAATTTCTTCGCTGGTGATGGGTCTGTTCAAGCTTTCTATTTCCTCCTGATTGAGTTTTGGAAGAGTGTGGGTGTTCAGGAATTTGTCCATTTCTTCCAGGTTGTCCAATTTGTTGGCATATAATTTTTCATAGTATTCCCTGATAATTGTTTGTATCTCTGAGGGATTGGTTGTAATCATTCCATTTTCATTCATGATTTTATCTATTTGGGTCATCTCCCGTTTCTTTTTGAGAAGCCTGGCTAGAGGTTTGTCAATTTTGTTTATTTTTTCAAAAAACCAACTCTTGGTTTCGTTGATCTGCTCTACAGTTTTTTTAGATTCTATATTGTTTATTTCTGCTCTGATCTTTATTATTTCTCTTCTTCTGCTGGGTTTAGGCTGCCTTTGCTGTTCTGCTTCTATTTCCTTTAGGTGTGCTGTTAGATTTTGTATTTGGGCTTTTTCTTGTTTCTTGAGATAGGCCTGGATTGCAATGTATTTTCCTCTCAGGACTGCCTTCGCTGCGTCCCAAAGCGTTTGGATTGTTGTATTTTCATTTTCGTTTGTTTCCATATATTTTTTAATTTCTTCTCGAATTGCCTGGTTGACCCACTCATTCGTTAGTAGGGTGTTCTTTAACCTCCATGCTTTGGGAGGTTTTCCAGACTTTTTTCTGTGGTTGATTTCAAGGTTCATAGCATTGTGGTCTGAAAGTATGCATGGTATGATTTCAATTCTTGTAAACTTATGAAGGGCTGTTTTGTGACCCAGTATATGATCTATCTTGAGAATGTTCCATGTGCACTCGAGAAGAAAGTATATTCTGTTGCTTTGGGATGCAGAGTTCTAAATATATCTGTCAAGTCCATCTGATCCAATGTCTCATTCAGGGCCCTTGTTTCTTTATTGACCGTGCGTCTAGATGATCTATCCATTTCTGTAAGTGGGGTGTTAAAGTCCCCTGCACTTACCACATTCTTATCAATAAGGTTGCTTATGTTTATGAGTAATTGTTTTATATATTTGGGCGCTCTGGTATTCGGTGCATAGACATTTATAATTGTTAGCTCTTCCTGATGGATAGACCCTGTCACTATTATATAATGTCCTTCTTCATCTCTTGTTACAGCCTTTAATTTAAAGTCTAGTTTGTCTGATAGAAGTATGGCTACTCCAGCTTTCTTTTGGCTTCCAGTAGCATGATAAATAGTTCTCCATCCCCTCACTCTCAATCTAAAGGTGTCCTCAGGTCTAAAATGAGTCTCTTGTAGACAGCAAATAGATGGGTCTTGTTTTTTTTATCCATTCTGATACCCTATGTCTTTTGGTTGGCGCATTTAATCCATTTACATTCAGTGTTATTATAGAAAGATATGGGTTTAGAGTCATTGTGATGTCTGTATGTTTTATGCTTGTAGTGATGTCTCTGGTACTTTGTCTCACAGGGTCCCCCTTAGGATCTCTTGTAGGGCTGGTTTAGTGGTGACAAATTCCTTCAGTTTTTGTTTGTTTGGGAAGACCTTTATCTCTCCTTCTATTCTAAATGACAGACTTGCTGGATAAAGGATTCTCGGCTGCATATTTTTTCTGTCTAGCACACTGAAAATCTCGTGCCAATTCTTTCTGGCCTGCCAAGTTTCAAAAGAGAGATCAGTCACAAGTCTTATAGGTCTCCCTTTATATGTGAGGGCACGTTTACCCCTTGCTGCTTTCAGAATTTTCTCTTTATCCTTGTATTTTGCCAGTTTCACTATGATATGTCGTGCAGAAGATCGATTCAAGTTACGTCTGAAGGGAGTTCTCTGTGCCTCTTGGATTTCAGTGCCTTTTGCCTTCCCCAGTTCAGGGAAGTTCTCAGCTATTATTTCTTCCAGTACCCCTTCAGCACCTTTCCCTCTCTCTTCCTCCTCTGGGATACCAATTATGCGTATATTATTTCTTTTTATTTTATTTTATTTTATTTTATTTATTTTTTTTTTAAATTTTTTTTTGTTGTTTATTTATTTTTGGGACAGAGAGAGACAGAGCATGAACGGGGGAGGGGCACAGAGAGAGGGAGACACAGAATCGGAAACAGGCTCCAGGCTCTGAGCCATCAGCCCAGAGCCTGACGCGGGGCTCGAACTCACGGACCGCGAGATCGTGACCTGGCTGCAGTCGGACGCTTAACCGACTGCGCCACCCAGGCGCCCCTATTTTTTCTTTTTAGTGTATCACTTAGTTCTCTAATTTTCCCCTCATAATCCTGGATTTTTTTTATCTCTCTTTTTCTCAGCTTCCTCTTTTTCCATAACTTTATCTTCTAGTTCACCTATTCTCTCCTCTGCCTCTTCAATCCGAGCTGTGGTGGTTTCCATTTTGTTATGCATTTCGTTTAAAGCGTTTTTCAGCTCCTCGTGACTGTTCCTTAGTCCCTTGATCTCTGTAGCAAGAGATTCTCTGGGCTGTTTTCAAGCCCAGCGATTAATTTTATGACTATTATTCTAAATTCACTTTCTGTTATATTATTTAAATCCTTTTTGATCAGCTCATTAGCTGTTGTTATTTCCTGGAGATTCTTCTGAGGGGAATTCTTCCGCTTGGTCATTTTGGATAGTCCCTGGCATGGTGAGGACCTGCAGGGCACTTCCCCTGTGCTGTGGTGTATAACTGGAGTAGGTGGGCGGAGCCGCAGTCAGACCTGATGTCTGCCCCCAGCCCACCGCTGGGGCCACAGTCAGACTGGTGTGTGCCTTCTCTTCCCCTCTCCTAGGGCGGAATTCACTGTGGGGTGGGGTGGCCTGTCTGGGCTACTTGCACACTGCCAGGCTTGTGATGCTGGGGATCTGGCGTCTTAGCTGGGGTGGGTAGGCAAGGTGCACAGGGGCAGGAGGGGCAGGCTTAGCTTGCTTCTCCTTAGGTGATCCACTTCAGGAGGGGCCCTGTGGTAGCAGGAGGGAGTCAGATCCGCTGCCGGAGGTTTGGCTCCGCAGAAGCGCAGAGTTGGGTGTTTGCGCGGAGCGAGCAAGTTCCCTGGCAGGAACTGGTTCTCTTTGGGATTTTGGCTGGGGGATGGGCGGGGAAGATGGCGCTGGCGAGCGCCTTTGTTCCCCACCAAACTGAGCTCTGTCGTCAGGGGGCTCAGCAGCTCTCCTTCCCTTTGTCCTCCAGCCTTCCCGCTTTCTGAGCAGAGCTGTTAACTTATGACCTCCCAGCCGCTAAGTCGCGCTTGCTGTCGGAACACAGTCCGTCAGGCCCCTCTGCTTTTTGCAAGCCAGACTCGGGGGCTCTGCTTGGCCGGCGAGCCGCCCCTCTGCCCCGGCTCCCTCCTGCCAGTCCGTGGAGCGCACACCGCCTCGCCGCCCTTCCTACCCTCTTCCGTGGGCCTCTTGTCTGTGCTTGGCTCCGGCGACTCCGTTCTGCTAATCCTGTGGCGGTTTTCTGGGTTATTTAGGCAGGTGTAGGTGGAATCTAAGTGATCAGCAGGACGCGTGGTGAGCCCAGCGTCCTCCTACGCCGCCATCTTCCCTCTCTCTCCCCCTAGAGCTTTAATCAACGTTCTTACAAGAGAGGGTGTCTGACCGACAGGTACACTCAGGACAGTGACAGCAGACAATTTATCCTCAACATGCAATTCCCTCCCATGGTTCCTTATTGGCCTTACCCCGAAGTCACCTATGCCCATGTAAGACAAAACATAGTCTAATTGAAACAAATGTACATTTCCTGAGTGACACAGAGACTTTCAGTCTCTCCTTTGTTCTTTGGCACATGCTAATTGCAAAGCCCACAAAAATAAGCCCCCAAAATGGAGAGGGGAAGAGGAACCAGGAAGTGAAATGTCCAGGGGTTTGGGGCAGGGGGCACTTCATATATATTTCCAATAGGTTGTAAACATACTGTTAACTAGACAGCACAGCTTTTATTTGGGATTTTTGAAAATGAATCATCTCCCTTACTTCTCACACTTGCCATGTGACAATCTGGGGGAAAAAAAAGAACTTTAAGCTGTCACAAGGAAAGCATAGTACCTCAGTACTTGGGCATTTCATTCCTAAGGAAAATTTTATGTAAGTTATATCATGGAAGATATCCAAAGTATGTGTGTGTGTGTGTTTAAAGATACTGAAATATTATATTTTTTAATAATTTTGCATGCTTGCTTCCTTGCAATATTTCTATTAGAGAATAGAAAAACATATTGGTAAGTCCTTTCAATGAAAAAGGAAATTATTGTCAATCAACTAAAGCGTAAAAGGGAAAATCAATTATTAGGTCATGTATAAGGCACTTAAGTAAGAAAGAACGTTTTATTGGGATCCCCCTTAAAATAAGGAGTAGTCTCTAGTGGGCTTGGATACATTTATAAATTCAAGAAAAATAATGAAAGCAGCAAAGACTTGAGAAAATGATGTGGATAATACATGATTAAAATTTAATGTTAACTTTAATGGAAAGTAAGAGTGATCAAGTCAGTAATTCACATGTCTGATGCATGTTTCCAGAAATCATGAACATCTCACTCACTATCTTATTAAAATAACCTTGTAAGATGAAAGAAGTAAATCTGATTCTTTGGCCAAGAAACCTTCTAAAACAAGTGAAAAGTGTACTTTACTAGAAATCTCACATCCTGTGTTTCAGTCTTGTATCGGCTAATAAGTAATTATATGACAGACAAAATTCCTTAACTTATTTAGGCCTCAGCTTCTTCTTCTGTAAAATGAACAAACCTGAGTAAGCAACATGATGTGTAAAAAAAAAATCTCTTTCTACTCAAATAATTACAAATATAAAGAGGCAGCAAAGAAATGGTCTAATTACCAAATTGACTAAATTTCATAATAAAGTTAGTATAAAAATATATGTAATGTATTTTGGGACAAATATCTGATAACTCTCTCAACAGTCTTCCCTTTCCCCAAGAAAGTAAAAGCAGTGTGTTAAAAACGCGTAGGAGAAATCAGGGCAATTTCCACAGATACGATAGAATAGCTTGCAACCTTTTCAACCCCTTTTGACCAGAGAAGTAGTTAAACTCAATTTAATGAAATCTGTTTGAAGCGATCCATGAACTTCAAAGATATAAGGAGCCAAAATCCTAGAAAAGGACACTCAGGGATGTGAGTTTGACATTCATTGCTTTCATTCTAAAACTGGGGAGAGTAAAAGGCAGAGGCACCAAACAGGAAGCCAACAGAAAACAGTGGCTAAGCAGAGTTTTTGGTAATTTTCATAGGGCTGGGGAGACAGTGGTGAGAGATCATGGCTACTGTGGCAGACAAACCGAGATTTCAGAGAAAATGGAAACACAGAGAAGATAGTCCAACCTCAGCCCTGTTTTTCACCTTCAGACAGCTGGTGATTTGTATGTGACCTGTCCCTATGATAAACCAAGTGAAAAGCTCAAGTAAGAGACTAAGAAAATAGGTAGAACCTTCAAGAATTTCATTGCCCTGGGAAGATGAAAAGTAGAATTCAGGAATGTCCAAGGAGCAGGGAACTATGCAAATCCCTAGGGTAAGTATATAGGTAAACCTAAATGAGTTTTACATGTACAGAATAATAGAAATAAGGTCATATAAAGTTATAATGCATGTTAAATATTTGATTAAATATATACTTTGTAGGTTACTTATGTGATAAAAATATATGGCATCAGGAACCTAGGACATGAGGGATATATAGAATTAAATGTTCTAAAGTCATAGTATTGTCAGGCAAGTTACATTAGTACTAATATATAATAGATCACAGTAAGTCAAGGAAGCACATTTTCATCTTGAAGATATCATTAAAAGAGCAACAGATAAACAAGCTAATCAAGGAGAAAATTGGAATATAAAAATGTTTGAAATTTTCAAAGAAGAGAAGAAAAAATAAAGAAGGATAAATACTCCATGATTTTGGATATCTCACTTATAAGAGGTATCCAAAAATAGTCAAACTCCATACAAATTTTAGGTTGTTTGTTCTAGCTTTGAGAAGACTACTGGTGCAATTTTGATTGGGATTTCATTGAATGTGTAGATTGCTTTGGGTAGTATTGACATTTTAACAATGTTTATTCTTCTAATCCATGAGCGTGGAATATTTTTCCATTTCTTTGTGTCTTCTTCAGTTTGCTTTATAAGCTTTTTATAGTTTTCAGCATACAGATCTTTTACATCTTTGGTTAGGTTTATTCCTAGGTATTTTATGGTTCTTGGTGCAATTGTGAATGGGATCAGTTTCTTTATTTCTCTTCTTAATGAAGCTTTATTTCTCTTCTTAATGAAGCTGTTGCTTCATTATTGGTGTATAAAAATGCAATCGATTTCAGTACATTGCCTTTGTACCCTGCGACTTTGCTGAATTCATGTACTGTTTTCACTTATATGTGGATCTTGAGAAACTTAACAGAAGACCATGGGGGGAGGGGAAGGGAAAGGGGAAAAAAAGTTACACAGAGGGAGGGAGGCAAACCATAAGAGACTCTTGGATACTGAGAACAAACTGAAGGTTAATGGCAGGTGGAGGAGAGGGGAAAGTGGGTGATGGGCATTGAAGAGGGCACTTCTCGGGAGGAGCACTGGGTGTTGTATGGAAATCAAGTTGACAATAAATTATATTAAAAAAAAAACCCAAATAGTCAAATTCATAGAAGTAGAGAGTAGAATGGTGGTGCCCAGGAGCTAGAGGGAGAGGGAATAGGGAATGCTAATATATTGCTAAAGTATTTTTCAATGCTAATATATTGTTTCATTTATGCAAGGTGCATAAATTCTAGAGATTTGATGTACTGCATAGTGCTTATAGTTAACAATAATTATATTGTGCACTGGAAAATTTGTCAGGAAAGTAGATCTCAAATTATGCGTTCTTACCACACAAAAAAAGGTAGAGGCAAGAAGACTCTTTTGGAGATGATAGCCATGTTTATTACCTTGATTATGGTGATGGTTTTGTGGGTGCATGCATACATTCAAACACATTAAATCATATGCATTAAAAAATGACACTGAGGCTTGGTGGACACCAACCTTTTCAGTAAATTGTGCTGTGCTATTTGAATATCTGTGTGAAGAAAAACTGACCCCTGCTTTGTAGCATACATGAAAATCTGTTTCTGATAGATTATAGGTCTAAATGCTGTAAACAGAACAGAAGACAGGAGAATAACTTTATTATCTAGCATTAGGCAAAAATTTCTTTGTAGATAATTAAAAGCACTAATGATAAAGGAAAATATTCAAATATCAGACTTCACCTAAATTAAGAACTGTTATTCATCCAAGGATTATGTTAAGAAAGTGAATATACTAATCACAGATTGGGAGAAGACATTTGTAATACATATATCTGATCAAGGTCTTATATTCAGAATTAATAAGGAATTCCTACAGCTTAATGGGAAAAAAGACAGAAGACCCAATTAACAAAATGCGCTGTCACACACACACACACACACACACACACACACACACACA
>NW_024412401.1:18044549-18135725 GCF_014898765.1 Herpailurus yagouaroundi | reverse complement strand
AGAGAGAGAGAGAGAGAGAGAGAGAGAGAGAGAGAGAAGAGAGAGATCCAAATAACCAACAAGCAAATAATATGCTTATTGTTTCTCAGGAAAGTAGACGTTAAACCTTCAGTGTCAAAATAGGATACTACTGAATATGCACCAGAATGGCTAAAATGAAAGACGGAGAATCCTAAGAGTGGATGAGGATGTAAGGCCACTGGAGCTCTCACCACAGCTCATGGTGATTTAAAATGGTAGAACCACTGGGAGAATTGTGTAGCAGTATATAAAAAAAATAGCAGTATGTTAAAAAAAAGTGAACATACTCTTACCATTTGGTCCAACAATTTCATTCTAATGTATGTACTCAAGAGGAACAAATGCACACAGATATACACCAAAAAAAAAAAAAATGCAAGAATTTGTTAATAGCCTCAAACTGGAAATCCCTAGAAATCATTTAACTGCAAAATGAACATATAAAAGTCAGTGTACTCATACAATGGAATAATATACAATATTGAGCACAAATGAGTTATTCTACATACAACAACATGATAGAATCTCACAAGCTTAATGTTGAAAGAAGAAAGCCAATGAATACATAATGTACAATTCTATTTTAAGCACTTAAAAATATACAAATTAGTTTGTGGTGATGAAAATAGAGACAGTAGTTACTTGTGGTGAAGCTATTAATGACATGGACCCTGAAGATGGTGTGCTTTTTGGGTGCTAGTAATATTTTTGTGATTGATCTTATTAGTGATTACACAGATGTATTTGCTTTGTACACCTCTTAAACTTGAATAAAATGTTCTAAAATTCGTTAGATTCAAGTTAACAGGGTGACAAAACTTATCTTTAGTGTTCTCAAAGAAAATGTCAAATCTAAACTGAAGATTCATAATGGAAACATTAACTGCCTGCAGTATTACCTTTAAATAAAAGAAATGCCTCTGAATGTTAAGACAATAAATTAGATTAAAATATGTGATCAAGTTGCAATTAAAATCTGAAGATTAACCACCTATGCACAGTATAAATTGGGGCAGAGCATTGGATTATGTGAAGAAAAGCAGTCTAGACATAATAAACTTTGAGATAGTGAAATGTCAGAAATGATTACACACCTAGATTTAGAGATCTGTAGTGTATATGCAGGGAGACGCTTTCTTTTCATTCCATTCCAAGTTGAGGGCTGAACTGATTAGTTTCTTTATTCGTTTTAAATATACGGTACACTTATATTTTGTTAAAGCATACTTGAAAGATGGATTAAACATATTCACATTTAAACTGATTTTTGAATAGTAATATATTTCTAGCAAAATATTTTCCCTTTATGTGTTGTGTGGGAAATGCATGGACTACAAAAAATCCCTTCTACAGAAACAAAGCAGTATCCTCTGTTCTGGCTTCCCAGCTGTGAGGTGACGTGATTGTTTTCTGGGTGAAGGTCTTTGGCTGTTTCACCAGCATACAAGGCTGACTGATAGCATCATAATTAGTGGTTCGCCAATGATGCTGATAAAATTGAAAAATGAATGACATCGGATGTTTTACCAACAGTATCCACTAATTTGTTAAAGTTACAAATAGTATAGACAGATGAAGAAGGGGGAAAGAATTTATATTATGCAAATAGAAATACCAATAGTTTTTAATATTAGTCTAAAAATGTTTTGTAGTCGATAAACACAGTCTTTCAGTGACTTGTAATTATGAGAAGTTATAATGCATGTCTGTGCATCTCTGAAAGGAAGAAAGTGACAGAGACAGAAAATATCTATCCCCTGGAAGGATTTAAAGTATAAAAATGGGAACATTTCATTTGCCTCCATATTTTGGTAAAGTGATGTGTGTGTTCGTGTGTGTGTGTGTGTGTGTGTGTGTGTGTGTGTGTGTGTGTGTGTATCATTTCTTTTCTCTATGGAGGGCAAAAATGCAAAGGTGGTTATTTTCTACTTTTATCTGAATGACTTTAAAAATAGGAAAGAAGGATGAAAGGAAAAAACCCCATCTTCTCAGACTTTGAAAACCGAAGGTCATTTTATTAGAACACTTGTGTTACTATCCCTTTTGCCACCCATGACAAATTTCCCACTTTTTCCTCATCTTCACTGCCACCCTCTGGCAAGCCATCTTGACAGAGATATCTAAATCTTCTGTCCATTTGTGCTTTACCCCTTCCTCAATTCTTTCTCCACTCCAGAGCCAAAGTATTATCTTAATTGCAAAGGGAATCATGGAATTTCCTTGTTTAATTCACCTGATTGAAATCACATTGCACTAAGGATGAAAATCACATTGATAGCATGTCCTCCACAGGTCTGCATGATGTGGACCCTGTCCACCTCTCCAACTTCATCTTCCACAGCCTTCCCCTCTCATCCTGCTGTGGCCACAGTTAGCTTCTTCCAGTTTCTCATATATTCCTTGCTCTTTCTTTCTTTTCCCAGGGAGTCTGCTCATATCGGGGACAGTTTTCTCATTCACCAATCTAAGTCAGGCCTCTTCCCGAGCCTCTGACTCTTCCATTATGACACATAGTGTATACATTCTTGTGTTCGTTCATTTCAGCTCTACCTATCTCTCTAGACTATAAGCTCTATGAGGCAAAGGAGAAGGATGATTTTGGTTTTCACTATATTTCTAGTATCTAAGACAAATACCAAGTGTTCAATAGATGTTAGTCAAATAAATTAACAAGCTTGATATATCAATCAGAGAACAAAATTACTATCTTTATCTTATTATCTATTCATTTAGGGTCTCAATTCAGGTTTATTTGTAATACATTCAAAAAATCCATCCCGTTTCTTCTCCACGTAGCCCCTGTACTTTAGAATTTTGAAAATAGAAGTAAGGTAAATATTGTTATGTTTAAACCTCCCATTTTATGGACTCAGGAGAGGCCAAGGAGACACCGACTCACTTGTGTCTCTCCCAAGCCAAATATCTTTGTGTAATTAGTTAGTGGTATTTATCCATGGGAATCCCACTTGAATTTTTGTGGTAGATAACAGTAATTGCACTCTAAGTTTTCTGTATTATAGCATGAGATTTATTCTGTAGAATGCAATGTATATAGGAAACAAATCAACTTTTGTGTATTCAGACATAAAGCAAAGCATCGGGCCTTAAAAACAGTGTTTTAAAACATACAACAGTTTTAGAATGTAGACACTTTTCCTGATCATACATATCAAGGCTTTCAGGCATAATCTCTGTTTTCATTAACTCAGGCTAAACATTGTCAATGATATCAGATAGTTCCTTTCCAGGTGGTTTCTGAGTTGTCTTTGATTGATATTTTGATTATACCTTTTTCCAGTTTCCCTAGTACTTAGGTAGTAGTTTGTATATTTTCTTTAAAATGTATCATTTTCATGGTAGAGTTTCGGAGCTGCCATTCAAAGAATAGGATTGTCTCCCTGAAACTTTGGGCTGCTCACATGAAGGTATCTGATGAGAAGTTGGTCTGGGCTTGGGATCCTCTCCCTCTTCGTCCAGCTGAAGGGGTAGCACCTAATCTCAGCATCCGCCAGATATGACTTTTTTCCCCACGGAGAGGTCCAGTACCATCCATGCTGTGTCTGTACCTGTGCACGTGCTTCTCTTGCTCTCATTATCTTCTTGATCTGCTCCATTTTTCAGAGCTAAATATTATTCATACTTTGAGTGAGAACATAGATATCGAATAGTTGTGGTCACTGTGAGACTGAGTTAGACACCCCTCAAATGCAATCTGTGAACTCTCACATCTTCTCCATTATGGTCTTTATCAAAGTGTGATGAGGCAGCCACTTTTCTGCATGTCTCCACGAGTGGAAGTTTTTCCTAGGATGTGGTCTGAGTCTTTTGCTCACCCAACACTTAACACGTTACCTGTCATGTTGCTCAATACATGCATGCTGTTTGTTGCATGAAAAATTGCCATCTAACACCATGATTTAAAAAGATCATGCTATACCAAAACTCATTCTTCATTTTTTAGAAATAAATGTCCTGCAGATGAGCATGAAATGAGCACTCTTTTTTTGTTTTTAAAATAATATTAAAAGGGCAGCAGCCATAACAATATTCACTAACATCTGTTATTAGGACCTGACAACTCGCAAGATTTATATTTGACACCAGTGTCAATCTAAAATTGTAAGATAAAGTAAAATGTATTTTTTTTAGATCAGAATGGTAGAAGTAGAAGAGTAGAGTTGAAATTATTTTTAGACTTGGATCTGTCTGGTATTTTTTAACTTTCATGTTTCCCAATTATTAATGGTACCGAAAGCAAAATCTGGAAAGCAAGAATTTACTAGCATTTTAATAATTACTTCTTTACTCTCTCGGCCACAATTGATCAGTACAGAATGTACCTTACTATCACTGCTTTTGGTATCTGTGATGTATATTATAGTTACGGTGACCATATATTCCAGATTTTTCCTGTTGTCCTGGAATAATTACCAGGAGTGTCCCCTTTTTACTCTCAATAGTGTCCTTAATTGAATAACAAACTATATAGTCATTCCAATGATAAAATTGGAACTACAAGAAGGCATGGAATTATTTACCTTGTATTCTTTCTACTTTATTCCTTGTTGCTAGCAGAGGGGAGGGATGGATTCGGCAGCACGGATGGGTGAAAATGGTGTTGTGCAATGCCAATAACGTGGGCCCTCTGATACTTTCAAAACTTTAAGAAGAGGCAGGTCTGGTAGGAAGGGCTGAGTATTTGCTCCGGGCTTTTTCTGCGCCTCACTACATCGGAGGATAAATGACAAGGGTCTCACAAAACACACCTCTGGCATCTTGTACATGTAGGAATGAGTGTGAGCAAGGCTGAGAGGAAACAGCGTTTATCGTGGGCATTATAACATACCATGTGTCAGTCAGTCACCATGGACTGGGCCTTTTGCATTCGTTACCTCATTCAATGTCCCCAACAGCTCTCTGAAGTAGATATCTTCATGCCAGATTTACAGATGTGCAAACGGAGGCTTAGCCAAGTGCAGCAGATTTCCAGTGGCCACACTCATCAGTAACCTATATTTGGACATTCGTTTTATTACCTTGGAATGGTGCTACTAGGGTGTAAGCTATCATACATAAAGGTGTCTTCCAAGTTTCTTTCTCCCCAAACTAAGTGTGCTGTGTACAAAGTGGCACTTCAGTTTTACTTTTGCTTGAATTTGTTACTTCCCTGAGAATGAGCATTTGTTCCTACGAGGCACACTATAGATAGACTCTGAGGCCTTACCTGCCTGCCCCGCCCCCTTCTCCCTCCAGACCAATCTCACTCCAAATACGCACTTCACTGTGTGTTCCTGTTACACCTGAGTTCTCTCTGTCCCTGGAGGCAAACATGTTCTCCTTCTGTTTCACACCTTTGCACACGTTGTGTCATTTACTGGCAAGTCTCTGCTGCTGCCATATCCCATGCTTCTGCTGACTTATTACTTTCTCAGCAGAACCTCTTCTTCTCAGACCAGCGTAGTCCCTTTGTCACATTCTGTCTTTCCCTTTTGGTAAAGCACATCACGCCTGCAATTTCTCATAAACTTTTCAAGGACAAAGGTAATATGATATTTACAACCCTCCACTTTATTGCTAGCACACAGAAAAGAGCCTGACACATCATATGTACTCCTCACGCACCAGTCAATATTAAATATTGAATACTTAGTCCTCATTGATACTCTACCTCTTTGACGATGGTTTCCAATTATGCTGTTGGGCAATACCATCATGTTTAAAGTATAACCAAATACATTTCGCAAAAACTTGAAGCATTAAGCAATATGTTCATGAAAACAAAGAAAACCAAAAAGCTTTAGCTACATCTGTTGGAAAGATTTTGCACGTAGTCAAGTCCAGGAAGATTGGAAAAAAAAAAAAAAAAAAAAGGAAAGAAATGCATAAGCTTCTTTGTTACTGTGGAGTTGCTTTATTTGCAATCAGGTTCACCAAAAGCTTAATTAGTGCTCTTTAGAGCAAAGAAATAATGCCTGACATGGTTCACTTCTATCTGGAGCAAAATTAAAAAGAAATATGTAAGGTGTGAAGAATTGAAGGTACTCAGAACGTATCAATTATTTATATTAACATTCATTATCTGACTAAAAGGCAGGATAAAGGCTTTGGGGAATTGTAGGGTTCATATAATTTCTCTCTAATTATTCTAATTTACTGTAATTAAGACACTAAAATAATCCTGAGAGAAAGCAATAATGTCTTTTAACATCAACTGAGGGTGGTGGGCGGGGGGAAGCTATCTTGCATTTTTAGCTTTATTTACCATAACTTTTCAATGTGACAGAAAGACTGATTCTGACTTGTAAGTTTTTAAAAATTATGAGTTTTAGAACTCCCAATGCAAGCCTGGATGAAGCACAACTCGAAAGTATAACATTTAAGTCTATAAATTTATTTACAAATTCATAAAGTTTATCTCATCAATGCTATATATAAACTTTATCACGATCATGGCTTTTAGAAATAGGGCACCTGTAATATACATTTACAGAATTTCAAGCGTAGGGAAAATACAAAGAAGTAAGTATGAGTTAGGTATCCTGTCTGCAGAAGTCATTTCCAGATGGTGATAAAGAAGGATCTGGAATGATAATTTCTTCAAAATATTTTTCATGTTAGTGAATTTAGAGTCTTAAACAGTTGAAAGGTTTATGGGAAAGCACATGCTGAAAGAGAGTTCCCTCTTCAGCATATATTTTATTTCACTGAGGATGTTGAGTGGAAATGAAGTGGATAAAATAATTGTGGTCAAGATTCTGCTGTGTGAGGGAACACGAAGTTACATCCTGCAGGTGGGTGGATAAGTGATGAGCCTTGATGTTTCTCAGTGTTCCCCATTTACCATCTTAATAGTATTTTCAGTTGTTTCAAACACCTACCTCGGGCTGCAAGTTTAAGAATACTGGCAAACAAAGACATAAAATACTCATGTTACAATATATTCCTATTCATTTGCTAAGATTATTTTAATAAGAATATAATATCCAGTTTGAGCACATGTTGATTGAACTATTTATGAGTATTTTTTATAGTGACTAAGTTGTCTTTTCTTATGGATCAAAGCCCCCCAGGGACCAACACTGTGCTTGTTATTCTTGACCACTATTGGGTGTAAAATTCCCCAAATACTAAGCTGAGTTTTGCCAAGTCTTGTAGTGGGAAAAAACATTGCAACTTATGCCTGCTATGTTTGAGAGCAGTTCAGTATCTTTCTTTTATTTATTTATAAAAATGTTTATTTATTATTTTGAGGGGAGGAGGGGCAGAGAGAGAGGGAGAGAGACAGAATCCCAAGCAGGTTGTCTACTGTCAGTGAAGAGCCTGATGTGAGGCTTGAACTCACAAACTGTGAGATCATGAACTGAGCCCAAATCAAGAGTCAGGCACTTAACCAACTGAGACACCCAGGCGCCTCACCCACCGCCCCCACCCTATATATTCCTTTTAATTTAGCAGTTGCCAAACAGTTGATTGCAATCTACTTTCTATATTGTAATTTCACTTTTAGGTTTGGTGACTTTCTGTGGCTATACTTCTTATTTTTCCATTTGTCTCTAAATTGTAGGCTGGCTTCCCAGTCATAGAATGGTGGCGGCGGTGGTGGTGGTGGTGACAATACCATGCAGTAGTGCCCCTTTCCATAATTCACTGCACATGTCATCAGTACGTACTCTTCTTCTAACTCCTTGAATTCTAGGCCTTCGTGAAAGTGAAAACTCGTTTCCTCCCAACACAGCAAAAACCCATTAACCTGTAAAGCTTTATCACTAATGTGAACTCCTTCCAAAATTTCTTAGATCCCCCACAATCTCACCAGTCATGCCCCATCTTCCCCCAATGCTTCCCTCCACTGGACTGGATTTCTCTTCTAAGCCCCCATCATAGATTTCCATGTTCTCTTATTAGCACTTGGCCGGATGTACTCTACCTTCTGGGACATTGTGAGGGACATTGCATTTTGAAGGGAAGATAGCATGATTGTTGTTTAAGGAAGTTCTTTGGCCTTGGGACAGGGAAAAGGAGGGCAGAATTATCTCGGATAGTCACTTTTCCTCAGCTTTGCGGGTACAGAGTCAGTCCCATGTTGTTAGCATCCCGAGTGGACTTGTCTCTCACAGGTGACTTGTAATCACCACATCCATATAGAGCACAATGCTAATCCATTATTTCTCAATTAAAACCAACACAAAGTCATCTAGATCAGAATGTTCCTAATAATCTAAGGATACCCTTCTGTTAAAGTTCCAAAGAGAGTGAGGCTATAATCAGCTACTTGTTGGCAGTGAATTAAAAATCTTGGTAGCTAAGTGATAATACCTGAATGTATCCACCTCCACGATAGGGCTGGACCTGACCTAGGACCACATTCTTCTTGCTGGGAATAGTTTCTTTCCTCTAGGGCAGAACTGGATGGATATTGCCACATTGTACCTCATTTATCTCATTTTCTCATGGTTCCATACTAAATGAATCTCTTCTGTTGATTTCTTTCTTCTTCAGATGTTTTTCCTTCTATTAATTTTGAAACATTGTATTCAACTAGAATTAAGTCCTGTTTTTCTGGCATTAAGCTTAGGAGTTTTGTCTTGAGGTGACCTCTTCCTGTAGGTGATCTTCTCCCTCAAGAACGGATTTTAAGTATTTCTTTCCTGGTTCTGAGAGAATCTCACCTTTAATCCTTTGCAAAAATTACATATATCTGTCTTTCACTAATCATATGAAAATTTCCATAGGCAGGAATAATATTTTAAATGTTATACACTTAGCACAGTGACTTACACAGGATAGGTACTCAAAATTTAATTGAAAAAGTTTTACCGGACAGATCCCTGAGTGAAAATAATGGACTGCTAAATAAAAACAAAACAAATTAGAAATAATAACCAGAATATTGTCCTTTCCAAAAAAATAATTCTCATATTTTTAGGTTCCCTTCTGGTTATTGTTTATATGAATAGCTTTTTTGCAAAATTAAAATAATAAGGGAAAGTACAATTTTGTACTCATTTCTGCTTTTTTCCCCTTGTTTCCTTTTTTTCTTCATATGTCAAAAATATGTCTAAAGTGTGACAAATTTTCATAATTATCATTTCAGTGGCTGCATAATATTCCATGGAGTGAGAGTGGTAGTATCATTATTTGTATAATTATTCTTACATGTTTAAACATTAAAATTGTTCCTAGCTTTCATTATTGTAATGAACAGTGTAGTGAATATCTTCATATCACAGATTTTTCTTTTTTGGTTATTTCTTTGGGATGTATATGCAAAGAGGTAAGTAAGTTTCTATGCAATTGAATTATGAAAGAATTACGAAAGAGCTGGACATGAGCTGAAAACTGCTTCCTTACAGTCAGAAGTTGTATGTGGTCCCAGCAGCTCTGTCACAAGGAGATAGAAGAGCTGGTGGACCCTAGAGGGGATCCTGTCTCTGCTGAGTGTAAAAGGTGGTGAGGCCCCTCATTTCTAGCTCTGTGAAGATAGCATTTGACCACCAAACTTCAATCTTGCTTGGGGGGGGGGGGGGGGGCGGAAAACAACAAAGACAAGAAATCTACATAGACTCACTTGTATCTTTAACTTTTCATCATTGTTTGCCAGTTTGAAAATAAATCAAGGTGAACATAAAGTAGATGAGGCTAAGACATTTTCCTTACAAAGTCTCAGTTGTGGAGCCAGCCGTATGTCTGGCTCAGCTTGGGGTGCCATTAGATGATGACATTAGGATGGCCTGTGACAATGTTTAGACAGGGTCCTGGCAATGCCTGAATGTTTCATTCAACCTCAACTACTCTTCCCGTAATGTCCTTAAGAAAGAGAAAACCAGATGTACAGAGATGCAAAGAAAAGCAACATGTGGCAGGGGATTTGTCTCTAAACCCCCAAATCAGAGCTTCGGTAATCCAGGCTGGGCCAATGAATGGCTTCCCTGACCCAAACTTCATAAGAAGTCTCAGAGGTACTGTTCCAGTCTGAGCAGATGTGAAATGCTATTTATTATTAATTAAGTTGGATGGGGTTAAGAAATAAGCAGGTATCTGCCAATGCATCAGGCATTTTTGTCTATTATCTTTCTTTCCCACTGAAAAATCAAGGCACTAACCTCACCAATATTCAGAATTCAAATAGTATCAGTATCATCTACATCTACATCTACATCTCCTTCTATATATTCAAAATGAATCATAATGAACCTACGATTTTAATATTAACTCCTTTCCTTAATGAATTGAAGACGTTTTTTCTTTCTGATACACAAGATTTATGTTTTTCTTTTAAAATATTCTACTGAGTTTCAAAATATTCTACTGAGAAATATGCCAGTATTTTTATTCTGATTTATTTTATTTCCCCAGAGTAATCCCTGAAGAAATATTTTCAAAAGGTGGAGTGAGTGCTATATTTTCTGAATCCTGATGTGTCTGAATATGCTTTTCTTTTGCCCACGTACATGGATAAAATTTGTCTGGTTATAACCCCATGGTCACAATCCTTTTTATCCAGAATGCTGTAATATCGTTTTATTGTTTTCTAGCATTAATCTTGCAGACAAGAAATATAAAGACAGCCCAATTTCCTTTCCTTTGCAGAACAATCTATTTATTTTTCTTTATGCCAGCTTATGGGATTTCTAATGTTATTGCAGTTCAGAATTTTCCCTAGGATATGTCTCTGTGTGCATCTTCTGTCAATATTCATGTTCTGCACTTGGAGGGGGCCCTTTCTACCTAAAGATCCAAGCTCAGGCATATTTCCTTTTATTATTTTATTTATTATTGCCTTTCCTTTGTATACCTGCTTTCTCTTTTGCCTTCCCATTCTGGACATACTCTCGTAGGAGCATGGGAGGAATAGTTAGGGCAATTGCTAGAGTGTTATTATGGAAGGAGTTTCTGTGTTCTGTTAATGGTCGTTCTAACCTTAGATGGTTCTCTTCTCTGAGTTCTAGAGCTTTCAAGCCCTTGGAGAGTTGAAGCGAACTTTAAAAATGTCTTTGTTAGGAATTTCCTAGCAGAATCTTTAATTTACTATTTTATCATTTGACTGGATATGAGCTAAAAGAAACCAGTCACTAAATGTAACTGATAACTTCAGCTCCTTTGGTGTAGTCACTTCTTCAATCAGTAATACCTAGGACATGGAGCTTCAGGCGGGGTCTTCCTGAGAATGGTGTATTTATGTGTAATAATTTCAATAAATAAATCTGCCTTATAAAAATAGTTGTATTTCTAAAACCCTCTAGTGATCACATTATATCAATGTTCTGTATTAATAGCAGTAATTTATACACATAAAACTATTTCAGATGAACAAATTTAATATATTCTTAAAAAGTATCTTTCTTGTACCCCCTTTTTTTTAGTTTTTGCTATTGAAAAGAACACATTTTTAAGTAATCTGCATGGCAGTGATATACAGGTTGTTTCTACACACCTTTAGATCATTCTCAATCCTGTCAAGTGTACCTAAGTACTTGGATGCAACATATCACCCAGGTAAAAAGGCACAGAGGAACTGACTATTCTATTTTGTATTTATTCACATGTGAAAAAGGCTTTATTTTAGGAAACATGTAAACAATGTGGCTACTACTTCCAAAAGATCAGCTGTAATTATAAGCTCTACATGATGTAAAATCTTACATCATGCTTTGTTTTATTCTGGGAATTTCTGCACCTAAAAAATTTCAGGTTTAAACTGAGGACAGTGTATAATATGGTTGTCTTTGAAAAAGTCTTCAATTATATGACCTCATAAATCACTGCTATGACAGTGACTGATTTTAGGTTATAAATGTAGCCAGGTTGTGTTTAAAAGATCCTTCATGTTGATAAGGCAATAGATTCTATCAGTTCCTCAGAATAAGATAACTTTTCAAATATTTATTTCATGGTATTAGATGAAATAGAACCAACATATATAAAAGTCTCCTCTTGCAGATAAGGAAACAGAGACACGAAATGCTTAAATGACTTTGCAAGGGTCCATTTCAGAAGTTAGGATTCAAATAATGCTCTTTACCACTATATGCTACATGTAAGGTATTGTTAAGTACGGAGTTTTACTCTAGTTATAGCTAGGATACACTATAATATAATACACTATAATATACTATAGTTATAGTTAGAAAAACAAAAAACAGAGCTTAGAAAACAGAGCAGAAAAATGTGCTCAGGATAAAGTGTCTCAAACAAAAATAAATGAAAGAATGACTGTCCCAGGACCTATGGATTTGAATGTTAAGGGAATAAATCAGATTACAACTGAATTCAATATTGGGACCTAGAAAGCTGAACAATGATACACCTCATTTATTAGGCTATAGAATGTAATAAAATAATTGGCTATGTAAGAGAACCAATTTTTAATTCCAAAGCAATATCTCTGAACTTGCTAATTTTAATTATTATATTAATTATTAACATATGTGTAATAGTATGATTGTTTATTAAAGTGGAGTAAATTCAGAGGATGAATAATTATTTTTGCCAAATATTTCTTGTTTCTTTCATAAAATTTCCCCATTCTTTTTTACTTTCTTGGCATCAAAGTGGCAGCTATCTATCTGTATTATTAAGTTGACTTTCTTGCTTTGTTTAAGTAGAATAATTTTCTCTGCATTTTTGGTATGTATATATTTACTTAAGTTAGGAAACATGACAATTATGAAAAGGACATATAATGTGTTCATTGATAGGTTAAGAAAAATGATAAACACCTGTGTACCCTTTACCATGTTTAAGTAAAAGAATATTTCCAGTGCAGTTGTGCCCCTCTCCCCAGGGAAACAGTATTCTGAATTTTGATTTTCCAAATCCATATGGACATAATGTAAACATTATATGGTTACTTCTTGTTGAATTAATTATGAAATCCAGGTGAATGCTATCACACTACATGAATGCTCCTGCATGTGGCCTTTTCCAATCTACCATGGTTGTTTTTTTTTTTTTTTTGAGATGTTTCCAGGTTCATACACATAATCTTGGCCTATTAACTTTCACTCCTCTGTGGTGTTCTACTCTGGCTATATCAAAATAATTTACTCATTGTCCTTTTTGTGATTATATGGCTTGTTTTCAGTTTTTCTCTGTCACAAATGATACTGTCATGGTCTCTTGTAGATGTTCTCTGATGTTCATGAGAAGGAATTTCTAGGGGTGGAACTGATGGGTGATACCATAGGCACATTCTGAAACTTTACAAGGTAGCTCTGAATTGCTTAACAGTGTTACTGAAACAGTTAACACTCCCACAATGACTAAAAATTCCCTTAATTACACATCCTTACCAGAATGTAGCATTGTCAGAATTTTAATCTTTGCTAATCTACTTAAAATAAAAGTTTATCTCACTTTGATTTTAATTTGCTTCCTCAGGTGTTAATAGTGTGTTTATCGATCATTTCTGTTCCCCGTTTTGTGAAATATCTTTTCTTCTCTTTTTCTTCTTTTTATGTTCTTATTATTTTGTAGAAGTTCTTTGTATATTCTAGAAATATCATATTTGTCTGTTATAAGGCTTTTAAACATTTCACTAGTTTTATATTCATTTTAAGGCTATTTACCTTAAAATTTGAATACCTATCAAATTTGACTCATGTTTTCCAATTCACTTCCTTGAGTTCTATGATGGTTTATGATATTCAAGCATTAGATATCTAAACTTTCCGAGTTCAGAATTCAAATCTATGAATAACTTTTGCTGTGATTGCTTTTTCAAATTTAGAAGACTCTATGATGTCTCAGGATCCGTGAAATATTCTTTTATTCTACACTATATTATACACACACACACTTATAATGTGACTGAAAACAGTGCATTCTGTTATTTAATTTGAAATTCGTCTCACAGAATACTTAATTGGATAATCCATAGGTTTCTCAAGATTATTAATTTTTATACAATCAAATTTCTGTATATACTACGATCTGCTTTTGGTCTACCTAAGTCATGCATGGGTCTGACATTTTTGACTCTTAACCAAAGACTACACCCTACTATTTTAATTGTTGAGTTTCAAAGTATGTTTCATTTATCTAGATTCCTTAAACCTAAACATATATTTTCGTATGTCTAAGGTCCTTAAAATTTGAAACAGAAATAGCTGAAGGAGAAAAAGAAACGTACTTCATTGACGTGACATATAACTTGTATTGTTGTTCCTGGATTTTTGCTCCTAATGGTGGTTGCTCAAAACTTCTTCCTTGCCAGAACTGCCAGAGGTGTCAACACTTCCAAAGTCTATTGAAATATTCACTGGATGCTCTTAGACCAAACAAACAAACAAACAAACAAACAGAAAGATGTCTCTAGAAGGAATATCGTTCATCTCCCTGGAGTATAGAATGGGAATATCTTCTAAGATTATTGATACCTGGCCTACCTTTCACTATTGCTTAAAAGCCCCTTTCTTCTACCAAATGTGACCCATATTTATTCTCACCATCACCTGCAGCAAATGTGAATAGAGATTGCCCTCAGTGATAAAAATGCCCTGTCTTCAGGACTGTATTAGTCAGAGTTGTCCAGAGAAACAGAAATAGCAGCATGTATGAGAGAAAAAGAGAGATAGAGAAACGGGGAGGGGCAAGAGGGAGACTTATTATAAGGAATTGGCTCATGTAATTATGGGGGCTGAGAAGTCCCCAGATCTTCAGTGGGCTAACTGGAGGCCCAGGAGAGCTAGTCATGTAGTTGCAGTCCAAATCCAAAGGCTGAGACCTAGGAGAGCTGATGGTGCAAGTTTCAGTCCAAAAGCCAGCAAAAAGGGCCCATGTTTCAGTTCAAGTCTGAAGACAGGAAAAGACCAGAGTCCCAGATGTGTAGTCAGACAAAAGGACTTCCCTCTTACTTGCAGGAAAGCTTTTTTCTTCTATTCAGCTGACAGTCAACCACATTAGGAAGGCAATCTGCTTTACTCAGTCTACTGATTCAAATGCTAACCTCATCCCAAAACACCCTCACAGACACACCCAGGATAATGTTTGAATGAATGTCTGGACACCCTGTGGCCCGGTGAGGTTGACATATAAAATTGATCATTACAAAGATTTACCATTTCCCCCATTTTATACCCGCTACAGGAAGGTTATATAAAAGCTAATGGATGACCAACTTTCTTAGTTTATTCTGATATTTCAAATTATTATCCCAGTTGGAAATTGTAAGTGGAAGTATATTTATAAGATATTTCAAAACCATTAAATTGGTTTGCTGGAGGGAGTTGCTCTATCTGAACCATCATCTGCCCTTGAATTTTTGGATATTTTGAAGCCAAAGGAAATATGAACTGCAGCACTACAGATCAGCTAGAAGGAATGGAGCTGTCAAACCCTTTGAAAAGATATGGCGGGGAACCAGAAGTGTCAAAGAAGGAACTAGAAAACAACCATGTTTCTGCTAGAGCAGTTGACATTTTGAAACCTGTATTTCTTCTCAGAGAAGTCTACATGGCTTGTATAATTAAAATTGTTTTGAGTGAAGGAGTGGAAGGGAGTTGAGAAGAAATGAAGTATTCAAACCTTTGTCATATTCAAACCCGAGTGATGTTCATAAACACAGAGTTTATATCTACAACTGGAGAACAGATACTTTGAAGATTTATTACATTTTACATGCTTATGTAATGAATTGTGTATATTTTCCCCAAGGAAACTTAATTTAGATACTTGAAATCAAAGTCTTTCAGAGAACAAGCAAACATTAGAATGTTAAAATCCATTTCAGATTTATCAGTCTAATTAAAAAGGAAAGTCAGACTCAAATTTTTTTAACTCCATTCATCCAATCAACAAACATTTATTTCCTACGTGAATGAGTGATTTCGTGTACCTAAAACATGTCTATGGGATGAAAGAGAGAGAAAGAGGAAGCATGTGGACTTGAGGTATATAACTGGTGAGGGAGCGTGGGGCAAGCTGGGGGCAAAACACAGGCTAATAGCACCCCTCCCCACCCCCCCCCCCCCAGGTGGAATATGTGTGATATTCCTTGGACACTCCTGGCTACCCAAGAACAAAGGAAAGGGGGTTAAGTGCTGGCCATGGTGATGTGGGAAACTAAGGCAAATGAAAAATTAAATTCCCTTACTGCCTAAAGCCCATTGACAAGTCCTTGAAACCGACTGAGTGGCCTCCCTCTACGAGCTCAGCTGCCTGGATGATGGCACTTTGCTGGGGCAAAAGAGAATCTTAGCTTAACATTATCCCAACCTCGAGGATCCTATAAGTCTACTTCCTTTACCTTAACTGTCCCAAGATATATGCTGGCAATCATAGTGCAAGCTTTTGCCCCCCCCCCCCCCCGCCTCAATATACCTCTGAAGGGTCTCATGACCGAGGTTTTACTAACCGGTAATAAATGGCATTTCCCTAGCAACAGCTAGCCCCTCAAGGTCTTAGAAGCCTTGCTTCCAAAATTCCTTAGAGACTTACTCTGTCCCTAACCCCCGCCAAACCCGAGGGTATAGAATCAGTTACCGTCACAACCCCAGTGCAGCTCTTCCTGCCCATGGGTTCTGTCCCTGTGTTTTAATAAAATCAACTTTTTGCACCAAAGACATCTTCAAGAATTCTTTCTTGGCTGTTGGCTCCAGACCCCACAACACCTCCCCCACCCCTTCCGTCACTCCCAAACCTCATCATAAGCATAAGATATATAATAAATCTATTTGCATAAAATTGTTTTAATGGTTGTTTTGTTGGGCAACGGAGCTAGAGAGTCAGAGAGGTCATTTTATTTTTTAGTTAAAATCATATTAAGGGAAGTGTGAATATTTATTACTTACTATGTGTTAGAAACTATGCTGGGAACCAGGAGAGCCAATGGTGAACAAGACAGCCGTGTTTTATGACATCATGGGCTGAGATAGTAACTAATTACATTAGACTGTGAGATGGTTTTACTGCATGCTGTGATTCTAATTGGATGCTATCTATCTTCTGCTTTTATGATGATAGGAATCCTAAAAACATTTAGACTTTCTTGGAACTATTCAGACATAAACATGTAGAAAAGCAGCATTAGTGAGAAATATTTAGCTTCTAAGAAATATTTTAGGAATGATTTTTCAATATGATTCATGATGTAGTAAATACTCACCTACATTATAATGCCTAAGTCCCATGATTTCCATTTATCTTTTGTCTGACACATTTTGGATGAGACAGAACATTTTCAAACACTCTCTTTGGAATATTTCATGCTGATTTTCTTCTAAGTTGTTTAATTCACTCCACTTATTCATTCAATACAGATTGATTGATTGGTAGATATATGGTTACTCAATAGGAGCTACAAAAAAGAGGGATCAAACATGAAAAAGACATAAATCCAGTCTTATAAAGCTTATTGACCAGTCATGTAGTAAAAAGAGAAGACATGTACTCAAGATATAATTAAGATAAAAAGGATTAGATGCCACAAAAGAAGAATGGGTAGAATTCTATTTCTGTTCATGTAACTTCAGTGAAGGGGGCATCTGATGTAACACCTGAATATGAATTAATATTTTGCAAGTGAAGATGGGGAAGAGAGTCCTCTAGGTAGAAGAATAGTGAAATCCAAACAAAGGGTGATATGTAATGCATGGAATATTCAGTGGCATAAATAGTATAGTAATGTTTAGGACAGATATGAAGGCCTTAAATAATGTCTAAAGACTTTTTTGTTTGTTTTCAACGGGAAGCTATTGAAGAGTTTTGCACAGCAGTGTCTTTAGCCTGAAATGATAAAGAGAGTTTATTGCCATCACCTGAAATAATGGGTATGAAGGATGTACACATTTGGGAAGTTGTGTATGTGTTAAGGAGTCAGTTCTGGTGAATCTTCCATGAGGTGCTTTATACAGGCAAATGGAGAGGCAAGTTCTGTGGCTGTAGGTGTTAGAGTCACTGCCAGCCACATGGGAGTTAGTGCTGAAACCATGAAATTCAAAGAGCTTTCCAAGAACAGCCATTTTAGGTAGGGAAGATGGTTGTGTCTAGGGTATAGTCCTGAAGTGGGAAGGAAATAAATAACAATCTGTGATTGGAAGATGGGGGGAGGAAGACAAAGCCCAGGAAACAGAGCACTAGTTGCCCTGCCAGAAAGAGAAACAGAAAAGCAGAGAAATGTCATTCCATATAAGGTAAGAAAGGACAAAAGTGATGGGACAGGAGATAAAGCTGGAAAATGCATCAGAGACAGCAGGTAAGGAAATGCCAAGGAAATATTTATAAATATATAAATAGAACTCAATAGAAGGTGAACATTTTTATAATGATACATGTAATTCGCTATCATTTCACTGTGAATTAGACACTAACTGTTTAAGTCACAGATACCAAAATATGTTACTCTTCTTCACAAAACTTACCTATTTAAATTCAAGTTAGTTAACATACAATGTAGTATTGGTTTCAGAAGTAGAACTCAGTGATTCATCACTTACATATAACACCCAGTGCTCATCCTAACAAGTGCCCTCCTTAATGCCCATCCCCCATTTAGCCCATCCCCCAGCTACCTCCCCCTCCAGCAACCCACAGTTTGTTCTCTGTATTTAAGAATCTCTTATGGTTTGCCTCCCTCTCTGTTTTTGTCTTATCTTTCCTTCCCTTGCCCTATGTTCACCTATTGTATTTCTCAAATTTTACATGTGAGTGAAATCATGTGGTATCTGTCTCTGACTTATTTCACTTAGCATAATACACTCTAGTTCCATAGACATTTGGGCATTGTTGATAACTCTGCCATAAACATTGGGGTACATGTGTCCCTTCGAATCAGCATTTTTGTATTCTTTGGATAATAGTAGTGCAATTGCTGGGTCATAGGGTAGTTCTATTTTTAATTTTTTGAGGAAACTCCCTACTGTTTTCCAGAGTGGCTGCACCAGTTTGCACTCCCACCAGCAGCGCAAAAAGGTTCCTTTTTCTCTGCATCCTCGCCAACATGTGTTGTTGCCTGAGTTGTTCATTTTAGACATTGTGACAGGTGTGAGGTCATATGTCATTGTGGTTTTGATTTGTATTTCTCGGATAATGTTATGCTTAAAGTGCTATAGCCCATACTCCACCCACAGGAAGAAGAGTGGCTCTTTGTATGGAGGATGTGATGTTTATTTGCTTGGGCTCTTGCATCATGCTGTGCCTCTAAGACTCAGTCCTAGGAATGTGCTCTGCATGGTTGAATGAAGTACTTGGAATAAATTCCCAAAGCTTTGGCAGGACAAGAGAAAGGGCTAGTGTTTTGTGCATCTTGGACTTGAGGGTGAGTGTGGAGTTGGATAGAAGGTTTCATTGGTTTGCATAGTCTTTTCTTTCCATTCCTTTCTTTGTGTTCTTTCTCAAGCTAAGAAACTAAGAAATATAACATTTGCAGATGAAAAATAGTGAGCATGGCTGAGACACCATTGAAATCCTCTTTCTTTTAATAAAATTTAACTCTTTAAGATAGCTATTTTTCATAGTTTTCATATTTCACCGTAAAAAGTGGCACAAAGTTAACAAAATAGATGGTGAAATCAGATACGTTTAGCAATGAACAAATTTAATCAAATTGAACAGTGGAAATAAATTTAATAGACTTCGATCTAAAAGAATAAATTCCCTGTTTTTTCCCCAATATTTCTAGTCCCTAATCATACTCTTTTTGATTGACAGCTTAAGTATTTTTCCTTCTGCTTGCCTCTGACATTTCTGAAGTAGAGTTCTCTTCTGCTGGGTTTTCTGCCCTGGAGATGGATGAATATATACAAAGGTCTATATTCTCCCACTTGACCTTCCTGAGTACCCACCTGGTTAGCCTAGATTTCTTCTAGATGCCAATAACAAGGACCCCTAAAACAATGGCGTAAACAAAGTAGAAATGTATTTCTCTATAAAAATAGTCCAAAAGTAGAAGTCAAGATCAGATTATACAAGATGCACAGTATCACAAAACTAAGATCTTTCTATTTTATTCCCCAATTCATGTGACTTTTATTCTCCAGGTCACTTCATAGTCCTCTGGCTGCTTGAGTGTCACTATATCAGGATTCCTAGCAGCAGGAAGGAGGAAAAGGGAAGAAGCAGGATTCCTTTCCCCTTGTAGGGAGATTTCTGGGAAATATTCACAACAATTCTGCTTAAATTTCTTTGGCCAGACTTAGGCACGTAGCCACATCTGGCTGCAAAAGAAGCTGGAAAATTAATCTTTTAGGTGTGGGTGATCTCTCCTTAAATTACAACCAGAATAATCATTTATTTTCCCCTATAAAAATTTTTCACGAACTTTCCATTGATGATGGATTAATTAACAGTCCCTCAGTTTGGTGGTTAAACTCTTCATAATAAGCCCGAACATATTGTTCCAAATTTATTTTGACTCTTACACACAGACACGCGCACACACACACACGCGCGCGCGCGCGTATGCTTCAACCATATTAAATTCAAAAATGTTTATGAACACATCTCTTGCTTTCCCTTTCTTGTACTTTTTTCTTTGTGGTTTTTCTCACCTAGAGTTTCCTCTTTCTGCCATTGTTTATTGAAATCTTATTTATCAAATAAGGCTAATGATAAATTTTTTCCTAATTCCTGAATAGCATATAACTTCTGTTCCTTTGAGTTCTCATAGCATTTGATTTGTATATATATATATATTTTTAAGTAGGCTGCACACCTGGCATGGACCCATCACAGGGCTTGAACTCATGACCCTGAGATCAAGACCCAAGGTGATTGGACTGAGCCACCCAGGTGCTCCTGATTTGTATCTCTTATGTGATGCTTTGTATTTTATACCATTTATATTACATTTGGATTTGCCTTAACTTCCTTGTAGACAATGGGCTCCTTGAAGAGTCAAAGATGTATCTCATCATGGGGTGCCTGGATGGCTCAGTTGGTTGAGTGTCTGACTTTGGCTCAGGTCATGATCTCGTGGTTCATTAGTTCAAGCCCTGTGTTGGGCTCTGTGCTGACAGCTCAGAGCCTGGAATCTGCTTCAGATTCTGTGTCTCCCTCTCTCTCTGCCCCTCCCCCACTACACTGTGTCTCTCTCTGTCTCTCAAAAATGAATAAATGGTACAAAAAAAAAAAAGACGTATCTCAGCTCATATATTTCCATACATATTCTCTGAAGCACCTATTTCTGATTTCTACATAGGAGGTACAAAAAACTGAGTCATAATATTTAACTAAAATAAAGTTTCCACAGAAGTTTATACTTATATCTTAAGCACTATGGAAAAGAACACCTTTATATACGGTGTTCATTAAATATTATATATAATATTTTCAGAAATAAGATTATAATATGTTTGAAGTATGAATTTTGGAAATAGCAGCAGAAGACTCAGAATGTCCTGATGAAAGTGAGTAAGGGTCTAGGAGAGCTGAATATATTTGTTCTCCTCAGGGGGTACAGAGGAATCCATTTGTGTGTGGAACCCAAAATTTCAGGGAAGGTATTCAAGCATGTTTGTTGGGGAATCTAGCCTGTCATCATATCATCTCGAAAAAGTTTCTCCCTGAACTAATGTGTTATTATAGGATATGACGTCAGAATGTGACCCTAGGTGCCCTATGAAGTGCCTTGTGACTCTCCAAGGGAGTAAGTTATTCACACAAACCTGCCTAATTTTCCTACAGATTTGTTATTTTATTCAGTAGTCACTGAAGAGAATTCTACTCCCTATTTAAAATGAGAGAGAAGGCTTTCTTCTGCTAGTGGTGAATGATTGCAGAAGAGAATTCTGGATAAAATGTCTCTGTGTAGGAAGGAGTGGCCGCCAGATTCCTGCAGGAGAACCAGGTCTTTATGTGTGACACACCTAGATTTAAATCTCTGCTCTACCGCTTTGTGAGTTTGGGAAAGTTGCTTGAATCTTTGAGCTCTAAACAAAATGTGTTACTATATACTGCCTGGCATTCTGATAGATGTAGTTATTAAATATTGGTTGCTGCGGATTAAGACAAAAATCATATCACAAAATCACCAGGTCCATATTTGGAAGGTCAGAGGGACAGGTTCCACGAGAATTGACAAGGTTGAAGTTGTTTGGTGGGGGGCGCTGGGTGGCTCAGTCGGTTAGGCGGCCAACTCTTGATTATGGCTCAGGTCATGATCTCAGGGTTCATGGGATTGAGCCCTGCATTGGGCTCTGCGCTGACAGCACAGAGCCTGCTTGGGGTTCTCTTTCACCCACGCTCTCGCTGCCCATCCCCAGCTCTCTTTCTCATGTACACTCTCTTTTGCTCTCTCAACCTACATAAACGTTTAAAAAAAAATAAAAAGAAGTTGTTTGGTGGATTTAGATTGTATTCGACCGCCAATTTTTACTCTTCATCCCCACAGAATTAGGCACAGTCATAGGTAGCACTGTAGAACAGAAATCCTCTCTATGGGCAGGAAAGTCTTAGGAAAGAAAAGAGAAACACTGAGGCAAGTGCTGTATACCTAGTTTCTTCTTTCTTTACTTACAAATTATGTTAGTGAGAGTAAAGGGACAGGAGAGACCAGGATTGTCACCACAGTTCTGTCTCCAGCTCAGAGGTGGGCAGTCCTCAGGCCCAGGACAGCCCTCCTCTCAATTTTATGAGTTCACTTTCTGAATGCCAACCTCTGCTCCCTTGGGTCATTTCTCCTGGGACCACTGTGGGCATTATACACTGTCTGCAGTGGTCCACAAGAGTATGTAATCAAATCATCTCCATGATTTAGAGACTGAAATTTTTTACCCTATTCTAGATCTCGTCCAAAGTATATGCAGCCACATTATCTAATGTATCATGTAAGAAGTTCTGCCTTGAATATGAGTGCTATAATGAAACACCTAAATACTTTCCAACAACAAAATGCCAGTAATAGAGTCACCCCAAATTTGTCCTCTGCATTTATTAAATTCCCTAGGAGAAATTGAAGTGCACAAATAGAACTCCTTTATCAATTCAGGTTGAACATTATAATTCTGAAGATACCAAATCTGAAATAAAATTGTCTTGCCCTCGTGAGTTAAAGTCCAAAGTCCAACATTCGTAGATTGGATTAAAATCCAAAGTTACTGTGTCCAGTCTGTTATTCTGCTCATTCTTCCCTAGAGGTTCTTGATGCCTGGGTAAATGCTGAGTTCTGCTAGCAGCTACAGCCTGAAATATATCTTATTGGAGTGGACATGGTTTTAGGGCCTCAGAAGTGGTATTAACCCAGTGGATTTGAGGTTAGCGCTATTGCTGATTGTTTCATGGCTTTGGAGGAAGTTGATTAGTGCTGTTCTGACAGGTTTGATCAATAACGGGTAAAACTAGAACCTCATTAGTGCCTGGGAGAGCAGTTGGGAATCAGCTGTCTGGGTTTGCAAAGCAGTGAATATATTATGCCATGCTCTAAGATACAACAGACTCTTCTCTGTAGTTGAATCTTTTCACAAGACTGACCACAGTACCTTATTCCAGTTTTTGCTCAGAAGCCACCTCTTCAGAGAGAGATTTCCTGATCCCATCCCAAATTACCCTAATTACACATCTCTTTTTCTTTTCTTTTCTTTTTTTACATTTATTTATTTTTTGAGAGACATAGAGAGACAGAGCACAAGCTGGGGAGGGGCAGAGAGAGAAGGAGACACAGAATCCGAAGCAGGCTTCAGGCTCTGAGCTGTCAGCACAGAGCCCGCTGCGGGGCTCGAACTCACAAACTGTGAGATCATGACCTGAGCCGAATTCGGACGCTTAACCAACTGAGCCACCCAGGTGCCCCCACACATCTCTTTCTATGTTTTTAGCACATACCACTGTCTGAGATTCTATGTAGGTCTTTTTGTTTTCCTTGCTACTAGAATATCAATGAAGGGAAGAACACTGTTGTCTTATCTTCGGGCCATCCCTAGTGATGAGAAAAATTCTTTGTACATAACAGTCAACCAATCATTCTTATGGAATATGTGAATGGAAAAAAAGCAAAACTCTCCTGGAAGACCCTCCCATTCACCAGTATCTCATCTCTATTCCTAAGGCAAACTGTCTTTAATTCTGTTTTTAATTTTTCTGGGTATTGTTTGTATTTCCTGATATATCAGTTGAGGAATTTGTTTTGACTCTCTGCTCTAAATAATGACGTATTTTAGCTCAGATCAGCTGTGCTTTCACCTCCTGAATGTTGTCAGTAATATTACCTTGAATACTTCAAATTATGTACTAAAATTATTTTCCGTATTGTAGTGGATGTTATTGAGTCACTCAGCACCCACTTTCCCATTAGCTCTGACTGTGTCCTCTTCACATTCTGGTCTGGAATGTGAACATAAAGTGGAGAGGCACAGCAGCCTTTCTGTGGCCCTGGAATACAAGAAAGAAAGAAAGGAAGGAAAAAAGGAAGATTCCAGCTCTTTGTGAAATTGTTGAAAAGGTGTACCAGCCCAGACTGAGGCAGATAAACTCGCATGTATTCCTATTACTTTTCTTTTTTTAAATTAAGGTTTTTTTTTTTAAGCTTTTTATTTTTTTATTTAAGTAATCCCTACACCCAACATGGAGCTCGAACTTGCAACCCCAAATTGAGTCACATGCTCTTCTGACTGAGTCAGCCTGATGCCCCATATTCTCATTACTCTTAATCTTTGTTTTCTTGTAACTTAACATTGAACACATTACTAACTGATATATACAACTTTGAGCCATAACTCTTTACTCCCCATTATGCAAAATGAGGGGAAAGCCTTCATATATCAGTCCCCTACATTCTCCTTTGCCAGTTTCTTTCAGCTATATCATTATTTTGCTATCAGAGTTTATAACTTTTACATGCTATTCTATTATGATAATTAATTCTCCTAGGATTTGCCTTCAGAGTTAATCTAAAATTTGATAAATAATGAACAGCAATATAATTATGTAAATATCAGTCACAATTAGAACTTCATATTATGATTGGACTCAGAGACAAAAAGTATAATTATGAGCCACAAAACCTGTTCAGCTCAAAGAGGAATCTTGAATTAGTGTCACCTATAGTCTTATAGTTTAATTTGGTTTGTTTTATATTTGGACCGTTCCCTTCTTTTATAGATTTTTTCTGAAGTATTTGTCTTTATTTTTCTCATTATCATTAAAAAATGTCTTTTTCATTACTATTTTCTTAAATGTTTATTTATTTATTTGGCGGCTTTAGGTACTCATACTTTTTACATGACTCAGAGTGTCAAGTGTGAGTATTCCAGGGAACAAAACAAAAACCCCATGACATATTTTGAAACATCATTGGATATCACACAGTCGCTTCCTCTTTGCTCCATTGATCAAAGCGGTCACAAGCCTTCCTAGATTCAAGTGGAGGGAGACAGGGACAGCACTTCCAAGGGGAGGAGTGGCAAAGGTATATAGAACAGGATGGGGGATATTGTTGGGGGTCTTTAAAATACCTTTATGGTTTGGAAAACTGATGAATGGGTAAAGAAATTGTGGTGTATATATGCAATGGAATACTACTTGGCAATGAGAAAGAATGAAATCTGGCCTTTCGTAGCAACGTGGATGGAACTGGAGAGCGTGATGCTAAGTGAAATAAGTCATACAGAGAAAGACAGATCCCATATGTTTTCACTGTTATGTGGATCCTGAGAAACTTAACAGAAGACCATGGGGGAGGGGAAGGGAAAAAAAATAGAGAGGGAGGGAGGCAAACCATGAGAGACTCTTAAAAACAGAATAAACTGAGGGTTGATGGGGGGTGGGAGGGAGGGGAAAGTGGGTGATGGGTATTGAGGAGGGCACCTGTTGGGATGAACACTGGGTGTTGTATGGAAACCAATTTGACAATAAATTTCATATAAAAAAAAGGAAGCTTTATACATTCAAAACTACTGAATTCTGTTCTTGGTCCTAGAAAAGAAGATTTCAGGCACATTTAGCTTAAAGACAACATTACAATAAATAAAATTATATATACACACATATATTACTATTTTAATATATATGTATATTAATATAAAAATATATTTTATATATTATACATATAATCTATGAAGTTATATATCATTATATTCATACATATCAAATATTATATATTTAAGTGTAAATTAATAACCGAAAAAACCAATAATACTTTGACACATCATTTTGGCAATGTTCTTAATCTAAGTGTAAATGGATATATACTTTTGTTCTTTATTAGGAGTAAAGCTGAAGTTTATTTCAGTCAAGATGGTGTAGTGAGTTCATGCTTTGATGCATCCCTCTTTACTACAAATATGTAACAATGATAGATAAAATATGAAAAAGAGATAACAGCCATACATGGACTAATTTGCAAAAGCAAATCATCTTGGCACATCAATCTGAATTTTCAAATACTTTAGACAAAGAGAAGTTTCTCAACTTCCAGGGAGGAAAAGGTAGAAAAAAATATTTAATTTTCCATTTTGTTATATTCAGTTCTTTGTTTTGGAGGGAGGATGAAAACATTAAAATTTAACCTATTTTATCATTTTAGAAGTTTGTAAGATGTTAACTAAATAGGGATTTACCCTCTTATTAGCATGTATCTAGGATCCCAGAAGCAAAACGAAAGAATAGACAATGATATTCTGAGTATTTTCAGAAATTCCCCTTAGCAAAATTGTGTGGTTGTTCTCTTTGACAAATATAGACCATGATGTAACTTTTTGTGCTTTTTCTAAATTGTTGTATTCTCTGCACTTTCATAAAGATTAAGATTTTCTTTGTCTCTCCCTGAACCCGAGTCATTTTAATTTTAATTGAAAGTCTTTAAGCTCAAAATTCCATTACATAGTTTTAAACTCATCTGGTGATAAGTTTAACAAATATATAGTTTAATTTCTTCACTCAGACTTTCAAAAATTAAAAATCTGAATAAGGATGAATTTCAATAGGACATAAATAGAATGGGTTTTTTTTTTGTAGTAAGAAAATATTTTGTGTAGATTGAGATTATTAGTGTTCAGTGCTTCTGTATCCCATTTGTTCAAGTATAATTTTCTTTTCCTTTTTCTTTCTTTTTCTTTCTTTCTTCTCTTCTCTTCTCTTCTCTTCTCTTCTCTTCTCTTCTCTTCTCTTCTCTTCTCTTCTCTTTTCTTTTCTTTTCTTTTCTTTCTCCCAGAGACAGACTGTCTTAAGCAGGCCCCATGCCCAGTGCAAGCCAGAAGCGACCTGCACTGAAATCAAGAGTCAGACACTTAACTGACTGAACCACCCAAGGTGCCCCTAATTTTCTTAGTAAGAATATATTTCAACACCTTAAACGTAAAACTGTTAACTTTATTGTTTTACTTATGTTTTTTTCCTCTGCTGCTACCATGCTGTTTTTTTTAATGTTTACTTATTTTTGAGAGAGAGAGACAGATCATGAGTGGGGGAGGACAGAAAGAAAGGGAGACACAGAATCTGAAGCAGGCTCTAGGCTCTGAGCTGTCAGGACAGAGCCTGATGTGGAGTTCAAACTCATGAGCCATGAGATCATGACCTGAGCTGAAGTAGGAAGTGTAACAGACTGAGCCACCCAGGCACCCCTTACTTATGTTTTTGATGTTCTAAAGTGGTTTATTTCAGTCAACATGGTGCTGTGAGTTCATGCTTTGATGCATCTTTCTTTGCTATAAATATGTAACAATGATAGATAAAATAAAAGAGAAGCAACTATAAATGGACTAATTTGCAAACACATATCATCTTGTAAATTACCCCAGGAGAATCAATTTGAAATTGCAAGCACTTTTGACTTAAGCACTTAAGAGAAATCTCTTAACTTCCGAGGAGGAAAGAAAATATGAATCAGAAAAGCTTTGTACTTCCCAACAGTGACACTAGAACATATTTAGACAAGATCAGGTGTGTTCAACGTGGTATGGCCATAGACAAGAAGGTAACTAGGTAATGTAGGTTTCAAAATTCTGAAGAAATTTCTCACTGAGAAATTTCTCAGCCAAAATGTCAATAAAATCAGTAGGTAGAATGAAGACATGAAGCCTCTAGAAGACATGATTCACCAAACAAGAGAAAGAGGAATACATATGGTTTAGGAAACAACATCTGCCACACAGGAAAGAAGCCAAGGACTCCCCAAGATGATTAGAAAGGGAGGGAACAGCATGATAGCTATGTTTTTGGATTAGAGAGAACCCAACTGTAATTAAATCAAGTAAAAAAAAAAAAAAAAAAAAAAAAACTTCTGAAATAAACCCAGGACAATGAAACTGATATAGTACTTAATGTATTTCAATCTCTTGAAAGGAAAATTAAACAACTGAAAAATACCATGACAAGGAAAAGGTGGGTGGGTGGGGGGAAGCAATGATCAGTACTTCTGCAGGAAGGAAAAGTCACCATAGTTTACTTAGTTTTAATGAGGACTTGCATGTCATAATCACATAAACATTCAAAATTGATGAGACTGAAACTCTGCTTGAGAGGTTGAGAAGGGAAGGAGTACCAATTCTCTGTTGCTGTAATTAAGGAACACAAATTTAGTGGCTTCAAACAATACCCATTTCTTACCTTGCATTTTCTGTAGGTCAGGAGTACAAGCAGAGGCTAGCTGGATCCTTTGGTTGGAGTCTCACCAGGCTTATTCAAGGTGCTGGCCAGCCTGCATTGTCATCTGAGGAAAGACCCATTTCCAAGCAACCTCAGGTAGTTAGAAGAGCTCATTTTCCTCATGCCTGTAGAACTCATGGTGGCTTCCTTCTTCAAAGTCAGTAAGAGAGCATCTCTGACTAGCGGAATTGCCTGGGTACCTCTTTTAAGGGATTTTACTCAATCAAGACAAGCCTACCCAGGATATTCTTCCTTTTGATAACCTCAAATTCAACTGATTTGGGGCCTTAATCACATCAGTAAAAGTGCTCCACATTTGCATTTTCTATAGGTTAGAAGCAAGTCACAAGTTCTGCCTGCACTTGTGGTAGGGATTATATAAAATTAAGACTCATAGGAGGTCAGCACAAAAGGGTATGTGTATGTGTGTGATGAAGGCAAAGGGAGGAACAGAGGCTAAATTCTCACCCTGCATAGTGACAAGTCAGTATCGATAATGCTTAAAACTGGAGAACTCATGGGGCTTCTGGCTGGCTCAATCAGTAGATCTTGTAACTGTTGATATCAGGGTCATGAGTTCAAGCCCCACTTAAGTGTGGAGCCTACTTACAAAAATGGAGAAATCTATTAGCAATATTAAGAGGTGTAGAAGTAAATCCTAAAATAATCTACTAAAAGAGGGGAAGGTTGCTTTCTTTGAGAAGAAGGGTATTAGCAGTGATAGCAACTATTACTTTTCACAGGAAACTTTGTATAATCTTATGACTCTTAAATTAAGTGACTGCATAAATTTGATAAAAATAAAATCATTAAGGGAAGAGAGTAAGAGACTTTTCAAGAAGTCAAGAAGGACCCAAGTTTTTATGGAAAAAAAGTACATTTTAAGCTACAGGTAGAATAAATAAATATAAATGTTCAACATGACGATTTTAATGGAGTTGTAGAATATCTCTAAAAGTACAAAGGTTGCTTATGTGGATTAAGATAAAAAATATGAAAAATGCTTGGAACATAAAAATAGACACTTCATAATACCAAGAATGAAGAAAAATAAAACCTTAAAGTTATCACACAGAAAAGACAAATTATCTACAAAGAAATGACAATTAGAACAGACTTCTTAATAAACACCAAAAGAAAACGGAGAGCCATAATAAAAATGTCTAAAGGTTGTTAATCTCTCATTTAAATTTTTTAATGTTTATTTATTATTGAGAGACAGAGAGAGACAGAGCATGAGCAGGGGAGGGGCTGAGAGAAGGGGAGACACAGAATCTGAAGCAGGCTCCAGGTTCTGAGCTGACAGCCCAATGTGTCAGAGCCCCCGATGTGACGCTTGAATTCACAAATGGTGAGATCATGACCTGAGCTGAAGTTGGACACCTAACCACCTGAGCCACCCAGGTGCCCCTAATCTCTCATTTAATACTTAAATAAACTTGAATTAAAGAATTAAAATAGAGACATTTCTAGCAATGTGAAGATTGAGAGTTTGTAACTCCAAGATTTTTCACCAGCAGAAATACTGGACACAGGAAAAGTGTGAACTCAAAAATTAACTTAAAAAATATCAGTTAATTATAGTAGCTGTTAATTACAATAACCTTGGGAGCCTAAAAATGGTAGAAATAAAAATCCAGACGAGAGTAAATTATATTATAATGAGATGGCTCAATAAAGTTTGCTAAATATTGTGTTTTGTTTTAGAGAGGGACAGAAATTAGAAACCTCTGCTTCGTTAACTTATAGATAATTATTTATATTAAAAATTATATTATATTAAAAAATTAGTGGTAATTAAACTATATACAACTGTATTTTAGATCTTCGTATCTTGTTCATCTTATAACTAAAAGTTTGAACCCTTTTACCAATCTGTCTCTATTTCTTTCTATTCTCACCTCCTCCAAGTCCCATCCTCTGGCGATCATTTTTCTTTTCTCTGTTTCCATGAGTTCACTTTTTTTTTTTTTTTTTAAGATTCTACATACAAGTGATACCATGCTGTATCTATCTTTCTCTATCTGGCTTATTTTACCTAGCATAATGCCCCCCAGGTTCGTCCATGTTATTGCAAATGATAGATTTCCTCCTCTTTAAAGGTTGAATTATATATATATATATATATATATATATATATATATATATATATGTATATATATGTATGTATATATATGTATATAATATGTATATAGGCTAGATAGAAAAAATATATATATATATTTCCCCCGATCCATTCATTTTCAGTGGACACTTGGGTTGTTTCCATCCCTTGGCTGTTGTAAACAGTACTGCTGTGAGCATGGAAGTACAGATATCTTTTTGAGACGATGGTTTCATTTCCTTTGGATATATGCCCCAAAATGGAATTATTGGATCATATATTTATTTTATTTTTAATTTATGAGGAACCTCCATAATGTTTTCCATAAAGTATATCAGTTTACAATCCCATCAATGGTGCACCAGTGTTCCTTTTTCTCTACATCTTTGTCAGCATTTGTTATTACGTGTCTTTGTTGATGAGAGCCATCCTAACAGGTATGAGGTTATATCTCATTTTGGTTTTGATTCACATTTCCCTAATGATCAGTGATGTTGAGCACCTTTTCATGTACTTGTTGGCCATTTTTATATCTTTGGAAAAGAAGTCCTTTGTTGATTTTTATTTTTTTTTTTTAATAAAAAAATTAAAAAAAATATTTATTTATTTTTGAGACAGAGAGAGACAGAGTGGGGGAGAGGCAGAGAGTTAGAGGGAGACACAGAATCTGAAACACAGAGCCCAACACGGGGCTCAAACTCGTGAACCAGGAGATCATGACCTGAGCTGAAGTTGGCTGCCCAACTGACTGAGCCACCCAGTCACCCCTCCTTTGTCCATTTTTAAATAAGGATATCTGTTTTTTGCTATGAAGTTGTATGAGTTCTTTGAAACATTTTCATTGAAACTTTCAGGTGAACCAGTAGAGTCTTTGTTTTTTTTTTTTTTTGTTTTGTTTTAGGATAGTCTTCTTAGAACAAGGAATACTTTCAGATTTATGTTGATCAGTTGTCCATCTAGAAAACCAGATGATCAGACATCTTGGACAGAATATTTGTCCTGAACTCTGCTGCCAATATTAGTACGTAGCCCAAGTTTATGATTGAAAGTAAAGAATGGATTAATAATGCCTGGAAATGTCTGTCTCTGTCAGAGTACTTCCAATGATAGTTTTGTTTTCTCTGAAATTCTTTCTGTATCATAATACATTTTAAAAAAATATTTGCATTATCATGGCACTTTAGAGTCTATTCTCCTTGGAGAAAGAGAGATACAGGAGCTTTGATTATGTTTAGCATTCTTCAGAAATTGAAATGAAATCCATGTTTTTAAAAATTTTTTAATTTGTTTTTGAGAGAGAGAGAGAGAGTGCAAGCTGGGGAGGGACAGAGAGAGAGAGGGAGACACAGAATCCGAAGCAGGCTCCAGGCTCTGACCTGTCAGCACAGAGACCGCTGCGGGGCTCAAACTCAGGAGCCATGAAGTCATGACCTGAGCCGAAGTCAGACATTTAACCGACTGAGCCACCCAGATGCCCCTAAAATCCATGTTTTGAACCACCTTTGAAAATCTTTTGTTAATTAGGTTACATTTAAGATTGCTTTATTCAATTTATGATTTTTCATTTATATAGATATATAGGAGACTTTCTCTAGATGTGGCATCTTGTTAAGCTCAGTAGATTCACATATTTTTGTGGGATCATTTCCCTGGCAGCTACCAAAATCCTTAGAAAATGCAATTATATAGATATAGATAAATGTATATGTAGATGTATATAGATACATAGTATGTTCCCCTTTCCCACCTATATCTATATGTGTATCTGTATCCATGAATCAATTACCAAACTTAAAAAATAAGATTGCCTTTGGTTGTTACAAAGCTGTGAGGAATTTTTGGAACATGAAACACATGTGAAGTCATTTGAAGAGGGAAACAGGTGTTGAGATATGGCAGGAGGAAGGCTGGTTCAGAATGTGGGAGCAAATTCCTATGTACTCCAAATGTGGAAATGACAGAGATCTGTCACAGGTGCCTTTGGGCAACTGACAGGGTAATTGGCTGCTGTAGGAACATCCAGGTGGATCATATTTCCTCCAATCTTCTTTCCTTTGGGTCAAGGGGCAATAAGCGGGGATATCTGCTTTTAGGCATGGGTATTGAATGTGGGGACTTAGATAGCACAAGAATCACAGAGTGTCAAGTGACTGGTGCCACCAGGAAGAACTGGGAGCGCCCATGACATGAGGCCAGGTAGTGGCACACACTGGCCAGTAGCACATGATTATGGGACTGAGCTGACTGGAGAATGCAATTCACCTGAGTCATGAGCCAAGTATAAAACCTGAGAAACTCCAAGACGAAATGGCTTTCTCTGAGCTGACTTGACTACTTCCGTATGTAGTGCTGGGCTCTTACTCTGAAACCAAACTATGTCCCAGTGTTGAAAAAGGAACTTCTGGGAAGTTGCAACTGATCACCTGAGGTCCTCCGCAGATGAATGAATGCTGCTTTTCATATTTTATTCGCGAATACTCAGGGAAGCTTGTTGCTGGGTAAGACCTAAGATTCGTGGGATTCCTCTTTCACAATTCAAATCTTTGAAAAGCTTGAGCACCAACTGTGTGTCCGACTCAGTACACGTGTCCTCTCATTGAAACAGGACAGCAGTTCTCATCTGCCACATGAGGAAGCAGGGGCATGCAGCTAATAAACAGTAGAATTGGGGCACAAAACAGGCATTCTTAACCCCAAATTGCACTTTAGCAATTTAAAGTGCATTTTAGCACTTACAAGAGGGGCAAGGTGAACATTAAGTAGTAGCAAAAAAGGAACAAAGTTGGGAAGTTTTTTGAGATGATACTGATTTTTTCTGTGCTGGAAGGTAGTCAGGTGAGGTGGGAGAGGACCTAGGCAGTTCTAACTACTGAACAGCTACTCCAGAGAGTGAGGGGGACAGTGTGGGGTTAAGCTGGGTTGAGTGCCCATGAACATTTGGACTCTAAATAGATTTTCTTTATTCAGTTGTTTCTTATCAGATTCAAGTTAATGCATCTCGAATGTATTCTTGTTAAGAAAACTTTGATGCTTTGATCACCTAAACATTTCATGCATGCATTTCATCGTAAGATTGTGATTTATTTGGTTCTCAAGAGGATCTTAAGTTTCATGTCCTCTAGTACATTCTTGTGCGTCTGTGTGAGTGACCTTGAAATGACTGACAGGTTTTTTAGTTTCAACATTTCTCCGTCAATTAGTGTATAAATTCAAATTGGTAGCCTGCTGTAGACCAGTGTCTGGATGTTTTCTTTATTTCACATGGCAGCTCCATTTAGGGTTTTGTATTTCCCTTTGGCAATTAATTCAGAAATGTACAGGGTGTTCTGTTTCTCCAATTTTGGGGCTGAAGGAGCTCTATTTAATCAAAAAGGTGGATTACACTGATTAGAAGTTATGAAATCAATAATTAATATAGATTTATTGGAAATACAAATAAATACAAACCCCGTTACTTTTGGGAACCTGTTTCATTACTTGATAAAGGAACACTAAATCATGTACCTTTTTCTGTAGTCAGAAGTCTCCTTTATAGTTTTGTTGTATTGATTAGTGAATATATTTAAAACATGGATTTCCTCTCAACATCTCATTTAAACACATTTTATTTATTTTTTTTAATTTTTTTCAACGTTTTTTAATTTATTTTTGGGACAGAGAGAGACAGAGCATAAACAGGGGAGGGGCAGAGAGAGAGGGAGACACAGAATCGGAAACAGGCTCCAGGCTCCGAGCCATCAGCCCAGAGCCTGACGCGGGGCTCGAACTCCCGGATCGCGAGATCGTGACCTGGCTGAAGTCGGACGCTTAACTGACTGCGCAACCCAGGCGCCCCTAAACACATTTTATTTTTAAAGGCAAATATATTTCCAAACTTAGGTACATTTACAACATGAGATATTATATGTTGAAATATTTTACTCTTCTCATACTATTTGAGGACATCTAATCTCTATATGCTTTTTAATATCGTGCAGATGGGGAAAGCAAAGCAGAAGGGATTTTACTTTAGTTTAAATACCATGTTTAGGTCATCATCACTCTTACTATGTTTGTAAATTGAAGTAACTTTAATTTATTTAAGTGGTGTTTATAATATAGCATTTTGAAGATAAACAAATGCCATGATCATCTTCCAGAGGGGAAGCTAATCAGTTTGCTAAATAGAGACAGACTAACATGCCAGTCACTGTAACTTGTTTTTGACTTTGCTGCTGATAGAGTGAGTCCCCACAGCATATGATAATGTTTGAAGTGTTAGAACACATTTTTTTCCCATTAATTCTCCTTTATATCGCCACCCACATCAGATATGCTTTCCAGCAGTGTACTGTTGGCTGTGCATTCAGAATTTAAATTGCTAAGGGCCTGTTCTCCTTCCCAAGAATATTATAAATCTCACCACTACTAATTGAAATTGTATGGTGAGGACGCTCTTTCCTTCTGCTGTGTGTTTAAATACCTGACTATTATCAATAAATAGGCCGTGGTGTTACAGGTGCTGCCTTCCTAGTCATCACAGATGCAAGGTGGAGGGAAGGATGCCTGGGCTGTTTAAGTGCAGGTATAAAACCGATTAAAGATGGAACACCCTGCAGCACTCACAGGATTTCAAATCTTTTATTAGAGGAAAATACTTAGGAAAAGAAGGGTATATCCCTTTTTGGTTTTATTCATTTGATAAACCAGTATTTATTAAGCATCGACATGTGTCACCCCTGATCTAGACCAGGGAAAACATCAGGGAAGCAAAGAGAAAAACAATTCCTATCCTCATGGAGTTCACATTGAACTAAATAAATTAGATATTTAAGTTACAGATAACGTAAAATATAATAGAAGGTAGAAACAGGATAGAAAATAGAATTTTTCTATGGAGAGAAGCCAAGTCAGGATTTGATGTGAAGGCTGCTGAAATATTAGACAGATGGCCAGGAGAGACCTTGCAGAGAGGGTATCGTCTGAGTAAATCCTGAAGTGAATCGCACGGAATACTGAAGGAAGGGAGCCCAAGCCGCAGGAAGTAAACTGTAATAGCCCTGAAGCAGGCATGTGCCTGGACTGTTTAAGGAGAGTAGGGTCGCTCAAGAAAATTGCATAAGAGAAAAGCATAATAAGAGATGAAGCCATCAAAAGTATAAGAGCTTTGGATGTGGGGCCACATAGATCTTGTAGACTTTTCTTTTTTAATTTTTTGTTTAAATGTTTATTTATTTTTGAAAGATGGAATGGGAGCAAGGGAGAGGCAGAGAGAGGGAGGGAATAGAGAATCTGAAGTGGGCTCTCTGCTGTCGGCACAGATGGGGGGCTCGAACCCACAAATAGTGAGATCATGACTTGAGCCAAAGTCGGAGCTTAACCAACTGAGCCACCAGGTGCTCCAGACCTTGTAGACTTTTAAGGTGCTATAGAAAATTGTAGACAATCACTGGGAACTTGAGGCAGGCATCTGACAAGGTCTTATGTTTTCACAAAACCACTCTGGCTGTGTGCTTAAAAAAAAAAAAAAAAAAAAGGAGTGAGGGCAGAAGCAAGGGAGAATAGCAGTGGACATCACTCTCCAGCCTTCTTTTTCTGCCCTGTGCCCTGCAGGGGTAACCTCGATGGTATATATTAACCACTGATTGGCTTCTTTGAGTCTGGCTTGCATGGGGCTCAACTAATGAGAGACACTCATGGTGGGGGGGGGGGGGGGCGCGCGGGGACGGGGAGGAGAGTAAGATTTATCTCTTTCTTATGCTCTTCTCTTGCCGGCTCAGGTCCCCATTGGTTGTTCCTGTCCATCCACCAGGGCCACAGTTCCTTCTGGAGCCTCTCTCCATGTAGCTGCTTCTCTCATTTCCTGTAGCAGCTCCTTGGCCTTTGTAAATAGTTCCTTTACTAAATCCTTCTTAATTATTCATATTTGTCATCTGTTTTCTGCCTAGGATTGCCTGATGTATCAGATACAAGGCCATGCCATATTCCCGGGAGATATGATGATGACTTGGTCCAGGCTGATGGCAGTGGAGGTGGTGAGAAGTGTTTGAATTATGGACATTTTCAAATGAGAGCCTACTCAGTTTACTACTGAACACAATGTGGGGTGAGGGTGTGAAGACATGTAGGGGGTGCCTACATTTGTGGCCTGAGAAACTTCAGTAATGGAGTGGCCTTTGAATATATTCTCTTGAAGTTCAGGGGAGAGAGCTGAGCTGCAGATCTAAAATTGAAAGTTATCTGTGTAGAGATGGCTTTTGAACCCTGATGTAGGATGAGATCACTAAGGGATTGAGTCTAGACAGAAAAGAGAGCAGATCCAAAGGGTGAGTCCTGGAGCAACCTGGTATTTAGAGATTCAATAAATGAGGAATCTGATAAGGAGAGTGAGAAGGAATTATGCAAGAGGTAAAAAAGCATTCCAAAGGATTGATATTCCTGAATCCAGGTGAAGAATCTCTACAGTAAAAATGGACAGACTGTTCTGTAAGGTTCTAATAAACTAATGCTGGCTTTCAGTGTAAATTAGAGCACTTGAAATAGATACATATGTATATATACATGTAAGATTTTGATACGCAAATTAAAGAGGCATATTAAAACTATGTCCCACAAGTAATAATGGCATTTCGATGACACACATTTCAGTTATCCTCGGTCATCTGAGACTCACTGTGACATTCTCACAAGGCAGCTTATATTTAGACACATTAGCGTTTCACAGCTTAACATCCTATACAGTGTTATCTACACTATTTCCCCAGAAGAATTCAAGTGTCAGGAAAAAATTTTAGAATTTATTTACCCCAAAGAAGTAGAAGTTTCTGCAGCGGCTGGGGGTGGGGGGTAGGGAAACAGCCGAAGGAACTCAACTCTGTGACTCCAACAGGAAAAACTATGAATTTAATGGTTTAAGGGGGACAGAGTGCTGCCTCTTAGCTCATCCCAAACAATTAAAAAGTAAGGAATAGGAAAGGCAACTTGGAGCCCTGCATGAGTTTGGGAAACATATTTACAGTGATTGCAATTAATTTAGAGAAGTATTTCAGGTAAGGATAGCAACCATAGACCATTGTTCATGGCTTTAAAATTCTTAACTCTCCATGTCATTAAAAATATTTATTTAAAAATAACTAGTGATTAATTTAGCTCAGTAAAAATATTTAATACACTTATTTTCTTGAGTTTTAATTGGTACATAAATTTTTCAGCTCATTGGAAATTCACTTTTTATGAAGTGATTCATTAATCATTACAAACATGCTCATGTGTTTCACATTTCTGTAATTAAATTATTTTGAAAAAGGAGCTATTGCTGTGTAAAAGATTGGCTTCAAAACCCAATTCAATGCTAGATTAGTGAAGTTTCTTCCTAAGGAACTTGAGTTAGAAAGCTAAAAGGGATCATGCAGTGTATAAAAGGAAATTCATATTTACTGTATGATACTAATTTTAATAATCTGCACACAAGTTCCAAAGTGACTAATCAAAAAATTGGTATTCACAGTCACATATGAAGGTTTGGTTCTGTTCATTTCAAGTGTTAAGGATGCAATTTTCTAGGACAACACATTGGTTGCATTTAATTTTATTGTGAAATTTGAGGGACCTGAGATTTTTCTGATTTTCCTCCTCATAATATTACCTCTGTTTATTATGTTCTCCATGCTATCCATTTCTCCATAGAACTATAGTTTCCACAAGCACACTGAAGATTTACAAGATCCCTCTTACCAACCAATTTGCATTGGTTCTTTTCACATGAATCTTTTGCTAGCTTTTTCTTTTTTAATCTTTTTGAAAAATATGTTCAATATGCTTCTATTGATTCAAAAAGTAGATGGCTAAAAACGTGGATAATAACTGCGATGGGTTGAAACACCATCAAATATGTTGAAATCCATGAGGTCCTAATAATATATTTTTTAAAAGAAGCTCATTGTTTTGAATACGGGTGGAGAAATGAGGAATCTGAAAAGGAGAGTGTGAAGGAATTACAGGAAAGAACCAAGGATTTAACCTGGCTTGTCTATGAGAACTGTACTTCTTAGTGACCAAACAGTTGAGGAAAAGATTACCTTTAAAAAGATACACGAAGCTGGACAACATTAAAGCCTATTGATCAAAGATTATAGGCTTAGTGAAGTTATATATTAAGTACATATTATCCTGTAGATTTTTGTCTAGTAGATGAGCAAATTATTTCTATCCAGTGGAAAAGATAACCCTAAACATAAAACACCAACCAGTTGGTATATAATCTAACAAACTGCCTCTAACATTCCTTTATTAAATCGACGGTAAATTCTTAGCACCTCAACGTGTTCTTTTTCTGTGATGTGACTGTAACAGTCTTCTATTTGCAACTCAGGAAGGAAACAACTGTGTTCCAAAACAGCTAAAATACCCAAGTCCAACAACTGAAGGTACTTTTTAAGCTGTCGAATTCACTCCGAAGCCTATTCATCTCCTTCGGGATCCCAGAGATTAAGCACCTGTTCTGCTCAGCTATGTAATAAAGTGGCAAACACGCTGTGCCACTGACATCACAGGACAGTTGCCTCTAGAACTAGATGCTGCACTTTCTCACAGATTCTCGTCCTCAGTTGAGACAGCAGTTGTCTGAGCAACCTCTAGATCTCGTTCATACTGTGCTGCCAGAGCTGGGTCCATGACAACCTCCGGTGGGGCAAGAGCAAGCATGGTGACAAACTTCAAGTCAGGGTCTCCAATTAGTTTTCTGGCAAGCCACAGGAAGGACTTTTCAAAGTTGTAGTTACTTTTGGCAGAAATGTCATAGTACCGAAGGTTCTTCTTTCAGCGGAAGACGACAGATTTTTGCCTTAGCTTTCCTGTCCTGAACACCCACTTTGTTGCCACACAGCACAGTGTGGATGTTTTCAGATACTCGTACCAGATCTCTGTGCCAGTTAGGCACATTCTTATAAGTAACCCGTGGTATTACACCAAATGTTATAATGGCACGCCGGGCTTGGATGTCCTATATCTTTCAGCCCACCAAATTTCTCCAAACCAGCCGTATCCCATACATTGATCTTATCAGGTCTTCTGTTGGTATGGAACACAAGGGAGTGGACTTCAGCACCCAAGGTGGCTTCATATTTCTTTTCAAATTCACCAGTCAGAAGACGTTTTACAAATGTAGCTTTTACAATACCACCATCGCCAAACAATTCAAGTTTGAACTGGAGTTGGGGTTCTCCTCGGGCAGCCACTATGCTGTGGCTTCCAGAAGTGTCTCCGGCCCATCTGACTGAGGCTGAACCACTCTTTATATCTTACTGTTTTTCTCATTAATTAATGAGTTGAGTAAAATCCTAGACATATATTTATGTTAAATTTGCATGAAAATCATTTTACCTTTTTGAAAAATATATTCAGCAGCCATAAGCAATAAAGCTAGTAAATGAAGCAATGGAAGAGTCAGTATTCTGAGTTACTTTGCAACTCCTAATGAATTAGTGGATCTAGGCAACAATCATCAGTTGCTAGTGACATCACGTACAAAAACGAGACTGGATGGCTCCATTGGTAAAGTGTCCAGCTCTTGATTTTGGCTTAGGTCATGATATTACTATCTGTGGGCTTGAGCCCTGCATCGGGCTCTGTGCTGACAGTGTGGAACCTGTTTGGGAATCTCGTCCTCTGCTCCCCACCCCCCCCAAAAAAAACCCTTAAAAAAACAAAAACAAAAAAGAGACAATTAGGCAATATTCATCTTGTGGTGGAAATATACAATATATTCTATGAAGCAGTGTTGACAAAAATACTGAACCTGGATCTGAAGATACAGGTCAATGAATAAATTTGGCTTCAGGACAATTTGCATTGTATTATTAGTGATAATTTTTAAAACAGCTCTTTCATTTTATCTTCTGTCTCTTTCAGTCCAAGCAGGTAGTGCTCTGCTGGCAAACATTTTCAAGAACCTTGTTGAACCTTGTTCACTCATGTATGTCTTAGAATTCACTTCACTAGCAAAAGACTCTCTTTCATACATCTCCCTGGATATTTCCATGTCTGTTGTAGCTTCTGCTTAGCTGGCTGAGGGGACCTATGAGGTGCATGCTTAATATTTGGTGTGTCTGAATTCTCTACTGATTTTTCTCAGTTATCAACGAAACTATTCAGTGACACTCTGAACTGTTTCTCTAGAGTGGGATTTCCTGGGAGTGGTCTCTTAATTTCAGCATCTTTCGCAATCGAATAGGTTAAGAGTTTCCCAAAGTGTCAAGTTCTGATTCCTTTTAAGCAGTTCTTTGCTGCATTTCTCCCTTTGCTCTCACATTTTCTAATGAAAAGCAAGAAAAAACCTATTCACACCTTTAACACTTCGCTTGGAATCTCCTCCACTAAATATCTAAATTTATCACTTAAAAGTTCTGCTTTTACAGAACTTTGGGACATAATTCTGCTAAGCTCTCTGCCACTCTGTTACAAGGATCCTCTTTCCTAGACAATTGAGGAAAGTCTGCAAAGTAAGGAAAGAACAAGATAAACAGAAAAAGTGACCCTTGAGGAAGCGGAATTAAACAAACAATCTCCTTAGCCTCCTATCCCTTTTAATGGCCTACAAAAATTCAGGAACACATTGTATTCTACTTAGAGGATGAAACTCTACTCATGAAAAGAAATAATAAAGGAGCTGAAAGTTTCAAATAACATGTAGCTCATTTTCTTCGAAGTTTTCACCAGCAGTGTCTTTAATGTCTATAATATATCTACCAACAGTCTGTTTATGATTTAAGGATTCTCCAAAGTGATATCTGTCTTCTCTACCATGTTCCTCATTCCCTTTTGAATCATTATTATCCATATTTCTACTAATGGTCTGCTTAAGTCCCTCTAGGCTTTTTCTATCATGGTCCTCAAAATTCTTCCAGCCCCTGCCACTTCCCAACCAATTCTAGAGCCCCTTCCGTTTATTTAGGTATTGTTATAGTAGCACCCTACTCTGAGTACCAAAATCTGTACTAGTTTACAATTGCTGCTGTGTCAAATAGGGTGATTTAAAATGATACAAATTTATTATTTTACAGTTTTGTAGGTTAGACATCCAACATGGGTCTGAGTGGGCCGTCTGCAGGACATCTGCAGAACTGGGTTCCTTTCTGGAGGCTTAAGGGGAGAACACATTTCCTTACCTTTTCCAGTTTGTAGAGGCTGCCCGCTTTCCTTGTCCCACCATCACCTTTTCCATCTTTAAAGCCGGCAATGGTCAGCAGAGTCCTTTTTATACTGTCATCCTCTGGATTTCTTTTTCAATTCACTCTTCCACTTTTAAGGACCCTTGTGAATACTCTGGGTTCACTAGAATAATCCAGGATAATCTCCTTGTGTTAATGGAGGCTAATTAGCAAACTTCAGTCTACAACCTTAATTCCCCTTTGCCAAGTAACCAAACACATTCACAGGTTCTGAAGCTTATGATATGGACATCCTTGGAAATCATTCTTTTACTTCTCATATATGTTCACCCTAGAAGGGATTCCCCAGCAAGCTGCCCATTTATTGGCCACTCACATTAAAGTGAGTTTACTGTTAGCAAATGCCTGTGGACACAAACACTCTAAGTAACTTTTCTTTTTCTTTAAAATTTGGAGAGACTATAAGCATTCATTAGGTATTTGAGGAATATGTTCAAAGTATTGAAAAAGATAAGATAAATACACTGATCCAGAGAAGAATTGAATAAACAATCTCACCTCCTCTCTCCCACTTTTAATTAACAGCCTGCAGAAATTCAAGAATACATTTGTATTCTACCCATATATCAATAAAATGTAATGAGAAGGAAAAAGAGAGCAAAAGAACTCTCCAAAATTAAAAATATGCATGCAAGCATAAAGTTTTTAGAAGCCTTGCAATTGTTGAAGATAAGAAATCTCCTTGAAAATAGAAGAGATCAGTCCAAGAGGTTCAGTTTTCAACTGATCAAATTTCCAGGAGAGTGCTGACAAAGTGAAGTGAAAAACATTCCCCCCAAAATGAACTTTTAAACTAAATTTCCAGAACTGAAGGGAAACACATGTCTTGAAATAGGAAAGACTTTTCCACGACAAAAGACCTGAACTTAGACATCTGTGAGCAATTTCAGGAAATCAGGTATAGAGGATTCTAAAAGCTTTTCGTAAGAGAAAGTCATATATGCAATGTGATACCACTAGTTAGGGCATGCCATCAGTTCCACAAGCAGATGATAGAGTAATTCTTCAAAGTCCTAAGTTAAAGTAAATTTAAACTTAGAATACTTACACCAGCCAAATTATTGATCATGGGTGAGTATGAAATTAAAGATGTTCATATATTAAGGTACTCAAAGTCTGTCTCTTATACAATCTTCCTCAGTAGAGAAATCAAAAATAATTAATTATACTAAGAAAAAATGGGAGTTTGAGATTATATAAATCACCTAAATCTTCATATAAGTAGCAGAAAAGAAATGGAGAAAAATCTAAATCTGATATTAGGCAAATAGCTGTAAATATACCTCATTTTGCATAAAGAAAACCATCTTTAGAACTATACATAACCAAGTTTAAAAGGCACTGCCTCTGATGTGTAGAATTAGGAGTGGAGAAAGACGGCTAAGAAGAGGGAGATGATGGTTAATTCTCATAGTGAAGGCTTTATATTACTCTATGACTTTTGTACTTAGGGTTTAAAAGAGAAGAAGATGGCGACTGCCGGGAGGAGTGATGCAGAGAGTATGGAGAAGGTGCCTGCCAGTCTCTGTCCCAGAGAGCACCCCAGCAGGCCCCCAGAAGTGTGTCAAATCAGATGCCTGCCCCTCAGATCCGTGCTCCTAGACAAGCAAAGTCCAGGCGCCCCTCCTAGCAGCCACTTCCTGCTGGGCCCTGCCCAGGTGAGTGCAAGCACTGGAGTCCTTTAAGAGCAGTTGTTGGATAGCAGCGGCCTTGTGGGTTTCCTGGATTTGAGGCCCTATTGGTTTCTAAAGCTAGATGTTTGGGGGGCTCATGTCTCAGGTGCACGTCTTAAAAGTTGGGAGTTCTTGATGGAAGTACAAACCCTTAGCTTCTTAAGGAAGAACTCTGGGTTTTCAGTTGCCTCTCAACTGTGGGTTGTTGGACTGGAAGAGGGGCTGATAGCGGGATTGTGTCCCAGGCTCTCCTACTCCCTTTGAAGTGGATCTTCTCTCAATTTTTCAGACATGGAGAAGTCACACAGTTTTTAGTTTTTAGTTTTTTTTGTTTTGTTTTGTTTTTTGTGGAGGAAATTGTTCCATATGTGGCTGTAGATTTAATATGTTTGTGAGAGAAGGCGTGTTCAGGATCTTCTTTTGTGGCTAGCTTGAGCCAGACCAGAACATGGCTTTTATGCTTGGGGATATATTGAGAAAAACAATAAATCTGGAGGAGAAGGATCAATTTTCCTCATTTGTATTATCAGTCAACATATGGGTAATTTTCAAGGGGTACAGGAGTGCTGATGCATAGGGGCACGTGTACCCCAATGTTTATAGCAGCACTTTCAACAATAGCCAAATTATGGAAAGAGCCTTCATGTCCATCAACTGCTGAATGGATAAAGAAGATGTGGTTTATATATACAATGGAATATTACTTGGCAACGAGAAGGAATGAAATCTGGCCATTTGCAACAACGTGGATGGAACTGGAGGGTATTATGCTAAGTGAAATAAGTCAGGCAGAGAAAGACAGATACCATATGTTTTCACTCTTATGTGGATCCTGAGAAACTTAACAGAAGACCATGGAGGAGGGGAAGGAAAAAAAAAAAAAAAGAGAGAGGGAGGGAGCCAAAGCATAAGAGACTCTTAAAAACTGAGAACTGAGGGTTGATGGAGGGTAGGAGGGAGGGGAAAGTGGGTGATGGGCATTGAGGAGGGCATCTGTTGAGATGAAGACTGGGTGTTGTATGGAAACCAATTTGACAATAAGTTATATTTATAAAAAAAGAATGTGAAAAAAAAACCCGTATGGGTAATTTTTATATTATGGTGCCTGTATCTTTGAAATCTCTGGAATAAGAACTATCAAATTAATTAGTATGCTAACTCTCTTTGTCACCTTAGTTTTTAAGCTAATAACTAGCTTAAACATAAATGTTTCAGTATTGCCTATAAAGTGAGTATCCTAGTGACTAAAATGTACCCCAATAATTAAAGCCTCCATGTCAGAAACATTTAGACAGCAAGATAAATAAGTGAATTATCAGAAGTAAGCATCTAGCCATATGTTTATGGAGATCTTATTGGAATACTCCACAGTCTGGGTGCATAGACTGTAAGAGTGGGCCTTTGGGAGCTGCCAAAAAACAATGAATTTGCTGTGCACAGTAGGTCAACACGTTGAAATTTCCAAAGACTTTGTTTAAATTTCATGCGTCTGTGCCATGTGATTTAGGACCAGAGTAAATATTTAAATGCATGAACCCTGCCCTAGTTGATAATTCCTTCAAATATGCCCATTGACAACAAAGTAGATTTGTTCTCACAATAATAAATGTTGGGAGACATGGGGGAAGTTATAAATGGAAAGGCCTCTTACTAATGGACCTTGAGAGCTTACAAATCTTTTCTAATTCCGAGATTATCAGTGACTCTATACATGCACCACTCACAACAAAGGAGTTAAAGATAGAAAACTGAATAACCACTCTTTTTACCATAAAAGGGGTACATATTTGAGGATTATACAAACTAAACAGAATCAGCCCAAGACTTATCTATCACAAATTGACACCATAATTTTGTGTTTTTTTGCTTTGGAAGTAGGATGGTGGTGCCTTTAAAAATGCTTCAGTTCTGAAGGGAATAAAGGACCCTTGTTAGCCTTTTCTGCCCATTTATACTATGAAAGATAGTGTGGTTGTTACACTGGCTCTACAAGATGGGCTTGATTGGAAGTCACTTCTGCCCCACAGTGGACTGTGTCAACATGTACTCCGAATTCAGTATATGGACTTCAGCAGCTTGTTCAGAATGACCACACAGTGATTGGTTATGTATCATCTGGATATAGAGTATCATTTCTAACCAACCAACTCTGAGAGAGTGTAGTGAAGATGTTCATGTGTACATATGATCTTCTTTGAACAATTATTTAATACAGAATAAGGGACAATGAAAGTTTTTTGCCTATGCAATTGAAATTTAAGAAATTTAAAAACAGGTTAAATGTGGATACAGCAAATTGTCGTTAAGTGAGTGCATAGGTACTGTTTAGAATTAAGGAATGCATTGTATGGAGTCACTGTCAAAGAAACAATTATAATAGGCTACAAAGCCTGCTAAAAAATAAAACATTATAAAAGGAAAGGACAAAAATTATAATACAGTAGGAACTGAGAGTCTAGAAATCAATATGGTAGCATGTGTAGGAGAAATATTGATAAGAAAAAGAAAAAATAACAAAGAATTATGTTGAGGGAGCTTTAAAACAATCAGTTGATTCTGATAGGGGTAGAGAAAAATCTCTAAAAATGTGGTAAGGACAAAAATATTCCTTTCAATTAGACTGATATATTTACACTATTAAAGTATCTGTTTGTTTATTTTAGAAACTGTGAGGAAGACATGAATGCCAAAAATATTACCAAAATAACTTGAAAAATGGATTTGGTTAATATCATAATCCTTTTCAGAAACATAGCTACCTTCCTAATTCTATGATTTCCCATGTTGATCTACAGTAATTAAAACACTGTTAACCCATGATTTTCTTTTCTTTAATATAACAATCCATGCTACAAAGTTAGATTTTTACCAGTATCTGGAATGTACATGTTGCACTGTGAGAAGTGATATTCAATGTCAGAGTAAAGTCTAATGTATAATGTTTCTTTCTGTGTTAATATTTTATGGATTTTTTCTTCCCTGCAGTTAAAACATGGCATGTGAAGTTTTGGAAAAAAGAATTATTTAATTTTTTTGAAACATAGTTTTCTTTTACAATGGGTGACTATTACTAGGTATTGCACATAATTTGGCCAGATAATTCATTTTGTAAATATAATTCTCTATGTAAGAAAACTGCTGACTTTTTTTTTTACATTTTATATTAGAAAAAATGGAGCATATACAAAGCAAACAGAATAGTGTACTCATCACCAGCTTCAAGAGTTATCTCACTTTTCTGTCATTTTTGTTTTGTCTCTCCCCTCATCATTACTGTAATTTTTAAATAGCTTTTTGAAGTAAAATTTACAGACACTGAAATGCACAAATGTAACCCAAACCCTATCAAGGTATAAAATATGTCTATCATCTAGAAAGCTTCCTTATGTCCCTTCCCAGTCAGTCAACTGCCCCCATCCCCACCAAGGATTAATTTTGCTTGATCTAGAACTTCAGATGAATGTAATGATACACTTTGCACTTATTTGCACTGGCTTCTTTCACACAGCATAATGTTTATGAGATTCATCTATGTTGTTGGTGTATATTAGTGATTTGTTCCTTTTTCTAACTGAGTAGTACCCCATGGTAAGAACATAACACTATTTGTTTGTTTACTCTTCTGCTGATGGACATTTGAGTTACTTCCAGTCTAGGGTATTAGGAATAAATCTGCTATACACATTCTTGCGTAAATCTTTTCACGAGCATATGTTTTTATTTCTCATTTTGTATGCCTAGGAGTAGAAATGCTGAGTCAAAAGTAGGAGTATGTTTAATGTGACAAGAAACTGACTGGTCTTTTCCCAAGGAGACTGTACCATTTCACATTCCCACCAGAAGTGTATTAGCATTCCACTAGCTACACATTCTGGCCAGTGCTTAGTGCGGTCAGGGTCTTTAATTTAGCCATTCCAGTGGGTGTCTAGTAGCAGCTTGTTAAGGTTTTAATTTGTATTTTCTGCAGGACCAATGATGTTGAGCACTTTTTAATTTGCTGATTGTCTATTCAAATATGTTCATATGTGAACTCTTGGTTTAGTGTTTTGTCCATGTTTAAAATGGGGTCGTTGGCCTTATTTATTGGTAGTGGTTATGTATACTCTCTGGATAGAAGTCCTTTGTCAGATTTATGTTTCACAAGAGTTTTCTCTGAATCTGTGCCTGGTTTTGAACTGTTTGTCCTGCTCCATTTATTTATTTGTCTACCTATATGCCAGTACCACATGATTTTGGTTACTGTAACTTAGTCATAAGTTGAAGTCTGGTAATACAGATCTTCCAAATTCGATTCTCGTTTTCAAGATTGTAGAATATGGTTAAACCTAGTTTTGCATGTAGCTAGCTTCCTCCTCTTATTTGCGTATTTATATATGTTTTAAACATAATTTAAATTGATAAGTATTCATATTAGAAACTTTGGATTCCAGATAAAGAAACAGAAGGAATTTGTGAAAATTACTGCTAACCCTCACTTAACTGGAACATATCTAGACAATATGCAAAAACGTTATGAATAAGGGCAAGTTTATACCTAGAGTTGGCAGGTGAATGATATTGTCAATTAATCTGGTGTTTTAATTGCAGGGTTTTAAACAATGATGTGCTGGGAGATATATATATATATGTATATACATGTATATACATATATATATGTATATGTATATATATGTATATGTATATATATGTATATGTATATATATGCATATATATGTACATATATATACACACACACATATATAGTTTTATAATATTCTTTTTATGATTAATACAGCCTTATATATTAATATATTAATTATAAATAAATTGTATAATTACAAGTAGTTATATATATTTGTCCATGCAACAATTCAATCAATAAGAGCTCACACTGTCTTGCTAGTCAAAAAAGCTTTGATGTGTCACACTGGGTTGTAAATATGTCCTCTTTGTGAAAATTCAGAAAAGAAGAAAACATTAGTGGGATTCTAATTGTATCTCCCTTAGCTTAAATTCTTAAATTCTACTTGGTTGAGAAAATCAGGATCTGTTGGGTTTTAAATGTAATGACTTAATATTCATAAAATAAATATTGCCAGTGTACATGTGAGTTTGCAGGAAAATGGGGGATACACTCTAGGTTTTTAGCATGAAAATGTAGTGGCCTGAGTGAGGTATAGAAGGAGCAGTCATGCCACATGGAAAAGCATTACTCTACCTGAAAAGTTTCTATTTCTGTATTTTTAGGACAGTCCAGAGTTAGGGGCAGTCCCCTCTGCCTTCTCCATCTGGCACTTTACTGTTGTGAGTTTGTTGTCACTACCATCTTCCCTTTCTGTTCAGCATATTTGACTCAAGAGTCAGCTGGAAGTAATGAGCTGCCATGGTGCCAGCAGCCTCATTACTACCGAAAGGCTTGGGATCTGCTCTTTGCTCCTATATCTTTGAATTTCTAAGTTTGGGGTTGTTTTTCTTGATTCTTTGTGGGCATATTTTCTCGTCGCAAAGGCTAGACCATGGACTTTTACCACCATCCCAGTTTTTAGCAATGAAAGATTTGTTTTTAACCTGTCTTTAAATATTTCTTTGGTCACCAATGTAGAAAATTGGGCTATGGGTAGGTGAAAGGTATCAATTCGTACCACCAGTTCGAAGTGAATTATCCATGTTTTATAATGTGTAAGGAAGACTTTCTATATTGGATTAAAGAAATACCCATGGTAATTCCCAAACTATTACTCATATTCATTTTTAGATCAAAGAGGAGAAATATTGTGCTTTTAAAACTTTTTTCTGTAGTTAAGCCTATTCTTATATTTAATATGGGCAACGATTTTTTTTAAAAGAATTGTACTGTTGAATATATGTTTTTTATTTAACATCCTAATAAACCTTGCTAGGTAGACGAAACTCAGTGACTTTCATGATGACTGAAAGAAATTAAATAGTTAACAATTATTTGGCTTCTCTGAAGTCCTGGGAATTTATAGATAAGAATTAGAACCCCCATATCTTAGTTTCTCCTTTATGCAGAAACCAAGTCAAATTCTAAGAAACATTATTCGTTTGCTCATAAACAAAGGCGAACATTTGAGCTTATCACTGGGATTCAGGAAAACTGTCACAATTGTTATAAAGTAGAAATAATGAAGTTAAATTGAGTTATTTTTTTTTAGGAAAGTTCACTTTCCTCCTTGAGCATATACTGGTTTTCTATTTGCTTAATTAATTTCTATCGTAATTATTGGCGATTTTAATAATTGGTATTTAATCAAAAACTACCTCATATTTTAATTTAGCTTCAAGCTTATGTGAGTAGCATAGTGGAAGAGATGTCTTCCCAGCAAAGTCCTTGGTTGATCCATCTTTTGTGTTGTATACATTGCTTACCATAGTGTAGCCATGTAGTGATTGTTTGGGGTGTGTTTTCGGCAATAGCAAACAAGGAAAATGGAGTTACAGAGGATCCTGGATATTGTGTCAGAGTGTTTGAATTTCATTGCATGGGCCATGGGAAGTGAGGGCGGTTTTTTTTAAATGTTTATTTAATGTTTATTTTTTTAATGTTTAATGCATGAGCAGGGGAGGGGCAGAGAGAGAGAGAGGGAGACAAGAATCTGAAGCAGGTTCCAGGCTCTGAGCTGTCAGCACAGAGCCTAATGCAGGGCTTGAACTCACAAGGCTGTGAGATCGTGACCTGAGCTGAAGTCGGATGCTTAACCGACTGAGCCACCCAGGCGCCCTGTGAGGATGGGTGTTTTGAGAGGACACTTAGTAAAGGCAACATTTGGGATACCTTTTCCTGCAGTGGTGCATAGGATGTATTAGAGATGGTAGAACATGGAAGTGACAGTACCAGTTAGGAGGCTGCTACATAAAAATAATTCCTTCCATGCACACTGTGACCCAGGTCAACCAAAGTTCTCATTGCTTCTCTATCATCCTGTTTCTCTGGGTTTTGTCTTTATTTTTTCTTTGTACCTCCAAAAATTTGTTCTGGCAGCTCCTCTTCTCTACACTTGAGAACCTTCCAAGGCATGAATGAATGTGATGCCCTGATGAAGTACTACCTCTTTCACTAAGACTTTGCTGACACCTTTAATTGGTGGCTTTTATTCTTATCTTTGAAACCCCAACACTATATCTCTATTTTTTAAAATTTTTATTTATTTTGAGAGGGCGGGGGAGGGGCAGAGAGAAAGAGAATCCTAAGCAGACTCCACGCTCTCAGTGCAGAGCCCAATGTGGGGCTTGATCCCACAAACCATGAGATCGTGACCTGAGTGAGATCAAGAGACAGGCGCTCAACTAACTGAGCCACCCAGGCACCCCCATATTGTATCTCTGAAGAGAACATGACATATTTCCTGTCTCTGAGCATCTGAGTTGCAAGGAGTTAAGTCATTCACATGTGTGTTATTGTATGTTCTCATCCTGATGGTGTGCAAGACCCTTCATATTGTGTTTATTTTATTTTATTTATTTTATTTTATTTTTCCCTTTCGTTCCTCTCTGGATCTTGCGTGTGCACTTTAGGGCAAAACTGGTTATCTAGGAGCTAATAAATCGTTGGATCACGGGCTCTTGCTCTTCAGAAGGATGACTGGGAGTATCAGGGAAATCTGTTCCATTTGCTTATAAACTTCACAAACACCCCGGGGATCTAGCAGTGGAGCCTGCCGGGCGTGCTGGATCTATGTAACATCTGCCTGTGCTGCATTTCACTATAGTTAGGACTGGTTTGCAGCATCTCTGCATCAGAGTTCCTCACAGAGCACTGAGGAGTCCTGTAAGTCCCATGAGGACATGTATCAGGGAGGAGAGGGAAACAACTCTTTTAAATGCTTCAGATAAGATGACTGAGACTTGGTCATGAGATTAACAGCAGAGATCTTAGTAATGACCCTGAAGAGTGGTTTTGGGGGAGTACGGGGATATTGGACTGCTTGGACAGTGCTCAAGAAAGTAGAGAAGAAGAGGAAATGGATGCAGCAAATATATACTCCTCTTTGGAGGAGATTTGTGGTAAAGAGGAACAGAGAGTCTTCCCCCAAATGCCTTTCTAAACCAGAAAAAAGCATGATGGAGAGAAAACCCAGATCAGTTTTCAGTCAGATTTTGAACGACAAGGAGATGAAAAAACAAGGAAGAAGTCGCCAAAAATAGAAACAATAGAGTTGATTATAATGCTCTAAATGCTGTAGGTATTTTTATTATTTGCTCCCTTATTTATACTCCTGTTTCTAAGGAGAACGGCTACAATGGGGAGCTTACATTACATACAGGCTTTGGGCTAGGTGGACATTGTAGTTAGATCATTCAGAAAGATAATAATACCTGTGATTTGATATTTAAATAAGTTAGTGTAACTGACTCGCTTTTCAAGGTAGTAAAAAGTTTCCCCTGTCCTTGTGTTATGTGTACCTGCTGATGTTTAGGGGTCATGAAAGTAATGGCAGGTATTATTTTTTTCTTCATCACTCTGCAGTGAAATGAAGTGAATGGCCAGAATGAGAATAGTAGACTAATAATGTTTTATTGGAATGATGGCTTTAATAAAGCATTCCATTATTATAAAACATCATCCAGGGTTGCATTATTTTAGTCACTCAATAGTAAAGGGAAAAGCAATTCATAATTAAATTAGTGAAACCTAGCACCGGGCTGACCTTTCAGTAATTCATTTTATGGCTGAACTGTAAGATAGATATAAAATGCTGTATGATCTTTGACATATATTATGGATTTAAATAAATTAAATGGAATTAATGTAATACACATGCAGTTGAAAGAGTGTGGAGATAGGAGTATTTTTATGTGTCACCTTCCTAATTAGGCACTGAAGTAGGCTATTAACAGAGGATCACATAGTTGCCGTTACTTTGCATGAGACAGGACTAGAGCTTAGAGGAAAGGCTTCAGTTGAAGGTTCTATTAAAATCTATCAGGCTTTATTCCTGACCTGTGGTTCAAATTCAAAGTATAAACAGAAAGGGGAGTGTCTAGTTTTTACTATCAGCTTAGGTCTTCGAAGAGGTTTCTAAAACTTATATCCTGTTTAGATTAGTTCATTAAGAACCCATTATATTGTATCACAAGAGCGATTGTCATTGATGACCCACTTTTCTTTCTGTCTGCACATTTACTTGATCCATTGATATTGATATCCATTGATCCATTGATATTGATATCCATTGATCTGTTATAGGTATCCATTGATCATGGATAGGTATCCATTGATATCCATTGATCAATATCCATTGATATTAGCACTGAATATGAATATGAATTAGATTTGTATATGATAATAAAAATATATGGAATAATTCCTTTTTTAGGACCCAGACCATGTTATTGTGATTTTCGCTTGGTATTGCTCTGGCTGAGGTTTTCTAAACCTTAGCTTAAATAAAAACTGATTTCGTTTCCCCCTGTTTTAAAAATGTCTCAGGGGGCGCCTGGGTGGCGCAGTCGGTTAAGCGTCCGACTTCAGCCAGGTCACGATCTCGCGGTCCGTGAGTTCGAGCCCCGCGTCGGGCTCTGGGCTGATGGCTCAGAGCCTGGAGCCTGTTTCCGATTCTGTGTCTCCCTCTCTCTCTGCCCCTCCCCCGTTCATGCTCTGTCTCTCTCTGTCCCCCCCCAAAAATAAATAAACGTTGGAAAAAAAAAATTAAAAAAAAAAAATGTCTCAGGACGCCTGGGTGGCTCAGTCAGTTAAACATCTGACTTCAACTCAGGTCATGATCTCATGGTTCTTGAATTTGAGCCCCATGTAGGGCTGTTAGTGCAGAGTCTGCTTTGGATCCTCTGTCCCCTTCTCTCTCTGCCCTTCCCCTGTATATGTTTGCTCTCTCTCGCTTTCTCTCTCAAAAAATAAATAAACATTAAAAAATTTAATAAAAATGTCTTTAACGGGATATAGGCAGAAATGTCAAATGGGCAGAAATGTACGTCAGTGGTAATGGGTGTTTCGCTGGCCCATTTGAAAGATAAAGAGTCCTGATTCTCCTTGGGCTGGTGAAAGATTTGGACAAAATTTCTTGCATCTACTTCATTTCTTTCTAAGAATTTTCAGCTTGTGCTAGATACTAAGGCCACTCACTTGAAAATGTTACACCAATGGCTGCACATTAGACTCACTTGGGAAAGTTTATATTTAAAAAAAGTGATGGCCTCAGGGCATTGGTACTTTCTGTGCTGGATACCTGGCATGTTCTTCCCTGAGTTATCTCCATGTGGATTAGCCCCTCACCTCCTAATCTTTCCTCAAAAGTCATTTTCTCAGTGAACATTCCCATAACCCTCCTACTCACCCACTCATTTCTCTTAGTTTATTCCCTTCCAGTATGTTTCTGTGAAGGGATCCATCTGTATTGTGTTTGCTACTTTTCTAGTATGTAAAATAGTGCCTGGAACATAATAAGCATTCAATATGATTTACTAAATAAAATGAATGAATGATGCAGAGTATGTGGAGAGTCACGGCCAAGTGTAACAGTATCTAAATGAGGTAAAATGTGTGGTTGTGCACCATGACTTCCAGTCACCCCCAATCACCAGTTTCAAAAAATCACTTGAAGCTCTTATTAAAAATAAAGATTTTCTTTCTCTTTTCAACTGTGCAATAGAAAGTGAATTTCTTTAAGATGTGATACACCATTGTTATTTTAATTAGATTTAAAAATTATTACAAATTGAACATATCTTCACCATCAATATTTCCAGTGTTTATAGTTCATTTTGTCAACTACTTTGCCAACGTATCTATTGGGGTTTTAGCCATATTCTTTTTTTTTCTTTTTTTTAATTTATATATGAAATTTATTGTCAAATTGGTTTCCATACAACACCCAGTGCTCATCCCAAAAGGTGCCCTCCTCAATACCCATCACCCACCTTCTCCTCCCTCCCACCCCCCATCAACCCTTAGTTTGTTCTCAGTTCTCAACAGTCTCTTATGCTTTTAGCCATATTCTTAATAAGCATTTTCTACATTAGGTTAATGACATTTTTCACTCTGCAAGTATTTTCTTACTTTCTCCTTCATCTTCTTGGAGTGTTTTTGATACGCTGAAAAGTGTAATATTCATATTAACCATTTTTCATAATTCTACCATTCTTCCTAAATTTAGAACTTAGTTTCCTTCCAGCTATAAATTCTTCCAGTGTTCTAATGGTTTATTGTCCCACAAATAATTCTTTGTTGAAGATCTAAATATGCTATACTTACTGAATAATACTATTTTCTAAATATCTGGCATGATATTCCCTCCTCCATTCTCTATGAAATTAATAATAAGGGACTATATAAATGTAAGTTACAGATATAGATAGATTCTAGTATGATAGGCTGGAATTCTTTTACTCTCTCAGTTGACCTGTTGCTTTGTTCTTGTTTGCAGACTAAACTATTACAATTATAGCTTAGTAGTATATTTATTACCTGACAGAGAAATTAAACTTTTTTCTTTTTTTTTCAAAATTTTAGCTAACCCAAAATGTTTATTTTCTCCAAAGTATTTACAAATAATTTTTGTTAACTTAGAAAATATGTTTTCAAGTTTAGTGGTTTTTTTTTCAAGTTTAGTGTTTCACATTAAACTTTTAAATTATTTTGAGAAAAATGGGCATCTTTATAATATTTAATTTTTTCATTAAGAACATGCATGTCCATCTGATTCACACCTAAGAGTACTTTTTGTAGTATTCTTCATCTAAGACCTGTGGGATTTCACATTACTATCAGTCACCCACATATAAATACATTTGACTTGTACTCTTAACGCAATACGTTCCCCTCCGTTGTATTTTTTTTTTTAAGTCCTTCAAACTTCTCTTCACTGTCCTTACTATTTACTGTTATTTTTTTCTCCTTTTTCTCCTCCCTAATACAGACATTCAAAATCGTTAGGGGAAGCTTATTATATCCTAACATCACTTAGCTCTGTCATGTCAAAAGTGATAAATAGTTATCATTCTTGAATCAATGAAGTATAATCATGGTTCCTTTACTATGATAGAGAAGTCATTGAAAGTGATTTGTCCACCATTATTATTCAAATATGGTAAGATTTATTTCACAGATTCTCAATACAATATAAAAATCTGATAATAAATCATTTAATATTTTGCTTCACTTACCAAGCAAATTACTAGCTATTTTTCCTCAGCTCACCAAGATAGATACTACATTTTACAATTTGCATTGCTTTTTATTGTAGGTATAAAAATGAAATCCTTTAAGAAGATTTATAATGACAAGATAACTACAGTGTAAAAACAGAAAGGGTTCAAGCTTTATGACACACAACTTAATTCAAGGTTATGAAAATAGAAATATTGAGGCTAAATAAACATCTTTCATAATCATACATTATGCTAACACAAATAATCTTTGTTGAAAAGAATTTGTTTTTACCATCTTAAGTCTGAAATTGTTTCCATTTAAATAATATGCTTGAACTAGTACAAAATTTGGCTAAAAAGAACATTTTTACGGGGTACATAAATATAATTTTATGATAGAACATTAAGGTTTTCCATAACAGGAACTGTAAGACATATTCTCAAGTCTACTTTATAAAAAACATAACTTTACCCAGGTTTTTATATATTTAAATTTTTTAATGGAAAAATTCAAACATATATAAATGCACTAAGATTTAGGGATAGATAACGCACGAGTGGGGGAAACAGAAAAACCAGGTTACTGTGGATTACAGAGAATTCCCTTGAAGGAAAAGTGACATTATAGTTGAGAAGAGATATTAGCCATTATCCCAGAATGAGTTGGTTGCAATTTGAAATTATGGTAAGTGGAAAAGTTCATGTCTAAACATCTCCTTGTTTGAAGAAGCTCATATGTCAAGTTTATAACAAAGTCATGGCCTATTTTTAGTTTTAAGGATTCCCAGCACAGTCACGTGCTAGATGGGAAACTTTTCTTTGGCCATCAGTAATTCAGACAGAGGTGACAAACATGTCCTAGACTGGGTAAATAAAAATGTTTCATTTTAGTAATGATAATAAAAATTCTATTATTTTAGCCATAGAAGGGGTAAGACCATCTCTCAGTTCTAATAACTGTAGAAGTCCTTGGAGAATCAACACATCTAGTCTGATTTGTAGGTTGGAGAATAAACTCATTATTGGTAGTAGTAGGTAGCATCGCCTGCACCCAAAGGAGTGGATGCTTTCTATCAGCAGTGGTTTAATAGTTGCAATGCATTTATACAGTAATTTCCCCCTAAAAAGTTCAAATCACTTCGGCACAGTTTAATCATTTATAATTAGAACTTTTAGGTAAAGTCAGAAAGCAACTGAGCCCTAAATGTATATTTATAATTCTCTAAAATTAACACCAAGACCTTGAGCAAACACAAGTGGGAGGCAGTACGATATGTAGAACAGCTTCCCTAGGAGAGTTTTATATTCTCACTTTTCATTTTGATGTAGTCTAAAGCAGGTGTATTGATAGAATGGGCTTCGTTTGTTTTGTTAGAGGAGAAACTGGTGGGCTCTCCAAACTTGTTCATTTATCCCACCAAATGTATGCTGATTGACCAGGCAGCCCCCATTCTGTACTCTTATGAGAACCTTGCCTCTGCTTCAGGAAATGCTTAAGATCATAGGTAATATGTGATAGTGGTGATGGAGTTAATCAGGTAGGTACTATTGTGGAATTATAGATTCAAAGAGTTTAATACCCATGTGGTTTTCTGGATAAGCTGAATCTTCAGATGTCACTGGGTTTCATATAATAAATTCTGTCTCTTGCAAGTCAAATAAGACAAATTTAATGCCATCCAAGATCATTCACTTTCCTTGCTGTTTCTAGGTTTTACCTGGCAAGAGGCTGTAGTGTTTTTAAGAGTTCCAAGCCTACATTCCCTATCGGAAGTGACTGGAAGGTCTGTAGAGTTCTAGGGATTTTCCGCAGGGCAGAAAGCAGTTGGCACTTTATTGGGTTTATGCCTTTAACATAATCCTAGTATCCTGGACCTAGGGAGCAGTTCCTTTAATTCAGTCCCAAGTTAGGAATTTTTCAGGCTGAGGACATCTGGCAGGGGATTGCCCATTCCTCAAAGTCCCTAAAGTTTATTTGTAAGATTGTAAAGAAGAAAATGTCCACTTAGTGTTTCAGCAATTTTACTGTTTTAATTCATGCCATGAGAGTCAATAGTAGCAATGGGAAATATAAATAAATAACACCTTCTTTTGTGTTTAATCATTCACCAAGTCTTTACTGAAACTTGCTATAATCAAAACATTGTCCTCTGTACTCTGGGAAAGCAGATTGCTAACACTTACTTTCACATCAAGGAGCTACAGTCTCCTCTAGACAGAGAGAGAGAGAGAGAGAGAGAGAGAGAGAGGGAGGAGCAAACTGGTAAATATAAAGGGGAATGTGATAAATCTTGTAATTGAGAAAGAAACAGCAAAAAATATAAAGAGGAAATTAATTCCAGTTTGGGAAATCAGAGAAACATATGAAAGAGATAATTTTGAGTGCAGCCTTGAGAGGTCATTAGTAGAGAAAAGGCAGAAAGGATATATAAAGCTGAAAGGGAAAACTCATGAGCAAAAGTATGGAGGTGTGGAAGGCCACAGAATGGTTAGGATCTGGAAAATTACCTAATAACCTGGAAAGGGGAGGACATGCAGTAGACACTGATATTGGAGAAGGCAGATGCAACTTGTGATGATTTCCATACGCCATCATGAGGATCTGGCACTTGCCCTTAGGCCCTAAAGAGATATGGAAACATTTTGGAGAAAGGAGTGACATGTTCTGAACTGTCCAATGAGAATGACTGTCTCAAATATTGGTGTAGCCAAAGCAGAGAGATTAGTCATGAGGCTGTCACATAATGTAAATAAGAGAGGCTGAGATTCAAAGTGAATGTAAATAAATCACCTTCTCCTAAGGTGCAAAGAATTGAGCAGAAGATCAGTCTAGATGAGGAGAAATATGGAGGGTGAAGGAAGGACTCACTTTATAGGTTCCTTCAACCTTTTTAATGAAGTAGTCAGCAAGGAAACTGGATAAGAGGTAAGTTTGAAGGTTTCCAGGAGTGGTTTGGAAAGAAACACAAAACAACTAATCAAAATGTGATTTGATTAATATCGTGCTAAAAAATACAGTGCTATCTCAATTTGATGTAAAATGGGTCAAACAATCTTCTGAAATTCAGAATGGGGGGTGGTGGGTGGGAAGAAGCCAGGGGACACTGTAGGTATGCTGAATCATCCAGTACACTGTGAGGGAGTGGCCCCATAGAAAATGAAAAGCATAGCCATGTATTTCAGGATTAGCTTTTTGAAGAAGAGACTCTATTTGTCCATGAGTGGAAATGGCAGGATTTACTCACCGGTGAATAGCAAGACTTCTGTTGAGGAGTAACTCTGGTCTTGAAATCTCTGAATTTTTAGTCTGTCTGGTGCAACCCTCTCTGTGCTTTTCTTTCCTACTTCTTCCCCTGTCCTCTCGTGCTGCCCAGTCCAGTGTGTTCTAGCCCTTAAGTATTGTTTTTAATTGAGAGCTAGACAAGATATAGATAAAATGAATGGCCATCTGATGGTAGGATACACTCATCTTCATATTCATATTAAGGTCTTGTAATGATGAACAGCAACTAGACAATGGGGAGGGAGGAGTCAGAGAGAAGATGCTACTGTAGAATTGTGTTTGTCCTTGTTCAAGTGAGAGGGAGCTAACATAATATGGACCTACTCTGACTAGTCACTGTGTGTGGCACTTTATCTCTTCTAATGTTTCAGAATGTTTCCCCAAGCTTATCTTGCCAGTTAGTAATACTGATTTGGACTAAGGTTTGGACAAAGTCCATTTAATTCGAAAGACCATGTTCTTTCCATTATACCACACTGACATCCATGTGAAGTGTTAGTGTATTTTTAAAAACCTAGTACTCAAGCTTTTCTTAAAATTTGGAATCATTTTTAGTAAAATGATTTATTTGTATGTTCTGATACACTCTTATTTTTTAGGGTCCTATTACTGTAAAACTTTGAAAGTATTTCCAAGAAGATACAAAATGATGATTATTGTTATTGCCAGGACTCATGCAATGGGAGTTCACTGGGATTTCATTTTACCCTGTCTATTAACCCTATCTTCCCTAAGGAGAAAAAAAAAATCCAGTAAAACAGCACTCAATTGACTCATAAACTGTGTGGGACCACATTAAGTCAAATGTGATTTTAAAAACGTCTGCTAAGAAACTAAACCAGCTAAACTGGCTGCATAGGTATAAGACTTTTCTCCCCTCTGAAGTGCCAATATTGTAGATTTCTTCTTGAAGAAACTTAAGAAATTATCAGGCTGTGGCAAGACTATTCAACTTCCCATAAAAATTTCTTTGTAGCCTATGCTACAGGGAATCATTCTCCTTTATATCTAATAAGACATTTGCAGACAGAAATCATGTTTAAATTTAATCATGTACCACAGTGCCACTTCTATATAGGGTCCTGGATCATGTGATGTGTGTTAACTGATTACCCTTCAGTGGTTTGGTCTAGTCATCCCTCCAAATGCCTTCCTTATGCCTTAATATAATCATGACAAGAAAACCATCCTTCAAAATGAGGTGTGAAACTTCCTAGCCAAAAGCACTAGATGTCTAGAAAGGCTTAGGCATTTATACATGTAGGAGAACACTACTCGGTGTTCACTGAGGGTGCTGTGTACCCCTGGCAATCTTGATATTCTAGGAAGGAACGATGTGCCTAAAGCAAAGAGGCTGGATTCACTCTGGGCCAACACCCATCCACCTTGACTAGTGTGAAAGACATATTCTCTGATATTTTGTGATTGACCTTATGATCTTTAGCATCCTTGTATGAAGCTACCTTACAACTGTCTCAGGGATGCTGCTGAGAATATATGCCTGAAATTACTCAGCACGTCTCACAGTTCTGATTTCAAACTGTTCATTCTCTGGTTTCTATGTTCTTCTAGATAGCCTGCTTTTTAGTCAAGAGGGATGGCATCAGAGCACTTTGATTCTTGGTTTTCCAGGAATTTGTGGTATCTTCCATGTTTACAGTTCTTCTGGTCATTCATGTAGTCACCTCCTTGTAGGGCCTAGGAACTGGGGTAGGTACTGCCCAGATAGAGGTAAATAAAGCAAATTGATTGTAGCCTCGTAAGACCCATTTTAGATTTTTGAACTCCAAAAAAGTATGAGGATAATTTTGTGTTGCTTTAAGCCACTAAATTTGTGGGAATGATTTATAGCAGCAACAGGAGACAAATACACCTTTCTTTTCCTGTAAAACTTGCTTTTCTGGCTATTTCAGCACATTCCATGCATTAAGCCAATCAGTCATTTTTGCTAGAAATTGACACTTTTAATCAGTTTTGTCCTGAATTTGACTTGAACATGTGGCAGTTTAATTACCCTCTTGAATATATGAATCATATCATTATCACATGTACTAAGATCCGAAGAAAAAGCCATCTAGCAATATTAATTATGTGAGAGGATGACTTTTTTCACATTTGAATTATGTCCCATTATTTGGATTATGTTGCTTATAAGATTATTAAGGATAGAAAAGCATTGTGTACTGTGAGTTATATTAATAAAGATGTGATATGGGGTACCTTGTATTTTATTGAATAACATTTATTATAAGTTAAAGAGGAATATTACTCTCTATAGTCTGACCTTAAAAACCTGTGTGTTTTTCTATTTATAGGATGACAATATTTCAGTTTTCATGAGGGACCAAAATAATTGGATCTGTAACCAAGGATGATAATTTTTCTGACTGACTTTGAGATGAAATGAAATTTAGGGTGTATTAAGAGAATATATATCAGGACCATACATACATATTTATATCTATACATATCTATTAAGATCCATATGTTTCTCATTTCAATTGAACATTAATAGACCTAATACTAGATGACAAGCATTAGAGCAGTTTAACATAAGGGTATTTATTCATCCAATATAAAAAGATCCCTATCTTATTTTCAATGCTGAGAACTAAGTTCATCTGTTGGTATTCTTTTTAAAGGTATTTGACAAATTTTGGAAATGTTGAGGTTCAGTAGTTGAAAATAAGATTGTTATTACACAACCTAATAACATCTAATATGGAAGAATATGAATTTTCTGAGTTTCTAAGTTTTTAAAGTTTGGTAATTACAAATAATTATACAATTTATTAATATTGATTAGTATCATCAATTGGGTTGTGAGTACCTTTTCATACAAGAAATTGTAATCTTCATTATGTGAGGATTCATACTTTCATCAATGATTTTGCTCTTTTTGGAGAATTAGAGGAGAAAGTGTGTCTATAAGGATACTCCATCTAAAATGCATTAATTTAAAACATATATCACTATGCAACCACATTAATTTATCTCTGTGTTATTATTATTTCTTGCTACAGAGTTTTTCAACATCTTAAAGTTATATAATTTTAAAATTCTAAAAATAATTAAGTTAGAAATCAGTCTTTTATAGAGAAATGTATTATTTGGGAGGGAAATGTGAAGAATGTACTTTGCTCAAGGCAACCTTTATTTTGATTAAAGAGAACTCTAATAGTCATATGTGGCAATTATAATAAAATAAAACACATATAGAGTCACAACTCTAAGAGATTAAACCCCAAGAGGGAAAAATTCCACAAAGAAACATAAAACAACATGTCCTCCTCAACTTTATTTCTGAAAGAAGGGGAAAAAGATTCTCTTTATTCTTTATAATCTCAGGCCAGCTGTCACCTCGGAGGGAACAAAATTCATATGATTATGTTAGCCCAAAGAAACCCTGAACACAGTCTGAAAATTTGGTTTAAATTCAAATCTAATTGGTAGTGCTGAAAACTTTTGATAAAAACCGATGTTTATCTCCTTTGGAGAGGAAAGCCTTAAATATGAGCCTCAAAGAATTTCCATGGATACAAGTTTTCCAGAGGAAAATGAACTCACAATCAAACTTCTCAAAGTAAACGAGCGAAGAAGTCATCATGAATAAGAGTCATTAGGAATAGCCAATAACCAATTCATCCACAGAGGCTGTAGTTATGAGGTCTGTCACATACAGGATCTAAAATTAGTATATCTAATACATTTAAAGAAATCAAAATAAAGCAAAGAAGAAAGTATATGAGGAAAGAAGAATATATGCTAGGAACAAGAGATCATCAAAAGTAACCAAGAAGATTGGTGAACATGAACCAAAAAATTTGTTAGAAATAAAACAAATAATATCTGAGTTTAGAAACTCAGAGCAAGGGCTAAGCATCATAGCAAAGTAGAAGAGGGAATTAGTGAGATAAAATTTAAATATGAAAAAATGAACTCAAAATGCAGCACAAAGAAACTTAGAGAAAATATCACTATTAATGATGAAACAATTAAGATTTCCTTTAGAAAGTGAAAGTAGTCAAGAGTGCCCACCAATGCTACTTCTCTTCATTGAACTGGACCTTCCAACCAGTGCTGTGCAGCCAAAGGAAGGAAGAATGAATGAATGAACAAATGAATAAATAAATTCTTTAGAGATTTAAAGATTGGAAAGAAGAATTTACATTATCATTGTCTATACAGAAAATACAAAATAAGATCAAATGCATTATTTGACTTAATAAGGGACTTTGACAAAATTAATAGATACAAACTAAGTATAAACAATCAATTGTATTTCTATATACCAGCAATAAGCAGGTATCTTTTAAAAAGACATAATTACCTACAAAATAAGTAGCATATAAAACACACACACACACACACACACACACACACACACACACACACACAATGAGAAAAAGTCTGCTAGAAAGAGATTCACAAAATCCAGCTGGGTGACAAATATATGACAAAGTCAATGTCGTTAACAATTACAAAAATACAAATCAAAGTTATAATGAGAAACACAATACCCACCAAATAAGTAAAATTTAAAAGTCTAAAAATATAATGTTTGGGTGAGCATGTGAAACTTTTTGGAAAACAAAAACAGTTTGGTTTTCTCTAGTAAAGTTGAAGATACTCATTGTCTCCTATCCGGTTCATACAGACTATATAAGAAACAGTTGAACAACTTAGAATTGTGTCAAATCATACAAATGAAATTAATAAAAATGAAATATCAATGGCCAAGAAACAAATATATAAACAAATGCTCAACCTCACTAGTAATTAAATATAAATTGAGATACTACTTTCACCTCTAAAATTATTAAAGATTAAAAATAAAAAATATCAAGTTTTATCTTGTTATCTCTTTTATCTCTGTAAAATGAATATTGCCACAGACTGCATATGAGACTGTTAATGGATACAACCTTTCTAGAATGTAATTTGGAAGTTAATACAAAAGCATCCCTATCTTTTGGTTTAGTAATTTGACCTTTTAATCTAGGAAGTAATAATAAGCAAGTACAGAGATTGACCTACAGGGATGATTACTGAAGTTAATTTTTGAATAGCAAAAATAAATAAATAAAACTTTAAAAATGTATAATAACAGGGATATATTTAAAATTTTTTTTTTTTTTGCATATCCACACTCTGAGCCATGTTTCACCATTCAGTGTTATGGAGAAATTCTCACTATGGATTGTTACATGACACAAACTGGTTAGAGTAAAAAGCATGTATAACAGGATTCCAATGCTATTTAAATATTATATACCTGCACAGAAATGGTAAAATTGTATAAAGCATGTATAGCTATGTGGTTAGATAGCAGGCAATTAGACAATATATTCCTGGCATTTTCCAGATTTTCCACAATACTATGTGGTGATTTCATTCACACAGAAAAAAATATTTAAAATATATAGGAAAATCAATATTATATTGTATTTCTAATACCTCAGTATCTATAATACCTCACAGCTGCTTTCTCAAAGTTTAGTGCTTGCAAATGTTGTCTTTGAGCCTTGGTTATAGATTGTGTATGTATTCCTCATTGCTTTGCATTGGGAGAACACTTTTCAGTTCTCTCCCAAACATATTTTTTATTTAAATTCCACCTCATTTATAAATTCCTATGTATTGAAGAGGATCAAAATTTTGGTGAAATATTTTGTGGTTAAAGGTGTCACAACTTCCTAAAATATAAGGAACTCCTTGGGCTACAGAAGTAGCTTTATAAATAGCCCTGTATAAGATGGACCTCTTCTGCATTTGTTCAATTTGTTCAGCAGTTTGGAAAGTAGGCAGAGCAACAGGTGATGTGGAAATTAAAATAAAAGCAAATCTCTTAGTCAATATTTGATGTGAAGGAAATAGCAGCATAATATAAAACCTAAATTTGAGTTGTTACAGCAAATAACTCCTTTATTTCTGCTAACAAAATAACTAAAGCTCAATTCTTTAATGTATGCATTAAGAAATGAAATTCTGAAGAAACAGCCACTCATAGATCCTTGTCACTGGGGCAAAGTTGGATTTTTATTATATATTTGTAATATATCCTAGCAAATGTATCATCCTAAATCAATTCACTGAATTACTGTTTGTAATGGGCTGAATGGTGGTCCCAAAGGTATCAAGTTCTAATTCTGGAACCTGTAAACCTTATTTGGAAAAAGTCTTTTTTGAAGATGTGACTAAATTAAGGATCTTGAAATGGGGATGCCATCCTGTATTATCCAGGTGGGATCTCCATGCTAGGGCATGTATTCTTACAAGAGGGAGGCAGTTGACAGGGGTGGGGATGGGGTGGAGGGTGGGGGAGAGGATTTGGAGCATACCCATAAGAGGAGGCAATGTGACCACAGAGACAGATTGAAGGAATGGAAACCCAAACCAAGGAATGAACACTGCAGCCACCAGAAGCTGGAAGAGGCAAGTAGGAACAGATTTTCACTTAGGGCTTCTGGAGAGAGCATGGCCCGGATGACACCGTGATTTCAGATCTCAGGCCTACAAAACTCTGAGACAATATCTTTTTGTTTTAAGCTACATAGTTTGTAGTAATTTGTTACTGCTCCCCAGGAAACTGATACATGGCTCATACCATAAACATAGGGATATCAATGACCATAAGTGGTCCTTCTATGTTTCTTCCATCCTTCCCCCCACCCTGGCCCAATTTCTGTTCTATTGATAACATTTATTCTTTATGTTTTAATTTCATATATTTCTCTACTAAGAGGTGTGGACTCTGCTCAAGGAGTAAAATGTTGAATATTGGATGCTGGGCTGTGCGCAGGTGATGGGCTGTTGAGTGCAGAAAACTCATATGTGAGGACAGAATGGTCCAGAATCCCTTCCCTTGCTGCTCATCCGCCTCCTCTGTCACCCCTTCCTCTTCCATTCATCACTTTATAACTTTCCTTCTCTTCTCCCAGCCCCTCCTCACCTTTGCTCAGCCAAAACATCTCTGGAAAAGTTTAAAGTCTCCTTACACAGAGAGCCCGTTTTCTCATCAGCTGTTTTTCTCCTCTCATGGGGAGACAAAAACTATATCCCTTATCTGAAACAGTGAGTCTTTTGCATTTATACTTCAGTTCCTCACTCTTTTCCACTCATTGTTCTTTATTTTATGTTCTTTTGGTTTCCCTGGAGCTCCTTCCAGTGCATTGAATGTGGGGAGAAGCTTGGAGTCCAAAAGATTTGGCACCATCCACTGGAAAATGTAAGAAGCAGAGAAAAAAATTAATGAGTTGCCAAATCCTTAATTGCATCCTCCCTCTTTGACATCTTAATCCACTTAGAGATTTGAACAACAGATATGCTGGCCATATGGTTCATTTGATTCTTGCCTCAAGGCTGAATAGTAATCTGCCTTTGTTACCCATATGCATACTCAGTTTTATCTTTTTTAGCCATTAGGGTTGAGAAAGTTTCTGAACTTCCCCATCTCTTTTCATTTTTGCTTGTAACATGGCAAATTCCTTTCTAAGGCTTGTCTCTCTTTTAAATGTCCTTGTCAAATTGCAGCCAATATTAACCAACATATCATATGAATATTCTGTTTTCTAGTCTTATTTTTTTCTGGAGCTGCAAATTCACTGCATTATCTTCATTCTAAGTGATGGCAGGTGAAACTTTTACCATATAGAGTATGTTTTCTGACCAAAATGGAATAAAACTATCAGTCAGTAACAGAAAGACAACAGGAATATCTACAAACACAAATGGAAATTACACAGTGCTCTTTAAACAATCCTTGAGTCAAAGGAATTAAGAAATACATAGAAATAAATGAAAATAATATATAACCTATCAAAATTTGTGGGATGCAGCTGAAGCTGTGCTGAGAGGGAAATTTATAGCACTAAATATTTGCATGAGAAAAGAGGAAAAGCCTCACAATAATCTCAATTTCTACTAAAAGAACTAGGAAAAGAAAAAAAAAAAAACCTGAAAGCAAGTAGTAGGGAAAAAAGAATAAAAACAAGAGTAGAAATCAAGAACTAAAACTAAACACTGATTATTTAAAAAAAAATATATGATAAATTTTATACATCTCTAGTAAAAGTGACAGAGATAGAAGACACAAATCACCAATATCAGGAGTGAATCAAAGGATATTAGTACAGATCTTATAGCCATTAAGGGGATAATGAGAGCAAACTACAAATTTATATTCATAAATTCAATAACTTAAATGATCAATTCCTTAAAATCTACAAATTACTCAAAGTCAATCAAGATGAAATCAATGACTAGAATAATCCTATAACCATTAATGAAGCTGAATTTGTAATTTAAAAACTCCTTAAGAAAAATTCTTCATGCCCACAGGATTTCCCTGGAGAATCTTAACAAATGTTTAAGGAAGAGTTAACAATAGAACTGCATTTCCACCATCTTGGAGCCTGTGGAGGCCTGCTGGGAACAGGACTCCTAAAATGACAAATATGTCTGGAAAGCTGTGGTCCAAGGCCATTTTTGCTGGCTGTCCTTGGGGTCTCCAGATCCAGAGGGAGCACATGGCTCTTAAAATTGAAGGTGTTTATACTCGAGATTAAACTGAATTCTATCCAGGCAAGAGATGCGCTTCTGTGTACAAAGCAAAGAGCAACACAGTGACTCCTGGTGGCAAATCAAACAAAAGCAGGGTAATCTGGGGAAAAGTAGCTTATGCTCATGGAAACAGTGGTTTGGTTCAAGCTATTTCTGAAGCAACCTCCCTGCCATTGGTCACAGAATCAGTGTGATGCTGTACCCCTCACGGATTTAAATTTACTGAAAAGTAAATAAATAAAAGTGTAGATTTGTTCTCTTGTAAAAAAAAAAAAAGAGAGAGGTAACAATAGAAAATCGAAGAGAAAGGAACATCCCCCATTTGTGAGGCCAGTAATCCCCTCATTTGATTCAATGCAAATATCTGCGTTGATATTTAATCAGTGTGAGTGAATCCAGTACCTTACAGAGATTTAGGGCTCTGGCTCTGGAGACAGATTGCCTGGGTCCAAATTTCAGTTCTGCTGTCTTAGCTGTTTCCTTGGGGAGTTATGTAACTGGTCTGAGGTTCGTTGACCTTATCTGTTCAGTAGTGATTGACAGTAGTAGCTCCGTATACAAACTTTGTAAAGATTCAGTGGGTTAAACATGTAAACTCTTACAGGCTCTTCATTATCAAATGATCAAGTGGTATTATCTTTTTTTTTTCCTTCGAATTATTCTCTTCAGTGTTCTCAGTTGATATTCATTATGGTAGAGTTTCATTCCAGTATTATAGTCTCTTGCCAATTGCTGCAAACTCCTACATTTTAACATTTTTTTTTATGGTGTCCCAGAGTTCTCACATCTGGTTTGGCAACTTATACTTTTTAAAATCTTTGTGGTCTCATTGTGCAAACACTCTAAAATATATACGATTCATGTAAATACAGCCTGTCTCTTACAGTCAGCATCTATAAGTGAACATCAGGAATGAAATTTATAAGATTAATGGATGCTAGAGATTTTGCTGCCTGGAATGATAACATGAAAGGTATGCCTAGCAGCACGTTGGGGAAATATATCAAAGGGTTTTATATTTCTAGATTATAAATGGTAACTTTTATTTGAAAATTTCTAAGAGCCTCCTCTCTCATGTTTGAATTTTTCATGTAATTCTACTTCATCTGATGTTAATAGGCTCTTCCTTGCTTCCTCGTTCTTTGCATTCATGTTGCATATCTTTGCTCAACTTACTTTTCACCTGTATAAACTATTTTATTTTGATTGAGTCTTTTAGTCTTGTATTTAACCTCGGTTAGATCCTTCTTTCTGGTTTTCTGTAATTAGAACCTCTTTGATTCTGATCATGTCAATACTCTAAATATATACATATATATACATATATATGTATATATATATGATTCATGTACATGTCCTTACGTGAATTCCAAACCTCTGGTCCCTCTCCTTCCCGTTTCCCTTCAGAGTATATCTCACCTCCATCACCCAAAGATAACTAACCAAGAAACTCCTCATGATCTGGTACCAAAACTTCAAAAAGAACTGCCTCCACGGGGATTTTTCCTACTTTTTTCTCCTCCAATGAAGGAAGTGCCTTTCCTCCCACATAAGCTTATTTCCTTTTGCTCTACCTTTGACTCCTCTCTGTGAGCCTACGCGTTTAATCAACTACCAGGTCCTCTGGATTCTACTTCCCAGTTTTGTCCAATTATATTGACTGCCACACTTTTCCCAGCTGGTATCACATGGCAATAGATATGTGGTCACCTGTCTGGTCTGCCGTTCTATTCTTGCTCCTTTCCAATTCCCCATGAAGCAGCTGAGGTGATTTTTCACAAGTGTAATTCTGATTATATCACTCAATGTTTTCAATGGCTTCCCAGCACCCTCGGGAAAGTCTAACCAGCTTAGAATATGTTACAAATCTTACCTTGCCAATCGTCCATTGCAACTGTGCTCAAAATATAATGATCTGATGATGGGTAAAAATTATTTATCTGGGCATCTAAATACTCAAAGTTGTATAAGGGGTAAGTAAATGGACAGATGGGTGGATTGTGGCAGTGGGGCTGTGGAATTGTGTTTATGCATACATAGTTTATAAAGTGATTTACCTATAGAGATGGTCTTGTTTACACTTTATAATTAAGTCAAGTTAACTCAAAAAGTTGAACTGAATCAGAGAAAAAAAAATACATACTTCCAGCAACATGTTAAATTGTTTTTGCTTACCCCATTTAGCAAGCCAAACGCCATCAACTTTGGGACTTTCACTGATAAGCCAACTATTACAATGATTTATTTCAGAAGTACTTTTGAAGTTATTTGCAAATATTCCACAAACAGCTTTCCTTTTTCTTCTTTTAGCTGGTTAAAAGCCATAAACAACTGCTTTGTATTTGTCATAATTAATATATCTTAGAAATATGTGTGCATCTCATTTCCAATGCAGTGTACATAAATCTCTGAGTCAGACATGCCACTTTTAATGAAACACCATTCATTTTTCTGTCTGTGAAGAAATTTTCATCTGGGGAGATGTTATGTCAAAAGGGCATTTTCATCCAAAAGCTTGCAGTATTAGACTGATAAAATTTATTTCCTTCTTTCTTAAATTCTTTGTCTCATGCTATTCTCAGACACTGATTCTCTGGGCACATATTGTCATGGTTCCACACTAGAAAATTATTAAGTAAAATTCTTGAGAGGCATTAACCCTTTAATCTTCTCTCTTTAATTAGTTAAGAGCGTGATAACATTACATTGTTCTTGACCCAAAACTCCTGAAAGAAAAATCAAAACAATTTATTTTGAAATGGCTATATGTAGATATTATGATTATTATTATTATAAAATAATCCCTAGAGAATAAATGATGTAAGTTGAAATCACCACTGGCTATTTATGGTATAACAAATTATTCCTGTAAACCTACAGATTGTCTTAAGAATGCTTCCATATAATCATGAGTCAATGCAACATACAGAGATCCTCTTTATTTTCTTAAAAATATGTATTGATTTTTTAAAATGATTATTTATTTTGAGAAAGAGAGAAGGGGGAGGGGCCAAAAAGGAGAGGGAGAGAGAGAATCCCACTCACGCAAGCTCTGTGGCACAGAGCCTGACTCAGGGCTCGATCTCACGACCATGAGATCATGACCTGAACTGGAATGGAGTCAGATGCTCAATTATCCCATAATTGTTCTCCACCCCCTCATAGCTGCTGCTTCATGACCTACACAAGTGAGGATTCCACCAGATGGGGGAAGCTTGCTTTTGCCATTCTCAGAGGTTACCAGTATTTACTACTAAGCATTCTAGAGATACTTAATAGATGCCTGTCTGTACATTGGGTGCATTTAGCTAGTGCCAAACACCCCCGTGTATTCATGAGCATTAACTTATCATGAATGTGCAGGAAGCAAAGATCAATTAAAAAATCATTAAATGCATGGAGGGAAAAGCACAAATATATTAAGAATAAAAAAATAATATAGTAACATGAAAAGTCAGTTAAAAAAGCAGTATGTCTTTCCCAATTTCAAGTTTAGTGTCATAAAATTGGAAGCCTAACTAACACAAATAATGTATACTATCGCATTGACTCAAGAAGTAGAAAATCTCAGAGGATTTACCATTTGGGAGAAAAATAAAAATATTCTATAAAATCTAATCCCCTGGCTCCAAAATACCTAAAATGTAGTTTTACAGGTAATTTCTTTTAAGTTTTGCAAAAAACCCAAATAATCTCCTGTTCTGTAAGCTTTTCCAAAAATGGGATTCTGAGAATGCCTGGAGAGTCCAACACAAAGAAATCTGATACTGTGGGTATCTGAATAGATTAAGGAATTTTATAATCTCTTAGCAAATATTTGTTGAGTGATAGATTAGATGCAGAATTTTGCCAAACAGAGAGGAGAGTATAAAAAAAAAAGTAATGAACACCCAGACCTCCCTGATGGAAAGATGGACAAAAAATAATGATGTTATAGTTCAAAATCATAAATGAGTAAACACCAACATGATTCCTATAGAGCATACATAAAATAGGAACTGAGAAACAGAGGAGATTGATACAGATCTAAAGGTGATTTGGGGCTGCACCATTTGACATTTCTCTGTAAGAGTAAAAAAGATCCATATTTCCTACCCTAATAATCCACAGTTGGGGAAAGGTACACAACTTTATGCCCATACGGCGTAGCTGTGAATACATATGTGAAGCTTTGTAGCATAATAGAGATAATGCAAAAGAAAAAAAGAAAAAAGTAATAGAGCACAACATTTTAAGAGCATGGTCTGGTAACCACTGACAATATTGTAAATTAAGCAATAAGGATGTCTTTGCTGACTTTAGCCCTGTTATTTGTTACTTTGTCAATACCCACCATTTAGTGACCAGAGGAAGCCTCCCGGACATCCAATTCTCCACTGGTTGTTGACATGTTAGTTTAAATTTAGTCACTGTGTAATGTCCTATGGGGTTTAGTTCTACCTAGGAAATGAAAGATTTTGTCCCTTACCAAAGTAGCATTAATGTCAGAAATTAGATAAGAGACATTTTTGGAAACATTTAGAGGAGCTCTAAGGATAGACATTTCTATCCTAATGCACATGGCACATGGACCTCTTCTGCCCGGCGGGGATTAGTAGTCGTAACAGTTTAGACTCTGGGCCAAATGGCCTTATGTTCCAATTCTGACTCCATTGTTCATTAGCCGTGTGAACTTGGGCATTCTTAACATCTTTGTGTCTTAGTTTCCTCATCTGGAAAATGTGGTAAATAATAATAACTGCAATATAGTTTGTATTTCGGTCTTGTGAGGATTCAGTGAGGTAATCTAAGCATATAAAATGCTTAGAACGAATCCTGGCCTACTCTAAACCCTTACGAAGGATTAAACAGTGGTACTCCTAGGGGTAGCACCAGTAACGCTAATAAAACATTGCTGTTCACATATAGCACAAATAGTAGTAATCGCCACTCCTTGCACGTTCTCTGTATCCCTGACAGACATCCCAGAAGTGGTTCTGATAGGACGAGGTCAAACTTTGATGAAGCTTTAGTGCTTTGTACCCACACAACCTCCTCATTGCCCTACCATCATTGATGCTCCTTAAAATGCTCGTTGAGAAGTTGTGCCTCTGGAGTTGCTTCAGTGGGCACCTGAGGATTTCATTAACACACGCTGATGGCGTGGCCCCCAAGGAATAACAACTTCAGTGCATCACCACCAGTTGCAGGAAGTGCCCGGATGGCCTCATCCGGCCTCATCGGACCAGCCGCCCTGGACACCGGAGAAACCCCACTCTTCCTTTAAAGAGGCATGTTTCTTTGCACATTGCAGTCTGGCCTGAGACAAGAGAGCCGCCAAGCCTGCCTCTTCTGATTTGATGTCACCACGTGGCAGGGAAGATGGAGCGCAAAGGTGGCATAAAATGCCTGAGTTGAGGGCAGCCAGCTGTTGATTGCTACATTATCTGCTTCCGAAAAAGACACTGCAGAGCTGCTGCTCCCCCATTTCCCCGCAGATAAAACTTGATGAGATATTAACATTTAGATTACAGCACTCTTTATTTTTATTCTGTTCTAGAGGCTTTGAAATGCATTGGACTGTTTCAAACTGCCTTCTGGGGAGGCTTAATAACACCTCCAGCTTTTCTGTGGGTCTTTTTCAACCAGGGAACCTGCTGTCACTCCATAAGCCCACCAAAGGGCATTTCAGTGATCGCTGAAGCCCCAGGCTCTTGTTTGTCTAAATATCCCCGGCAGACTAACATTCCAGGTACATCAGCCTGACAACTTAAACCAAATAGAAGGCAAAATCTTAACTCCTCTGAACTGATGAATTCCCTGGGTGTTTAAGCCTTTGCCTGACTATCGTTTCCTTCCTGTCTATGTATCTGCACAAGATGGTCTTTTAATTAGCAGGTTGGAGGGAATGGAGCTGCCTTGTCATTGGGCCAGTTGAGGCCTGTTTTCTGTTAACAGGAAGTGGAGAATAGTGTTTTTCTTCCAAAAAACCTAACGCCCTTGCCTACCACCACCATGACCACACCCTGCCCTGCATGCCCAGCCCCCTTTAAGTCTTAAGACCTAGTTCAAATACTGTTTCTTTTTTGTAGCTTTTCCTAACACTTCTTCCCCTCCATCGTTCTCTGAACTCTCACAGAATGAACCGCCCCCCTCTCTTCCCTCTCATAGAATTGCGTGTGTAACTCTGATAGAGTTTGTATCTGTTAGTTTAGTTTGTATTAGTTTCTGTCCTACCTGCTAGTCACTTATTTTATGCATATTTGTACCATTTGGTACCGCAGGGCTGGTAAGAGACGACCGTTTGAATTGCTTGCTGAATTAACTTGAACCACAACAATAGATTTCATATGGAAAAGTAGGTAGAGTTTTAAAATACGTAAATATCCTTCTGGTCTATACTGCATGAGTAAAAAACTCTCCTGAATAAATCACCAACCATTGATTTAGTTACATTAATATAATAACAGCTATCATTTATTGTTACTTGAGTCAGGCACTGTCATAGCTATTTATCACAACCCTATGTAAACTATGTATAATTACGTCTATCTTAAAAATAAGGAAACTGAGGCTCAGAAAAGCAAAATAATATCTGTGAGCTCATGAAGTTTAGTCACTGTATTAGAGTTCTCTAGGGAAACAGAACCAATAGGATCTCCCTCCCTATTTATCTCTTGAGACAGAGAAAGAAAAGGGTTGATATAAGAAATTCCATCATCTATTTATTTATCAAGATACACAGAGAAGAAGACAGACTGATGTAAGGAATCGGTTCATGTGACTGTGGGGGCTGGCAAGTCTGAAATCTGTAGACAAGCTGACAGGCTGGAAATTCAGGATAAGAAGTGATGTTGAAGTCTTGAATCTGAATTGCACAAGGTAGGAGGCTAGAAATTCAAGGCAGTGTTTCTATGTTGCAGTCTTTAAAAAAAATTTTTTTTTAATGTTTGGGTTTTTTTTGGGAAAGAATGACAGAGAGAGAGAGAGCAGAGGAAGGGCAGAGAGAGAGGGAGACACAGAATCTGAAGCAGACTCCAGGGTCTGAGCTGTCAGTACTGAGCCTGACACAGGGCTCGAACTCAGACAATGAGATCATGACCTGAGCTGAAATCAGATGCTTAACCAGGTGAACCGCCCAGGGGCCCTATCTATGTTGCAGTCTTGAGGAGAATTTCTCCTTCTGTAAATCTCCATCTTTGCTCTTGTGGTCTTCAACTGATCAAACGAGGCCCACCAACACTATGGAGGGTAATTTGCTTTACTCAAAATCTACTGATTTAAATTTTATTCACAGTTTTATTTACAGCAATATCTGACTGGTATTTGACCAAAAACATAGACGTCTGAAGAATTCTCTATCCACAGTGTCATCACCTTCCAGATGTTTGTCTAGCTGTCCATGGGCTCTGTTTAGCTCTTTTTCTCGCTGCTAAACCATGTGCCATGAGAGCTTGGCTTTTACATTATGAACTCTCCCACTTTTTAACGTACTGGGCCTACTTTCTCCCTACTTTGGTTTTCCTCTTAGTTATCCTATTTACTTAACTCCTCTAAAGTCTACCATATCTCACTCTCGACACGTTTGCTAGTTGTCCCCAATTCTGGACAGTGGGCCATAACGCAAAGTAGATGACAGTGTGTAGATGGCGTGTTCAGAGTTCTAAAAACTGAAATGCAAGCTATTGTATATTTTCTTGTGTCATTTTCAGTAGTGTTGTGCTCATCTTCCTGGGGAGAGTGATGTTAAGATGCAGATGCTGGTCATATTATTTAGCATTGCACAAGGAAACTATTTCGTGGCAGCAAATAAATCTTAAGTCCTTTAGGAACTTGTAGAACAGATGTTTAAAAATCAAGTAAGGTTATGTATTTGAAAGCCCTTTGAAGTGGGTAAAATGACTTTAAAAATATTGGTTATTTACCCTCGCGAAAGTCGGGATAGAAGGAACATACTTAAACATCATAAAAGCCATTTATGAAAAGCCCACAGCTAATATCATCCTCAATGGGGAAAAACTGAGAGCTTTCCCCCTGAGATCAGCAACATGACAGGGATGTCCACTGTCACCGCTGTTGTTTAACATAGCGTTGGAAGTGCTAGCATCAGCAATCAGACAACAGAAGGAAATCAAAATTGGCATCAAAATTGGCAAAGATGAAGTCAAGCTTTCACTTTTTGCAGATGACGTGATAATATACATGGAGAACCCAATAGACTCCACCAAAAGTCTGCTAGAACTGATACATGAATTCAGCAAAGTCGCAGGATACAAAATCAATGTACAGAAATAAGTTGCATTCTTATACACTAATAATGAAGCAACAGAAAGACAAATAAACTGATCCCATTCACAATTGCACCAAGAAGCATAAAATACCTAGGAATAAATCTAACCAAAGAGGTATAAGATCTATATGCTGAAAACTATAGAAAGCTTATGAAGGAAATTGAAGAAGATATAAAGAAATGGAAAGACATTCCCTGCTCATGGATTGGAAGAATAAATATTGTCAAAATGTCAATACTACCCAAAGCTATCTACACATTCAATGCAATCCCAATCAAAATTGCACCAGCATTCTTCTCGAAACTAGAACAAGCAATCCTAAAATTCATATGGAACCACAAAAGGCCCCGAATAGCCAAAGTAATTTTGAAGAAGACCAAAGCAGGAGGCATCACAATCCCAGACTTTAGCCTCTACTACAAAGCTGTCATCATCAAGACAGCATGGTATTGGCACAAAAACAGACACATAGACCAATGGAATGGAATAGAAACCCCAGAACTAGACCCACAAAAGTATGGCCAACTCATCTTTGACAAAGCAGGAAAGAACATCCAATGGAAAAAAGACAGTCTCTTTAACAAATGGTGCTGGGAGAACTAGAAAACAACATGCAGAATAATGAAACTAGACCACTTTCTTACACCATTCACAAAAATAAACTCAAAATGGATAAAGGACCTGAATGTGAGACAGAAAACCATCAAAACCCTAGAGGAGAAAGCAGGAAAAGACCTCTCTGACCTCAGCTGCAGCAATCTCTTACTCGACACATCCCCAAAGGCAAGGGAATTAAAAGCAAAAATGAACAATTGGGACCTTATGAAGATAAAAAGCTTCTGCACAGCAAAGGAAACAATCAACAAAACTAAAAGGCAACCAACAGAATGGGAAAAGATATTTGCAAATGACATATCGGACAAAGGGCTAGTATCCAAAATCTGTAAAGAGCTCACCAAACTCCACACCCAAAAACCAAATAATTCAGTGAAGAAATGGGCAGAAAACATGAATAGACAGTTCTCTAAAGAAGACATCCAGATGGCCAACAGGCACATGAAAAGATGCTCAACATCACTCCTCTTCAGGGAAATACAAATCAAAACTACACTGAGATATCACCTCATGCTAGTCAGAGTGGCCAAAATGAACAAATCAGGAGACTATAGATGCTGGAGAGGATGTGGAGAAACGGGAACCCTCTTGCACTGTTGGTGGGAATGCAAATTGGTGCAGCCGCTCTGGAAAACAGTGTGGAGGTTCCTCAAAAAATTAAAAATAGACCTACCCCATGACCCAGCAGTAGCACTGCTAGGAATTTGCCCCAGGGATACAGGAGTATTGATGCATAGGGCCATTTGTACCCCAATGTTTATAGCAGCACTCTCAACAATAGCCAAATTATGGAAAGAGCCTAAATGTCCATCAACTGATGAATGGATAAAGAAATTGTGGTTTATATACACAATGGAGTACTATGTGGCAATGAGAAAGAATAAAATATGGCCCTTTGTAGCAACGTGGATGGAACTGGAGAGTGTGATGTTAAGTGAAATAAGCCATACAGAGAAAGACAGATCCCATATGTTTTCACTCTTATGTGGATCCTGAGAAACTTAACAGAAACCCATGTGGGAGGGGAAGGAAAAAAAAAAGAGGTTAGAGTGGGAGAGAGCCAAAGCATAAGAGACTCTTAAAAACTGAGAACAAACTGAGGGTTGATGGGGGGTGGGAGGGAGGCGAGGGTAGGTGATGGGCATTGAAGAGGGCATCTTTTGGGATGAGCACTGGGTGTTGTATGGAAAACAATTTGACAATAATTTTCCTATATTAAAAATATATATTGGTTATTTAAACTCTTGGCTCTTCTGTGAGTTCTCCTTCTCTCTCCTACTTGGTAGATTATATAAACTAAAGGAGAATTAATTGTGGGCAGAAATTGCTTCTTATGTAAGAGACATGTAATTTAATGATTGTGTGTTCAGATTTTGAGGGCCAATCTTCCTGAACTTGAAGCCCAGACTACATCTGTTATTTGCCAGATGTATGGCCATGGATGGGCCATTTATCTTCTTTGCTTGGGTGTCCTCATTTTTAAAACAGTCATAAAATGGTATCTGTCTCTTAGGGCTGTTGCAAAGAATAAATGCATTACTCTAAGGACCACACTTAGGAGAGTACCTGGCATGCTCCAAGCACCATTATTATTCTAGTTGTCCCATTCACAAGGACTTGCTCTATCAATATGAGTCCCTCACTCTATGTTTTATATTGATTCTATTGACATGATTTAAACTCTTTTGACCTTTGTACCAAGCATCCAAGCTTTGACCCTAACACAATCAGCCCTTAGTAGCAAGAAGACTTGGGAAATATGAGTCTTTAAAGGCTACTCAGCAATCAGAGATGGAAATGAAGTAATTAATTCTCAAAGTTATTGAGAAGGTTGGATTAAGGAAATATGGATTCAATAGTGCAGTAATGTTTCCCTCCCATATTTCCTGATGACAGAGCAAACTCAGCCTTACTTTTTAGGCTTGTTTTTGCATCTGAGGTTATGGGCACTGAAATTCCGATGCAGGTGTGACATAATGTACATAAAGCTGTTTATGTACATTGCTGAAAGCATTATCCTTCAAGTTACTGAAATGACAGTTACTCTTTTTAGGTTTTTTTGAGGGGTTGGTTTGTATGCATTTAAAAAAATATCTTTATTGAGAAACAATTCACATGTCAAAAAATTTACCCATTTGGAGTATGTATTTTAGTGGATTTTAGTATTTTAAAGGACTTGTGCAACCAGCACAACTAATTCCAGAACACTTCCGTCACCCCCAAAAGTAACTCCGTAGCAGACCCTTCCTACTCTCCTCCATCCCTCCCTCTATAAACCTAGTCTTTCTGTTTCTATGTAATTGTCTATTCTAGACATTTCATGTAATTGGAATCATACAATATGTGGTCTTTTAACTTCTTTAGCCTAATATTTTTCAGGTTCATCCATGTTATACCATGCATCAGTATTTCATTCCTTGTTATTGCCAAGTAACAATCCATTTTATGGGCATACCACATTTTATTGATCTGCTCATCAGTTGGTGGAAATTAGAGTTGTTTCCCCTATTTGACTCGTATGAATGCTGCTCCTATGGTCACTTGCGTGCATTTTTGTGTATGTGGACGTATGTTTTCATTTCTTTTGGAGAAATTCCTAGCAGTGGAATTTATGTGGATTTTTAAACCAGCATTAAGATGACTGCTGAATTATTTTTGTGAAGGAATACATCCAAAGAGCTTTATACTGAATAGAAATATCAGCATGGGAAGAAAAGTCTTACTCTTAGGTTGCAAGATATATTCAAATAGTTATCTCAGTTGCTCCTACCACTGTGTTCTGAAGAAACAACCAAAATTTCCCATTTTACAGAGGAGATAAAAGCACTGTGTTAAGAAATGTGGCTAAAATCACATATTAGTCAAATGTGAGAGAAAGAAGAACCCTTATGTCTGTGTTCTTTCCAAAAATTCTAACTGCTGCTTTATAGGGTATTATTGAGTTTCTACAATTGTAGAAAATTTTAAAAGATGGTGATTAAGATATTTTTATAAGATCAGACTAGTTATATAGCAAATTCACTTTTTAATGGATGAATGCAGAACTTACTCTCTGTACTCTGATATTTGGGCTACTGAGTGATTCTAGATAAAATGATAACATAATATACCATGGGCTACATTTAGTTTTTCAACCTGAGTTGGGCCCTCAGAACCACTCTTCATTTTTTGTGTGCTTGATCAGTCTCTACTCTGAGGATGTCCCTGGCTGTCAGGAACAGTGGTCATATCACATCTGATGTCTCCAGCTGGATCCCTGCAGACACTGCTTCATACATTTTTCACTCTCCAGTGGCCACTAGAATGACTTGCACACCAAGGGTGCTCAGGATGTAATTTCTGTTGAGGATTGTTGACTTAGTACTTTCCTACTTACAGTGTAAAGGGACCTGATCAAATTCTTAGCAAGAAGACTTCTGTTTGCTCTTTACCAGGCATTTAATACAGATGGTATTTTGATTACGTATGTCAGCATGTTGAATTACCAAAATACTTATATGCTTTATTAATATATGTACCATAATCAAAGATGAATATATTTTTTAAAATGTTTATTTATTTATTTTGAGAGAGAGCATGAGCTGAGTATGAGTTGGGGGAGGAGCAGAGAGAGAGGGAGACAGAGTATCCCAGGCTTGAAGTCACAATGGTGAGATCAAGACCTGAACTGACTGAGCCACCCAGGCACCCCCAAAGCTGAACATTTCATACTCATTATTATTGGTAATAATTGATAAAGAGAACATTAGTGCACTGATTATATTTTTTTTTTTCCCTTTTGGGGAGTTAGCTGTACTCACAGCCAACCTAGCACTGGACTCTGATCCTGGTATTTTCCTCACTTTTTCCAAAAAGGATCTGATGGTCCATGACCCAATTTTAGTTTTCTTACTGATTTTGGTAGGCTATGAGAATTACTATCTAACTTTGACCTTGACTTTGACCTGAAAATAGTGAGCATTTGAGTGTTTGGAAATGTGTCCAACACAAGCTAAACGTGCCAGGGATTCCTGTGGAGCTGAAAGTGAGAAGAGCAGTTGTACCCATTGCCCTGAGTTTTCTGTCTCTCGGAGTTACATTTATTCACACCCTTTATCTGCAGGATTTTATCTGTTCTGGAAGATGAGTTGAATATGACTGAGACAAGCATGAGGGTGGTGAGGAAGGGAGTAGAATGCAAGTAAAGCACCCAGCCTAGCCGACCTCCTGTTTTATTTCATAGTACCTTGTTTGACTCATGACCAAACACTTTGATCCTTAAGATAGTGACCAAATCATAACAGATAGGATTAGACAGTCACCAGTCCCAAAACACCTAGATGTAGCTTGAGTCACATATTTACACATAGCAGCTTATAAGAGGTTAATTTTTATATGCTGAGTTCTATGTACTTGGAAGCATTGATGTCAAAGGCATCTGGGCTGGCTTTAACAGAAATGATAAGTATGTGCAGTATAGTAAATATGTTGCTTTTGAACCAACTCCTACATTTTGATGAGTTATCATTTGCAATTATCTTGGCAACTCAAGTTACTTACAAAATTTACACTGTAGAATGTATACTGTAGAATACACAAGCTTCTTGCAAGGTCATTCAGTCTAGATATGTGCATATATAGTTAATTGGTCCATTCTTAGCTTTGCATTAAGCCTTCACATTTGACTCTTAAACATAGGGTACTGCTTCCATACTCCTGCAAATCAAAATGGAGCCATGTTCTAAGGATATCACATAATTTAATGGTTGGATATTGTACTTCTTAGGCATCTTCATCCTCTGTGGCAATAAGAACTGGAAAGTCTAAAGCATTCATGCATCCAATAAACAAACAAAAGAAAGGTATTTTAATGGCTGACTTAGGAAAATGAATTATATTTTTGTTCGAGAAAAAAGATGGGCAATAATGTCTGATTATATTACTTTAATAGTAATCAGTTTAATACACTTCACAAGGAGGACACAATCAGATTTACTTTCTAGTAAACTTATTTGAAATTTGTTATCTCCCCAGAGAGCACTCTTTACTATTGTCATTATGTTTTAGATAGCAAAGGTCCTCAACTACTTGAGCTTGTGACTCTATCTTATGAAAGCCCTGATATGCTCACATAAACTGTTTTGGTTCATACGGAAGAGTTCAATCTGAAAGGATACAGCCAGAGTTTACTCTTCATGGAACCAGATTTCTGCCAGTGTGATGCTGCACATTTCATCAGGAACTTTGAGCAACATGGTCTTTGGGGTGTCTTTTCTCCCTAACACTGGCAGGAAAAGAATCTAAGATATAGTTGAGTACCCCTGATTTGGCAGGCTGTTTATGTGGCTGGAGAAGCTTCTGTTTCTGGTATAGGTCACAGGGGTATGCTAGCCAATTACTGGATAAGGAGATGGAGGTTTCTTTTCACAGAGGGAAGGAGCTATAACATGAAGGCTGTAGCCTCTGTTTTATTAGCTCTATACATGTAAAAGAAACATGAATTAATTAGCCCAGATGGTCTGAGATTTCTGATAATGGCTAGGTATGAATAAGCAAGAAAATAAGAGGAAACCAATGGACATGGAGTGGGAGGAGGAGAAAGCCTGTGTTTCTGACATGGAAAAAAGAAAGGTGGGGCATGTGATGCTATTATCACGGTTACTGGGAGTTGGCCTATAAGGCCCAAATGCTATTCCTTGGGAAGTGAATATATAGGATATGAGACTTGGAGGAGGGTTTTAGGAGTCATAATGGAGCATAGATGAGCGTCAGAGCTGCCTGTGAACCACAGAGCCTGGAGCCAAAAGAGACATAACAGGCAGCAGCCAAGGATCAAAGCTAAAACCAAGAACCAACCCCCAAATGCAAAAAAGGCATTAATCCAAAGAGGCCATGCTCAGAGGAAAAAAAAAACCCACCCAAAACACTGAAGTCACTAAGGCTAATAAGCATGTAGGTGCAGAAGAGAATTTTCAGAGATAGAACCTGGAGGCAGTTCCTAAATGGATGGAGTATAGCTTCATGTGTTTACTATTGGGGATGGAAGGGAGGGGCTAGAAAGAGCTCGAAATACTTGGTGATTGGGTTTAAGAAGAAGAGTGCCAGGGCAGGGTGGGGCAGGAGTAGACTTCCATGATTCACAAGCTGAATGAGAGTTGAATTGGAGACACTGTGTGCACACAGATCTTAAAAGAAGCTTGATTGGGAAGGAAATGAGGAATGTGAGTAGCTAAGTGCCCAGAGAGGGATCTGTTTTGTTTTATACACGAGGGGACCTTGTACGCTACATGGAAATGAAGAACAGTAATGAGAGAGAGGTTGATGCTATAGCAAGTTAGCAAGGGCTGATGCAGTAAGGTGGTTGACATGAAGGCCACAAGTACGAGAGAATTATCATTAGGGATGAAGCCTTCTTCCACAGAGAAGGGAGGAAAGGCTAAGTTGTTAATTCATGTCCTATGGCCTCAACTTCAGCGTAAACACCTTAAGTCCTATTAAGAGCTTATTATTATTAAGCTGGTAGGTTTTTTTTTTAATGTTTATTTATTTATTTTGAGAGAGAGAGGAAGCACAAGCATGAGAAGGGGGGGCCGGGGGGGGGGGGGGAGAAAGAAAACCCCAAGCAGGCTCTGTGCTGTCAGTGCAGAGCCCATTGTAGGGCTTGATCCCACGAACTGTGAGATGACGACCTAAGCTGAAATCAAGAGTCAGACATGCAACTGACTGAGCCACCCAGGTGCCCCACTAAGCAAGTATTGTTTTATTCATGCATGTGTAGTCCAGGGCTTTTATGGATAGCTGGATATCTTGCACACCCTTGGATACCATTTACATGCTGGCCCTTCACCTTCTGGAGACAGCCAAACTAAATGGTATTTGGAGGGCTCTAAAACCAACACTTGACTCAAAGGTCAGCAGTGAATGTTTTTAATTGAAATCAGAGCAAACTGTACCCCTTGAGTCCCATTGTGCTCAAAGTCCCTGTGGCCAACTCTAAGCCACAATAAAGAATTATTGACCAACTCCTAGGACCAGGCCTGGGGAAAACTCTTCTAGATAATGCTATGAGGAGTCTGGTTTGCATACGCAGTAAGGGAGAAGGTGGGCACATTCTATTTTCTGGGGTCCATTTAGCTCTGGATGCTCCAGAGCCAATCAGCTGCAGACCCGGGGCAGAGCTACATCTATTGGAATGAAAGCCTCATGAGGGCAGGTGCTTTGCATGTCCCCTGTAGTGTCTGGCACATATTGAAAACTGAATTTAATAAATGGAAGCAACCACATCTACAATACCAGTACAGAAGTAGTGATGATGCTGTTGTGATCTTATTTATTTATAATTTTAACTCCAGTGTAGTTCACATATAGTGTTATATTAATTTCAGGTGTACAATATAATGATTCAACACTTCTATCTGGTCCTCAGTGCTCATTATGGTAAGTGTGCTCCTAATCCCCGTCACCTATCTCATCTATTCCCCCACCCTGCTCCCTTCTGGTAAACATCAGTTTGTTCCCTATAGTTAAGAATCTGTTTCTTGGTTTTTCTTTCTCTCTCTATCTCTCCCTTTTTTTCTCCTTTGCTTGTTTCTTTTGTTTGTTTTTTTTTTTAAAATTCCACATATAAGTGAAATCATATGGTTTGTCTTTCTTTGACTGACTTATTTCACTTAGCATTATACTCTCTAGACCCATCCATGTCATTGCAAATGGCAAGATTTTGTTCTTTTTATAGCTAAGTAATATTTTATCGTGTATATATACCACCTCTTCTTTATCCATTCATCTACTGATAGACACTTAGGCTTCTTCCATAATTTCAATATTGTAAATAATGCTGCTTTAAATATAGGGGTGCATATATCCCTTTGAATTAGTGTTTTGTATTTTTGGGTAAATATCCAATAGTGCAAATACTGGATTTTAGAGTTTTTAACTTTTTGAGGAACTTCCATACTGTTTTCTACAGTGGTTGCACCAGTTTGCGTTCCCACCAACAGTGCAAGAGGCTTCCTTTTTCTCCACATCCTTGCCAACACTTGTTGGTTCTGTGGTTTTTTAAGTATTTGTTTTCCAGTTTATTTATTTATTTAGAGATACAGAAAGCACAAACAAGGGAGAGGCAGACAGAGAGGGAGAGAGAGAGTACCAAGTCGGGATTGATCCCACAGACCATAATATCACGACCTGAGCTGAAATCAAGAGTCTGATGCTTAACCAACTGAGCCACCCAGGTGCTCTCTGGTTCTTGTGTCTTGATTTTAGCCATACAGGCAGGTGTGAGATGATCCTATTTTAGCTTTGATTTTCATTTCTTTGATGATGAGTAATGTTGAGCATCTTTTCATGTGTCTGGTGACTATCTGAATGACATTTTGAAGACATGTCTGTTAATGTCCTTTGCCCATTTTTAATTAGCTTATTTATTTTTTGGGTGTTGAGATATGTCAATTCTTTTTATATTTTAGATTCTAACCCTTTATCAGATATGTCATTTGCAAATATATTTTCCCATTCCATAGGTTACCTTTTAGTTTTGTTGATTGTTTCCTTTGTTGTGCAGAAGCTTTTTATTTTGATGTAGTCCCAGTAGTTTATTTTTGCTTCTAGTTTCCTTGCCTCGAGAGACATATCTAGAAAAATATTGCTACTGTTGGTATCAGAGACATTACTGCCTGTGCTGTGTTCTAATATTTTTATGGTTTCAGGTCTCACATTTAGGTCTTTAATCCATTTGAGCTTATTTTTGTGGATGGTATAATAAAATGGCCCAGTTTCATTCTTTGCATGTAGCTGTCCATTTTCCCCAATGCCATTTGTTAAAGAGACTGTTTCTTTCCCATTATCTATCCTCTCCTCCTTCATTGAAGATTAAGTGACCATGTAATTGTGGGCTTTCTATTCTATTCTCTTAATCTTTGTGTCTATTTTTGTGCCAAAACCATACTATTTTGATTACTACAGCTTTATAATATTACTTGAAGTCTGGAATTGTGATACTTCTGGTTTTGTTTTTCTTTTTCTTATTATTTTTTAATGTTTATTTATTTTTGAGAGAGAGAGAGACAGACAGAGCATGAGCAGGTGAGGGGCAGAGAGAGAGAGAGAGAGAGAGAGAGAGAGAGAGAGAAGGAGAAGGAGACACAGAATCCAAAGCAGGCTCCAGGCTCTGAGTTGTCAACACAGAGCCCGATGTAGGACTTGAGACGAACTATGAGATGACCTGAGGTGAAGTCAGAGGCTCAACTGACTGAGCCACCCAGGTGACCCTGTTTTTCTTTTTAAAGGTTGCTTTGACTATTTGGGAGCTTTCATGATTCCATACAAATTTTAGGATATTTTTGTTCTAGTTTTGTGAAAAATGTTGTTGGTATTTTGATAGACATTACATTGAGTGTGTAGATTGCTTTGGGTTTTATAGGCATTTTAACAATATTTGTTCTTTTAGTCCATGAGTGTGGAATGTCTTTCCATTGCTTTGTGTCAGCTTCCATTTATTTCATCAGTGCTTTCAAGTTTTCAGAGTACAGGTCTTTCACTTCTTTGGTTAAGTTTACTCCTACATATTTTATTACTTGTGGTGCCATATAAATGGGATTGTTTTCTTAATTTCTCTTTCTGCTGCTTCATTATTAGTGTATAGAAATGCAGTGGGTTTCTGCACATTGATTTTGTATCCTGCAACTTTACTGAATTCATTGATCAGTTCTAGTAGTTTTTTGGTGGAATCTTTAGGGTTTTCTACATATAGTATTGTGTCATTACCAATAGTGGAAGTTTTACTCTTCCTCACCAATTTGGATTTCTTTTATTTCTTTTTGTTGTCTGATTGCTGTGGCTAAGACTTCCACTACTATGTTTAATAAAAATGGTGAGGGTGAAAATCCTTGTCTTATTCCTGACTGTAGGGAAAAAGATCTTAGTTTTTCCCTATTGACTATGATGTTTTCTATAGGTTTTTTATATAAGGCCTTTATTATGTTGAGGTATGTTCCCTCTAGACCTACTTTGTTGAGGGTTTTTATCATGAACGGATGTTGTACTTTTTCAAATGCTTTTTCTGCATCTACTGAAATGATCCTATGTTTTCTATTGTGGTGAGCTCTTGATGGACAGCTCACAGATGAGAGCAGAGAAACAGGCAAATCCTGGTATCTTGCATCTCTGTTACCACAGCAGTAGCAGTAGTGAGTACTGCAAAGAGATTAGCAGGTGGAGATGATCAGGAGCAGCCTCCAACTGCAGGGTCAGGTGAGGGCTGAGAACCAGGCATGTACTTAAGGATATTTGTGTCCCCAGCAGAAGCAGTGATGTTCAGCATCAACCATGTAGAGCTCAATTTCTTATCTATAAAATAAGGATAATAATAGCTCCTTCACATTATTTTTGTCAAAGTTAAATGACATACTGTTTAAGGGTAAAGTACTTAGCACAGTGTGTGGAAAACTAGGACTCTAGACAAGAGCCTCATTTCTTTCCACACTCAGCACCTTGGACAGAGAAAGTGTGCACTCACCATGAGCAAATTGTACAGCATTTACACAGAATCTAGTGTACTTCCATAGGTGAATGCATTAAGGTGGTTATGACAGTTATTTGACCTAAAGAATATGAGTGACAGTGAATGTAAACTCCCTATGCTGTCAGCCCGAATCAATACATATCAGGAGTAATGATCCATTGACTTCTGGGTAATGAGAGAAAGTTATGATGTTGTGACTATATTATGGCTTCTTAGAATTTTTATTGCTTTCCCCATGCATTAATATAATAACAAAAAGTATGAATCATTTGCTTCTGGACTGTAAGAAGCTGCAGGCTGAGGTGTTGATCATTTTATGTCAGAAAGTCATTTCTGAAAGAAAAACAACCGGGACAGTGCTATGGCATTTACTGACAAGTACTTTAAATTTGTAGCTGTCTACATTAGGTGATTTCTCTCTGGAATCATTTAGTTCCTGTTTGGGAAAAACACTTGTCATATTAGAAGGGCAGTGTACAAATTCAGTCAAATGTGAGTGCTGAAAACAAATTTTAAGAAAGGAAAAATATGCATTATTTTCACAGACGCTTTTTTTGTGCCTAGTATGTGCCAAACTCTGTTCTAGGCATTAAGTATAAACATTCATATCACACATTCCCTGTTATCAACACATTCATGTTTTAGTGGCAGAGAAAACCAAATAAGTGAGTAATAGGAAGGCAATATGGTAAATAGTAAGTTTAATGGCAGATGACTGTTTAGATATGATGAAAGCTCAAAGAAATGAACCTTAATTGAGACTTGAATAACCATGGCAGATGATGTCCTTTAATGTTAAAGTTAATCAAGAATTATCTCTACATAAAGGAGAGATGGTTTGAACAAATTCATAGGTGAGAAATAGCATGGTTATTGGGATGGGGAGAAGAGGCAGCCATAAGGAGTTTACTATTGCATATGTTGCAAGGCCTGGAGTATTAGGGGACATATATGGAGGAGGAAGAATTTAGGTATCAGTTGGACTTGCATGTTACGTTGGGAAATGTGTCCTTTATCTTTTAAGTGAACTCTACCGAAGTCATGGGTCGCCCTTTGAGAATTTTCAGCAGAATTAACACATGATCATATTTATTTATATTTCATAATATAATTGGCTTAAAGGAGATGATACTGAAATATCACTAGGGTAAAGTTGACTGGGCACTCAACTCAGATTCTCCTGTGATCATCTCTAGCCATTTATGGCCAACATTCTTCTTCCCTTTTGGTTTCTCTTGGGGAGTACCACTGAGTGACACTCTGAATTCTTTCATTTTAGAGATTGTTAATATTATCTTTTGACTGGGGGATAAGGGACGTTTATACAATTTACATATCCATAGTCACTTATTGAAGTTTTGTGTAGACTTAAGAACATACAAAATTATCTGAAAAGGCTGTTAAAATATTTCTCCCTTTTTGAACCACATATATTTCTGAGGCTAGATTTTTTACCATCTACTTGAACATAAACAATACATCATGATAGAATTAATGTAGAGCATGTTTGACAATTCAGCTGTCTTCTCTCAACGCAGACTAAAGAGATTTGCAAAAGATGTAAGATAACATCATTTTTCTACTTGAAATTTTGTTTCAGAAGATATGTTTTTAATAAAAATTTATTATTTCTGTTAGCATATAATAGGTCTATTTTTCTAACAAATGAGTAAATAAATATATTCTAAAAATTCTGTTTTAATTTCTAATACAGAAAATACCAATAGATACAGCATATATAAAAACTGCTCTTTGAAGTCCTCAATATTTATTTTAAGAGTATAAAGGGTTTCTGAGAACAACAACAACAAATCAACTGAGAACCATTGTGTTAGAACAACCACATGATTGAAATCTTATATTTGATTCAAATTTCACTTCTGACAGAACTTTTTTTATTTATATTGTTTGCCAGTTTCCCTAAGGCAGAAGCAACTACTTCTCACTCTTAAGTCTCATCACACTTTATTTGTACAATATCACTTACCCCAATTTATTATGGTATTTATCAACATTTTAAAACTTTCCTATTACAATGTAAGCTTCATGAGGATGGAATCTATGTCTGATTCATCTTTGTGTCTTCCAATATATCTGTCACAGTTGTAGACTTAAATAAATCCTAGGTCAGTGAACATAACACGTGAAAATGAGCACATGAAAATTTGCATTGCCAGGACCACTCATATTTGGTATTTGAGTCATGCTTCTTCACTATATTTCATCACCAGATTTGGATTCAGGATGGCAGATGTATTACCCTTTTTTCTGCCCCATGTTTCTTTTCTGGAAAAACAACAACAACAACAACAACAACAACAAACAAACCCAAAACCAAAACAGATTCTGAGTAGTACTAGTATCGATATTATTTCTCAAATTAATCAGAAGAAAAAGTATCAGTGCTCAAGAGTCTGTGGGAAACCAGCCAAGGATACCTAAGGAATCTATACTTTTAGTCACTGCAGACCATGTATGAAAGAGAAATGAGAGAGAAAAGGGGAAACAGTAATTTCATTTATTACAATTACATATAATTTTTTCCTCCCATATGCACATTCTTAATGATAACTTAAGTTTTCATTAACCAGGGGTCATTAATGACTTCTTAATAAGGGTCATGGACATGATTAAATAAAAAATTAGGGGCACCAATGAACACCAAGAGACAATTTAAAGGTGTTAATTTAAATGCCATCTTACAAAATAAATTTAATTTCCTCTCTCCCTTTATTTAAAGGAGTTGTTGATATTCTTTATATGGACCTGAAACTGGTTTTTAGGTAGAAAACAAAAAACTGAAAGAAATTTCAGTTGAGAATCCTCAGGTAATGAAGTTCGTGTTTATAGTTCAGTGAAAACATGAGCGTTTTCATTAATTTCCTCAATCATATGCAAGCAATTGGGTAGATCTTAGGACCATGGGGACCAGGAGTAGTAGGAAGGTAGATGGGAGGTAGTCCATCACTACAGGAAATCACGTCTTGGATTTCAACTCTTTGCTGCATTTTTTTCAATGGAATAAAAAAGTTATTTTTTTGGTATAAGTTGAATCTACGACTATGTGATTTGTGTGTGTGCTGCAGTGTTTTATCATGAGAGGTAACAAGCAGGACCACATAGCACATTGTCAATAGGTCCTTGTTCCCTCAGAGAAACAAACAAAAAGCCTTCTTCTAGGAAACACCTCTTCACAAAGTGGTGCTTGTGGAATTGCCAAGACCTAGGTGTACTTGGCTACAGTTGATTCTTCCAGATCATTTCTTGCTATAAAGAATCATGTACCACACCTAGAGAAAAACCAAATGTTAAAATATGAGGAAAAGTGAAACATTGGCACCAAAAAGGTCTCTAAGGAACAGGCTGTGATCACCTGAGGCTGAGGTACCTGTTGAATTGAAAACTTAGATTTGCCTTTTCTCTATTTTTTTTCCCCATTCTGCAGCAGCCAGTGTGACTTTTTAAGCCAGTTAACTGATCATGTCATTTTGTCCCTTAAAATCATTGATCATTTTACACTGCCCTGAGGATAAAATACAAAATGTTAACATGGCTCCCAAGCCTCCTTGATCCAACCCAGCCCATGGCTGCAATTCCATTTCTTATCTCATTCACTGGATTTTAAAAAAATATCCCCCAAACTGCCTTAAACCCTTCACACAACTCTTTTCTCCTTAAAACAGCTCATATTTATCTTCCACATCTGGGATAATTCCTGTTTCTTCCTCAAGTCTCAACTTAAATGTAATTTCTTGAGTGGGGGATTCCCTGATCCTCAATCTAAATTAGGCCCCCCAAGTTGCATCATATCCTTGCATGTTCTTTTATAATTATTTATCAGAATTTCTACTTTTATGATCACTACTGCATTTCAATGTGTTTCCTCCACTGGACTGAAAATTCCCTGAAGAGAAGCAAGTTTGCTTGGTTTCCCATTGAACTAGAGGGGCATATAGCCCAGGGGTGGAAAGAAAAGGAGGACAGGATATAAGTCACATCTTGGTGTGAAAATCTAAGGAGTCCAAGAGTCCTCACTTTAAAACTGGCCTTGTGAAGACAGATATCTCAGGATATAAGAATAGAATAGAATATAGTTTATGAGTTTGTTAGCTTGATTTAGGACTTTTAAACACTTAGATTTATGGCACATGGACCTCCATTTATATATGTGCCCTAAGACTCACAAATGGTAAAACCAGGCCTGATGATGAAACCTATATGCAAATAGGCACATATTCTCACAAGGCCAGGTTTACATTGTAGCTGAAATACTATTTATTTATTTATTTATTTATTTATTTATTTATTTATTTATTTATT